>NC_084827.1:163882400-164501566 GCF_033115175.1 Lepus europaeus | reverse complement strand
ATCAAAGATTTCTTTTTCACTGCGTCTCCCTCTCTGTAACTCTGCCTTTCAACTAAATAAAATAAATCTTTAAAAAAATTTAAACAGAGGCCAGCGCCGCGGCTCACTAGGCTAATCCTCCGCCTTGCAGCGCCGGCACACTGGGTTCTAGTCCCGGTCGGGGCACCGATCCTGTCCCGGTTGCCCCTCTTCCAGGCCAGCTTTCTGCTGTGGCCAGGGAGTGCAGTGGAGGATGGCCCAAGTGCTTGGGCCCTGCACCCGCATGGGAGACCAGGAGAAGCACCTGGCTCCTGCCATTGGATCAGCGCGGTGCGCCGGCCGCAGCGCGCCTACCGCGGCGGCCATTGGAGGGTGAACCAACGGCAAAAGGAAGACCTTTCTCTCTGTCTCTCTCTCACTGTCCACTCTGCCTGTGAAAAATTAAAAAAAAAAATTAAACAGAAATTTTTAAGAAGAAATTTAAAAACATCTGATATAAATATATAGCTTGATTCCTGGACTCTAAATTCTATTCATTAATCTGTAAATCTCCTAATATCTCCTTATGCAAGTTCCACATTGTTTTGACTATCATAACTTTGTAGGAAGTTTCAGAGTGAGTCGTACAACTTTGTTCTTCCAGTTGCTGCTTCTATTTTTTGCTACTCATAATAACTGTTCAAAAGTAATATGATAAATTCCTTTCTAAATACTTTATTACTGAAAAACTCCACATTTAATGAAGATGAAATACATTGGGTATGATGTGGAATGGACCTCTTAAAGTAAGAATGCCTAGAACTTATGGCATGCTTTAAAAGCCTTGGGAACTGGCAGGAAGAAAAATGAACTCAGAAAGGTATAAAGGTATAAAATGATGATCAGCAGCTGATATCTACCTCCTGTGTTGGCTGTGGGATATGGGATACTCTAACTTACTATTACCTCTTGTGGAATACAAATTTTGGCATTGCCAGATACTCCAGTTTTTAAGAAAAATCAGAAATTTGGATTCCTAGGCAAATTTTCCAATTTTTAAATGCTGACAACTGAATCGAGGTTTTCATAGTTTTGGGGCCACAGGCAAAACTAGGCTGTGCTGGGTTTGGAAGCATGGGTGCACAGCACTAATTCATATCCCAGATAGAAAACATAAGAAATTTCCCTCTGGGTGGTTGGGGCATGTTAGTTCTCCAACATGGGGTGGATAAATGAGCAGGTGAGAATACTATAAACAACTTAAACCTATATTTAAAGGCCTGGAATAAGGTTCAGTGTGAATATTATAAAATTATTTGAAGAGTAATTAGCTCAGTAATGAGTCTGCAGGTGAGAAGCAGCTGTTTTGCCCCTGGGCTCAGGGTCACTGTCTCTGCTGTGTGAAGAGTCAGCAATAATTAGAAAAACCCTTGGTGCCAAACTAAATTAAAAATTTTCAAATCGTTACTCACTGTATGATATAATTTTGTTTCATGTTCCCAGGATGAGGAAACTTGAATTAAGTCTCTATTCATTACAAAAATAGGATAACTAATTTAAGGCTATGAACTATCTGTTTGTCAATGGCATTGAATGGTTTCTATCTACTATAACAGACCATTCCACACTAAAATAATTGGCGGTTGATTACATGCCAATGGTTTATTTAACAGCATTCAATCGTACTGAACTCGGAAAAGGTAATGGGTCTCAGTGGACTCTTCTGTTTGCTATTTTTCTGAAAATAAAATATTGATCTAATTGGATTTCCCACCCACATTGATCTTCAATGTACAGATGGAATCAGTTTAAGCAAAAATTTAAAACTGAAGCAATTGTGATAAACATTGAATAAAATTATTTGCTTCAGGACAGTTGAGGTGTGTTCAATTAAGCTGCTCTGAAAACCATAGAAAATTTTGCATGGCATTTTCTAAAGTTCTAGGATTCTTGTGGAATTCCTAATAAAGGCGTAGAAGAAAAAAAAATATACAAATGAACATTTTTAAAGGAGAGAAGTGACCTTCAAAAAGACTTCAGGGACCATTCCCCTGTATTACTGGAACCAACTGGTTGGTTCCAGTTAGTACAATGACAAAAATGCTACAAAACCAGTTTTTCAGCATTTTTTTAAGGGAAAAAAAAAAAGAAAAACTGTTTATTAACTGAATCTTCTAGTTTTCAACCTGGTATGTTTCTATTCCTATTGTATAGAACTAGCTTTAATCATACCCTATGAACAGCAAACATCAGTGATGTGACAATATAAGAAAGATCAGGGGTTGAGCTCTTGATAACACTGGCTTACACTAATGAAAGTTCTTTTGGTCTTTCCTTATAGTTTTTCTGTTTTCTTTTGCCATCAACCTTTGAACTAATCCTGTTAACAGAATGATTTTGCCCAAATTTTTAAAAGTCCCCTCTAATCCAACCCAACTTGAGCAATTGAAATGCTTTCTTTCATCAGCATTCAAAAGATAGCATTAGCAACAGCAATAAAAGACTCAAATCCCTACTGGCTTTTCCCATCAGTCCTAAGACAGCCTAAACAACTCATTGGAGCATTTAAGTTCTCAGCATCTGAATAATGACATAGTTTTGGTCTTAAACACACTCCACCTCCACAATAAAGGTATTGGTGAAATGGTGCCACCCAAAGGTAACTTTAGGATCTCCCATTTTTTTGCCTTAGAACAAAACAAAAATGGCTTCCTCTCCTCATCCTCAGCCTACTGGTGTGAACAAATCTTAATGTTAGAGTTTTGTATTTGAACTCATATGAAGAGTGGCGTCTAAGTTAGACCTTATTTTAAGTACATTAGGGATACCTCTGGTTTAGAAAACTTTCTTGTGAATCATTTTATAAAGTAAATAATAACACCTTTTGGCAAATTTGGATTAGGTTTTCTTTAAGTAAAGATATTAAAAACACTCAACATGGATTAAAGACATAAATCTACTATCTGACACCATCAAATTATTAGAGAGCATTGGAGAAACCCTGCAAGATATAGGTACAGGCAAAGACTTCTTGGAAAAGACCCCAGAAGCACAGGCAGTCAAAACCAAAATTAACATTTGGGATTGCATCAAATTGAGAAGTTTCTGTACTTCAAAAGAAACAGTCAGGAAAGTGAAGAGGCAACCGACAGAATGGGAAAAAATATTTGCAAACTATGCAACAGATAAAGGGTTGATAACCAGAATCTACAAAGAAATCAAGAAAATCCACAACAACAAAACAAACAACCCACTTAAGAGATGGGCCAAGGACCTCAATAGACATTTTTCGAAAGAGGAAATCCAAATGGCCAACAGACACATGAAAAAATGTTCAAGATCACTAGCAATCAGAGAAATGCAAATCAAAACCACAATGAGGTTTCACCTCACCCTGGTGAGAATGGCTCACATTCAGAAATCTACCAACAATAGATGCTGGAGAGGATGTGGGGGAAAAGGGACACTAACCCACTGTTGGTGGGAATGCAAACTGGTTAAGCCACTATGAAAGTCAGTCTGGAGATTCCTCAGAAACCTGAATATAACCCTACCATACAACCCAGGCATCTCACTCCTTGGAATTTAGCCAAAGGAAATTAATTTGGCAAATAAAAAAGCTATCTGCACATTAATGTTTATTGCAGCTCAATTCACAATAGCTAAGACCTGGAACCAACCCAAATGCCCATCAACAGTAGACTGGATAAAGAAATTATGGGACATGTACTCTATAGAATATTATACAGCAGTACGAAACAATGAAACCCGGTCATTTGCAATAAGATGGAGGAATCTGGAAAACATCATGCTGAGTGAATTAAGCCAGTCCCAAAGAGACAAATATCATTTGTTTTCCCTGATCTGCAACAACTAACTGAGCACCAAAGGGAAAACCTGTTGAAGTGAAATGGACACTATAAGAAACAATGCCCTGATCAGCTCTTGTCCTGACTGTTGATGTACAATGTAATACTTTATCCATTTTAGTATTTTGTTGTTGTTGTTGTTCTAGTAATAGTAGTTGAACTCTGTAATTAACACACAATTATTCTTAGGTGTTTAAACTTTAACTGAAAAGTGATCCCTGTTAAATATAAGAGTGGGAAAAAGAGAGGGAGGAGATGTACAATTTGGGACATGCTCAATCGGACTTGCCCCAAATGGTGGAGTTAGAAACGTGCCAGGGGATTCCAATACAATCCCATCAAGGTGGCATGTACCAATGCCATCTCACTAGTCCAAGTGATCAATTTCAGTTCACAATTGATCACTCTGATAGGTCTAAGAGTCAAAGGGATCACACAAACAAGACTAGTGTCTGCTAATACTAACTGATAGAATCATAAAGGGAAAAAACGATCCAACATGGGAAGCCGGATACACAGCAGACTCATAGAATGGCAGATGTCCTAAATAGCACTCTGGCCTCAGAATCAGCCCTTAAGGCATTCGGATCTGGTTGAAGAGCCCATGAGAGTATTTCAGGCGTGGAAAGCCAAGACACTCTGGGAAAAAAAAAAAAAGAAGAAGAAGAAGAAGAAGAAGAAGAAGAAGAAGAAGAAGAAGAAGAAGAAGAAGAAGAAGAAGAACTAAATGAAAGATCTCTGCGAGTGAGATCCCAGTGGAAAGAACGGGGCCATCAAAGAAGGAGGTACTTTTCTCTGAAGGGAGGAGAGAACTTCCACTTTGACTATGACCCTATTGGAATAAGATCAAAGTCGGCGAATCCTAAAGGCTTCCATAGCCTTGGCAACCCATGACTAGAGCCTAGGGAGATTACTGACACCATAAACAAGAGTGTCAAATTGTTAAATCAACAACAGGAGTCACTGTGTACTTATGTCTCATGTGGGATCTGTCCTTAATGTGTTGTCCAATGTGAAGTGATGCTATAACTAGTACTAAAACAGTATTTTTACACTTTGTGTTTCTGTGTGGGTGCAAACTGATGAAATCTTTACTTAGCATATACTGAATCGATCTTCTGTATATAAAGATCATTGAAAATGAAAAAAAAAAACTTGGTGTTGAATTGGAAATTGCATACAAAATTAATCAATTTTTTAAAAAATATCATGTAGGATCTCTGTCTTTAATGTGCTATACACTGTTATTTAATGCTATAACTAGTACTCCAACAGTATTTTTTCACTTTGTGTTGCTATGTGGGGGCAAACTGTTGAAATCTTTACTTAATATATACTAAACTGATCTTCTGTATATAAAGAGAATTGAAAATGAATCTTGATGTGAATGGAAGGGGAGAGGGAGTGGGAAAGGGGAGGGTTGCGGGTGGGAGGGAAGTTATTGGGGGGGGGGGTGGAAGCCATTGTAATCCATAAGCTGTACTTTGGAAATTTATATTCATTAAATAAGTTTAAAAAAAAAAAAGAAAAGAAAACATGCTTTCCACCTACCCCAGCAAGAGATGAAATGTGATCAAGAAAGCAAGGCCCACAGTCAGAAGACATAGATCTTAATGTAGCTTGATCCACCAGGTAACGCTGGGAAAATTGGCAAATCTCTCTGGATTTGGGCTCCCTCATTCCTACTTTCCACATTTTTCAAGGACTAAATAAAAAAAAAAATGTTTGGCCAGTGCTGTGGCAAAGCAGGTTAAGCTTCCGTATGCAATGTTGGCATCCCACGTGGGTGCCAGTTCAAGTCCTGGCTGTTCCACTTCTGATCCAGCTCCCTGCTAATGTGCATGAGAAACAGTAGAAGATGGCCCAAGTGCTTGGCCTCTGTACCCACGTGGAAGACCCAGAAGAAACTCCTGGCTCCTGGCTTCAGATTGGCCCAGCTCCGGCTGTTGTGGCCATTTGGTGATTGAACCAGTGGATACAAGATCTCCCTCAATCTCTCTCTCTCTCTCTCTCTCTCTCTCTCTCTCTCTCTCTCTGTACATACATACATATACATATATATATGTATATATATATATATCACTCTGACTTTCAAATAAATAAATACATCTTTAAAAACAAAAAGAACAATGGGTCAATGGGTAAGACCTCTTTGTTTTATCATTGTGTTAATGAGGTTTAGAACTCTCAGGCTCTATATTTCTGCCTTTCAAATAAATAAATTAAAAAAATCTTTAAATTTTTTTTCAAAATGTTTTAATGTGAGAATGTAGGAGGTTTGTGTTTAGCCTGGCTATTAAGGTGACCACATCCCATATCAGGGTAGGAAGCTTGATACCTAGCTCATATCCCATAGTGGAGTACTTAAGCTCCAGTCCTAGCTCTGCTTCCAATTTTAGCAACCTGTTATATGCATCCTGGGTGGCAGCAGGTGATAGTTCAAGAAGTTGATTGTCTGCATCCCATCTGAAAGACTTGGATTGAGTTCTTGGCTCCTGGTTTTGACCTGATCCAGCCCTGGCTGCTGTAGTCATTTGGGGAGTGAACCAGTGAATGGGTGTTCTCCCTATGTCTTTCTGTCTCCGTCTCCCTCTCTGTCTCTGTCTTTCAAATAAATACAAAAAAATAAACAAAATTTTTAAAAATAATAATATCAGTCATGGTCATGGTGTGAAAGAAAATAGTGGGGAGTGGTCATCAAACCAACTCTGGAGGAACTGATATTGCCAACTTTATCCTTCAAACAGCCTTCTTCGTTTGAACAGATGTACAAGTCACTCTCCCAGCCACCAATATTCCCTTCACATGTCTTGTCAAAACCCACTTCAGCTGGGGTTTTCCTCTGAAAGTGTAATGAGTCTCTGAACTAGATGCAGATAGATGCAGAGCCTGGCTATATTATTAAATTAGCACATGAAGGAGTCCCTAGTGTCTCCTGGAGCAAACGAAAGAAAGTCTAGCTTCACGTTTTTAAGATTTTAGTAGTTCATTTCTTTTACTCTGGGGAGTCCTATACACATTTTCTATAGTAAAGAGGTAATTGGTAAATATTTTAGATTTTATTTTTCCCTCTTGATCCACGGGGAAATATGAGTATGGTGGGCAGGTAGGCATTCAAATGGCAACCAGGGTAAATGAGGGAGGTTATACAAATTAGTACGCCAAGAGTCTAGTATTAGTATTAATAGGCAAACTAAATTTATTCCTCCAATTGTATTCTTTTAAAAAAATGTCCTAACACCTTGTAAAAGTCTGAATCAAGCCAGTGTAAGGGCATTTTTTTAAGCTGCTTAATGGGAGAACAATGACTAGTAAAAGATATCTAAAATTAGTTTCTTATACCAGGCCTCCCCAAGAAGTGGTAAAACCTAGCACATGGGAGGTCTCCATCATGCCCTCTATACCATTGCCCTGAAATATTACATAACCTGTCCAAAGTTGCTTAATCTATGTTTTTCTCTTTTTTCCATAATCAAAACCAGCACTGAACTTAAGTACCCAAGCCTAAAACAATGCAAAGGTGAGTTATATGTCTTAAGCCCAAACTAGGCTATAGGTAAAAGGCATTAGGTCACAGAATGAAGATTGTCATAGAATTGAAGAAGCTTAGGATGGACACTCAAACAAGCCACTGACAATCTGGCTTACATCAATTTTTTTTAAGTTCAAGCATCATGGCTCAATCCCATAGGAATTGATTGCTCTGCACTCGTCGACAAAAGTCAATTTGAGGACCTCCAAATCTGAGGATTTCAACCTTCTAAATTCTGGAGAACTCAGCCTCAGCCAGCTCCTGGCGTTGATGAAGACCCTGTCCTGGAGGCCATATTCTACCCTTTACTTCCTTAATGTGTTTTACTCTTCTCTTCACTGCAACAAAGTTTTACATTTTGATGATTTTTAAACACCAGCAAACACATTTTCAGACTGGGATTATACAAAATTTATAGAGGAAGAAGTTATTTCTTAGGGGACCAGTAACATCTCTATGGTTTCCCTTACAAGTAAGTGGTGGAATTTAGTTTAAAATCCTTCTACATAGGGATTCCAAGCCCTGGTTACACAGCATGGTCTCTTAAGAGTTGTGAAAAATGCATTTCCACAATGAGCAGCCAATAGTATACGTTGAGCTAATCCTCTCTGAATGTCTTGGGCCATTCTCCAGTGCCTTCATACACCCAACAACTGAACAGTCCCACCCTATCCTCCTCTTTCCTTGTGATGATTCAGTCTAATGTGGTAGAACCGAGGCTTCCCTCACAAACAGCTCCACTCAGCGACCGAGCCAGTGATTCCCCACCCAGAGTAAGGCAGCAGACACCGTGTTCAGAGGACAAGAAGCCGCAGCGCTGCAACTCAGGTAACTCATCCAGTCCTTTAACCTCCCCTCGCTCTGCCTTTGGATCCTCTCTGCTGCTTATTTTTCCTATTTCTAACTTGCCGCATGAATCCTCTCATTCTGCGTTGGTCCTTAGCTTTGTCAGTCTTGTCTGCTTATTCACTGATTTTGTTTTTTTCATTTACTATTGTTTCCAATGTGAAAGAGACGGAACAGTCTATGTAACTAGGAAGAGACATATTTTTACAGGCAGGATTCTCTCCTCTGACATCAACCCCAGTGTCTCTGGTGATATTTCAAGAGCCTTGTCTATCTACCTTCTCAGCTCAGGGATGCACAAGGTACAAGCCGCTTGTCTCAGCTCTTACACCAACCACAGCAGGGTCCATGAAGCCACCTATACTGAGTATCTGGAAAAAGGATTTTCAAATGCCTGGACCCCATTCTTCCATGTCTTCATAGGCATGGCTTCTCATTCTCAGGTCTCTACTCAAATGTCAAAACCTCAGATAGGAATTCCCTAACCTCTCAGAATGACACTCATGAGTAAGCCACCCTCTCTCTGTGACGTTCTTTAGTGCACTGCTAAGATTATTAGCTTCCTAGCACCAGTAACTCCTTCATTTTTTCTGCTTTCTCTTGTCTTTCTCCAGGAAAAGAATGTGAGCTTCATGAAGACAAAGCTCTCATCTTTCTCATTCATGACTGTTAGAAGCACTCCTGGCATAGGTGAGGTTTTTAGTAAATATTTGTTTTAATAAATGAATGAAAAGATGAATGAGTGGAAGGATGAGTTGGCTATGAATGAACAAATTCTATCGTTACTGGTAGTTTTCTATGTGCCAAAAATACATTAAATATCCTTCATATGTACATTATCACAATAATTTCAAAAATTATTTTTCATTTGGGAAAAGCCTAATAATAGGAAATATGACTCAGAAAAGAAACAAAAACCGAAAGACCAAAGGAAGCAATGCTAGGTTCTTTTTGTCCACTTTGAAGTCTCTTACTATTTCATTTAATTCTCTTATTAATTCTACTGGGTATGAATTATCACAGCTCCCATTTTATAGATTAAAAAACTGATGCTCAAGAAAATTAAATAACTTGCCCAATGTCGCTTAATAAGCTAGTAATTCATAGAACAAGGTTGTAAACCATTTGTGACTCTAAATCCCTCTCTCAACCATGATCCTAAAGAGCCTGAACATTCTCTGAAATCCTGAGGGAACACTTTCCAGAATAAGTTAACATTGGGTTGGTATTTTCAGAACTTATTTGAATAAGATTGGAATAGCTTATTGTAATGTTTAATAATTAATCACTGCAGGTATATGAAGAATGACTTTTTCTTAATGAAAAATTTCAGGGTGATATTATAATGTTAATATTCTCAGAAAGTAGTCTCATGTGACATGGACTTCAATGTTAATGAGAGAAAGTATATTCATATTTTTCACAGATAATTCTTGAAAGCTAAAGTATTTAACAAACTTCATTGAGGCAAATTCTATTATATGAGAAGTAGCTGCTTGGTAACTTCTAAGAATTCAATAAATCTCTCCAGGAAAATACTGGTTTCAAAAGGAATTCAAAAATACTCTTGGTTTTCTTATATTTGTGTTGCAAATAAAGAGCCTATTTGGCCAGCTATGAGAAACCGGAGAAAACAGCAATGTTCTTTGCGTTATTTGGTGAGTAGTCTTGTGTTACTGTTTTTCCCATTAATATGAGAATCCCTGACTTCATGGTGCAGATGCACAGCTCCAGAACGCTTGCTTAAAGGATTCTGGAATATGGTTTTCAGGAAGCCACATAACCTAGGAATCATCTGTTTCCAGGCAGATCTCAGTGAGGTAGGACAAAGCCCTCAGGACCTACTGCCTTTCAGGACCCACTCTGATTACCCTACTCTCTGCTGCCTTGCTGATTTCCAGCAATTCTCTCCCCGTTCTGTGGGGCAGGGCAGGGAGGGTAAAACACACTAAGTTTACCATGTTGATCTTCAGTATATGAAGGTAATTGAAAATGAAACTTAATAAAGGGCGGATGGGAGAGGGAGAGGAGAGGGCCACGGGAGGGAGGGAGGTTGGGGGGGGGGGAGCCACAACAATACAAAAGTTGCGCTTTGTAAATTCACATTTATAAAATAAAAAATAAAAATAGTATATTCTAAAAAAAAAAGTGTAAAGGGTAGTGACATTAACTACATTCAAATTGTTGTGCAGGGGCCGGCGCCGTGGATCACTTGGCTAATCCTCTGCCTGTGGTGCCGGCATCCCATATGGGCGCTGGGCTCTGGTACCAGTTGCTCCACTTCCAATCCAGCTCTCTGCTGTGGCCCAAGTGCTTGGGTCCCTGCACCCACATGGGAGACCAGGAGGAAGCACCTGGCTCCTGGCTTCGGATCAGCACAGCACTGGCCGTGGCAGCCATTTGGGAAGTGAACCAATGGAAGGAAGACCTTTCTCTCTGTCTCTCTCTCTCACTGTCTATAACTCTGTCAAATAAATTAAAAAAAAAAAATTGTTGTGTAATCACCACCACCATCAGCTACCCCGAAACTCTGTCCTTTCCAGACTGAAACTCAGTCCCTGTGAAATAATAACTGTCAATTCCTCTCTTCCCCTTGGTCCCTGATAACCACAGTCCCACTTCCCATCCACCTGAAGCTGACTATGGGTATCTCATTGAAGTAGAGTTTTCTTCAGTCCACATTCTTGGGATGTTTGACCTTTGTTTCCTTTCAAAGGAGGGGCACTATCTGGTGTCCACAGGGCAGTTGGACACAGTCCTGAAACTTTACAAAGGTTATTTTATTTTTTACACTCAATGGTAGTGCTAAATATCCACAACACTTTGTCCAGCATTATCAAGATTATATCATCCGGGGCCAGCCTTGTGGTGCAGTTGGTTAAGCCACCATCTGCGACACCTGCATCCCATATTGGAGTGATGATTTGAGTTCCAGCTGCTCTGTTTCTGATCCAGCTCCCTGCTAATGCACCTGGAAAAGCAGTAAAAGATGGCCAAAGTACTTGTGCCTCTGCCACCCATAGAGGAGACCCGGATGGAGTTCCAGGCTCCCAGCCTGGCGCGGCCCTGGCATCTGTGGCCATTTCAGTAGTAAAGAAGCTGATGAAAGATCTCCCCCCTACCCCAAGTCACTCTGCCTTTTAAACAAATAAAGTAAGTCTTTTTAAAGAAGATTATTTCATCTGGTATTCCAGATGAGAAAAGAAGTGTTAAGGACTTACAAGCTCACTCTGAAGGATGGCAGGCTAAGAACTGGCATAAGTCAGCTTCTAGAACTGCCTAGAATATTAGGAACTGTGGTCTCAGGAAAGCAAAATGGAAAGAGACTAAAAGTAATAATCATTTTTCATTCCTACAGTGTTTGGTGAATTTTGTAACTATTCCTGACCTCTATTTTTGTAGCCTTGCCTATTTCCCCTATGAAAGTTAGCAAGAGGACAAAATTAAAGAGAAAAAGAAAATCCCTAAATGTGGGTATGGAGGCTAGACTTGGTTGGAAGACCCCAGAAGCTGTGAAGAAGGAGCCAGCCCAATGTCCCCATCTCTCTGTGCAGCTGGTCTGGGGAACAAGAACCTGGGAACTGAAAATGAGTGTGGGCAGCTGTGGAAAGACACAAATGGACAGCCTGATGGAGATTCTAAAGAGGAGGTAGGCATTCAGGAGGATGTGGCCCAAACATAGGAGGCCCCTTAGCATAGCCTACCAGGTGGCTACATCTGCCCCCTGGTGATCCAGGGCTCACCATGGTGCTCTGATCAGTACAGCTATGGGCAAATTCTTTTGGACAGAGTTAGTACATGAGGCTTCCAACAGCTGCCATAGAGTCAGGGCCCTCTCAGAAGATCTGCTCAGAGTTTGGCATGCAGGTGTATGTGTGTGTATGGGGGGTGTGATATGTTAAGCAAACGATCATATACAGATACCTCACAATTCACTACTATCCCATCACTTCCAGCTACATGGAAGTTCAACCCTTCCATTTACTTATTCAATGTGCACAATCAAAGATGGATTTCTTGAAACTCTCTGGTGCTAGGTGGACTCCCAGATGCCTTGGGGTTGATGTCTACAACCACACTATTGTGCTTCTACACTCAAACATTGACCTTTCTGCCTCACCATTTAGATAACACGAAGTGGTGAGTGCAAGAGTGTAACAAGGGAAAATGGTTTACACCATCGGTTATTACACCATGCTGATCCTACACAAACTTTCAGGGTAGGAGTGCTTTGCTCACCTATGATAGTCACTAGATGGGCAGAGAAAAGCTTGGTCAATCCTCAGGCCGTCTATGATCAGTAAACATAGACCAGAACTCCCTGCTCCTACCCGTTTCCCAATTATCATCCTCCTCAGGGATGCCAACTTATTACCATCTGGGGAATTAGGCCTGACTAAGGTTTCAGGCCTCCCCAGTCAGAAATCAACAAGGAGACTTAATTTAGTTTCCTGGAGCTGCCATAACAAGGCACCATATACTGTTGGTGTTACGACAAAAAAAATTACTGTTTCTTATTTCAGGAAGCTGAAAGTCCAAAATCAAAGGACCAGTAGGGCTAGGTTCCTGCTGAGACTCTGAGTAGAGTCCTTCCTTTCTTTCTCTTAGCCTCTGGTTGTGGCTGTCAATCTTCAGCATTCTTTGGCTGGGAGTTACATCACTCCAGTCCCTGTCGTGGCCATCCAATGGCATTCTCCCTGTGTGTCTCCGTGCATGACACTTTCCTTCTTACATGGATACCAGTCACATTTGATTGAGATCTAGTCTAATATCCTCATCTTACACTTACTAGGTCACAAAGACTCTTTTTCCAAGATCACAGTCACAGGTACCATGGGTTAGGACCTCAGTGTGTCTTTTGGGGGACAAATTCAACCCAGAACAAAATCCCAACCTCAGATTTTGCCTCACCTGGGGCCCAGCCTTCTTGCTCTGATGCTGACTTGCTGATTACCAAACCTTTCCCTGTGTTTCCAAGACTCTCTTACTCAGTCCTTCTTTTTGGTGTTTTTGTTCTTCTTGGCTGACAAATCACACTTGTGTTCACTCTCCCAAACCTGGAAAACCTACTGATCCTTTGACATTTGACTGACCAACAAGACCTTGAGGCTAGTGATTTCAGGGAATAACTCTAAGCTTGTCCCCAGCACCATGTCTCTAGCTCTGTCTTGGCCACCACCTAGAAGTCTACCCCCAAAATGCCAGGCCTGGAGCAGCTCAACTAGAGCATGCATTTTCCAAAAATAAGCTCCTCCAGTTTGCTTTTTATCCATTTTAAATAATAATCATGTTCATGATGCTGAAAATAATAGCCCCCACATCTGTCTTTCATGTAACTCTCCCAAAGCTTTAAGTATTCATAAATATCTACCAGAGTTATTCAAACTAATTTAGAGAAGTAGACAAATTACTTAATTTTACATCAGGGTAGGGAATAAAATAATTTAGACTAGAGGAAGGGGTCAGTTATGAGAACTAAATTAATTCTTTCAAAGGTTGAATGATGTAAATAAAAAGCTACAGCTTTTTTCCAAATGTTGAGTTTTAAAATAAATCTTGATCACAACATATCTGATGGTAAATGTTGCCTTTACTTTAATTATTGAATTAATTATATTAATCCTCTATTTATCATGTTGATATAGACCTGGTCTAAAGTCAGTTCCATATCCAGGAGCAACCATAGCTAATCCAATTACCCTCCACCCTCTTTCTAAACAACAGTGCATGGTCAGCTTAGAAAAATTGGAATATATCTTGGCTCTATAAAAAGTCAGGCACTTCCTAAGGAACTACAACGTCCATTCCTTCAACACAGAGAGATGGCCACTGGTAGATTTAAGCAAGCTAAAGTTGCCAATATCCATGTCGTCTTATAGCCAAAATATATCCCATTGCTTACAATTTATAAAAAGATTAACAGCTTGGTCATGCTAACAATCTACAAACATAAACTTAATGACACCATTAGAATCTTTCAATTGGCCCCATATGTGAGTCCAAAGAAGGAATGTAACAAGTTTCTCACTACCATTCATTCTTGTTATTAATGTATGTGTGTGTGCATTTCTCTTGTCAGCCTGATCCTCCTTTGTGAAGTTTTAAAATAAATCATCCTCATTAAATGGAAAGAAATCTGTAATGTACAACTGACCAAGGCATGCTTTGCTGCTGCCCAAACCCAGCCAATTCTCCAGCCACTATTTCTGCTCCTGAGGCCACCAGGGACTAAAATGGAATATTTCCATCCCCTGCCAGGAACACATGCCAGTGTTTACTAGTACTTATGCAAAATAATTTTCCAGAATCATTTTTCAAAAGCTGAATGCTCAGTTGACTTATAAAGTCTAAAATGGATTAATAGGAAAGAAATAGACAGTCCCAGATGCTCAAGTTATCAATTTTATGCACAGGATGAGTAAGTCTTATGTATTTCAGCTAAGCTGGAATTACAATAACCCCACTTCTCTCGGGAGAAATGGTAGCTGCTGCAAGAAATGAAGATGTGCTTTGTTTTGCTTGCATAACAGGAAGTAGTCCTGTCTGCATTAAAATGATTGGCACAAAGCCTCGAAGATTTTGCCTTCCCAGCTGATTTGTCACCAGCTCTGTGCCATGTCTACAGGAACATGATGGGATAGTCATCCACTTACTTATCCAACAAACATTTTTTGAGCACTTACCATGTGCAAAACGTTGAACCTTTACAGTCAAAGGTGAATAAGGAAATGTTCTTTCTTGCAAGGAACTCACAATAGAGTCTCTCGACTATGTTCATGTGTATTACCTCTGCTATCAGTCAGGGTCTGGGATTTGTAAGGAACAGAAACCTTTGCCACCTGGCTTCCAAATATGGACATCTTCAAAGGGGAGAGGCAGCTCACAGAATCTCAGGATCAGGCAAAGAACAAAGTCTCAGAAAGGATAGGAGCCAGATCCCCTACAGGAGTCTGGGTAGCAAGCAACGTGTGTAGAGCTTTCAGACTGCTGCTCTCCAGGTGAATGTTCTTTGACTATTTTCAGTCTTTGTCATACTTCTTAGGATAGTAATTATCTTAGAGTGAGTCGTGTGCATACCCCTTTATCATATGAGCATCGGATGCCTTGACTGACTGACTCAAAACATGTTCTCAAAAAAGAGAAGCAATTTCCCAAAGCAAATACGCACACTCAATCTAGAAAAATGGCGTGAGCTGGCCAAGCAGAATAGCCTTGCTCTAGCCTTTATCCCTTTCATATCCTAGCATGTTCTCTCCCCAAGGCTAAGGCCATTTTATCTTGCACCTGAAGTCTAATCTAAACCCAAGGCTTTGTGAGAGACACAGTTGAGCAGTTCAGAAAATCAGGGTTAGTGTATCCTTGCTTCAAATCTCACTCAGCCTTTGGACCTGACTCTAACAATGAAGTTCTCCTTTGTTGCTGAAAACCTGAGTCCAAGGGACCATACATCCATTGCCTTGTCCCTGGTCTGCAGCACAGGCCCTCCTGCAGAACTGCTCAAGAATTCTCTATGTTTGATAATTCCCCAACACAGAGACCTATCTTCTTTTCCTGTGTTGCCACTCTGTCCTGATTACCTGCCCAAATATTCAAGTCCATCTCAAATTATAGTCCTGTTTGCTATGCCCAAACCTGACTTCCCTCCTTTCTTGTACCTAAAGACTAAAATTCTGCCCTTAAATCTGGGCTGTATACCTAAAAGATTATGAAACAACAGTTTTGAACCAGAAGAACCATGTGATTTTAAATGAATGATGCCTTGTCGAACCTCAGTTTCTTGTCTGTAAAATGAATACAGTAATAGTTACTTTTTCAGGTTGTTATGAAGATTAGGTGAGATTAAGTGTTTTAAAATTACTTAGCTCAGGGCCTTCAGATAATAAAATGCTTGATAAACCACCCTTAAGCATTCAAAAAAAAGTGTCAGAAGTTACTTTATCAGTGTCACATTCTTGTTATTTAATTCTGTGAGCTTCACACCCTGGCTTCTATCAGCCACCAAGACTCAGCTGCTCCCATGCCTCAGCCTTATATTTCCCACACTTTGGATCAGCCCCAGTGACTAACATACCCCTACTTCTGGCTGTGGTCCACCCTCCCAGAACTCGACTCCCTTGGTCTATCTCAGCAACTTCAAGCCAAGTTAGCTTCACTACAACTTGATGAACTCATTTGCACACCTCTCTTAGCTTTTTTCATGCCTCAAAGCCTGACAGGCATGGCCAAGGGATTTGGCTCTTCTGATTTCCTTATCCTCATTTGGGCTATTATGAAAACAGCATGATTGCTTGCAAAGAACCAATTCTCCCAGGGACACTCAATACTCACCAGTCTACTAAGCAGCTTCTGATGTTTTTGTTTTGGATACAATTATTTGGATGAATTCTTGGATGCCTAAATCCTGGGAAGACTTTTTTGCCTTCTTCAGCAAATAGTTAATCTAAACATATTGATCCCTTTCTCTTTGCCAAGCAATGAGGTAAGTACCAGAGGGAGGGAGATACACAAGATACAATCCTGCATCCTACTCAGAGAACATACCAAGGCAGAAGAATCAAGGCAGATGACATTGTCAGTCCCCTCCTTCCATTTAACTACCAAGCAATGATTACACAGGTAGTCTGAAAAAGAATTCTAAACAGTGGGTATTAAAGGTACCATTTAAGTTGAATTCTGCGGCATTGTCAATTATGTTTGCAGAGAGGAGCACCTGTCATAAGTGTAGAACTCAATCTAGCATTCATTCAAGAAACAGAACATTCACAGAAGACCAGCATCCTTCTCATGCCCACTCCCATCCACTCCCCACCACTGGGAACCACTAGCCTGACACTAAATGGATTCATGCAATATGCATTCTTGTGTAATGGACTTGTTCCTTCATCATCATTGTTGTGAGGTTCATGTAGCTTCATATGTAGTTCATGTGTGGTTGCATGTAGCTTCAATGTATTCATTCTCACTTATGAAGAGTACAGCTTTGTATGACTGTGACACTTTATTTGACCATATTCTTCAGATAGACATTCTATTTCCAGTTTATGATATCATAAATAATGCTGCTCTGAAAATTATAGCTCATGTGTTTTGGTTGACATACACATTCTATTCTGTTGATTTTACACATAGGAGCAGAATTGCTCAGTCATAATATATGCATGCATTCAACTTCAATAGATTTTCCCAAATGGTTCTGCTCCTCTGCATGTGTGTTTAAAGATGCAACTCTTCTACAGAAACAGCAGTTTTTTCAGGGAGCCTTCCTCTGTGGGAGGTAAGAATCAGATTCCAGGACTCAGAGTTCAGAGCGGCCTTCACTTTCCATCTTTGTGTTTACTCTTTTGTGCTCAGGGGAAACTTTTTATTACCTGCTGGGCAGGTGTAAAATGCTAGCATTAAACTGAGGGCTCTGGCATGCCCCTGACAGGCTGGTGAAGATCCTTGGAGCTGAAATGATGTTTACCCTGGGCTTCAGGAGCCTCTTGGCATCCAGTGAGTGAGGATTTGATCAGAGAATGGGAGTGGGAGGGATGGGGTGAAACCAAGATACAGTATCCAAAAGCAGGCTTTCAGGGCCTGAGAACAGCCTGGGCACACACTGAGGAACAAGCAGAGACTAAGCCAGAGGGAACTACAGCATGGTCAATGGGAGGACAGCTCCAGTTCATTCTAGCACCGGACAGCTGCCACCAACACGTGTATCACCTGTTTTCATCCACTGGTTCAGACAGTAAAGAAAGGGATGGAGTAGACATCACTATGTAACTCCCTGGCTCACTATATCCCAAAGATGAGTGCTTAAAAAAAACAGATCTGGGAGCTGGATTACCACAACCCCTCACAGTGTCAAACTTTCAGAACATTGATGTCTATTGGTATAATACATTTAGAAAGCAATGTAACAACAGACAATGGTCCATAAGATATTCATAGGTCTTAATACAGTAATCTGCTTCAAGGATCTATGCAAGGCTATCATTCAAAGCAGAAAAAAAATCAAATATATTCTCCTTACTGTAGTTATATCTACATTGCTTAAAAAAAAAAAAAAGAAAAACAGCCTAAAAGTCTAACAGTAGCAGATAATGTTTCAGTTCAACTGATATTTATGAAATGATCAAAATTAATTAAAATCCAATTTATTTAAATTAGAATCTCAAAATACAAAACCATAGATATTGAGATTAGAAAGAAAAAATTTGCAAGTGGAAATGGCTAAAAATTTAAAGGAATCAGTGTTACAGTTTAACACCCATGCCCACTGTATGCTATTTGGAATGTTTTATACAAGTTAATACAACCTCACAATAATCTCAGGAGGTAAGTAGTAACAACTTCATTTTACAGATGATAAAATGAAGGCACAAAGAGCTAAGCTAAACCTTCTGTGACAGAGCTCAAGCATATTGAATTTCAACGTGTTTTTTATTTGAAAGGCAGAAAGAAAGAAGAGAAAGCTCCCATTTCTGGGCTGGGGTCAGAGATGGGAGCTAGGAACATAATCCAGGTCTCCACATGGGTAGCAGGGACCTAGTGATTTGGGCCACTCTCACCTGCTGCCTCCCAAGATCTGCAGTAGCAAGAACTTGGCATCAGGAATCAAGAATCAGAGCTTGGTGTTGAACTCTAATATGACTGTGGGCATCGTAACTGTTATCTTAACTGCTAGGCGTAATGCCCACATCTGACCTCCAGCTCTTTAAAACCTGAGCCATTTTCATGAAAACACAAGTCATATTTGAGAGTGATACTGCTGGGTTTCCCATTTTTATATGTCCTTAATATCTTTATAATTAAATCACATATGACAAACATTTGTTGAACATCCATTATGTCTTTGTATAGAGCTAACATCTTTCCCAGACATCATTTCACTAAATGTTTGCCAGAATCTAATGCCACTGGGACTACTGTCATTAGAAATAGTGTTGTTATCTAGCTAATGACAAAAAAAAAAAAAAAAAAAAAAAACAACAACCACAACCAGCTACCGCACAAGAAAGCAAAACCCTACAGGCTTCCAAAAGTCAGCAGAGCCCCAGTGAAAAGTAAGTAGGTGAATGTATGATAAACAATGCCTGCTTTGGCCAGCGTAGCGGCTCACTTGCTAATCCTCTGCCTGCAGCGCCGGCACACCGGGTTCTAGTCCCAGTCCGGGCGCCGGATTCTGTCCCAGTTGCTCCTCTTACAGTCCAGTTCTCTGCTGTGGCCCGGGAGTGCAGTGGAGGATGGCCCAAGTGCTTGGGCCCTGCACCTGCATGGGAGACCAGGAGGAAGCACCTGGCTCCTGGCTTCGGATCGGTGTAGCGCACCTGACGCAACACGCTGGCTGTAGCGGCCACTTGAGGGGTGAACCAACAGAAAAAGGAAGACCTTTCTCTCTCTGTCTCTCTCTCTCACTGTCTAACTCTGCCTATCAAAAAATAATAATAATAACTAATAAATAAATAAGAAAGCCTGCTTCTGCTGCAATGTAGCCAATCATAGGAAAACTTCTGCCAGATCCTAGCTGAGGTATTGCTCATCCTTGAAATCAAATCTTCCTCCTGTTTCTCACCCTAACACAAGACTGGGTCTTTGTCAACCACCAATGTATCCCCAACACATGGTGTTGTCCCTAGCACATAGCAGGCAATCACTGTTGAACAGACGACTGTCAGATGAAAATGAGAAAGAAAAGTCATGTTTGTCTGCTGGATCTGAGGACTACTTCAGAAGTAATGACTACAGCTAAGAAATCAATCCACTACATTAAACGTGCATATGCCAAGGTGCACAGTACAGACATTTGACAGTCTTGCAGAGGGAGTTTGTGTGGTAGGGGGCCGGAGTGACAGGACGGGAGGGGCCCTGCACTATAAAAGTGCAGATCTGATCCCTTTGTGACTTTGAACAAGTTCTAGGTTCCTGGCAAGTCCCTGCCTTCTCTGAAGCTCTCAAATGGCATTGAAGCACCAGAGCAGAGACTGGGGGGACACTTAAAATCCAAGAACGTTAAAGCTGGAAAGAGAACATTCAATCTCTTGTTTTTGCAGTAAGAAAACTGAGATGGTGGTAATCAAAGAGCTTTTCCCAAGGTCACAGGCTATCCCTGGGAAGCCAAGTCTAGAGATACTTTGGTCAGAGCATAGTAGGCTTTTCACTGCAGTTCGGTGGTGGGAGTCAGCGAGCAGATGGTGCAGGGGTAAATATGCAGAATTCAGCACAGTCAAGACCATGAGCTTGCTAGATGGCAGGGAAAAAGACAGCCCATCTGGCTCCATATTATGGTCAGAGTCCAGAGGCAGGCAGCATATAACATCCTACAGGCAGACCCACAATACATAAATCAGAACAATTGGGTCTAACGATGCAGCTATCAACAGTCCAACAGAAAGACATTTCCTTGGGAGGAACGAGCAATAGAAAGAAATCTTTGTTATACACTGTACTCAAACCTGGTGAAAACATCAAAATAATCTCATTAAAGAATAACACACTTACTCAAGACAGACAAAGAAGTTCACAGCAGTAATAAAAATCTGTTGAAGGAATTTCACCTAATCCTCTTCTTCAATAGCCTTCTTTTTCAAATTTGCCTATAGGCTAATACTTACATCATTATATTTAGGCCAAAGACCTGTCCCTGCAAACAGTTAAAGAAACATTTTTCCATGACCTGAAAAGACCAGCTGGTATTGAATCAAGCTTTTCCAGTTCATCTGGTCACAATGCATTCTAGAAAAAAAAAAAAAAAACCCTCAAGAAATGACCTATCCCTTCATCCTTTAATAAGCAGTAGTTTCTTTTAGACTAGGAGGTGACAAACAAGGTCACTTCTAACACCAAAGAAACATTTGCATAAACCAACAGCATCCCAGAAAATGCAATTAAAAAGCGAATAGTTAATGAGCCCACAAAATTATGTGCAACCTTTCCCAGAGCAAATCTTGGTGAATGATGAGTGATGGAGTTTTCAACGGTTGAATCTCCTTCTTAATTGAGTAAATAAGCTAAGGTAAGAAGTAAAGCATAAACTAAGGCATACAAATGCAGACAGTGTGGGAGAATGGGGGACAGAGGTGCTCTAGTAAAGCAGTAGAAAGGCTTGTTTGATTTTTCAAATGTTTTTACCTCATTTTCCTGTAACATTGTGAGTATGCACAGTATGTGTGTGCACAAACAAGGACACAAAACAAATTGTAATGTTGGCTTTGGGATTGGACCTCTGTTGCCTATATCCTTGCATACTCCATTCGTCTTCTTTGCTACTCCCACCAGGAAAAAATACAAACTTCAGCTTGCGAATAGGTTATCCTCTAGGTATGGGGATTGCATTACTAGCATCAACCCTTGTACTCCTGATTCATGCTCAGCCATGGGATTAGTGATACCCTTTGGTCAATAGAATGGAGATGCAAAGTGTGCCAGCTCCAAACCTGGGCATCAGGATGCCTTGCAAGATTCTGCTTGTGCTCTTGTGCCTCTGCTAATACCATACAAAGAACCTGCCCAGGCAGAGCCAAACCCATCCTAGAGCAACAAGACAATCAGCCAAAATCAGCAGAACCACCCAGTCAATCCCAGCCAAGACCAGCTCACCGCAGCTGACCCACAGGGTCCTGGTCTAAAATAATATCATAATAACTAAAATACTACATTGTATAATATAAAATCACTTCATCAATAAAATAATAATTTGGCTTATGACATAAAAATAGCCAACAGTTACGCTAGATTTGCTCAGAAATGCAACAAATGAGAAGTTGCATGATAACATACTGCAAAGGATGGATAAGACATTCCCTTGTTGGTGCTTGACTTTTCCCATATGTTCGCAAAAGCTACTACTGGCTCGTGCCTTCCCCAAGTTTTATAAGCTTCTTATTCTAGAAAACTCAAATCATTGAACACAGAGGTTATGCTACGATGTATGGAGAAATAGAAAGAGAAAAGAAGGGGGGGAAAAGAGAGGAAGAAACAAGAAACAAAGAAAAGGAGAAGGAAGGGAACAAACTCCTCCACTCTAGACAGAAGTCATTGCATTACTTGAAAAGACACAACAAAGACAGTGACTAAATGCACACAGGTGCATAAACAAGTTATTTGTTAAAATTGATGAGGATGACATCCCATTTTTAAAAATACAGATCGTAGCTTTGCATGAAGAACAGATACAGACTACATATATATCTGAATATTCTAGTGAGGTAGCATTCCCTAGATACAAGAACAGTAGTATCAGCTAAAGGAAGTCCAAATTTCTTCTTTTCTTGCAAGCAACAGCTTAGAAGCTTCCTCTAGTATCCTCCATCCAAAATTTGAGTTACAACCCCTGACTGTAGTCTACTCTAGTGAATTACTGTGGCTTCAGTGCCCTTTGTCAGATGTGGCAGGTGCAGAAAAGACACCACATACTTTATATTATGCAAGATGTTGGGCCAAATGGTTGACTAATTATCAACCTGCCCTGCCCTCCACTTAAGGCCTTACTCTCCAAATTGCCAATGAGATAACTGTTGGCCAGGTCTACACTATTAAGAAAAATTGTAGTTCCGCTAAGCAGCCATCACCTGAACATTTAATTGATCAAAGAAAGCTCCATCAGGAAGAGTTGTGTGTGCCTCACCTGACAAATCCAAGCTCAGAAAGGGCCAAAGTCAGACATGTCTTTATACATCAGAAATTGGCACTAATACATCAGTGGTAACGGAGAAATGAGAATTCTGGGGGTGGGGTAGCAAGGAAGCATATAACCCAGTGTGCAACACACACACACACACACACTTACAAAGGATGATTTATGAGCCAGGCAGCAATCTCCACCTGTTCACTGTTGAATTCACCGTCTGCTTTTGAGGCCTTACATTTGGCTTCTTTGATTCTCAGACACTAACAGTTCATTCTCTTTATTTATCTACTTCTATCATCTCTCTCTCTCTCTCTCTCTCCATCTCTCTCTCCATCTCTCTCATCTCCCATGCAGAGGGTAATCTCTAATATTCTGCCCAGCCTGGAACTTATAAAAAAAAGCAAACAAGCTACATCTTCAATCTGCTAGAGAAAGGGCACCCACTTTATTTCACATTATCAATGTCTCCTCCTTCATGAAACATTCCCTATGCAACAATCCAGAAATTAAGAAACTCCAGTTGTCACTAACAGCACACAGATTCCCAGACAACAGAACATAAGCCCTAATCCTAGCAAGCATCCCTAGTCTGGGTATATGGAAATCCAACACATATTAGAGCTGAAAACAGAAGCAGTGTATTGTTAACATTGCTGGAGGGAAGATGCCTGCTCCCCCGTGTTCTCATATGTGAAAGGAGGACGTCTTCTTCGCCCAGCAACATCACTAGAGCTCTTGGATCTAAAACAATCTCTCCCTTCAGTTAACTATCCCTTTTTCTACAAAGTAAATATTCTCATCATCTTAGAAGAGTGGACAGAAAGTCAGTCATTCACAACTTAATGCAAGTGTAATTAGATGGTTTCTGTACTATGGTTTGAAGGTTGAATGTCCCCCATATGTGTTAAAGGCTCAGTCTCAGAGTGGGAGGTGGTGGAATTTTTAAGGGCGGAGGCCAAATGGGAGGTTCTTAGCTGACGGAAGTTGTGCCCTTGGAAGGTGATTCGTTGAGAGAGTTGTTATAAAAGCCTGAGTTTGGACCTATTTCTCTCCCTCTCTCTCTGACTCCTGGCCCTGCTCTTACCCAGTCCACCATCAATCATGGGCCTTTTGTCAGAGCCAAATCCTTTTGAATTTTGGAACTCCTAAACTATGAGCTAAGTGACCCTCTCTTTTCTTCATAATTAGGTTGTCTCGTACTTCACTATAGTAACATGGATGACAAATACATCCTGTTTAACAGAAGAAGATCGATGGAGAAAGCAAAGCCATTTGGTTGGGTTGGAGAGAAAGATGAGTTTGAGGCATTAGGCAAGGATGCAAGCAAGAGACTTTCAGAGGCATCTGTAAGGTATTTCTGTATGGAACTGAACACTGCAGGTTGCAAGTAAGGGGACTGGGAGGGAAGAGGGCAGTAGAGGTAAACACAGAATGGGAATTGCTGGGGGAGCCATTCACAATGCTTCCTTGGTGGGTCTTCAGTCCTGGTCTCAAATGGTAAGTACTGGGAATGCTCCCAGGGGTGCTGAGCCACAAGCAGCTACCTCCATTTAACCTACTTTTATCATCTAAATATTGCTGTTTCTATATGTGACATGATATGAAAAAGGTTAGGAAGTCCTACTGTAGCCTGATAGCATTACAAAGCAAATACTTTTTAAAAAATTTTAAAAAAAAACTCTACTTTTACTATAGTTAAGCACTTCAAGGTCTTTTCTGACCCCAAGGAATCTGGCTAGTCATCCAGTTTTCACACCACCATTTGTGCCCTGTCTCCCCGTCTATAAAGTAGAAAGACTATACTACATGGTCTTTAAGGTTTCTCCTGGCCAAAGACCTCTGCTGGCTTCCTGATCTCCATGTTCTAGAAGTTCTACCACTCCCATCCATGATCCTATCCCAGGACTCAGCCTTCATGCTGCTTTCTTGCAGAGGTCTTTCCACAGAGACCCATTCAGCCCCTGTGCTGCACTGTGCTCTCCCTTTGAAAAATCCCATCACACTTGAAACTACTTCATTCATGCATTCATGCAGTGAGGATTTGCTGAGGGAGGGCCATTGGGCTGACGGATTTAAATCCCAGTGCTGCAGTTTACTGTCTGGAGGACTTTGGGCAGGTTGCTCAGCTCCACTTGCCTCCCTTGCTTAGTAAGGGAATGTTAATGATCGTGTCTACATCTTAGGGTCGTCATAAAGGTTAAGAGAGTTCATGTTTATAAAGCACAGTGCCTAGCACAAAGTAAGCATTCGATAAATCAGCAGTTATGATTTTGATGAGTTTCTTTACAAACAGCACAGAACAAGGCTCCTGTCTGATGCCATTCTCCTGCTAGGCTGGAACTCATATTCGCTTCTGTAGCATCTTAATATTGAGGGCTCGGCTCAAAGCCTGGCATGAGGTCGTATAACAGATTCAGAATCTGGGACGTGTGCTTAATGGACACACGTGTTGTGTGTTTTATTTCCAGTCCCATCAAATGTCTCCCTGTGCTAATTTTCACAGTTAAGATTTTCTGCCTCTTCAGCCTGAACTGAAGCTCTCTTTGTTCTCAGTCTTTGCAGAGAGCAAGACCCAGTGTAAATGTCTCTGTTCGCAAGAAGAACATTTCCGTTTGGGGAAGCTGTGTGAATACCTTTCCCTCAACTTCTTTCTCCCAGCTCCCAAATCTAATGGCCTCATAAGGAATAACAGTTCGGGAAGCTGCCTATCGTGAATGATCAACCAAGGTGGGGGAAAAAAGGAAAATTCAAAAGTGTATGCTTGCATTGGATTTCCAGATGTGGCCGAATCTTGTTTTTGACTAAATGGTGTTGACAATTTATGATTGTCTTTGGAAAATCATTTGATAATGATCCAACTATCTAGAACCTCTTTATTTTATGCCTGTTAAAAGAAAAGAAAGTTATGACCCAGGAAAATTTCCAGACTGCCATAAAAGTAGAGAGATTGCTGCCAAGAACCACCTACCATAAAAACTCGCCTAGCAGCTTCTTACCTTTATGCTTCGCAATGCACCCTTTTAAAAATGAAGAAAGGCCATCAATCATCTCTTTCCAGGCTAATTGCAAATGTTTAATACAGAAATTAAATATTGTAAAATATGAAATAAGGTGTGTGGCATTCTAAAATTAAACATGAGCATCTCCCAGTAAGAAATAACCATCAGGCCCCTGGAAGCAGCAGAGTCCCTAGCACATTTGGGGATCATCAGCAAGTCCCCCTCGCCCACCTTGCTCCCAGTACCCACGTCTGCTAGAAGAGGATGAGTAGTGGCAGTCCCTTTGACCTTAAAAGGTTTTTATGAAAATTAAGAGAATGAGAATGCTTTGAAAAATCAAACAGCATAGGAAATAAAATATGCAATCTTCCTTTTAAAAAAATTTTTCTTTCTTCATTTGAAAGGCAGAACTACAGAAAGAAAGACAAAGCGTTCTTCTATCCACTAGTTCTCTCTCCAGATGGCTGCAGTGGCCTTGACTGTGCCAGGCTAAAGCCAGGAACCAGGAGCTTTATCTGGGTCTCCCACATGAGTGACAAGGACCCAAGCATTTGGGTCATCCTCTGCTGCCTTTTCCAGGCACATTATCCAGGAGCTGGACTGGAAGTGGAGCAGCCAGAACTCGAACTGTTGCCCATATGGAGTGCTGGCACTGCAGGAAGAGGCTTAACCCACTGTGCCACAGTGCCAGCTCCTGTCATCTTTCTTAATGAGAGCAAACAAAAAAAAATGTATGAATAATCCTATGTTTATATAGCATTCAAAACTATTGTAGTGAAGAGGCAATAAAATAAGGTGACTGGGTTCACCAACAGTGATTACTGAATCCCACTGAGCTTCTGAATCCCTAAAACCCTGCTGCATAGAACACAAGTCTCAACCCTACCATAGACCCACTGAGTCAGACTTTCCAGAGATGTATTGAATCCTAATTCGGGCTGTGGACCTGGGACTCTGTATTTCAGAAAACCTCCCTGGATATGCAGACAAGCAGGGAAATACCAGGCTGCGTGAGTCCTCTGCTCCCTCTGCAGCAGGAGGAAAAACAAACCGCGGAGCCTGTGTTGTCATCTTGACTGACGTCTGCCACCAGCGCTAACGATTCCTGGCCGAGATCCCCTTCTAGACCAGCACACAGTGCTCTGCCTGACTCCTAGTGCTGTCCTCAATCAGAGGCATGGGTCACGTACTGCCAGGGTCCCAACACCACCTCCCTGCAAGCATGGCAGGGATGCCCTCTCCCGCCCTCTTCCTCTACCTATGCCCGTGGTTTCACCCTGAGCAAATAACACACTGTGGTAGAGGCATTGCATGGTCTGTTCACAATTTAAAAGATTCGAGTAGAAACAATACATTTATCCAAAAAAAAAAAAAAATGAGCATCCATTCCTTCTTCCCTCCCATTTCTCCCTCCTGCTTCCTCTTTCTTTCTCTTTGATCTAGGTGTGTCTACTCTGTGCCTGGCCCTGTGCTAAATGCTGGGGGTGCCATGCTGGGTCTGGTGCGGCTCTCAGTCCGTTAGAGCAGATGGGAAATGGTGACTCCCTACACTGGTGTTGGGAGGGAAGGACCCTCTGTTGTAGAACTTGCAGCTGAATCTGCCCTCCTCTGGAGAACTGGTCCATTGGAGATGAAGATGGGGAGGAACTCACGCTCAGTGCTAGCTAACTGGCAAGAAACCCCAGAGATTGAGAGCAGAGAGTAGGTGTTCAGAGGTGAAATGAAGAAGCAGACCAACGCCTTATGGGTTGTCCAGTACCATTTTGGACTTTCATGAGCAGTAGGAAAATAGTAAAGAGTTGCACGCAATATAGGGGTAGGGGTTGTCAAGAGCATCCTGCATGGTGGAAATAAGAATGGAAACCAGAGGATAATTGGGGCTATTATGCCAGCCCATATAATGTGGGGCAGTGGCTAAGGAGAAGGGGGAAATTGGCAGCTTTGATGGAAAGAATTATGAGAGATGAATTCAAAAACATCACAATGTCTTTAGTTTATCAGGAGAGCAGAGCACTGGTTAGAAGGAATCAGAGGTACCATTGCGGTAGGAAGTCTGAGAAATTGTGATCAAATCCAACTTCTTCTACAGACAAGGAAGACCCGACTCAGAGATGTGAAAGAGCATAGGTAGGTGCAGAGACAACAGGAAAGTTAGCACCGTTTTTGTGCCCCAGGATCAGGACAGATGATCATCAAGGCAGAGAAACTAAACCAGCCAAGGCCAGATTCAGAGTCAGGCTGATGCCAAGCTCCGCGAAGCTGTTGGAAGGAAAAGAAATGTGTTCACTGACCCTCAAGCTCAGCCGGCTGGGACCTGACAAAACTTCCTGCTTCAGCAGCCCACTACGGAAGGATGGATTGTGCCAAGCAGGGAGCCAGTGACACTGCCTCAAAATCAGAGGACAATTAGCCTCTTCCTTCCTCCCAGCCAGAGTCCAGAGGCACCAGCCCAGGACAAAAGCAAGTCACCCAGACCCTGCTCCCATTCCCTCGTGACACTTACCCACCCCCATCCTCTCGCACCTACTTCTCCAGATGTATTCCTGGGGCAGACGGAGCACAGCTGGATGCACAAAGCCCCCACCCCAGGCAAGTCTTGGGGCTTTGCAGACAATTATACAAATGGACGCAAGAGGCGTCTCCTGGCGTGCATTACACTCACTCTCAGCCAACAGGATGAGTGCAGGCCCAGCAGTTAAAGACCCTGTGTGACATCTGAAACAACTTGCCTCTCACACAGACTGATATCATGGCCGCCACAAGATTAATTGTATTTTTCCTGGAACAAAGCTGGAAATCACTCAAAGGGCAATAAATGCTGAAATCTGTCTATACTCTGCCAAAATTTCAGACAAAAAGCCAATAAGGCAATTTTTACCTTACGTGCTTGAACGGATTTTGTTAAAACAGTCTGTGCTGAATGGAATGGACTAGATCAGCCTGGGAGCGAGCCTGAAGAGACAGCTCACTTGCGTCTAAAGACTGAACTCTTCTAGGTCAAGTGTACTTTAAAAAAAAAAAAAGTATTTGTTTTTACATGAAAGTCAGAGTTATAGAGAGAGAAGGAGAGACAGGGAGAGATCTTCCATCTGCTGGTTCACTCCCCAGGTGGCCACAATGGCCAGGGCTGGGCCAGGCTTCTGGAAGTAGCTAGAAGCTTCTTCCAGGTCTCCCACGTGGGTGGCAGAGGCCCAAACACTTGGGCTATCTTCCACTGCTTTTCCTAGACCATGAGCAGGGAGCTGGATTGGAAGTGGGGCAGCCAGGACACGAACCAGCACCCATATGGGATGCCAGCATCACAGTCAGCAGCTTTACCCACTACACCACAACAGCTGCCCTCAACTGTACTTTAAATCATATATTGGCAAGCACCACCCAAGGAATTCCATAGTCCACATGACCTTTTTAAATCCCATGAAGAGATGAAGGCTTACCAGGCATGTGGACAACACAGAGTTTCTTAAGATAACCAACCTTGTCAGTAGAGAAGCCAAGAATGTGAAGGTCATGGTACCAGGATGAAGCTACTTGAGGGTTTCCAAAGCATTGTGAAGACTGATCATTACAAAGCCTTGTTCTGGAACCAGACCAAGCTCCTTCAGGGTTGCCTCGGGGTTAAGTAGATGGCAGTAATTATCTGTGTACTGGATGTGTAAAGCAATCTCTAGGTCATAAAGAACTTTCATGTGATCACATTTATCCTTCCAACAAACCTATGAGTTAGGTATTATTATTGTTATTATTATTATTATTATTATTATGAGAAAACTAAGGTTCTGACCTGTTAAATGGGCTTGTAGAAGTATAGTAGAAGGGATGATCAGACATGTGTGAATTTATAAAGATGGTGAAACATACAACCGTGTTAACATATGTAAAAAGACAGAGTTCCAGCAGACATTACAAGGCAAGCTCAAAACAGAATATCTCTAGAATTGTACTGTTTGCAAATGTGAGGGACAGGTACAGAAAATACACAGGGAAAAAATGGTCCTGTGGGACCATGGGTGTGGCTGTTACATTCCCAGGATAAAGGACCATAGAGAGGAAGCCGACACGGGACCTGGGATAGAAGATCTGTAAGAAAAGAAACAACTTGAAAGGGGCTGTGGCCTTCTCTCAAAGCATGCAGTGGGCTGGGAGAGGAGATCACCCAATTGCCTGGGTCCCAAAAGAGGCCCAAACCAAGCACAAGTTCAAAGGACAAAAGAACACACAAGAAAAGAGAATGACAAAAGAACAAAGGAAGAAAACCATCTATGAATATCAGAGCCTTCCAGAGCAGAAACCAGGGTAGGCAGGGTAGGATCTGGAGGAGCAAAAGGAAGCCATCCAGTTCAAGAGCCTTCAATGTCTGGGCTGTCTTCTGTTAGGAGCTGCTATACTCCTTGGAGCAATGTCTTACAGAAACAGTCTGTCGTCGGCCATCAAGACTCAAGAACTGTACCCCAACAGGCATTTTCCAAGCACTGCTTCCTCATCTTTAACTCCCAACACAGCTAGAAATTCCAGAGAACACAAAACATAAGTCCTAGGCTGGTGCTCCATTCATAAAATTCTCAGAAGGAAGCACTTGATGATCTCAATGTTATACAGAAAAAGATTTAGTGAGCAGTGACTACATGCCAGACACCAAGCAACATGCTTTTACATTCATTTTATTTTATCCTCCCAACCTTCTGGGGGCAAGTCTATTACTCTCCCTGTCTTACACAGGAAATGGTCATATCCCAGAGAATTTAAGTAATTTGGCCAAGATCAAACAGCTACAAAGTGGTAGACTGGGGTGTGAATGCAGATTTGCCTGACCACAAAACTCAGTCTCTTGGAGAGCATTAATTAGATGGGGGAGATAAGCCATGCTTATTTGAGAAAGTCACAGAATAATAAATCAGAAGTACTCATTAGTACTTAATAATGACATCTCCCATGGGGCAGTTATGCTGCTCATCATCTTCCCACAAGAGATCATTCCACTGTGTAGTTCCTGGCCCCAGGAGGAATTTGGTGCTGCTCCCTGATGCCGGGACATGCAGACTCCCCATATGCTGGAGAGGAAGAAGTGGTCACAGAGACTCTTGAGCACTAATAGCTCCTGTCACAGCCAGAAAAGCAACTCTTCCTCGGAGACCTTAAGCCCAAAGCCCACCCTGCGGCATCAGAAGGAGCAGAAGTTTCTAGAAGGGCCTGGGGATGGATCTAAATTAGACTCCACTAAATCCCTCAGTCTGCTTGTGGCACCTTTACAGAACAGCCCCACAAGGTGGCTGCTCTCCCACTGCCATGCACAGCATAATGCAAAATAACACATCAAAACTTCTGAGTGCCAGCCACTCATGTTCATTTTTGTCTTTCACTGTTTCAGGAGCTCACAAGAATTAACTAGTAGATACCTTAACATGCATACCTCCTGAGATGTAGCTGCATGGCCCACTCAAAGCAGCTCTTTGCAGCTTCTCATACTAACTCCTCCATTCCAAGTCCATAGCCAGAACTTACTCTTCTCCCCACCAGGGCTGCTGTACATTAAGATTCCATTTCACAGTAGGGTGAAAGGATAAGATGGATCATAATTTACCTGGGGTTCTGCGTACCAAGCTTATTTAGATTTTCAGCCTGCTGAGAAGGACTTGGGCCTGGCTTAATGATCAGTTCTTTACTTAACCTGTTGCTGACACTGGAATGTTTTCTAACCCAGGTGAAAATCCGGGGCCAGCACTGAGGCAGGTAGCCTGGGGGGGTGGGACACCCTCTCTGGACCTCTATTGGTACTTAGTTTTCTGCCCAACAAAGTCAAGGAAATAAGACTTGGAAGGAAATTAAGTCTGAACTTAGAAAATGTCAATTCTTAAATTCCAGCTACTGATTTTAATGGTTTTTTGGCATGGGTGAAGTCCCATATTTCTAGCTTGACACCCAAGCTTTGTAGTTCCTCCAGCTTCCAGGAGCTTGCTGGTTCTCTGCTTCCTACCTCCTACAAATTATTAGAAATTAATTTGACTTGGTTCATATTATCTGACAATTGCACTGACCCCCCCGTGAACCTTTCTAGCTAATTTACATCCCCACCATGTGGCTTAACGTCTCTGATGCCAGTGCACATTATTTTAAGCTCATGCCAATTATAATTTTTAATACAGTCTGAAAATCATGCTGTTACTTAGCAACAAAGGTCACTCCAATAAATAACAATATCTCATGAGCCCATTGATAGCCTCGATTCTTTTTCATAGGGATTGAGAGTTCATGGTGAGAACTTTCCCAGTTATTGCTCACGTTTGAACTGCTGACAAGGAGCCACCACTGGCAGCTCTCAATGCATGCAAGTTCAGCTCCCCCTCACTTTAAGTCTTCCTTTGCCCCCATGTTAGCTCCTTTAGGGCAGTGACTGATTGGGCCTGGTTCAGCTCCCTGGCTCCCATCCCTCCTCCCCAGTGTCTCTTTAAACCTAGGGACCCCTGTAGGCAAATTGGTTAACGTAGAGATCCAAAGGGCAATGGGATTCAGAGGCACCAAGCAAAAGTCCCAGAAACCTCTCATTTCAGAAGTCCAGGGCCAGACATCACCAAAGATATAGAATGCCATGACTTTTTTCTCCTTATAGAGCCCCACTTTCTCCTACGAAATTATATTGCTGTAGGCATGTTGCACGGTGGGGCTTCAGTAGGCACACCCAGAGGTAATCAGGAATTACGGATTCCACAGCATAGAAGGGCCCCAGGGGAGCCCCTCTTGCTGCCTTCCAGGGTCCCCTGCGCTCAGCGAGAGTGAAGGCCTCCTTCTTCTGCAGGTAATGGAGACCAAAAGCCTTGTTAGGAAGCTCACCACTCAGGCTGTTTAGAAGCTGGAACGTCTTGTATATACAAGGAAATTCTTGTTATGAGCACTCAAAGATCAAGCAAACCTTCACAAAGCCCGACAGAGTCTCTGGGGAAGGAAAAGTACAGTCCTCTTTCCACTGCCCCACATATGTTACTGCAGAGGTCAATCTCAAATAAAAGACCATTGAGCCCTGGCTTACTCCTTCCCATCAGCAGCCATCCACCTTACAGGGTCAGATAAAATTTTCTTATTCGGTTTCAGACTCATTGGAAGCCTCATAGATGCCCACCAAGATGGGAACTGGCCTCATACTACCAACCCATATTCTCTGTTCCATAGAAAAAAAGACCTGTGATATTAGTTCACTTTAATTCATTGCCAATACCATGCCAAACCCTTCACATATGTCACTGTTCAATCCAAAATCATTACTCTTTATTCTAGTCTTGCAAATGAAGAACTGTGACACAGAAGAATGCCGTATTATTTGGTTAGCATATGTCAGAGATAAGATTTATAAACAGAGATTCTGGCCTCAAAAATCCATATGCTTAACCATTTCTCTCAACTGCCAGTGTGCTACAAAAGCCACTGTTGCAACCCCCTTGCTAATGATAACATTTATATTAAGGGCTGTGAAATCAAGCCAGACTGGAAAACCTTGTGTGGTCCTGTCTTCCGTAGCCAACTGTGAAACAACAGCACAGGAGAGCCTGGTCTTTTTGATTTTGTTATCCAGGATGGATACTAGCATACTGACTAGATTTCCTACTCCTCAGCCAGTTTTCCTAAAGAAAAGTAAAATCCAGTCCTGGTAGCAAAATTCCCTGCATTCTATCCATCTGCAAGGCATGGAACTAGGCACCAGCAGAAATGCAAAGGTGTGAGATGGCCTGGTTATGATCTAGTCCTATATTGCTATGGTCATGAGAGATCCCAATAAGGTGATGAGTCTAACGGAGCAGGTGTTAGCATCATTTAATTTTATCTTTCTCATAATTAGCATTTCACTTCATTCCAAGGGACTGGAGGAAAATGCAGCTATCATACAAACTGATTTCTTTGCAGGTCAGCACTTTTCATATCCAAATAGAAGGTCAATGGTCTGCAAACAAAGGACTCCCCTGGTATCATTTCCACACGATACAGCAGGGCCTTCCCAGATTCACTCTCAGCCCTAGGACACTAGCCTCTATTTGGCTGCTAGCTCAGGTATATTAGAGATCTGAAAGCATTGACACCAGGCCAGAATGTTCAGGGGGAATACCATTGTTCACAAGAATTTTCCTCCCTTATTTCACTTAAATTAAAAATCATTTGAGATTCTGTGCCTATGCCAGTGTAGCCTGGGGCCTTTAAAAATGACAGCTGTTAGAACCTGCTCGCCATCCCAGGGCTTCTGTGGCACATCACTCAGGAAGGGGGTACAGCCCTGCAGGCCTGGAGCTCACCCTCTGGCAGGAGATTGCTTCCTACAGCGATCCATGGGACAAGAGCCAGCCACACCAGCAGGAAACATGGAGAGGCCAAGAAGCACGCAGCCCTCCTCTAGATCACTCACTTCAGTACCTCTGCTGCTCAGCGCTGCTCTCTCTCGCTGCTCTGTTTTATTCCTACAGCCTATGTCACTTGATTTCTGGATGTGTTCATTTCATCAGGCTCAGCGGTTGGCATGTTTTCTTAGTCTTCACGTGGTTACCCTCGCCTACTAGTACCCAAGCACAAGAAGGATCCTGAAATGTTCTCCATGTCTTCAGTTCATCTTTCATTCATCCACTCATTCATGCATCAGATACGCACAGGGGCTTTTAGAAGTCAGACTGTGTGAGATGCTGAAGATACAAACAAATCAAACACTACCTTTGTGCTGGAGGATGTCAGGGGCAAGTAAAGGAGGCAGACATGTAAACCGGCTGCTGTAATGCGCTCAGTGATGTTCTTCCACACTCAGAGGAAACTGAGAAAGTGACGTGGAACAGAGACACATGCGCAGAGGAGGAAGAAAAGGAGGGAAGCTGTGCAGATCCTAAGGACAAGGGAGGAGAGGGCTCCTCAAAGGAAGGGCTGGCACAAAGGCAAAAGGACATGAAAGAAGCAGATGGGTTTAAGAAACTACAGAAGTTTTCCATTGTCAGAGTGCAGTATGTGAACTGGGAAACAAAGGAACTCGAGGGGCCAGGCTTCCTAGGGCAATGTGGGACTCACTGGGGACTTTGGCAATATCAACACCTTACAATGTTTAAGGTGGACAATAAGCCAGGCCCTACATGAGGCATTGCACACGCATTGCTTCGCTTGGTTATTAACACATTCCAGTGGGGTAACTATTAGATGGAGCCATAAGAAATGTACCAACATTACACCATTTTACCTACAGATACAGAATCCCATGGTCCAATCTAATGCCATTATTATCATCACCATTTAAGAGATGGGGAAATTAAAGCATCTTTTTTTCTTGCCCCGTAACACAAAGCTACTAAGTGGAAGGGGGAAGATTCAAACTCAAGCAGTTTAAGTGATGTTAGAGGAGGAGTACAATTTTTAAATTTTATTTATTTAAGAGGCAGAGAGACAGACAGATAGACAAAGCTCCCATCTTCTTGTTCACTCCCGAAATGCCCACCATAGCTGGGACAGGGACAGGCCCCGGCAGTGAGCTGGGAATCTCAATCCAGGTCTCCCCAGTGGGTGGCAGTAACCCAACCACTTGCACTGTCACCTTCTATCCACAGTGTCTGCATTAGCAGGAAGCTGGAATTGGGAGTGGAGCCAGGACTTGAACCCAGGTACTCAGATATGTGATGTGCGCATCTTAACCAGCATGGTCACTGCTAGGATCAATGCCTGCCCCTAAAATTTTGGATAAAAGATCAGAAGAACTCAGAGAAATGAGAGCAAACCACATGGTCATCTAAGGCACAGCAGTATGGGAAGAGGAGGAAGTAAGCACAAATTTCCTCAAGCAAGGCTGTTCCTGGTATGTTCTAGAAATCCAAGGAGACCAGGGTGGCTGGTGTAGTGAGGACAAGGAAGAAAGTGGTAGGAGATGAACTTTGAGAGGTAACGTGGTACAAGGTCACATCAGTTTTCATAGTCTTGGACTCTGGCTTATACTCTAAATGAGATGGCAAACCATATGGCATGTATTTCAACAAGACCCTGCCAGCAGCTGCACTGAGAACAGACTCCACAGGGGCCAGGGAAAAAGCCAGAGGGATGGGGAGAAGGCAAAAGATGATGATGGTTTGGACCACCTGGTGGCAGTGAGGGGGAGAAGCCTTGAGGATGCGTTGATGGCCTGGATAAAACTTGTGAAAGAGAAGGAGTGAAGGATAATGTCAATACTTTTTAACAGCAGTTGAGTCAAAACAGATATTAAAAAGGAAATTTAAATTATCTTGAGACAAATGCAAATGGACACATAACACATCAAAACTATGGGACACAGCCGGCGCCACGGCTCAATAGACTAATCCTCCGCCTTGTGGCGCCGGCACACCGGGTTCTAGTCCCTGTCAGGGCACCGGATTCTGTCCCAGTAGCCCCTCTTCCAGGCCAGCTCTCTGCTGTGGCCCGGGAGTGCAGTGGAGGATGGCCCAAGTGCTTGGGCCCTGCACCCCATAGGAGACCAGGAGAAGCACCTGGCTCCTGCCATTGGATCGGCACGGTGCACCGGCCACAGCGTGCCGGCCGCAGCAGCCATTGGAGGGTGAACCAATGGCAAAGGAAGACCTTTCTCTCTGTGTCTCTCTCTCTCTCACTGTCCACTCTGCCTGTCAAAAAAAAAACTATGGGACACAACAAAAGTAGTTCTAAGAAGGAAGTATATGTCAGTAAATAGCTACATCAGGAAAAGAAGATCTCAAATAAATAGCGTAACCTCATGACACAGGGAACTAGGAAAAGGAGAATAAACTAAACTGAAAGTGAGCAGCAGGAAGGAAATAATGGAGATCAGAGACTAGAAAAGCAACAGAAAACTCAACAAAAGTAAGAGTTTTTAAGCCTTAATTAGAATCAGTAAGAAACAAAAGAGAGAAGATTCAAACGAATAAAATCAAAAACAAAAGACATGACAACTGATAACATAAAAATGCAAAAGACCACAAAGACCACAATAAAGTTATACATAAACAAATTCAACAACCTGGGGTGGGCGGGGGTGGAGGGAACCTCTCAAGACTAGATCACAAAGAAATCGGAAAACTAAACACATTAATCATGAGTAAAGAAACTGAATCAGTAATTAAAAATCTCCCATCAAACAAAGTTCTAGAGACATAAAAATGAAAATGATTTTTTTATCTCACTTTTTATATAAGATTCAACTCAAAATGGATTAAAGATTACATGTAAGGCCTGAAAACATAAAACCACTAGAAGAAAATGGGGAAATCTCCATGATGCTGGTCTGGTCAATGATTTCTTGGATATGTCCCCAAAGCACAGATCACAAAAGCTAATATAGACCAATGGGATTGTTTCAAACTACAAAAACTTCTGCACAGTAAAGGAAACAATTAACAAAATGAAAAGACTACATACAGATTGAAAGAAAATATTAGCAAATCCTACATGTTGGATAAGGAATTAATATTCAAATATAGGAGAAATTTAAACTAGTCAATAACAAGAAGACAAATAACCCTACTTAAAAATGGGCAAAGAAGGGGGCCTGCATTATGGTATTGATGATAAAGCTGCCCACCTGTGACCCCAGCATCCTAGGTGGCCCCCAGTTCATATCCTGGATGCTCCACTTCCAATTCATCTCCCTGCTAATGGCCTGGGAAAACAGCAGGAGATGGCCCAAGTGCTTGGGCCCCTACAATCAATATGGGGTCCACAGAAGAAGCTCAGCCTCCTGGCTTCAGCCTGCTCACTGGGAGAGTGAACCAGTGGATGGAGGATCTGTCTTTCTCTCGCTCCCTCTCTCTCTCTGTAACTCTGATTTTCAAACAAATAAATAATTTTTAAATGAAGGGATTTGAATAGGTAAATCTCAAAACAAGATGTAAAGATGGTTAGCAGATAATTGAAACAGATACTTAACATCTCTAATTGCCATGATTTGATTATTTGTCCACCTTAACTCACTTTAGATGCCAAAGTCTTATCTTAATGGTACTAAAATGGTGGGATCTTAATCCAGTTATCGTATAGACATAGAGCCTATGGGAAGTAACTAGATTGCGTTAGGTCATGAGGATGGAGCCTCCATGACAGAATCCTGGTAACTTTTAAGGAAAGGGAGAAAGACCACACGGAGAAATACAGACAGACACGTGTGCTCCCCTGCCAAGTGATCCTCTGCCACCTCCAAGCGTGGTCCCTAGACCTTGCATCTCCAGAACTGTGAACCAGAATACATATCTTATCTTTATAAAATTAGGCTGTCTCAGATATTTGTTATAGTGATGAAACCAAAACACTAATCATAAGAGAAATGCAAATTAAAGCCATAATGAGATACCATCTCACCCCTATTAGACTGGCTATTAATGAAAAGATGAAAAGTAACAAGGAGAATGTGGATAAAAGGGAGTCTGTATACTCTGTAAATGATACTGTACATTAGTACAGGATTTTCCATCAGAAAAGCTAAAGATAAAATTATCATATAATCCAACAATCCCAGTAATTGGTATAAATCCAAAGAAATTGAAATCAGTATGTTAAAGAGATATTTGCATGTTCATTGCAGCTCCATTCACAGCATGACATGAAAACAACTTAGGTGTTCTTGCTGGTTATATCTGCAAGCCCATGAATCAATAAAGCCAGCAGCTCCTAAACACACATGAGTAGCTGTCATTAGATACCAACACAACAAATACTCATCTACAGAACTTCAGATTGGCAGTCCCAACCCAGAGGACACCATACAATCAACAGCAAAAAGGCCATTCCAAAATATTCCCCTTGCTTTCCAGCTCTGGTTAAAAGTTTTCTATCTGCTATGGAGCTTGCTTCCCTGATACACAGATCACTTTTGTGAGCCTTGATCAGCAGCACACACTTCCACTTCCTTTCTCGTTCATTATGTTCTGCTCCAAGCAACATTTTCTTTCTGAATCTGTTCTAAAAGACACTCTGACATTTCACTGAACACAAAGTCAGACATCTATATGAACACACAGATTTTGTGTAATACAAGTATGAATGGGTTCCATATGTTTTCTGAAAGAATAAGGCTCTACCAGACCAAGAGGGCATCCAATATTAATCATACGCACATGAATTTTACTTAACAGCCTGACAGAGGCTTTGATTCCTGAGAAAATTAACATTTTTGTCTATGTAAATAATCTCTGCCTTTGAAAGAAACAGAAGGGAAAATGATGTTTTTCCTTTTGTGTGATAGAATTTCCTCCTTCTGGTTTGTATGCACCAGCTAAGGTCAAGGGGGACAACTTCCACTACCTTGCAACACTCACCCCTGCTTGACCTCGATTAATATCTGCAACAGCTGACAAACTATGCTGTGGCTGTCCAAGTCTTACTCTTTACCTGAAAGAAATCAGACAGCATTTCTGCACAAAGCAGTGCGCTTTCTGCATTCATGTTAAGCAGATGCACAATAAGAACTGCCACAAACGTGCTCCCGGAGGTGGTTCTTCCTGCCAATCTCTGGAAAATACAGCGAGGCTGAGCTTTTATTTGATCTTTGGAAAGCTTTAATGCATAGTTATATGATCGCATTGCCTTTTACACATGTTCACGAATGTGTTACACTTTCCAATATGAGCACTGTGGCAAATCTGCCCCCACCCTCCAAGACGAGGAGGAAGGACTATGGTGATTCTCTGGAACAGCCCTAATGAGCCATGGTAATTCCCACTGTGATCTTCAGAAGAATAAAAGCCCAAGGGGTCCAGCTTCATTGCCTCCCTCTGGCCTAGGAAACAGACTCAAACAAAATCAAACTCAATTCCTTCTAAGAATTCATGAATGCTTGTAATGTCATTTCAGGAAGAAAAACTTTACTGGTGGGACTTTTTTGTAGAAATTGTGTCTCTGTCCTGGGGAGATTTTTGGTTAGAAGTTTTCTGATGTGTGGTTGGGACTCCAATTAGTATTGACAGAGCAGTTATTTCAGCTGACTTGAGTGTCCCTGTGGAGCCCCCACAGTGCGGATTCACCCAGCTTTCCTGAGCCTTACAGCACTTGGGGAAATGGGAAGGAAGGCTGAGGGAGGTCCTGACACTGGGCTCAAAAGCTTTCCACCTTCCTAGTACATGATGCTATAAGTCACTGATTTTCTACTAAACTGCACTTTCATCATCTGAAAATGATGTTACAATTCCAACCAAGACCATCTAAACACTGAAAAACAGGAGAAAGACTAAGCCATGGGACATCCAACATAGGAAGTATTCTGGAGTTGGGGCAAAGAATAGAAGATAGCTATGGATGGTGCAGGCTAACACATCCACAGACACTGACTACCATGCAGGGAAAAAATGATCACAGAACCAAAACTAGCAAGGTACTCCTCCATACGGAAAGAGCAAATTCCATATAGAAAAGCAAACTCCAAATGACAATTTGTTTATGGATAAGTAAGAATACACAATTATATACTAGGAGAGACACACATGTATCCTACCTGTGGCAGGAGTGCCCATGCTCAGAAAAGGATGTGAAAGATGCTTACTGTTTATCAGTCATCATCTCTAGTGAATAAATGTGGTTGGGGTGGATTTAGGGGGTTTTTCTTTGTATCCTGAGGTCTTTAGCACTCTGAGTTGTTGTCCTTTTCTTCTCATGTCAGGAATGCATTTATGTTTTATTTGCTTAACTTAAAAATAAGATAGTGGCCAGCATTGTGGGGCAGCAGGTTAAGCGATTGGTGGCATCCCATATAGGAATACTGGCTCAAATCTCAGCTGCTCCACTTCCTATCCTTTTTCCTGCTGATGCAACTGGAAAGGCAATGAAAGATGAGCAAATACTTGGGGATGGAGTTCTGGGATCCTGTCTACAGACTGGCCCAGACCCAGTGACCCAGTGTTGTGACCATTTTAGAAGTGAACCAGCATGTGGAAGATTTCTCTCTCTCTCTCTCTCTCTCTCTCTCTCTCTCTCTCTCTCTCCCCCCCCACCCTTCTCCTCTCTCCCTCTCTCATTCCCTCTCTCCTCTTCCTAGCTCTGCCTTTAAAATAAATAAATAATTTTAAAAGATAATAAATGAGACAACTTATTAATCCACCTAAGATTCAGCAAGTGCTGTGGTGGGAATTGAGTTACCTCTCCAATATTCACTCTTCCCAATATTCACTCTTCCCTTTGTCCTTGTTTAACAGTAATTGTGGTTTTCAGGAGTGCAATGTTCCAGGCTGAACGTTTGCTTTCCCAGCCTCAAATAACTAGATGACACATTCAATACAGGGAGAGATGTAAAGTGCTGGGAGGAGAGAGAATGGACCTTGAAGGAACAGCAGCAGTAGTGAAAGGTTAAGAGAATTGCACAGAGTCCGGGCCAGTTCGTTTTTAGCCACCAACCAATATCAGCAGCTGCCTACCTTCAGAATGCTCTTATTATTAAGAAATATAAACCTCTAGTCATTTACTCTATTGTTAGTTGACGTTTGTGTCACTGAAAACCAAATACATTACAATGAGCACAAATGCCTCTTGTGTGTTAAATAGATTCAAGTTAGCAACTTGATTTTACAAGAGAGAAGAGAGGTTATCAGCAGCACAGTACACCTGATATAATAGAAGAAGATGAGGTTCAAGTATAAATAGTATTAGGGATAAAAACAAAAGTGCCTGATTTCTTCAGGTTGGTATTGAGTAAATTAAACACTGTATATGAAAGTAGTTTGTTAATGCAGTAAACAGTACACAAACAGAAAGGCTGATTTTTTTTTTCATATGTGGTCAGAGTTGTGCTATGGATACGGTCTAAAATCTCACACTCTGAAGTCAAATCACAGATTTGAAATCCTGGGGCACCACATATGTGAGCCACAGGACTTGAAAAATCATTTAATTTCTCTGCACCTCAGTTTCCTAATCTGTAAAGCTGGAATCACAACAGCAGCTACCTCCGCAGGGCTGTGGAATAAATAAGAGAGCGCATGAGAGCATTAAACACAGCCTGGCACACAGTGAGCCTTACAATGTTATTGTAAGATGAGTTACAGGACATCTGAAGGCCCCCGATGCCAAAAGGTAACCACGCCTTCCCCATCAATTGCACCTCCACTAGTGAAGGACACTCCCACAGCAGTTACCATTTGGCTTAAAGCCTCAGAGACCACTGGAGGGAAAGAAATGTAGCCCTCACCTGAGGAAGGCAAAACCTTGATACTCCAGAAGTATTTACAGGGTAGCTATGACAAGCTAGCAAGGCACTGAGGGGGATCGAAGGGAATGCCAGAGGTTCACTCTGTGCTCTCAAGGAACCTCGAGAGTGATGACATAAGGGCAAGGAAGGTGAAAGAATATACAAGAGATAAACAGCAACTCAGTGCTGTACAAGAAATGTCCAGTGTGTGACGAATTGTCAAGCATGAGTGCAGGGGAGGATGAGAGTTATCACACGGCCAGTGAGATGGCAGAGGAAGAAATGATCCAAAACTGCTTCAAGGAGAAAAGGAAATCTTCCCCAAGGACAGGATGACTTCACACACACAAGGAGCAGCAGGGGGCATCCCAGGAGCAGGGCGAAATGTGACCCAAGTCAGGGAAAGAAACCCATGAGCATATTTTAGACTTGGCACCTGGGTGGGAACCATGAGTGAGGGAGTGAGTCTGATGAAGTTAGAAGTTAAGCAAGGTGAATGCATATAATGAACAGGAGGAATTCAAGGGGACCTGGGGTTTGAACATAGAAGACTTCAGACAGACCAAGTAGTTTAAAATGCAGTCTGTAGACAGTGGAGGGTCCTGGGGATTCCAAATAACCACAACTGATCAGTGTGTCATGATGACACTAGACAGGAAGCAACAGGGTGAATCCCAGGGCTCAGAGACTGGGCGGGAGGAGTCAGGCCACTGGGGACTGTTGCAGTGGCACAAATGTGTGATCACAGTACGGCACCTGCATTAGGATGGGTCAATGGGAAAACGAACTGGACCTACAAACAAATGGCAAATCCTTTCTAGCTCTGTTTCTAGCAACTATCACCTCCAGTCTCTCCAGTTTATAAGGTCAGTTCCTATCTACAGTGAGACCTTGAGGAAAAAGAGAAAAGAGTTAAAAAGAACCTCACAAATCCAGTCCTAGCTGCATGAATGCCTTTTGCTTACTTGGAAACAAAATAGTCCAGTTCTGTTACAGTAAAGAGAAGGATGAGGCACAGAACAGACAAATGAAAGATGGCTGAGAATGCCAAAGCATTTGCCTCAACTGAGTGAAGAATGGAGTCCCAAAGGGTCCCCATCCACAGAGCATAGGCATTGGAGGTTGTATACTTGGAGGATAAATGTGACAGTGGTGGTGAGAAGGCATGGAGAAGAGAGGAGGGGGCACTACAGCAGCACAGGGAAGTGGTGTGAAGCTTCAACCCAGGGCAACGTCAGCAGTCAGGGAAGGGGAGGCAGGTGTGAGCACCACCTGGGAAGAGGACTCCATCAGGCCAGAGGGCTGAGGGTAAAAGGGGCTGAAGGCAAAGCTTGGGTGACTGAAAGAGAAGGGATCATTTACTCGTTCTTGTTGGGTTGAGAGGCATACAGGACGGGCAGTGAAGCACACAGCCAGATAAACGAACACTGAGCTCAGGACAGCCGACGTGGCCAGGGCTGTCAGTGTTACAGCTATCTCTGCAGAGTTCATGAGAGGCTACAGCAGTAAACAGAGTCTTTGGGAGAGTATATGTAGGGGGAAAAAAGAAGTGGAAGCAGCGACTCCTTCTGTTTCATTGGAATGGAACCAAGGTTGAGGCAAACCATTAGAATTTAGAAGTACCAAGAGAGAAAGAAGGAAGACGATGGTCCCACTTTGCCCTGCCTTGAAAGGATGGGGTGTCTGAGGCAGGAGCTACAGCATGAGATGTTAAGGGTGAAGGAAAATATAAGAGAATGGCAGAGTTCAGGCCTCCTAACGGGCAAGTTAAAAGTTGTTATGCATCCTCGCCACTGTTTGGGAGTAATTTAGGAAGAAGTCAAGGAAGGGAGAGAAAGAGGAAGAAGGAGAGAGAGAGGGAGAGGGAGATGGAGAGAGGGGGAGAGGGGGAGGGAGGGAGGGGGGGAGAGAGAGAGAGAGAGTGAGTAATGGTGGTATGGCATGGAAGAGCCCTGCACTATGCTCTTGGTTCTGTTAGGACTAAATGGCCTTAGGAAAATCATGCCTCATTTTTTGTAAGCATGATTTTTTGAGCCTCATTTTTATACCTGAAAATTGGAGCTGAAGGGTTGGAATAGAACTCTGCCTTCCAGATAAGGTGTGGCATTTTAAAAGCCCAAATTCCAGATGACTGCTATCTGACCTAGAGCAAGTTACATTACTTTTTTTGAGGTTTAGTTTCTCTGTGTAGGAAATGGGGCTAAATCACCTGCTTTAGAGAACTTATAGAAGAAAATCAGTAACATGGGAAAAGTTCCTGGCACAGGCTAAGGCCAGGGTAACTCTTGCTATTTTGCTTGGCAACAATTTTCAAAAGATGAAAAAAAAAATGGACAGAGCAAAAGATTGAGGTACTACGTGAATTGATCAAGCCAAGAAAATAAGTATTTAGTGGCCGGCGCCGCGGCTCACTAGGCTAATCCTCCGCCTTGTGGCGCCGGCACACCGGGTTCTAATCCCGGTCGGGGCACCGGATTCTGTCCCGGTTGCCCCTCTTCCAGGCCAGCTCTCTGCTGTGGCCAGGGAGTGCAGTGGAGGATGGCCCAAGTACTTGGGCCCTGCACCCCATGGGAGACCAGGAGAAGCACCTGGCTCCTGCCATCGGATCAGCGCGGTGCACCAGCCGCAGCGCGCCAACCGTGGCGGCCATTGGAGGGTGAACCAACGGCAAAAGGAAGACCTTTCTGTCTGTCTCTCTCTCTCTCACTGTCCACTCTGCCTGTCAAAAAAAAAAAAAAATAAGTATTTAGTGCATGAATGCTTTTGCACAGACCCAGATCTATGACCTACGTGTAAGTCAGAGGACAACTCGTGTGTGTGTGTGTGTGTGTGTTTATGCTAAGGGCCCTTCCTTCCCTCAAATACTCTCCATTGGTTAAGATTGCATTGCCTAAAATTTTGGTGTATGTATGTATGTGTGTATCTGTTTTCTCTCTTTGGTGTAAAAGTACCAAGCTCTCCTATTAAAATGTTACTGTCATCTGGAAGGCAGATAGCATTAAAGCTCTTATCAACTGTTAACACCTTGGGTGGCAGATGCTTAATACATTGGCTACTTTGCCATTTTGTAAGCAAAGCGAAGTAAGTAAGGGCGCCTGGAGTGTGATCTGACCTCAGTGCTTCTATTCTAGACAAGAGTATGCGGAAAGTCCCATTTGTGGGGAGGAGAAATAAGGCCAGCTATCACTGAACTGCATCATTCAGACTACAGAAAACCTCCTCTGGGAAGCATATGGGGGTTCTGGGGAGCATCAACCATCTTCCCAGAACCAAGGGAGTCTCGGAAAGCAAGAAAGGATGACTCAGAAGAACCAGAGGAAGCTGAGCAGCCAGTTGCCTGGACACAGGTTTGATGAAGGTCATCAGAAGCAATGAGGCAGGCTGAAGGAAACGGGTCAGGCCCACGGTGGGTCTGTGTGGGTGGCTGGAAGAATCAAGCACCCTTCCAAGTGGATGAACGCCCGGACAGAGGACACGGAGCTCCCTTTGTACAAGCCAAGACTTCCCCAACCTCTTGATAAATCTTCAAGGTTTCACATTTGAAGGCTCTGACAGGCATGTGTAGTGGATAAGGAGGGAGAGGGAGAGGGAGGCTGCTTTGAAGTGTCCTACAAAGTCAGATCCCGTGGAGTCAGGCCAAATCATAGGATGTAGCCCTAACGTCTGCCTCTGAGCACTTCTCCTCTGAGAAGTCTGGGTTGGACTCTTCCTCAGGACAAGTGAGGGCCTCCTCAGACACAGGAAAAGAATGAGTCACAAGTGACTCAAGTGTTCATTCTGTTCTTCCTTGGACTCGGCTCTAGAGAAGCAAAGAGGGAGCTGGCACCAAGAGCTCCAGCCACCCATAGCTACCTAACAAACCACCTCAAAATGCACAGCACAAAATCTCACCCCTTGATTACATTCCAATTCTGTGGCTCAAAAAATGAGCTGAGAACTGGCTCTAACAGTCAGAGAGAACTGGGATGGACTGACTGGGACCATATGTCTGCCATCCATTGGGTTCCTTAATTTTTCTCCACCACGTTCTCCACATGGCTTCCTCACAATCTGGAACTCTCAGGCTACTTAGACTTCTTATGTGACCAACCATGGGTCCAGTGAAACAGAAATGGATACAGCAGATCCCAGCCGCCTTCTTACAGACAGATCCCGACCTGGTAGAGCCTCACATCCACTGTATTCCATTGATCAAAACACTGATGGTAGGAAAAGGGGAGGAAGGGGCCAGGGATCACTGGTGGCCATCTGGAGATGAGTTCCCACACGGTGCTCACATGGGAGGAAATGTTGATGGTCCAGTAGCACCAAGAAACCAAGATTCATGTCTGCCTGCTTTACTGACAATGCAATGCCTGGTACATTTCCAGACACATAACACACACACACACACATTATTCATTAACTAATAAGATGTGTCCAAAGGCCAGCATTGTGGCATGGCAGATTAAGCCACTGCCTGTGATGGCAACATCCCATATGGTACCAGCTTCCATTTGAGTCCAAGCTGCGGCACTTCTGATCCATCTCCCTGCTAATGCACCCGGAAAAGCAGTGGAAGATAGCCAGAGAAGTTTTGGGCCCCTGCAGGCCTATGGGAGACCCAGGTAGAGTTCCTGGCTCCTGGCTTCAGCCTGGCCTAGCCCCAACTATTGAGGACATTTGGGAAATGAACCTGTGGATGAAAGATATCTCTCTCTATCTCTCCCTCTCTCTCTCTCTCTGTAACTCTGCCTTTCAAATAAATAAATATTTTTTAAAAAAGATTATTCCAGCAATAGGAAAATTGACATTTAAAGAAATAAAGGAATTTGCTCAGATCACAGTTGGTGGGCAGCAAAGGTAAGGTTTGAACACAGCCATGTGAATTCATAGGGCATCTTCTTTAACCATGTGATATCACTGCTTCTTCCTCTCCCTGAGGAGGTGAATACTGAGCTGCTCGGCAGTTGAGACCAACGGGACACTTGGTATTAGGGCCCACATTCAGGATGCAGAGCTAATGAGGAAACTGGCTGCTGGCCAGTGAGATCCTACAGAGACCCTGGCCTTACCTGTGTGGCAGTCTGGTCGTCCCCCGCAGAAGTGGTACCACGAACCCCTTTATAGCTGAGCAGATTCTTAACCACGAGCCTGTGGAAGAATGCACCTTCTGTGAAAGTTAACCTCTACGTGAGAAGGGAAAATTCAGCTCCCGGCCAAAAAGTCAGCCTTGGCTTCTTTTCCATCACAGTACTTGAACAAATCCACCATGGGCTTTTTCTTTCTTCCTTGTCAGGGAGCCAAGAGTGGCGTTTCAAAGGACACATTTACCCCCTAGCAATTTCTCTCTTCCACCACCATGTGCTAGCTTCTCATAAAATCAGACCAGACAATGAAGCTGTAAACCCGGCTGGGAAGATTGATGTCCTGTTTCACACCCCTCCCTCCTGCAGCACTGGCTCAGGAGCTGTGCATTCTGAACATTTCAATGACAATGCTCCAAGACAGAGACAAGCACAGTTCCTCCACCACCACCACCACCACCACCACCACCACCACCAAGAAAAAGTCAAAGGCTTTCACTGACACGATGGAGAATTTGGGAGAACATATGGCATACAAATAATGAACTGGACAAAGCTGCAAGGCAAAATCTCCACTCAGGTTTCCAAGAAGCTCTGCGTAAATGCTCACTGACATCTGGAGCACATACATCGGAATGGACTGTCCCTGGGAAATGTAACCAAACAATTCTACTGCTCTGCTCCTTATTTCAAACACTTTCGTTTTTACAATGAATGGGAAATCTATGACAATCGCTGTTATACCATTTTACGATTAAAAAAATCAGCAGGTAGACAGATTGTAGAAAGTAAAACAGAGTTTCACAGATTCTGCAGTACCATAGGGGCTGCCAAAAATGAACTGTTAAAGCAAATCCCAGAAACCTTAGATTTGCCTGCCCCCTTTTGTTGTCCTGCGCTTACGTAGGACTGAAAAAGATGGAACTTCCACGGGACCTGACACAAGCTGGCTTCCCCAGCCTGGAGAGGTGGCAAATTTTAAGACATTAACGGCAGCTTGTGGGTTTCTCCTTCCCTCTATTACCCACAACAACTAGCAGACTAACTTTTCCATCCTCCAAATTCCAAAAGTGAAATTATAACACTCATAGGTGTGTTAATTATCAAGATAAAGGTATAAAATTGTAACACTCCTAGTGGACGTGGGCCCTTTGCCAAGCCAACAAGAGGATCTACTAGCAGCTTAAAGTGAAATACAAATGCCTCCCATTTTTATTGTTTTCCTTCAATTTCCCAACCAAATTTATACACATATCCCTGTTTGCAGGAAGTGGGCTTCATGTTTTGCACTCATAAAATGAAAGTGTTGGATGAGATGACCCACCCACTGCTTTCTGCAAATTCTATTATTTTAAATACACATGTGACTGTATGAGGGTGCTTCAAAAAGTTGATTGTGTAATTCTGTTTCCCATGTACTTTCTGAAGTGCCCTTGTATGTATGTGTATATACTTGCATGTATATACTCGCTCGCATGTATTTTGGATGTGTATGACATACTTGGGTATGGAAAGAGAGTAACTATGCCGACAAGGCAACATCATTGTAAAAATAAAAAATGTATTTTCCCTTGCATCTGACATGCATTTAGCCTCTCTGGGCCTCAGTCTCCGAATCTGAAAAAAGCAAAGACTTGGAATCTTAGGTGGAAAGTGGATTTTGACTTGCTTGCCAAATTGCATCCTTGCCAGGATCATTATGTTGAAAAGCATTGATGAAGCTATGCCTGGGCTCAGCATAAAAGAGTGCTTATATTTGTAATGAGTATTTATACAGAGTGAGCATTTATAATGAGTAATTATAATAAGTCATAACACGAGGCAGATCGTACATGATAGTTCTATTGCTCTCAATAAGCCTGTTAAAACTTAAAACGTATTCCCTTTGTGGGAGAGTGATCGCAGGCACAAAAGAGAAGTTTGGAGCTGATCTACTCCTGGGGGTCTCACAACCAAAGAAACCAAGAGATGACAGTATTTGCTTGTGGTCCAAACCTGGACTCTAGCATTCAGGGCCCAGTTCCCTTCTACGTCACTGCATCACCTTTCTTAAATGCTATCGAACTCTGTGTGAGGGAGGACCTATCTGTGGTCAGTGAGTCAGTCAGGATCCGGCTACGAAGAGGAAACTCTCTTCTCTGGGCATTTCAAACCAAGTAAACCCAATTAGCAAATTAGTTACACAGATAAGAAACGCTAAGAGGCAAAACGGGTGAAGCAACTTGAGGATTAGTAAGTAACAGGACAAAGTTGCTCTCATCCTTAGCCTGAAAGAACCCAAGGAGATGGTAATATTCCCAGAACCGTTTCAGAAGCTACCTGGTGACAGCTGGAGCTGGAGGGAGGGAGCAACCGAGGGGAGCTAGAATCACCGAGGAGAGGCAACCAGGCTGAGGGAGGAAGAGAAACCCTGGCTTCTCCCTGCCCCCCACTCTGTCTTCTCCAAGTGTCTCCGTTGACAAACCGCCTCAGGAGCCAATTACCAAGAGAGCCTGGGAGACACAGCTGCATAATTGTAAGTAATGGCAAACACAGATGAAGTAATATACATGTATTAAAGAAGCAGATAGGTACAGATAGAATTTCAGACCATGAGGGGAAAACAAAAGGCTACTACATATACATCCTGGGAATAAGCACTAAGTTTTCTTCTAATCCATCAACTTATTCCTATTAATACACAAAGTCAACCCCTCCCCCTCAAATGGAGCAGGACAGGGTCTTGTCTTTGTCCCTCAGTCTCTTGCCGCTAGCCTTATGGTCAGGGATGCAGATCGGTGTACAGGTGCCCTGAGAGAATTTTGTACCGAAGTCCAACTGAAAAACAATCTCCTATCAGGATCACACCAACGGCTCTATGAAGGTTTAAAACATTGAGAGAAAAGGGAAAATACCAGAAAGGGGGTGCCCAGAAAATTCTCTCTCCTCAGAGACACCAAGATGTCTCCAAAGAAATGGATTGGACACGGTGCTGGGGCTACAAGGCCCCTGACGTCAGAGCCTAAGATGATGACTGTCAAAACACGGCCTTGGCTGTCCACCTCAGAGCCCTCAGAGTCTCCTTATATGACCTAAACTCGAGACCTGTAGAATCCATAAATCCGGACCCAGAACTTGAGTGTCGTACTTTCGGTAGAGTCTCTAACATATCTGGGGAGGAGGGATTCCTCTGCAAGGAACACCTGGCATGAACCAGGTATTCAGGATGTGGCCATCAGCATCCCGTCCCACGTGAGCCACTGATACTTTTTTATGACCCATGTCATCGAGAGCTGGCAAGGGTGCATTGCTAAGTTTGACAACTGACAAGAACGCCTCCCCACTGCCCAGTCCTGTTCCTGGGGGTCCACTCCACCTCTGCACTGGGTATTTACAGTTCTTTGCTTTTTCCCTTCCTGAAGGACAAAAAATTCAGAAAGTTTTTTCCCCTCTTCACAGCAGCCCGCCCACTTCTCCCCCCACTTTTTATTTTGCCTCACACTGAACTCCCCAGGAGAATCCCTCTCCTGAAGACTAAGAGGCTGGAGCTGCTGGCACCTCCTGGTTCTCATGTCAATCAAAGTGGTGGCAGAGGACACAGCTGTAATAGATCCAGCTGCGGGTCTGGGAGGTTCCCCCATCACTGATGATGGAGGCCCTGTCCTTCCAGGTTGACCCAGGCTGGAGGACCCTGTGCACTGGTGCCACATCGCAGCTATTTCTGGGAGGAGAGTTCCCTTCCCCGATGCCCCACCCCCACCCGCACAGGGGAGAACCTCCCCAGACTGACAGCTGCCCTTGCTTCCTCTGTGCAGGGGAAGGAGCAGGGTGTAGCATTGTTATTTGTGCCTGATCTAACCGTGTTTCTTTTTCCTTTAAACAATCAACGGGGGCCACCTTCCCGGGGATCGAAGATGAAAAGGCGGTGAGATTACCTGCCAGGACCGTTTACGCTTTAATGATTTTCACGTGAGCGCTGCCAGAGATGCCGTACAGCAACCGAGGCACAGGATGCTGTTCTAATAAAATTAAAATTACTAAAACAAACTGCCGGGCATCTGGAAAGCACCAAGAACACAACATATTATGTAAGCTGACGTCCAAATATTGTACACCTACACGGCCCTCGAGTTACAACAAAAGTTTTATGCACACTAAAGCCTTATTTTTAAAATTTTAATTTCCTTGTAAGTGGATTTCAATCGCTAAGTAGCCAAATCATATTCAGTATCAATTTCCTTTACACTGCCCAGTAGTTTATAGTTTGAGCGATAAACCCTCAAGTTCACATTTATGTACTTGATATAGCTGCAAACACACAACAATGATTCTTCAAATGAAAGTAAAGGGATTTACAGATATCCAAACAGTAGATGCTCCCTTGTTTTATCCTCTAACTCTCTTGGAATCCATCAGAAACAGATTTGAGATAGGATTAGAGGCCTAATTATGAATACTCTGTGAGTCCATGAATACCGAGCTTTGTGTATCACTCCTTAAAAAAAAAGTACACTAAATACCAAATGACATTCAGTGTGATCATGAATATTGATAATATTATATTTATTTTAAATATAATGTATTCATCGTTACTCAACCAAAAGTAAAATTAAACTCATCAGGATCAGAATCACTGTTTGGTTTTGCAAAAGTCAAGGACCCTCGTTGGGTGGCTTAATGACTTCTTGTTTGTGTTCTGTTTGCATAAATTATCCATCAAGTGCAGCCATTACACCGGATGCAGCGTGGCAATTGCCGAGGAATGAGAGCCACATCAGGATCCTCATTAAAGGGAAATGCGATTGGAATGGAGTCATCATTCCATGCCTGGCAAGGATGTGCTGTCACCATTCTCCATCCCTTTGTACCAATTCCATTAGAAGTTGGAGCTGGGCTCACAGACCTGGATTTTCAAAAAGCCACGGATGCAAACAATAGACGTTATAAGAGACAGGCACTGTGCCCGTAACCAAGTGTAATAAAGAAAGGGGAGAAAACCAGTCTAATGGGTTTCAAAGCAATCAGAGGCGTCTGAAAACACAGGTGCTGGGTAATGCTCTCTCCGTTCATCCAGCCTTTATGCACCAGCAAAAACAATCCTTTTCACAATCTCTACATTCCCTTTACCTCGTGATGTTACTCCCCAGTACACTGGGCATGGATCAGACTCAAGTCATGCTGTGTGCAGTTCTAATTAAGTAAGACAGGCAAAAATAATCGCATCCCTGTTCCATGTTCCAGTCTGGACACATCCTTCAGCTATTCCAATGCAATTGTGTTACTTAACTCATGTTTTCTAGGAAATGATGAAGCAAAATGAAGTTGTGGAGCATGAGAGAAGCCACATAATGGGAAGGGAGTAGCTTCCCAGCAGAGTAATAAGATGTTGTGTTTCTGCGACGAGCAGAGCTGAGCATATGTTATATTGGAATTAAAAAAAAAAAAGGTGAAATCAAAGGGAAGTGAGAAAAATACCACTTCCTATTGCAATCTTAAACAAAATTGCCTGTGTACCTAGAGACAGTTCTGGTTTGGTTCACAGACATCCAACTCTGAAATAAGAAACTGAAGAGCATTATCAATTGGTGATCATCAACATAAACTGGCCTTCGCCACACCTGCCCTCAAGGCTGGGACATTATTACCGGCAGCTTAGACTTGTCACAGATGTTACATGCCAGACAGCATATCTGTGCAAGATCCACACAGCTGGGGCTCAGAGTCAGGCTATAACTGGTTCAGACCGGTCTTTAATACTCTAAAGTGATACCAAAAATGGCTGAGATGTGTTGTGCTTCATTCTAAAGCATATCCTCAGGCCTAGTAATGCCTCATAATACGACCTTACAGATAGGTTCAAGTACAGGAAAGGACACTGCGCACACAGGTGACAGGAAACAGCTGTGTTCCATTGACACAGAGGACAGGAAAGGGGGGAATGAAGTTTAATCTACAACATGCATAAAAAGACAGAAATGAGGACCAAATTATTAAATACAGCCAAGAGTATTAGGAGAATGCAAGAGGAATGGACATTGAAATATGTCAGCACCCACATGCATGGCAAAATGACATGTTGATTAGAGCAAGCAATCTGTACATCAAAATTGTGTTCATTAAATATTATCTTAAACAATAGGAAATGGCCATCTGAGTAGACCACAAATGGCCAAATATCACCCATCTCATATGGTACAGGACTTCTGCCTTAAATCGGAAACTTAAACAGCACCTAAAGCATATTAGGGCATCCATGAATATTTATAGATTGGATGAATAAGTAAATGAAGTTTCAAATGTTCAAAATGAAAATGCTACCTGAATGAGCAGGAGTTTTCTTGCACATTTTGCATTTAGACCAGTTCTGTTGCATAGATTTCTTCTGCTCACCTACACCAATTACTTTTGTGTCCAAGGTACCCGTTTTGATCAGTCTTTGAAATTATGCCCACAAGCCTGTCAGGGTTTGAAACACTTGTAGATCCTGCTAATGATCATCTCCCTCACTCAATTAGATTACTAACAATGATGGTTAGCGAAAATAATCAAGTGCACATCATTTTCTAAGCTTTTTGGATATTAACTGGAATAAGAAATACTAGAGGATCCAGTAATTATTGTTTGCTTTTTCAGCCTTTGTGCTAGTTTTAAAATGTTACAAGAAAACTATTCATCTTCATTAAGGAAGTTTGAATTTGTTTTGCACATCAAGCTTGTTGAGACATATGTAATTCATTAGCATCTTAACATACGCCAACTCCATTCTTTCAGTTGTGTGGGCCAAAACCCTTGCAGTGATCCTTAATTTTTATTTTGATCCTACCTCATACCCAATCTATCAGCAAATCTTGAATCACTACATATGAACACATCCCAAATCCAGACACTCCTCACCATACCTTCAACTATTTATCTTTCCACCACCCCAAATCTCTTCTAACGCCAATTCATGATCCACTTCCACCTAGATTATTGGAAGAGCCCCTAATTGGCCTTCCTGTTTTATCCTTGCTTCCTTGTACCTTATTCTACACAGCACAAGGAAAGTATCACCCTCAAAATCATCTACTAACTCCCCATTTAATCAGATCAAGGTTCTCTTGATGGTCTCAGAATCCCTTCCCAATCCGTTCCACTACATCTCATCATCTCCCTGAATATGTCTTTTGCCACTACCCTCCTATACACTCTGCTCCAACCACTTTGGTCTCCTCCAGACTTCCTCTCTCTCCTCTCTACAAGGACCAGCAGGGTTTGGCGCAGCAGTTAAGATGCTGCCTGGGACACCTGCATCCTGCAGCAGAGTGCCTGGTTCAAGGCCTGGCTCCTCTGCTTCCAATTTCAGCTCCCTGTTAATGCACATCCTGGGAGGCAACAAGTGATATGTGAGTTCCTACTTCTTATGCTGGGGACCCAGACTGAGTTCCAGGCTCATGGTTTTGGCCTGATGCAACCCAGATTGTTGTGGTAATTTTGGGAGTGAACCAGTGGGTGGAAAATCTCTGCATGTCTCCATCTATTTCTGTCTCTCTGTCTTTTAAATAAATAGGAATTAAAATAATTAAAATTTCAAAAATGATTAAGGATGAAGCACCCTTCACAACTCTTCATATCTCCCTTCTCTTATTTTTTTCCCTTAGCTCACATGGTAGCTTTAAAGTCAATCAACAAATTCTTTGATATTTCTCCCTTCAAAAGGTAGAGACTAATTCTTCTCTTGAGGATGGGTTTTACTTTATGTCTCCCCTTTACGAAACAGGAAGTGGCAGATGTTAACAGACGTTGCTTCTAAGACCAGGCCACACAGAGGTACTGTGCCTCTCTCCTGGCTCACTCTCTTACCCTCAGATCACTTGTTCCGGGTTAGGAAGTCATCACGCAGACACCCAAGCAACTCTACAAGCGGTTCACATGGAGAGGAACCGAGGCCTCCTGTCAAAGCCATAGGAGTTAAGTCATCACAGAAGAGCATCTTCCAGCCCTGGCCAATCTGTCAACCAGCTACAGCCCTAGTCAGTATTTTGACTTCAACCTCACAAGGGATCCTGAGCCAGAAATGTTAAGTTAAGTCAAGTGAAGGAACTCTCCAATTCCTGACCACAGAAACTGTGAGGACCACGTCTATGAAATTCACAAAATCTGCTGACATGTTAATAAATTTTAAGATGTGATATAAAGAATTCACTGTGAGGAAATGAATTTTTAGTATTTCAAGCCTCCAAATTTGGGAGTAATTTGTTATAGCTAAGTAACACAGCTCTCATCACCATCCAGATATAGCATATCTGGGTAAAGCCTCCTGTTTATAGACTGTCTCCCCAAGGCTTGTAACTTCTGTGAGGACAGAGATACTGATTTATTTGGTTCATCACTCCCATCCTCACACCTAAGACAGTTAAAGGAATTAACATGAAGATGATACCCCTGCATTAGTGAATCAGCAAACAATGTGACTTTTAGACACATGCTTACAGGGGTACCAAGAGTATGAGTAGACATTACTTGGGTTCGGTTAGTGGAGACAATGTTTCTACTTGATAGTACAGCAGAGGCTTATCCTAAAGGTGGTGCAAAGATAATGACCACACAGACGGTCTCCTTCACCTTCTGAATACTGAAGATGTGTTCTCACAGGAAAACCTGTGATGCGTGAGGAGCTGGGTTTTCCTCCAAGCAGACCACAAAGCCAACATCAGAGCTCCTTACAACCACAAATGCCCAGACTCTGCATCCAAATCTCCTGATTCAAGAGATCTAGGAGCAAGGCTTTGGCATCTGTAGCTGTGAAAAAAGGCCTCTAGTTTATTCCCCGACACAACCAAGACCAAGAACAACTTCACTGAGTGGTAAATCAGTTATTAGGTCAGCACACCCATGGTCTCCCAGTGCTGGGAGCACTTCACATCAATGCAGCAACTCTGCAGTTCCCTGTGCATTCAGCTGCCCATTTATCAGTTATGTGTCAAGTTGTTGGACACTGTGATAGGCCCTGAAGGAAAGAAGAGCCTGGCCAGTGCCACGGCTCAATAGGCTAATTCTCCGGGTTCTAGTCCCAGTTGGGGCGCCGGATAATGTCCCAGTTGCCCCTCTTTCAGTCCAGCTCTCTGCTGTGGCCCGGGAGGGCAGTGGAGGATGGCCCAAGTGCTTGGGTCCTGCACCCGCATGGGAGACCAGGAGAAGCACCTGGCTCCTGCCTTCGGATCAGCGCGTTGCGCCGGCCACAGTGCACCAGCCGCGGCAGCCATTGCAGGGTGAACCAACAGCAAAGGAAGACCTTTCTCTCTGTCTCTCTCTCTCACTGTCCACTCTGCCTATGAAAGAAAGGAAAGAAAAGAAAAAAAGAAAAGAAAGAAAGAGCGAGCCTGGCAGTTCTCAGGAGATCACACCTTCGCCCAGTGAGACATCAACCCATAAAGCCTTTCATCAACATCCAAGTGGACTCAACCCCCGCCCCTTCCCTAACACACACATCATAGCTGCAGAAAGATGGGGCATATATCTTCAAAGAGACACAGGCTGGGCGACAGGGAAGGCTGAGGTCATCTAAGTGGAGCATATGAAGCACAAAGTAACCCCAAAGAGTCTCAGAATTGAAGGACTGCCAGAGAAAGGAGCACTTGCCAAGGAGGCTACAAAGCAGGTTCCCTGGAGCTAAAGAAAAGCAGAAGGTATGGAGTCCTTAAGGCAGACGCATGTGTACCCAAGCAGGAAGATGACCAAGCCTCCTGACTCTGTGATGTGAACTGATGCCTTTCTGGCTCGGATCATACACTTAGCATGCGGTAAATGAGTCTCATCTAAACAAGGAATGCCCCCATGCTAGTCGCTGCTGGTTCCTTGAATCCTTGACTAGCAGAGCTAGAACACAGCTAGGAGTCTGTCAGATCGTGGTTCCAGTCCTGGCCCCTATTAAGCCCAGAACCTTAAAAAATAAAGGGTTTAGGGGTCTGTTTCCTTATCAACTAAGCAATGGTAAAAGGAATAAATAATCTGTGTGTTTTTTTCTTTTTCAGTCCTAAGATTCAATTAAAAATTATATATGAGTGTGCGTGTACGTAACAGTCCGTTACCCAGTGTTGTTCTCTAACAAATGGAAAGCTCCGTGTATAGGAGAGAGATTATAACTTGACTTTATTGGTAAGGAAACAAACACTAGCAGACATATGCTAATTTCCAGAGTAGTAGCTGACAGCGTTATCCTTCATTTGGAAAGTATTTCAATACCAATTGGGTGAGTTAGAACAAATATCCCCAGGCACTCTACCTGTCAGAGCCAGGGATTAGACCCAGCAGTTCATTTGGGTTGTACAATGCCCTGGGCTTTGAGGGAGCTGACAACACAGAGTGCTAGCCCTCCCACCCTGCCGCTTAGGAGCTCATCCTTGGTTCAGTGGGAGGGGGAGCCTTTGCAGACCTGAGCCCCAAGCCGGCAACACAACACACTCCCTCTCCACCCTCGGGCTTGGCGTAGGCAGGGACATGACTGATGCTGCAGCAGGTGGTGAGCTGACGGCGTGGGAGGTTGTAACTCCTTGTTCTTGCTGCCAGTTAATTTCTCAGGAAGAATCATTCTAAAGAGAGACTTCCATTCCTCTCTCTACTCCTTCTGGAAGAAGAAAACTAGAGAATCAGAAAAACAAGGGCAAGATGAGGACCAGGAACAGTTATCGCCATCACTCTCTAAAGCAAGGTTTCTCCACCTCAGTGCCATTGGTATTCGGGGCTGGATAGCGCTTTGCCCTGTGAATTGTAGGCTGTTTAGCAGCATCTGTGACCCATACCCACAAGACACCAGTAGCAACCCCCTCCTAAGCTACCATGACTGAAGATGTCCTCAGACATTGTCAAATGTGCCCCCAGATTGTCTCCACTGAGGATCGCCCCTCTGAAGAAATCCCCCACAAAATGTCCCAGACAAACCAAGCCAGCTAAAGGCAAAGCTGCCTGCCTCGCATAGCGACACTTCAGTTACTCTCTGTGGATCTCTGCTGCTCATGCAACTGAGAGTAGATAAATAACAAAACCTCCGCGGACAGCTCCCCCGTGCTCCATCCTGAAGTCCCTGCATCTCCATATGGAGGGCCCCAGCTGACAGCACAAGGGGACTATGAAAAGCCCCATGTCCCCAGTTTCTGTGCCGTATCCCAGCCATTCTGCCTGAACTTCTGTGTGGCTCCCCAAGGACAGCCTGCATGGGAAAGGAAGTCCTGGTAAGAGGAAAGAGAAGACTAGCCGTCACCCCACATGGGCTGGGGATCCATCTATATTTCTTACAAGTTGTACAACCTCCAGCACTTCCCTGAAGCTTTTGGAAGCTGATTAGCCACTGTAATGGGAACAATACCATCTGCCTTGCCTCTCTGGCCTTTCTGAAAGCATCATTGTGAAGCTCAAATATAAGGCACACATCCGTGGAACACTAGACAATGGTTAGGAATCAAATCCTCATTATTATCGAGATTATTGGGTTGTTATTATAGCATCCCAGCAGAAATCACACTGCAAGAACTTGAGGAAATTGTGAAATACTAGAATGCTTTCATTTTAGTGTTAAGTTGACTTAAGTCCTTTCTGCTTAATATCCAAAACACTGAAATATCTCCAATTTATTTTTGAAAGATTTCCATCAATTCCAATAAAAATCAATAAATGTTTAAAGCAGCTATATGATCTCAGCACAATGAGTGAGAAAAATAGGTCAGAATCCCTACCCTCAAAAGGTTTACTGTTTAAATAGAGAGCTTTAAACAACAAACAAACACACATGGTAAATAAATTACACAGCATGTTGGACGCCGAAAGGAAAGACAAGCAAAAGGCAGAGTACCCTTGTGTGTGTCAGGTTTTCACACAATGTGGGTACATTTTCAAATGGGCAGCACAGTTCAGAAGTGATTTCTGGGAAGAAGTGAGGAAATAGTCATGAGCTCAGGACAGATGAGGGGAGCAGGTGGGTATTCCAGGCACAGGGAATAGCCAATGCAAAGGCTGTCAGGCCGGAGTATGCCTGGTACATTCAAACATCAGCAAGGAGGAGACACTTGCACCTAACGTGGAGTGAGCAAGAGGAAGGGGAGTAGGAAATGAGGTTGGGCAGGTTAGATAGAGGATGTGGGGCAGTGGGAAAGTGTGGAGGGGGCTCTGCTCCACACCAGCCACTGTGCTGGACTCCGAGACTACAAATTCAGCCACTGGGTACTTGCAAGGAGCTGGAAACCTGCCAGGCAGGACTGTGCTACCAGCAGAGAGTGCCAAACAGTGTGTGAGTGAGCTCAGTGAAACACTGGGACACTGGCCTTATTCAGGACTAGTTCATAAGGATGACGAGGCCAGAGGTCTCTGTCCTAACTCTTCTTTCACCTGCAGATCACTTGACCATCTCAGTTGCTGCACACCCTAAGTAAACGTGATGTGTTCTGTGCACGGGCCAGTGGGTGGCCCACCAACAAAGAGGAATGTTCATCTCAGGTGGCTTCCCCTGCTCTTTGGTCAATGTTCAGTCTGACAAGACACAGATGCCAGAGGCTCCATCACAAGTCCCCTTGTCTATGCCCCCTCTTCTTTCTGCACCCTGCAGCACCTGAAGGGGCTGTGCCTTCATGGATACAGTGCCAGTAGCTCACCCCCTGGGTCATCCCACTCCTCCCCAATCCCTTATGCCCCCAGGAGCAGTCCAAGGGTCTTGCTCTGTGACCGTCACGCTAGATGCAAGTGCCCTCATCTTGCCTCTTCTCTCCCTAGTTATTTGCAGAGAGGCAGCTACATGAGAACACACGGTTGGCTTTGTGCTGGAGGGAGAAACTGTCTAAAGCAGCGGGGGGTGTGCCTCTCCCAATAAAAATTAATGGAACAAAACCCCTCTGTGCTCCAAGAGCTTTATCTCCCAGGGAGTTTACATCACCACTGTTCTCTCACCGAGCCTCCCTTCTGGGCCTCCCATCCCCTGAGAGTCTTTGGCATAGGTCAAAGCAATGCAGTTAAAGAGAAGCAGGCCAGGAGAAACTTAGTCTGCACACACACAACACACACATGTGCATATACCCATCTATTTGCCTGCATATATAATCACATGTGCACACACACACGCAGACACATGCACCTTTCCCAGTTTAACAGGTGAATCATTGGCCACCACATGTGGGGAAAGAATGATACCATGAGGGCAGCCCACAGAGTTTACAAAAAAGTCACAGACCTCCGGTTTCCTTTTTGTTTTTGTTTGCACACACAAGCACTCGTGTGTGCCTTTTTGTTGTGAAAGCTTCAGGGCAGTGTGCTATCCACACACCACAGTATGCAACTGGATCTTGAACTCTCGGCTCTCACTCCCTTCCTCACAGGCAAAGCCCCGTTGAGCTGGATAATTCTACTCTCGACTTGGTTACTCTAGAAATGTATTTCCCAGAATCCTCTTCCCCTTGTGATTCTGGGGTAGAGTTGGCCCAAAAAGGATTTGCATGCGATTTGGAAGGCAAGAGCAAAGCAGCGGCCAGTATGTTCTGCGGGTTGCCATTGGCCCGAGGCCATGAGAGACAGCACAGGGGAGCTGCTTGGACCCACTTTGCCATTGCTCTTCCTCTTTTTTCTTCCAGCTTTCCTTCCCAGCTGCTGGCCTCCTGACCAACCAGTGACTCCAGGTAACTTGCAGGTGCTTCATTCTCACCGTGAGCAGTCAACAGCCGTCCTCAGTCCAGCTGCAGCTGTGCACCAGCAGGTGGACACGCCAGCTTCCAGATCTCCCTGTACACTCTCACCCCATGCCTGCACCAGAGCTGGAGACCAACTGTCCTCTGAGCCTCTAGCTCTCCTTTTTATACCCTTTCCTACTCAGCTTCTCGCAGATTGTGTAAGGACTGATTCCTACAATAAATTCCTTATTCCACGATCCTTCATGTTTCTGCTTCCCTAATTGACCCTTGCTGCGCACTGTCACTCTTTTCTCAATACACAAGTATACTCTTTTTTATTTTTGACAGGCAGAATGGGCAGTGAGAGAAAGAGAGAGAGAGAGAAAGGTCTTCCCTCTGTTGGTTCACCCCCCAATGGCCGCTACGGCCAGCGCGCTGCGGCCAGTGCACCGTGCCGATCCGAAGCCAGGAACCAGGTACTTATTCTGGTCTCCCATGCAGGTGCAGGGCCCAAGCACTTGGGCCATCCTCCACTGCACTCCCGGGCCACAGCAGAGAGCTGGACTGGAAGAGAGGCAACCGGGACAGAATCCGGCGCCCAACCGGGACTAGAACCTGGTGTGCCAGTGCCGCAGGCGGAAGATTAGCCTAGTGAGCTGTGGCGCCAGCCCACAAGTATACTCATACCTACACATACCTCTGCTCTTTTACATTAAATGTGATGAGACTACAAATATTAGTGTGTGTATAAACTTAATATCTCTGTTAGATTTCTAAGGAACACAAATAGATTAACATTCTTTTTCATGGCTGCACAGTTTCATCAACATATGATTTACCTAACCATGCCTATATAAGCATTCCTGAACAGTTTTCTATTCCAACAAAGAAATGCTACAATGGTTGGGTAGGAGAAATAACTCCTAGGTTCTGTAGCACACTAGAATAATTATGGCTGACAACAGCTGAACATTTCAAAGTAGCTAGTAGAGATGATTTTGAATATTCCCAACACAAAGAATGATATATATGAGATGACAGACATGTGAATTACCCTGATCTCATCATTACATGTTGTTTATACCTATGTAAATGTTACACTGGACTTCACAAATCTATACAATTACTATGTGCTAAGAATAATCAATATGGGCCAGCATCATGGTGTAGCAGGTATAACCACAACTTGTTGCATTGCCATTTGGATGCCAATTCCAGTCCCAGCTGCTCTACTTCTAACAAAGCTCCATGATAATGGCCTGGGAAAAGCAGCAAAAGGCAGCCCAAGTGTTTAGGCCTCTGCCACTCATGTGGGAGACCTGGAAAAAGATCCTGGCTCCTGGCTTCAGCCTGGCCAAACTCTGGCCATTGTGACCATCTGGGGAGTGAACCAATGGATGGAAGATCTCTCTCTCTCTCTCTCTCTCTCTCTCTCTGTCTTTCCCTCTGTTTCTGTAACTGACTTTCAAGTAAATTAATAAATCCTTTATAAAATGAATAAATAAATAAAATGAAAAAAGTTTTAAAAATATAAAACTAAATGCTTCCTTGAACACTTTAGACTCATGGGATCCATGTCTGTAGATTCACCCCATCACAGAGAGAAACCACTTTTTTAAAAATGCATCCGCACTGAATATGTACAGACTTTTTATTGCCATTACAGTATAATGTACATTACAGTATAATGTAACAACTATTCACCTAGCATGTACATTGCATTAGGTATTACACCCAGTCTAGAGATGACCTGGAGAATACAGGAGGTGTGTATGGGTTAAATGATGTTTATAGGTCATACGCTAATACTATACCACTTTAACGAATTTGAACAACCACAGATTGTTTTATATCCATGGGGGAGTCCTGGAACCAATCCCCTATGGGTACTGAGGAACAACTGTATCTCTTTATGCATAGGATACATCATATTATGCAAATTTCCTTGAGGGTAGATTCCTAGTGGCAGAATAATCAGGTGCATGCATTTTTTATGCCTAGTTCTTATTAAGTTGCCTTCCAAGCCTTCTTTTCCCAGAATGTTCACTCAACAGGGCTCTGCTGTTTTCCCTGGAGATCCACAGCCCAACATTGCTTTGCTACAGAGAAGAAGACAGTTGGTCCTTAAAAAGCGAGGACAGGAACATTTGAAAAGCAAGAAGTGTGGCTGTGTAATGCACTAGCCTTAGAACTACACCGCCAGCTGGTTAAAACTAAATGAAGAAAAACAGAGAGAAGTGGCGCCTTTGGGAAATGGGTAGGATGAAATTAGCACTAGCTTAGGAGGAAACTGTTTCCTTTGTATAACTTCAGAGACCCCCCAGCTTCCCCCAAATCAACCATGGATATACACGCAAACACACACGCACACACACGCACACACACACACTTCAGAATATCCTGCTGCAGCTTAACATTCTTTGAAATATTTTTATTCACCAACTAGGAATGAGATTCAAATAAAAATAATCTCCATCTGTCGTCGCTGTGGCTCAATAGGCTAATTCTCCGCCTGCAGCGCCCGTACACCGGATTCTAGTCCCGGTCGGGGCGCCAGATTCTGTCTCGGGTGCCCCTCTTCCAGGCCAGCTCTCTGCTATGGCCCGGGAGTGCAGTGGAGGATGGCCCAAGTCCTTGGGCCCTGCACCCGCATGGGAGACCAGGAGAAGCACTTGGCTCCTGGCTTCGGATCAGCGTGATGCGCTGGCCACAGCGTGCTGGCCGCGCGGCCATTGTGGGGTGAACCAACGGTAAAGGAAGACCTTTGTCTCTTTCTCTCTCTCACTGTCTACTCTGCCTGTCAAAAAAAAATTAAAAAATAATAATCTCCATCAGTACATAGTGGTTGTGTGTGGAAAGCTTTGCTAAGCATTTTACATGTCTTTGTCACCTGGGGTAGGTATTATCCCCTCTTTGCAGGTGAGGAAACTAAGGTTCAGAATGGTTCAGCAAAGCAACTAGTGAGCTGTAGCATGAGGATTTGGACTCAGTTCTTTTGGATAAAAGAACTTTTGCTCCTGCACTGCCTCCCAGGGAAAGGTGAGAGGCCACTGCACTTCAGAGTAAGGAGTGTGGTGCTCCTGCTGCACTCCTTCCTGGGTGTGTTAGAAAAGACAGAGCAGGAAAGGCACAGAAAGTGGGTGCTAAAGGCATAAATTCAACAGGTGCCTTCTTTGCAGGCCAGTGAGAAGGAGACAATGTTCGACGCAAGTCAAGAGACCAGGGGAAGATAACCAGAGTGTGCAGCAGGTTGATTTTCCCAGTCAGGGCAGCAGCTCCTGATCCTGGTGCGAAGACCACAGCAGGAAACTGGAGGTTCTACCAGTGAGTCGTGTCCACCCTCTCTTCCCCTCCCTGCACCCAGAGTTGCCCTATTACTCCATGACAGGTGTTTTACATTCTGGAGAATCAGTCCATCCCCCACACAGCTGGATGAATTTTGAGACCAGCAGCTCTGGTATAAAGAGATGGAGAAGGAGGATAGAGGATAATATGAGATGAGGCGCAGGCTCAGGCTCGGCGCAGGCTCAGGCTCAGGCTCTGGCGCAGGCTCAGGCAGGGTGAGTCGTGAGATCGTCAGGCAGATGATGCAGGAGGGAAGAGTCTGGAGGGAAACACAACTTCTCCTGCATGCAGACCCAGCGAAGGACGCTGTGCTGGGTTTGGGAGGCTGCACGTTTCCAGAAGCATGGCGATCTATAGAAATTTCTGAGGGCCATGGATCCAAAAAGAGATGGGCCCCAACTATAAATCCTGAAGACATGCTTAAGGCAGTCTCTCCCTAATAGGAGGCCTGAAAAACAAATTGTTTCCTAGGTACCCAACGCACTTTGAAAAGTTATGTCCATCTCAAGGAAAAATATGGAAACATGACTCTGGGGAATGAATGGTGATGGGCAAAAGAAGGAAAACCAAAGGACAAACACACACACAACATGTGTGCCTTGACCCACTCTGGAGCAGGATGCCGCTGTACTGCGTGCTGAGGTGGACATGGGACACTCGGGATGGGCATGAAACTCCTGGCCGGTGGCATTCATAACTGTGTACCTATCCTGTTTGCTGTCCACCCCAGGCATCACCCCATCAATGCTACGCCTTGATGAATACTGGAAGCAGATGGACTGAGCATGCAGACTGCATCCTAGCCCTGCAGAAGCCAAGAGACCAGCAGCACTACCCACAAGCACCCTTGCTTGCACTAGGCTCAGGGTTGAAGGGGGCCAGGCTTGATGGAATGGAGAATATTCATGATGGTCCTATCTATTATTCTGAAACTTTGAAGTCCACTTAACTAGAATAATGTGTATCCAAGTAATTGTACATTGCTGGGTGGAATGTTATATAGCCATTAAGCATGATAGTTATAAAGACTAACAAGTAATTTAATAGGGAAAGCGATCAGCAGGTGCAACATCCACTGATGAGTTCAGTCCAGCTATGTGCTCATACTCCTGCAGATAAACACTTGAAGACAAGATCCCAGACTAGCCACAGTCATTATGAGAAGGGATATGGGTGACTTCCCTCCGTACACTTCCAGCATTTTCAATCTACTGATAAGACTATTTTCACTACAGTGTAGAAAGGTGAAGGTGGAAGATCTGACAGTGTACCAGGGTGCCTGAGATGAACTCACGTCTCTACACTTGTACCACGTAGATTCAAAGTGAGTAAAAGCACCAGATCCCCCTGCTTGCATCTAACATGAATGTACAAACCACACATGCGCAATGCATACACAATACACACATATCACACACAACAGGCATACACCACACACAAACACGCACACTCACAACACACCACACAGCCCTACAGGCATACGCACCCGCTTGTATTACCATGTAGCTTCCACATGGGTCTCAGTTTAGATTAGATTTTGCTCTCAGAGATTCCAGGCAGCTCGCAAGCAAGGAATCTCCCTTCTTTCTGCCCTCACATGTCACTGGAATTTGCTGTTCATGCGGCGCACACCCGGAGCCAAATGGGAGCCCTAGACCAGTTCCCACTCCATGGACTGTTTAGTTACTTGACAGCAGCACCCTCGGATCTGCCAACAAGTCAGATGCGGGCTGAGAATCCTGAGAGCTGCCCCCAGAACAGCCTCTCCTTTGTCCGGGAAAGCACAGCCCGCCTCAGCGTCACTCAGGAGAACACACCTCTCCATTCCTCCTACACAGACTGACTCACAGCTGTGTGTGCGCCGAGGAGGTGTGCTTAGCCACATGGAGTCAGCCCATAATGGCCGCCACTCATTTGCAACGCTGGTATCGGCATTGCTGGAGTCTCCCAGTGTTCACCATTAGGCACGGTACATCGCGTGTACATAAATCAAATTAACATACACTGTCGCTGCCCGGTTGAGCAGCTGCACTCTTTGTGTTAAATTTCATAGTTAAAATGAAACACTTTTCCATTACTAGATTGCAGCTCCTCTGGGTGACTGCAACAGTACCTGCCAGAATGAAGCCTTGCTATGCCAGTCCTGTCTCTAAATGGCACACACAAACCGGATTTACACAGTGACTGAGGAGTAGCTAACGGCCTGCAGAATAAAACATTGATGTTGATTACAATCTGTGAACCCAACGTTTGCATAAACTCAGAACTGTAAGTAAGTGTGTGGCTGGCTCAGTTCATTAGAGCAGGCTTCTCTGAAGGCCAAGATTAAAGTTCAGCGTGTGGCCTAATTAATTTGCTCAATTCATGGTCAGATAGCCTCCATCCTCTTGCACAGGTGTGACGTACTGACCCACAGTGAGGATACACTACAGGCAGGGTGCATTCCAGGCATTCTATGCACCAGTTTTCAAAAACAGCCATGGTGCATGCTATTAGCCCTGGGATACCAATAAGGGAACTGAGATGCAGGAAGAGAGACCTTGTGACACAACTAATAGCGGACATGATTGGAACTCAAACCTGGACCTGACGGGATCCCATACCTCTGTTCCGTCAGATGCTGGAAAAATCCAAACCACACAGAGCCTGTGCTTGGCTGGTAATGAATTAATAATGATGCCTGCCTAGTAAACACAGATCACGCTTATTCTTAGCACACTGAGTGCCCGCCTACAGACCTTCAGTCCCCACTTTCCTTGTACAAGGCCCAGGGTAGCAAGAAACAAAGCTTCCCCTCCACTGCTAGCTACGTCCACTATACAACGGTCCTCAATGGCTGGCATTTCACCTTTCAGTGGGCACCCAGGCCTATGCAAACAGCCTCCACCCCACTCACACCAGTCAGAACAGGCTCAGTAAATAATATATTTTCAGACTCTTACCTGGACCCTGACTGCTACACTCAAAGCATCCACAGCTCCTTGAATCTGCCTAAGAGTTGAGCCTCAACAGATAAACAGAATTCTGTACTTTTAAAGCAAGTGACACAGTGAAAGACAGGCCATCAATGCCTTCTACACAGTCTGTAGCACACAGACGTCTACTCTTATGGGGACAGCACACACTTCTGTTTCCAGGGCCAAAGACTGTAAATCTCTCGACATTCATGGAGAGAAAAACCACTGTGGGTCAGGAAGCCTACCGTTGGATGGCTCTCACTAAAGCGATTACCCAAATATTTTGGTAAGCCACAGAGTAAAAGCACTATGCAATCCTCTCTCTGCCAAACACTCATTTTACCACAGAGTGGTAGCCCGTATTTTCCACTCCAGATAGATCAACGTGGCAATTAAGACGTTTAGCAAAGCTGGCCATCTCAAGTGCAAGCTCAGTGGGCGTCTGCACCTGGTGTTGTTTAGGATGGCTCAAGGGCTCACTCTCGGCACAGTGGGTTTACGGGGTGAACAGGCTCTGACCCATAGGACAGCTCTTCGAGCAACTTCATTGATCAGCTCAATGGCAGTCTTAGCAGAATAAGACAGGAGAAATCGGGGGTCTGCTACTTGAGAGCTGTGTGACTTTGGGCAAGTCACTCTGATCCAGCAGATACTATGCGTAGGCTCCAGGCAGGGCTGAGCTCTGGTGAAGACCACAGACTCCGGAGCCCCCTGCATCATAATCACAGCTCTGCCATTACTCTGTCTGACCACAGGCAAGCTGCCAGCAGCCTCCATTCTCCTCATCTGAGAACTGGGTCTCCAAGCAATATCCATGCTTCCTTGTGGGCTGATGAAAATGTCTTGGAACTAAATACAGGTGGTGGTCTCTTAATGGCACTGAGTGCTCACTTTGAAATGTCTACTTTCATGCTAGTCCATTTCATCTTACTGAAATTTTTAAGTAAAAAAAAAAAGAAAAACCCTTTTATAGTACAATTTTTTAAAAGCACCATACACATCATAAGGTTGTAGTGGGAATTTAGAGTTGGTATGTGAGGGTGGGTATTTGATGCAATGGATAAGATGTCATTTAGGAGGTCCACATCAGAGTGCCTGGCTGTGAGTCTCAGCTCTACTTCTGATTCCAGCGTCCAGCTAATGCACATCCTAGGGGGAAGTAGGTGAAGGCTCAAGTACTTGGATCTCTGCAACCCGTATGGGAGACTTGGGTTGAGTTCCTGGCTCCTGGCTTCAGTCTGACCCAGCCCTGGCTACTGTTGGCATTTGAGGAGTGAACCAGCAGATGGAAGATCTCTATCTGTCTCATCGCTGTATCTTTGCCTTTCAAATAAAATGAAAATAAATGAATAAAGTTTTTAAATAAAATAAAATAAACCTAGTCTATAGGAAGTTCCTAGAGCAATACCTAGCCTGTAGTAAGAGCTGGGTAAACATCAGCTATTATCTTCCAAGGAGTACACTGTGCATTAAATCCTCACAGCCACCCCTGAGACAAGCACTGCTATTACATCTATTTCTGTAGATGAGAACACAAAATGCAAAGGGCGAGGTGCTGTTCCAGTTTCCACAGCTGTGTAGGACACTGCCCCACAACTGTGAAGTCAAAAAGCTATCTAGCAGTCTATGTGTTCTGTGACCCAGAGATGCAAACAAGGCACAGCTGTTTGTATCTGCTCTACAACATCTGGGGCTTCACCTAGAAGCCTCAAAGGCTCGGGGCTAGAATCATCTGAAGTCTTGTTCACCCCCACATCTGGCTGGGTGATGCCAGTGGCCAGCCGGAAGCCTCAGCACCTCTCCACGTGAGCCTCTCCAGGAGGTCTCTCTGTGAGGCTGTCCACACAGCAGTTAAGATCCAAGGGAGAAGGCTCCTAGGAAAGGAGGAGCTGGCGGATGCAACATCATCTTAACATCCGACTCTAAGAAGTGGCACCTCCACTGCATTGGATGCACTCACATTCATGACGTGTTGCCCAGGTTCAAGAAGACATAAAGCAGTCTCTGCCCCTTGATGGGCAATGACAAGATTGTGGAGGAGCCCATGGGGGCAGAAATATTGCTGTGGTTGACACTGGATAATGCACTCTGCCACAGGAATCTTCCCAAGGCCACCAGGCAGTCAGCGACGGAGCCCGGGATTCAAGCGTTGCACTCCAGAACCCGTTTCTCTGTGTGCTGAGCTGGCAAGTGCAGACAACAAGAGCAGCATCTACTCCAGAACACTGTGAAGTGTTCTCCATTTCTTCATCTTCAAAATGGGGCTAGTAAGAATTCCTACCTCTTTGTGTTCTGATGAGGATTAATTTAATGCCAGTAAGTAAAGAGAATGTCCACATCCACTGATCAGTACATTCACATCCTCTTCCCAGTGGAAAAGTCCACCTGAGAAAGCAAATAAAGAGCAGAGGTGTCATTTCTTACCATGATCTAGAAGGGCTGCACCTGTTCGCCCAGATTTAGACCATCAAAGAGGAGCAGAACTTCCATCTTTGCCCCATATACCATGCATGTTTTGGATGGTTTTGGATATTGACAAATGCCACTCTTCAATTCTCTTCTTTGAACCTTGTGTACCCTCATCTCACGTGGCAGTTGCTTGAATTACTGTGTATCCTCTATCAATCATTGTGTAGTAGTAGCACCTCCCCAATGAGATTCTCAGAAACAACCTAGTCAGCAGGCAGAAAAATTTAAGACTTCTTTTATTTCTTAGAACTTGCTTATTTGAGAGGCAGAGATTGAGAGAGATTGAGCTTCTACCCACTGGGCTCCCAAATGTCCTCAATGACTGGGGCTGGGCCAGGTTAAAGCCCGGAGCTGGGAACTCAGGAAAGGTCTCCCATGTGGGTGGCAGAAACCCAACAGCTGGAGCCATTACTGCTGCTTTACAGTGCGTGCATTAGCAAGAGGCTGGAGTCAGAAGCTAGAGATGGATCTCGAACCCAGGTCCTCTAATGTAGGATGAGGGTATCTTACCTGCTGCCTTAACCCTCAGGCTAAATGCTCACCTCCAAAACTTTATAAGAGAAAATCAATTTCTAGAAGGCATTTGCATACTGCTAACCTCTCCTGTTTTAGATTGTCTCTGGTTAGTTTGCCTTACAACCAGAATGCTCGTGGGTCTGGTTTCTGGGTCCCGCAGCTCACATGCAAGCTGCTTTCCCCTTTAGGCAGGTCACTAAATGAAGCAATTGAGTCACTGCCACCCATCGCAATAACACATCCTGACAAAAACATGAAAGATAGTGTATCTCTGCCTTAACTCATGTGGGTATCAGTAGAGGGGAAGAAAGTAAATTCTTTTAAAATACAGACAGAATCTTTTATCAATGAAAAACTGTCATCCGGTCTTTCTTATCTCTTTGTGCAGTGACAGCGGGATTTATCTTTCTTAGGCGCAAGCCTCCAAATGAATATCATGCCTGTTTTGCCAAGGTGAGTAGTTTCTCATCTCTGGGCAAGTAGACATGTTTTACGTAGGTGTCGTGGTGCACACGTGCCATTTGTTATCAGTCCCCATGCACCCCCTCCCCAAGGCATCCCGAAGCCCTCAGCGTTTGCCCAGCTCTCAAACAGAAGAGCCCTTTGTGCTCAAATCCTGCACCACAGACCCCAGCTGAAAAAAAAAAAAAAAACTTCATGATGCTATGGCAGTAAAACTACTCCATGTGATGTTACAGTGCTAGATACATGTCATTATAAATTTGTTCAAGACGCTAAGGTAAACTATAGACTTTGGGTGACTATGGTGTATCACTGTAAGTTCATCAATTGTGACAAATGTTCCACTCGAGTGGGGGGTATCACTAATGGGGGAGGCTGTGCGTGGGGGTAGGGGACATAATCAATCATTATTTAATTATGAATTTTTAAATGCCTTTATTTTCCTGCAAGCCCATATCTGAGAAATCTCACGATTCTCAGTTTTGCTGCAAAAATAAAACTTGTTTATTCAAAATAAATTCTGAGATGCTGTCTCTGTTCATGGCCATAGCAGCACCATTGCAGCTGCTAGCCTAACAGCAAAAGGAGCTACTCTTGGCTAGAAACTGCTCCTCCATTGGCTGGGACAATCAAGGTCAGGGTCAGCATTGTTAAGAAATCTCCCCTGTAACAAGGGGCACTCTGCCATTAACCCATTCTTCTAGGTATCAGCTGAAAACAGTTCATCTTTTTCATTCTCTGACTTTTAAAACTATTTTTAAACTCAGGTTTATATTTTCTTTCCCTGTAAATTCAGGTTCATCTTTATATTTTCCCTGAATGGCTTTGCTATCTTGATGATAACAGAAGAGTGTTCAGTATTCAGATGATGATGATGACGACGACGACGACGACGATGGTGATAGCTAACATTTGTTGAGCACCTAACACTTACTATGTTCCAGGGAGCCTTCTGAGCATGTTATGTGTCTTAGCTCATTTAATCTCTATATCAGCTCAGAGGTAATACTATAACTGTCTCCATTTGACAGAAGAAGAAACTGAGGCCTCAGAGGTCACATAAGTAGCAGGCAGCACAGCCAGGTTACAAAGCCAGGTAAACCAGTCCCAAAATATAAGATCTCAGCCACTTCTCTGTACTGCCAGTCAAGGAGCTCCAAGACAATGCTGCATCTTCCTATGATAATTTTCCAAACATCCCAGGGGAGTTACAGCCTGCTAGCAAAGGCTCCCCTGTGTCTCCTGGGATGCAATGTTCATTCCCATCAAGCCCAAGGTATGGCCAAACTCAATGTGCCAGGGGAAATGTCCTCCACTTAGATCAAGTCACAGTGGGCCTTGGTAGAAGCTTCCCAGCCCGGCAAGCTTGGGAATTCACCTAGTTGGGATTTAGGGCTAACTCAAGCCAAGAGGTGAATTTATTAGAGTAGCACTGAGTGACTTACACAACCGAAGAAAGAACAGGACTCAGCTAAGAGGGCTCCAAGCTGGTCTGTGGGCAGTTCCGTGGGGACCACTGGGCTTTCCCTGCAATCTGTCCCCATGTGGCTCCTAAGCCAGCATCAATTCCCAGGACTGGGCGTCGTGCTGGTTTTCCTTGGGTCACATGCCTGAACATCCCCAAGAGGAGGCATGCAGTTAATTCTGGCCAGGGATTCTGAGCCCACACTTGGAGAGATACTGCGGCTCACCTTGTGAATTTTAAGTGCATTCTGTAAATGCTGTAGCAATTCTGTACAAAGGAAAGGTGTCGTTAGAACCTTCGAACCATCCTAGGAAGGTTATAGGACAAGCATGATTCTACCCATCAAGACCCTGAGCCCTGGAAAGACAAAGTCATTTCCAGAAAGTTCTCTGGTTCAGGTAGACTCCCAGGTCTTCTATTTCTGGATGCCTCTTTCCACCCCACTTTGTGCCCTGCAGAGCTAAATACCAATGCTAGGTGATTTTCATCTCTTCATGGCTTTGCATTTTAAGTCTTTGTTTCCCCTTCTTCTCTCCCCAAACACACACAGGTATGCCTGCAAGCACACTCACTCACTAGGCCACACAATGCCAGGAAAGGAGCTATGCTACCCAGTGCAAGGACCCCTTCCGTAGGGAAAGGAGAAGAGGATTAAACCACTGGCTGTGCCTGCTGGCTTTGTCGATGGTGACAGACCCCAGGTGGCAGGATCTGCTCTCTCGGCAGAGACGCCAGGGAGCACCATTGCCAGCTCTTCTGCACATGGCTTCTGCACAAGGCTCTCCCAGGTCACACTGTGTCTGTTTTCCTAGAGCAGCACTGACTGGGGGAGAGAGCGGTTTGATTAGATGCAGCAGGGTGCATGGCTCAGGGAACACTTGAGTGGTTCTCAGTCAGGCATGAACCAGGCTGCAGCTGAAGGTGCTGGTGTACTGGGGGGGAGAGGGGGAGGGTCAGAGAGCCAACACTCTCTCCCTTTCACATCTGGGATGGCACCTGGCTGCACCCTCCAAAATACAATGGCACAGGGAGAATGGGCTCTGATTGGGACCCCATCAGAGTCCACAAAGTGGCATTCACTTATGCTAATGGGTTTCAAGGGTTAGTTCATCATCACTAGTGGAGCAGATTGGCCTAAAACAAGCTGAAGTCATAAAACACACTTAAAATCTCTGTCTTGAAATAGGCAGGGGAAGAGAATTTATTATTAGTGTTTCCCAGTCACAAAAAAAAAGAGACTAAAAATGAATGAAGGTCACCGTTCCCTTTACAGCTGATCAACTACCTCTTCTCTGTGCTCCTGTGCCTACATAGTAAATTGAAGTTGGAAACAGAGGCGCATACTAGATGATTTTCTGTTGTTACTTTCATTTTCCCCAAGAGGAAAAGGGACAGTCTATTTAACACAACTGAGCTATTATATCACAGTGCTTCTTGTTTAAAATTCAAGCATCATGGGAAGCAGGCTGCAGCAGAACCAGCACCTAACAGGGATTGTGCAAACAACATAACCTCCAAAACAGTGTCCCCAATTTACATGTAGTTCACTATCTTTGAGTCTTCCAAAATTTATATAGAATATTTTAATAGACTTTGATATATGGTAAATACATAAATATCATATGTAAAATATGCAAATCCATTTTACTTGTATATTATATACATGTATGTATCTATACTTATATTTATATGTAAAATATTTGACATTCACATAAACCCTGGGAGGTGGGACTGAAACTGAGACTTGCCCTGAGATAGAATACCAGAAATGGCACAGCAATTCAGCTTGGTCTTTCTGACTTCAAGACCAAAGGTCACCCCCTACAGGACTTCCTTTGTTTATGCATTAAGCCAACGCACATGAAGAGATCCCAAAAAGTTTTCTGTAGCTCATCTAAATAAGGCATACATACCTATGTGCATGGTAGCCTCTGTCCCATAGTGTCACTGCACAGGCACAGTCTACAACAAAATGTCTACAGTCAAGCAGCGTGTAAACAAACCCTGGATTGATACAGGCCCTTGAGAACAGGAAGTTCAAGGTCAATGACTCCGGAAATATGGGAACTATTTAAACCAACAGAGGAATTTTCCCTCTGGGAAGGTGCTTGGCCTCAAGTGCTGAGAAGCGTGCAGGAGTGTGTAGACAGACGCCCAGCCTCATCCCAGGGCAGGTCTCAAGGGGTAGCCTAATTGTAGGGTGAGACAAGGAGTATACAGACCCCTGGCCCATGCCTGGGCCTCCCCCGGGCCACATCCAACTCTGTCCCTGCTGTTCCTGCAGCATTCTCAGAGTCCAAGTGCAAATGACATCCACCTTGGTATTAATGTCCACACTGGTGAATCTGGGAGTCCACATCCGGCCTCCCCCCATGACAGCCTTCCTTCAAACCTTCCTGGTTGTCTACAGGAGGCCTCAGCATGACCTTGAACCCCCAACCTGAGCTCTTTTTCTCCAGCCTCCTAGGCAAGCATTCAGCCTTCAGCCTCTGTGGCCAGGACCCTCACTGAGGTGCCACTGGGCTCAGTCGCCTTCCCAGGGCTTATCTTGCACTCACTTGGGGTCTCCCAGAACTTGCAGATCTGCAGAGGGGAGCTGCCACCCAGCCTCAAAGTTGACCCAGAATATACCCAGGGTCTCACCCTGTCTCCAGGAACACAGCTCTTTCAGTCCAAACCTCAGGCTCCATGGAGAGATGCCAGAGCTCCCATCTCTCAGAGAACACCCCCTCTCCCTAAGAAAACACGTCCCTCTTCTTGCAGCCAACACCCACAGAGGCCAGGGGACACCTGCAAGGTCCAGGCACTGACAGGTGTGAGAAAGCTGGGATGGAGCTGGAGTGCTGGAACATCCCTGGGGACTTCCTGGAGGAACTCCTACTTTCTGTGCCTACAGAAGTAAGACCCAGATGAGAAGATGAAATGTAGCTGTTCAAGATCCACAGAGTCCTGACTGATAAACAGCAAAGCTGTGTACGAACTGGCAGAACTAAGCCATCAGGAGAAAACAAACAAAATAACTCACTGCTGGAAAACCAAGACCTTCAACCCTGCCCTCCCCCACCTCATGCCTTTTCCACAACTTTCTGTTGTCCTCATATGTGTTGAATCTGTTTTCTCACACATTCTCACCTCCCTCGACTTACCCGTGTTTAATGCCAATGTTCATGTAGAGTCAGGATGGGGGGAAGGGAACATACTTCGGAAGGTGAAGTATGGGGAGCCGGCCCTTGGGATGCTTGCAGAATCTGACCCCCAAGTCCTCCAGCACTGGCCCAGGGGATGAACAACAAGGCAGAGCCCAGTTGTTCCAACACAGTGCAGGTTGGTGCTTCAGGGCCCGAGGTTCCAGAATAGCCAGCCCCTTTCTCTGGGCCTCCCGGCCTACATTCTCCCATGTTACGGCTCCCCATGAATTTAATGCGAGTTCCATGCATGTAAGGCCTGCAGGACTGGACCCTGTGGGAGTGTAAAGTGACAACATAATAGAGAAAAATCACTTTAGCAGGCAACAGTGACAGCTGGGGAGGCATTAGGAAAAAGGGAAAAGGCCTCGGTTTAGACAAATTACTGAATGAAATGATCACATGAAAAGCCCTTTTTACAGCTGCCACTAAGAAATCCAGAAAATATAAAACATGTGAAAAAGTAAATAAAGGCATTTCTTGAATTTTTTTTCCCATTAAAGGTGTGGTAAATGGTTACAATCCTTTAAAAAGATCCTCCTTGTTCTGAATCATGGGCCCACATGGAAAAATATGGTTATTTGGGTTTTACATATCAATTATTAGGCAACCAATAAAATATAAACAACAAAAGTGCTCCAAAAAACCCTGGAAAATTCCACAGCGTGGTTCAGAGTCACCACGATTATCCTCTGACCCTCTCATTTCCGTGACTTTTGACATCTCATTACCCTGCATTATACTTTTACAGACTCATTTTCCAGCATATATAAAAATGACTTAATGCATCCTCAGAACCATCTCAATTACCTAATTGATGAGTTCTATTAGCCACTTAAAAATAAAACAGACATTTCCTTAATAAAAATCTGTGGGAGGAGGGGCGGGTGGAAGAAAGACCGCATTAGCCAAAAAATCTAAAATATAAGAGGCAGCTTGAGGCAGCAGGGTGGGGCAGCCCAGGGGGAGTTTCCAGAAACTGGTCTCCCGGCATTGATTCTGCTGTGAATTTGCTGTGTGATTTGGGACTGATATTAACCCTCTGTGAGCCTGTGTTCCAAGGTCTCTAAAATGCAGGAGTCTGGAAGGATGCTGTCCAGGCTTTTCACACACTGACAGCCTATGATTTTGAAAACTTCCCAGTGGAAGACCCCTTTAGAACATGAACTCAAAAGCTAGTCATTTTCAAATTTACAGGCAAAATCATTTCAAACTTTCCCTGCTTCTTTGTCTATCTACCCAGTCACAGAACTCAGAGGGACTCCAAACCAGACTGCAATACAGAGCAGTGGTGCTCTGGATGGAATTCAGTTTTGCAAAAGCCACTCCCAGAACCATCTCAGTGAAGTTGAAAGGTGTTTTGTGAACACACCCAAGCTCTCTTGAGAGGGGGTGGGGCATGCCTTAGTTTTAAGGATGGAGACACCTAATCCAGGGGCCCCTGTAGCTCATACTCAGCTTCCAAGAGCCAGACCAGAGCCAGGTGAGAAAGAGCTGACCCAGCCAACAGCCTTGCCAAGGACAAAGTCTTCAGGAGAAGAGGAAATTAAGAGGTTAACACATGCATATTAAAGCAAATACACAAGAAGTACATTATGCAACAGTGGGGACACTTTCAAAGTTGTTTTAAGTCTAGATGTGGAGAAGGAAGGAAGGGTGTGATCAATATAAACACCTTCTGCTCATTAATGCTCCCTGTCCCTGGCAGGGATGAGGAGCCTCACAGCATTCATGGGTCATACAAATTATCACCTTAATAATTAGCCTGTGACAGATGTACTGATTTCCAGGCCAGCTTGCATTTGCCTTGGCAATGCCAGACCAAATGATTTCATGGGCCTCATAAGGTCTGTAGGCCGGATGTTCCCCATCCCTGCTAGGGTCTCACCTATTCATTCTCTGCCTTGGCCAAACCATGTAGAGAGCTTTAAAAAAAAAAAAAGGTACTGATGCCTGGGCCCCATCCTCAGAGACTTTGGCTTAATGTTTCTGGGCTGTTGCTCTAGCAATGGGATTCCCAAGTGTTCCCCTGGATGATGCAACTCAGTAGCCAACTGTGAGAATCATTTGTCTAGTTCCTCAAACCCAGTAGTCTAGGATGGACGTTTGGCACAGTGGTAAAGTTGCCACTGCGGATGCCCACAACCCATATCAGAGGGCTTGGTTCCTCCAATTCTGATTCCAATTTCCTGCTAATGCACACTGTGATAGGTAGCAGACAACAACTCAAGTACTTGGGTCCTTGCCTCCCATAGTACAGGAACACTCAGATTGAGTTCTGGGCTCCTGACTTCAAACTGAAACAGCCCTGGATGTTGTGGAGATTTGCAGAGTAAACCAATGGATAGGAAAAAAAAAAAAACTCTCTTTTTCTCTCTTGCAAATAAAATGAAAATAAATAAACAATAATCTGTTGACCAGCAGTAGCTCTCACACCTTACCATGCATTAGAATCGCCTGAGGACTTCCTAGACTGGATGCTAGTTCTCACTCCCAGAACTTCTAAGGTGCTACAGGGGAGAGCCTCTACTTGCATTTGCCACATGGGCCAAGTAATGCTGATGGTCTGGAGTCTACACCTAAGAACTGGTCCATTTGGGGATCTAAGACGGCTGAGTAGGGCAAAGATGTACTGATTCTGACCACAGGAAGATTACAGAAGAAAGGGGGAGGAACTCCAATCCCAGGGGATAGTTGGAGAGAAGTTTGTAGCACAAATTCTACAAGAAAAGAGACACCATGGAGCAGCAGGGACATTACCATCACACAGCAGTGAGCAGGAAACCACCAGTGATCTCCACAGCCAGTGGCTAAAGGGGACACCATCTTCTTGGAATAAGTCACCTGGAAACCAGCAGGGGAGAAGCACCGTCTCCGTAAGGCAAGTAGAGGTTGCTGAGGCTGGTACATGATTGGGAAATGTCATAGAGGGAATAAACCCATGGTCCCTACTGACTTAGAGTCTAGCCTGAGGATTGGCAGGGGAGTAGGGCACCAACTCCCATGAAGCCTCCCCTTCCCCTCACTCTATCAGGTGCTCAGACTCTGCTCACCAAGGTGGAGCAGTGAAAAACTCTTATTGCTTAGGCAACTGACTCTGGGAATCCCATGACTATTGCCATGGATGAAGGAGACTTGTGGAGCTGAGAGTGGATCCTCTGCTCCCTGTGACTGTGAGAAACTCGTGTCCTTTGACTGGGAATTATGTGACTGTGTGATAGGGTGTGGCTGGGTCTTTGAGCAGTCATTGTGTCTTGTTTCAGAGACTCAGACTTCCAAGCCCACACTGATGAGTGGATGGATCCTTTGCGCAGTTCAGGTGTCTGCACTGGTGAGGGGCCTGGGCACTGCGAGGATGAAGGTGGAAATACCCTGGGTGGTTGGTTCACCTTGGCAGGGAGGGGCTGAACGAACCTGTGATCATGTCAGCCAACATGATCATACCTTCCCCCCACTGACAACAGAGGAGATCTACCACACCCAACTGGAATGTCACTGGACTCTCGTCCTACCCTTGAACACTGACCTGAGGTCCCTGTCCCCTGCCACCATCACCATCAGCATATGCTTCGGGATATCCACTGAAGCAGCAGATACTCCACTAAGCCACAAGGCGTATTTCAAAGATAAAATCCAACCTAGGAGAAACCAACAAGAGTTTCCACAAACATGGGAGACCCAGGTGGAGTTCTGGGCCCCTGGCTTCAGCCTGGCCCAGCCCTGGTTGTGATGGCAATTTGGGGAGTAAATCAGCAAATGGAAGATTCTCTCTCTCTCTCTCTCTCTCTCTCTCTCTCTCTCTCCCTCTTCTCAAATAAATTTAAAACTGTAAAAAAAGAAATGAAAAAGGACACTATGCAACGATTAAGGAGTCAATTGAACAGGAGCATATGACTATAGTAAAATATGTACCCAATGCCAGGGTGTCAGGCTATTTAAAACAAATGCTAATGATCTAAAGGAAGCCATAGACTCAAATACAATCATAATGGGGAATTTCAACAACCCACTTTCATCAATGGACAGATCAACTCGATAAAAAATCAACAAAGGAACAGCAGAGCTAATCTATACTATGGACCAAATGGATCTAATTGATATCTACAGAACATTTCATCCCACAGCTGCAGAATACACATTCTTTTCATCACTGCATGGAACTTTCTCAATGATAGACCATACTCTAGGACATAAAGCAAGTCTAAACAAATTTTTAAAGACTGAAATCATACCATGTATCTTTTCTGTGCAATGGAACAAAGCTGAAAATTAATAACTTAAGAAACTCTACAAAATATGCAAACATATGGAGACTGGACAACATGCTCCTCCATGAACAGCAGGTCATAGAATAAACCAGAAGAGAAAATGGAAAAATCCTGGAAATGAATGATGATGATAAAACAACATATCAAAACTTATGGGATATAGCAAAAACAGTGTGAGAAGTTCATAGCAGTTAACACCTATATCAAGAAACTGGAAAGGCATCAAATAAGTGATCTAACAATGCATCTCAAGGATCTATAAAAACAAAAACAAATGAAACCTAAAATTAGTAGGAAGAAACAAAGAAATGATTAAAATTAGAGAATAAGCAAAATTGAAACCAAAAGAAGTACAAAAGACTAGTGAAATGATGAGCACAATTTACAGATTCAATGCCTTCCCAATCAAAACATCAGGACATTCTTCTCAAATCTAGAAAAAACAGTGCTGAGATTCATATGGAATCACAAGAGACCCCAAATAGCTAAGCAATCTTAAATAGCAAAAACAAAGCCAAAATATCACAATCCAGACTATAAAATATACTACAGGGCAGTTATTATCCAAACAGCTGGGTACAGGCACAAAAATAGATTTGTAGACTAATGGAACAAAATAGAAAAATCCACACAGCTGCAACCAACTCATCTTTGAAAAGGGGGCTAAAATCTATCCCTGGAGAAAAGACAATATTTTCAACAAATGGTGTTGGAAAAACTGAATCTATACATGTAGAAGTATGAAATAAAACTCCTATCTTGCACCTTATGCAAAAACCAATTCACAAAGGTTCAAGGATCTAAATCTACAACTTGATACCATCAAATTACTATAGGAAAACATCAGGAAAACTCTGCAACACATTAGCATAGGTAAAGACTGCTTGGAAAAGTTCCTAGAAGCACAGGCAATAAAAGCAAAAATAAACAAATGGGATTATATCAAGCTAAGAAGCTTCTGCACTGCAAAGGAAACACTCAACATTAAGTGATGAGGCAACTGACAGAATGGGAGAAAATATTTGCAAACTATGCAACTGATAAAGGATCAATAACCAAAATCTATGAACAGTTCAAGAAGTTCAACAACAACAAAATAAAAGTACAGTTAAGAAATAGGCAAAGGTGATGAACAGGCATTTTTTGAAGGATGAAATTCAAATGGCCAACAGACACATGAAATAATGCTCAAGATTACCAGTCATCAGGGAAATGCAAATAAAAATCACAATGAGGTTTCACCTCACCCAGTTAAAATGGCTATCATCCAAAAATAAAATAACAGTAAATGCTGGTTAGAATGTGGGGGGAAAGATACTTAATACATTGTTGGTGGGAACGTAAATTAATATAACCATTATAGAAGACAGTATGGAGAGTCCTCAGAAATCTGAAAATAGATCTACCATGTGACCCAGCCATCCCACTCTTGATAATTTACCCAAGGAAAATGAAATCAGCATATGGGAGCTGGCACTGTGGTGTAGCAGGTAAAGCCACCACCAACAGTACCAGCATCCCATATGGGCACCAGTTAAAGGCCCAGCTACTCCACTTCTGATCCAGCTCTCTGGGATGGCCTGTGAAATCAATTGGAGATGGCCCAAGTACCTGGGCCCCTGCACCCTGTGGGAGACCTGGAAGAAGCTCCCAGTTCTTGGCTTCAGATCGGCCCATCTCCAGCCACTGCAGCCATTTGGGGAGTGATCCAGTGGATGGAATACCTCTCTCTCTGCCTCTGCCTCTGCCTCTCTGTAACTCTACTTTTCAAATAGATAAATAAATCTTTTAAAAAATAAATAAAATGGTGTTGCTATGGAAAAATAACCAGTTTCTATTAAAAACATTAGCATATTAAAGAGTTATCTGTACTCCCATGTTCATTGCAGCTCAATTCACAATAGCTATGATATGGAATCAACCCAGATGTCCATCAACTGATGACTGGATAAAAAATGCATATATACACACCATGGAATACTACTCATATATAAGAACGAATGAAATCCTATCTTTTGCTTATTGCAAAAGGATGTAACTCAAAACCATTATGCTTAGTGAAATAAGCCAGTCCCAAAAGACAAATATCAGATGTTTCCCCTGATTTGTGGTAGTTAATATATAATACAAAAAACTATATAGGAACCAATCGACATCTTGGGATTTGACTGAGATCTTTTTTAGCCTTTGTTTATACTCCTGTGTAACTGTGGTCTTTATACATTTCACTTGTTTAATATTATGGTTAATGGTGCATTAAGTCTGTGATTACACAGTAAACTGAGTGAACTGAAATTATGTTTTTTGTAAAAATTAAAGAAAACAGGAAAGGAAGGAAGGAGGTGGATTGAGGAAGAGAGGAAAGGGAGGGCACTTTGGTTATCTTCTTGGAATTGTAGCTATGAAATACACGAAATGTGCTCCCCTTATATTAATAAAAACTAAAAAAAAAGGGAAAAAAAGAACCTATCAGTCTGATTCAGAGTGATGGGAATTTTTCGTATAATTTATCCCTTTCTCTACTCTTTGTCTTTGCCAAACCACTCAACTGAGCCCAAGGCAGGCCTGTTACTATAGTAACATGTCAGGATTCGGGACCCTGGTATGAGCAACATATGGTCCAAGGATCATCAGACAATCATTGAGTTGGGATCTGTTGGCTGTCTTCTCCATTTTGGATGAGCCAAAATTTACTCTCCAGAGAACACCATACCCTGTGAACACTGTACAGTACTAAAAACGGGTAAAATAAGAGACGATGTGAAAAGAATCTCTGCTGCCATAAGCTTGAACCTTGGGCAGTGGGTGAGAAGGACCTGGTTACTTGGAGGCCTGGGATCTCGTCATTACAGAATTTTTACCTGCTTGGCCATGAATGATGACTAGCCCTGTCTTTTTCCACTGTTAACCTCTCAGATGATTCTAAAATAAAATAGTCCACCCGTTGGACTTGTGGCTTCTTCCTAATCACTTGAACCTTGGGCAGTGGGCAGAATCAGTGATTAAGATGAGAGACGGATTCTGGTCATAAGTTAAGCATGCTGACATGATTATTCTCTTATGGGCTGGCAATGATATTTCAGCATGACTGAATTGCCTTCTCCACAGAGACATGGAAAGCACATTTTCTTGCACAGGTTCCTCCTGCCCACATTATGAAGACACATTCATGAGTATTGGTCAAGCCTATGACAAGATAGGTAATAGAGACAGTCCTGGAGTTGTTCTTCCACCCCCTACCTCTCATAAACTCTCTCATAGAAAAGGATAACCCTTTTAAGGCCTGGGGCTACCCTGGTTTCCCTATCCTTCACAAAGCAGAGCTCACATATGGGTGGTTTATTTTTAGAAATGATCCCACAGAACAGGAGACAGGGATTGAACACTGAACCTAGAAGGAGGGAAGCTCAATAGAAGAACGTAACTTTGCCTTGGGCACCACTATGGAAAGTGGGCTGGTGTGTGCAAAATGCCCTTCAGAATTATTTACCTGAGGGACCAGAGAAGACAGCAGCTATCCACCAGCTTCTGGATCTCCTACTGGACAATAACTCACATTTCCAGGAAATACATGCCTGGGAATCAAGTAAACTTCTATAGTGTCCTATGCCTCATTGTCTGAGAAGCTCCAGAGAAACATACATGCACTACACTGTGTGGCTGGGCAAGCTCCAATCAGAACACACCCACAAGAAGCTGATGCTATAGCAGTACAGGCGAGCAAAGAGGATGGGGGTCTGAGCGTGAGAGGTGCCCAATACTGTCCTAAATAGAAGCCACTATGTTACTTTTCCCAAGTATTTTTGCTTTTGTATTGATTGTTGATATCAATTTATCCATCAGCAATTAGGTCTTGAAGGCAGGCGGAAAGGAGCTCTCCGAGAACCTGACATTAGGTTCCCCCCTGCTCTGCCTTGGGATATAGATTTCATGTAAGTATGTCACCAAGGTTCCGCAGTCCCCAAAGACTAAGAGGGAGAGCCCCAAGAGCAGCTCAAGCTGGGGAAGATGAAACGGGGTTCCACGTGGGGATGGCACTAGTTTACACAGTTCACATTCAGGCAGGGATTGCTGTCCTCCTGCCCACTGAGATATGAGTTTGAGTGAAGAAGCTCACCTTCTTGGTTCTCTGAATGTCCCCAAGCCTACTTGCCTTTACTTACTAAACTATCCCAACTGGCTTGTTTATATGATTTCCAGATGCTGGGAACCACTGTAGGAGCATGAAACCAAAATGGTGCCCCAGGCTCCCTGGGACACATGGGAGAAACAGGTGAAGAGTTGATGACTATATAGGCATAGTCAGACACAGGGTCCCCGTCATCCACGGCTGGCTTTGTGGTATACAAATAACCCTGGACTCAAGAGTATTAGAGAGGGGCCAACACCATGGTGCAGCGGGTAAAACCGCCACCTATGGCTCTGGCATCCAATGTGGGCGTCAGTTTGAGTCCTGGCTGCTCCATTCCTGATCCACCTTCCTGCCATTGTGCCTGGGAAAGCAGCAGAAGCTGGCCCAAGTACTCGGGCCCCTGCACCCATGTGGGAGACCAGAAAGAAGCTCCTGGTTTCAGATTGGCCCAGCTCCTGCCATTATGGCCATTTGGGGAGTGAACCAGTGGATGGAAGATCTCTCTTTCTCTCTGTCTCCCCCACCCCTATAGCTCTGCCTTTCAAATAAATAAATACACCTTTTTCCAAATAAAAATAAAAACAGTAGTAGAGAAAGAGGAAACATTCAGCAGTCTGGGCAGACCCTTCTGCTGTCCTGGTTGCACAGTGCTGGAGAAATATGTGTTGGCAGTGAGGAACTGGCAGCAACACGGTCAGGACTCTGTTCTCCCGACTCCTCCAGGGCTGTTTCCTGGAGCCTGAGCTTGTCACTGTGCCTCTCTCCCCACTGTCCAACTGCTGACATGCACAATGAAGCGGTGAAGCCAGGCTTGTCTCAGCCACCCCACAGCACTGCAAGGTGTGTGCTCCACTTAGAGATAATTTTTTCTCACCTGAAATGAATCCTTTATTTTTTTACCTGTTCCCCAAATTTCAGACCATCCAATCATTTTTACTAATTATCTATACTGGCTTATTAACAGGGACTCTCAAAATATATTTCTTGGTTAGATTTTGATTCTGAAAGTCTCAGCAACTGCTACACCTACGTGTATGTGCACACACACTCATACACTCAAGTTTCACAGGTACCAACAGAACAATCAGGACTCCACTTTGCAGTAGTTGCCATCCCATGCTGTCTACCATGCTTACTACTTCTGATCCAGAAGAGAAAGTTACACAAAGGGGAAAAACGAGGAAACATTCTACTCTCAAGGTAAGTCTCTGGTAACCCATGGTAAATGACAGCCAGGCAAGGCTTCAAGGTCTTGTGACTTTGAGCTTGAATTTCAGGCAAACATCTCCCTGAATTTCTAATGAAAAGAGGATCCTTCCCCCTGCTTTTGAAGTGCTCTTTGGGAATTGTTTGAGTGTTCTTTGCAATCTTTTATACCCAGCCTAAGGACTCTGACAAACTCTCTCTTTCCCTTCAAAGGCTTGATAACTGTGTGATGAATACAGCTGTCACTCCCAATTCTAACCTTACTTTCTGTTGTGATGGCTGTAGAATTTGGTATCTATGGCAACTTTTCAGTGGCTCAACATCGATTTTAAAAAGGATTGGCTTATCAGGGTTGCCTGGTTGATTGATGGAAATGATCAGTTGCTCAAAATAATCATGACAGATAAAGTCTCTTGATTAGCTAGTCTTTGCAAAATTCAGAAATTTCAGATTTCATTACTTTCTTTTTATTATTTCCAGGCAAAAGTCACTGGAATTTAATTCTGCTGAACTAGTTACAAGTTAATTTGGAATGTCATTGAAAGAAACTTAATTCATTTCACACATCTTACTTTAAGCCACCAAATGGTACATTTTGTCTGTTCTGGAACACCCTTGCCTGGATTTTCTAATATCCCAAGGTCAAAGGTTAATTTACATTTTTTTAAATCAAGTTTGGTACAAGGAAACATTTTAGTCAGACTCAGAGCATCTGCAAATTAATTATAAAGATTTTCATTCTAATGCTTCCTCCGGGATGTGAAACCAGGAAAGAGAACATTGCAGAGAAAAAAAAATATTAACTGGAAACTGACCTTCCCAGGAAGTTTAAAGCCCTTGTTTGTGAGTAGAATATTTTAAAGCACTGTCTTCCAAAGTGTACTGATGTACCAATGATAGCATATAAGACAATTTTAGGTCACCCAAAAATCTTTAATAGCCAGGTATTTATTTTAATGTGACATTGCTAGTATTCAATGTTTCTTTAACTTTTTTTTTTTTGACATGCAGAGTGGACAGTGAGAGAGAGAGAGACAGAGAGAAAGGTCTTCCTTTGCCGTTGGTTCACCCTCCAATGGCCGCCATGGCCGGTGCACTGCGGCCGCCGCACCGCACTGATCCGAAGTCAGGAGCCAGGTGCTTCTCCTGGTCTCCCATGCGGGTGCAGGGCCCAAGCACTTGGGCCATCCTCCACTGCACTCCCAGGCCATAGCAGAGAGCTGGCCTGGGAGAGGGGCAACCGGGACAGAATCTGGCGCCCCACCCAGGACTAGAACCTGGTGTGCCGGCGCCGCAAGGCGGAGGATTAGCCTATTGAGCCACGGCGCCGGCCACTAAATCTATTTTCAATTAACTTTATACACATATAGTTAACTCTATGTTAAGTAAGGAGTTCAACAAATAGTATGAAAAAAATTGTTTCTCAACAGTCAAGATTAAGGCTGTTTAGCCATTGCTTCTCAAACTGTCAATTTCACTTCTATAAATTGCCATTTAGGTGCTCTATTAGTTATCACAGGTTGAAGAAAACATATAGTATTTGCCCCTTTGGGACTGGCTTATTTCACCTAGAATGATGTTTTCCAGTTTCATCCATTTTGTTGGAAATGATTGGATTTTGTTTAATTTTTTTTACCACTGTGTAATATTCCATAGTCTACATACCCCATAATTTTTTTTTGACAGGCAGAGTGGACAGTGAGAGAGAGACAGAGAGAAAGGTCCTCCTTTTCCGTTGGTTCACCCCACAATGGCCACTGTGGCTGGCGCGCTGCAGCCAGTGCGCGGCGCTGATCCAAAGCCAGGAGCCAGGCGCCTCTCCCAGTCTCCCATGCGGGTGCAGGGCCCAAGGACCTGGGCCATCCTTCACTGCACTCCTGGGCCAGAGTAGAGAGCTGGACTAGAAGAGGAGCGACTGGGACAGAATCCGGGGTGCTGGTGCTGGAGGGGAAGGATTAGCCTATTGAACCGCTACGCCGGCCCCCATAATTTTTTTATCTAGTCTTCAGTTGACAGGCATTTAGGTTGATTCCATGACTTAGCTATGGTGAATTGAGCTGCAATAAACACGGGGGTACTGCTAACTCTTTCATATGCTGATTTCATTTCCCTTGGGTAAATTCCCAGGAGTGAGCTGGCTGGGTCATATAGTAGGGCTATACTCAGATTTCTGCCTCTTTATCCTTTGTAATCATTTTTCTACTCTCAACTTCTAGGAGATCAGCAGTGCTGGATTCCACATACAGCAAACTTTACCTTTCTGTGCCTGTCTTTTTATCTAACATAAAGTCCTCCAGGTTCATCCATATTGTCAAAATGACAGACTCTCATCACTTTTTATGGCTGAATAGTATTCCATTATGTTTATATACCACCTCTTCTTTATACGTTCATCTGTTGACAGGCACTTAAGTTGATTTCATATCTTAGCTCTTGTGAACAGTGCTACAGTAAATAAAGGGGTGAAGATGCCTCTTTGACATACTCATATGACTTCTTTTAGACATACACCCTGTAGTAGTATTGCTGAATCATAAGGTAGCTCTATTTTCAATGTTTAAAGCAATGTTAAATAACTTTTGCAACAATTTTGGCAACTTGTGTGAAATGAACATATTTCTTAATAAATGTAAATTAGAAAACACTGACAAGGAAATGAAAATGTTTGAATAGCCCCATATGTATATAAGAAATTAAATTCATTTAAAAATATTCCTGCTAGAGAAATTAAAGGTGTAAGTAGTTTCACTGGTGACTTTTACAAAACATTTAAAGGAGAAATAATAGCACAAGAATATGTTCTTTAAGAAAACAAGGAATGATTAAATGCTTTCCAACTCATTTTAAGAGACCAGTGCAGGCAGGTGCCGTGGCTCAATAGGCTAATCCTCCGCCTGCGGTGCCGGCACACCAGGTTCTAGTCCCGGTCCAGGCGCCAGATTCTGTCCTGGTTGGCCCTCTTCCAGTCCAGCTCTCTGCTGTGGCCCGGGAGTGCAGTGGAGGATGGCCCAAGTGCTTGGGTCCTGCACCCGCATGGGAGACCAGGGGAAGCACCTGGCTCCTGCCATCAGATCAGCGCAGTGCGCAGGCCGCAGCGTGCTGCCCACGGCGGCCATTGGAGGGTGAACCAACGGCAAAGGAAGACCTTTCTCTCTGTCTCTCTCTCTCTCACTGTCCACTCTGCCTGTCCAAAAAAAAAAAAAAAAAAAAAGGGGGTAGTGTTGGGGCAGGTGAGGCACAGCAGGCAAAGCTGCCATCTGTGGCACCAGCATCCCTCATGGGTGCTGGTTCAAGCCCCAGCTGCTCCTCTTCCAATCCAGCTCTCTTCTACAGGCTGGGGAAACAGTGGGAGACAGCCCAAGTGCTTGGGTCCCTGCACCCACGTGGGAGTCCTGGAAGAAGCTCCTGGATCCTGGCTCAGAATCAGCCAATCTCTGGCCATTGGGGCCATTTGGGAAGAGAACTAGTGGATGGAAGACCTTTCTCTCTTTGTCTCTCCCTCTCTCTGTAACTCTACCTCTCAAATAAATATATTTTTTAAAAAAAGGTGGCAGTTTTGGAGGGTTAACTTAATAATTGATCTAAAAAAAAAAACAAAACAGTCATTTCCTAGGGCTGCTAAACGAAGTACCACAATTGAGTGATTTTTTTATATATTTATTAATTTTTTATTTATTTATTTGACAGAGTTAAAGAGAAAGAAATCTTCCATCTGCTGACTTACTCCCCAGATGGCCTCAACAACCAAGGGCTGACTTAGGCTGAAGCCAGGAACCAGGGGCTTCATCCCGGTCTCCCACATGAGTGGCAGGAGCCCAAACACTTGGGCCACCCTCTGATGCTTTTCCCAGGCCATTAACAGAGAACTGGATCAGAAGTGGAACAGCTGGGACACGAACCAGTGCCCATACGGGATGCCAGTGTCATAGGTGGTGACTTTACCTGCTACGCCACACACAGATCCCACCAACTGGGTGATTAAACAAATAAATGTATCACCTCACACACTGGGTGCTAGAAATCTGAAACCAAGGTGTCAGCAGGGCTTTGCTTCCTCTGAAGCCCAGAGGGGACTCCTTGCCTGTTGGCAGCCTCCGGTGTCTGCTGGCACTCGTTGGCACTCCTTGGCTAGCAGCCGTGTCATCCTGTCCAGGGCACCACCCTTGGGTCTCTGTCTCCGTGTGGCCATCTTTTCATGAGGATGCCATCCTAATGGATTCAGGGCCTTTCCTCTACTTCAGTGTGACCTCATTTTAAGTAATTAAGTCTGCAGTAATCCTAGTTCCAAATAAGGTCAAACTCTGAGGTGATAGGGGTTGGGAATTAATTCACACACAACAACGATTAACACTTTAAGTCCATAATTTCATTGTTACTATTGCTTAGGACAGGGCTAAGACAGTTTTGCTTTTTGTTTTGTTTTGCTTAAATGAAGGCTGATTTTTAAAAACCTAATAAGGATATCATATGAACACTGCAAAATCTGGGAACATTGTCTAGAGAATGACTGACGCTGGAAGGGGAGCTTCATTGTAAAGCCGGCAGCAAATCACTCCCCTCCCTGTTTCCTTGTCCCTTTACCCTGTGACCTGCAGCAACTCCCATCGAGCCTGTTTCTCCATCTCTTGATTCTGGCTGACCCTGCGGTTTGCTCTGGCCAAATCAGCAAGCCTGCCGTCAGCAGCAGCTTTTAAAGCGCTCGCTTGATGGGGCTCACCCCATGCCCAGGCTACGCTGCTGACCAGGCTACACTGCTGAATGATGAGACAGGTTGCAAGCAGCAAAACCAAGGCCAACGCAATGGGGCAGCCCCTGCGCTGACCCCGCTGCCGGCTGCAGGCACACGACTTGTGCCTCAGATCAGGGCAGCCAGAACCCACGGCCAGACTACCAGCACCATCCATAAGCCCAGCCCAAACTGCCGATCTGCACAATTTTGAACTTAGTAAGAAACAGTTGTTGTTTAAAACAACCAACACTTTCTCATCAATTTTTTTTCTTAGTAATCATAAGAGTTTCCCAACTTTCTAAAAACTATTTACACCAAGGCTTCTTTTATGTTCTCAAAAATGTTGGCTTGGGCCGGCGCCGTGGCTCAATAGGCTAATCCTCCACCTGCAGCGCCGGCACACCAGGTTCTAGTCCCGATTGGGGCACCGGATTCTGTCCCGGTTGCCCCTCTCCCAGGCCAGCTCTCTGCTATGGCCTGGGAGTGCAGTGGAGGATGGCCCAAGTGCTTGGGCCCTGCACCCGCACGGGAAACCAGGAGAAGCACCTGGCTCCTGCCTTCAGATCTGTCAGGGACCATGCAGTAGGTGGCCTTACCTCTTGGTAATAGAAAAACCTGGCGTGTCAGATAAAATGTACTATAAGCCATGCGCCTGTAACCGCCCTGCCCCCCTCCCTAATCTTGTAGAAGCCATGCGCCTGTAACCGCCCTACCCCCCTTCCCTAATCTTGTAGCTTCCCGTAACAGGGCCCCTTCCCGTAATAGGGCCCCGCGGGTTTTTCTTGATTGCGTCAGCACTGCAGTAGCGAAGACAAGCCCTTCCTCTTTCCCATGCCTCAATGATATATAGTGAGCAGTTCAAAAAATAAAGTTGCAGCTTGATCAGCACTTGTCTTGCTGCCATCCTTGTGTCTCCTGCCCCTCTCATTTCTCCTTCTAGGTACTCGACCCCAGTTGCTGTCCCGCGGGTCGGGACATCTGGCGCCCAACGTGGGGCTCGAGTGTGGCCCTTGGGGCTCGAAGTGCCTGTAAGATTGGAGAAACGCCGCCTTCCAGGAGGAAAACTTGGATCCAAGTGATTGTGCGACCAGCTCGGAACTGCCCACCCGAGATCATCAGCATCGGTCGACGCTGAGGAGCGAAGACGGCGCAAGGTAAGTGACAGCCATGGGGCAGGCATTATCGTCACGGGAAATGTTCATTAAAAGCCTCAAAGATACTCTCAAGACACGAGGAGTTCGGGTTAAAAAGAAAGATTTAAAAGTGTTTTTTGATCATATAGAAAGACTGTGTCCCTGGTTTCCCAAGGAAGGCACAATCGACGAGGTTAAGTGGAATAGAGTTGGAAGTTGTCTAAAAGATTTCCATGAGACTTTTGGCCCTGCCAAGGTGCCTATTACCATCTTTTCATATTGGAATCTAATTAATGATATTATAAAAACCCGGCATACAGATAAAGCTGTCGACGCCCTGGTGAGGGAAGGCGAGGAGACGCTACGGCGATGCTCCCAACCCCCCTCTAGATGCCCTTCTGTCATTCTAGATATGCCCCCTGTTTCTGATAATGGCACCCCAGATGACCCCCCAGATGTGATCGAGGAGCCCACCCCTTCCCTCTCCAACAAGACGGGCCAATTATATCCTGTTATTCGAGACCGGTCAGCCTTTGAAGAGAGAGAGGAGACTGCCCATAGTGCCCCAGATCCCCCTAAACCCCCGCCATATAATCCTCACCTACCCCTTACCGTTTGCGCCCCCTCCTTCCACGATCTTAACCCACCTATACCCGACTTGTCGGCTCTGCGGCAGTCACTTCAAGCCAGGCGGGAGCACATCCAGCTCCTTAAAGAACTAAGAACCCTCGATGATGAGCTCCGCCATCTCGCCTTGGAACGACCCCTTCCACGATCTAAGCAAAATAACACCAAGCCCAAAACCCAACCCCTTCTGGCTTTCCCTGTAACCAGGAGACAAGCCCAAGGCCAGTCCGACCCTACCACTGATGGGGAAGATGAGGATGAGGATAATTCACCCCACCAACATGAGGAAGACAGTGAGGATCCGGGGTCAGAGGGAGAGGATCAGGCCCCCCATCAGGGACCGGGAGATGGACAACCGTCATCTTACAAAAGGCTTAGTCTCAAATTTATTGAAAAACTTAAAACAGCTTGCACCCAATACGGCCCCACCGCCCCGTACACTCAGGCCTTATTAGAAAACCAAAAAACCCGCTGGTTCACGCCTAATGATTGGGATTTTCTTGCCCGAGCCACTCTCAGCGGGGGTGATTACGTCCTGTGGAGGGCTGATTATGTTCAAATTTGTAAAGAGTTAGCTCAACAAAACCTTACTAAAGTCTCATCAAAACATTGGACCCTCAAAAAACTTTTGGGAGATCCCCCGTATAACTCCAATAATTTACAAGCCCAATTCCCTACTGGGTTACTAACACAAATTAGCACTGCCGGCATGGGGGCATGGAGAAAACTCCCTCAGAGAGGAGCGGTCACCGCCTCTTTAGCTAAAGTTCAACAAGGGCCCGACGAGCCTTATAGTGATTTCGTTTCGCGCCTTAATATGGCAGCTGAGAGACTCGTCGGCCCGGGAGAGAGTGGAAGCGCGTTCGTTACACACCTTGCCTTTGAAAACGCCAATCCAGTTTGTAAGGACGTTCTTCGGCCTCATAAACATAAAAATGACCTTTCAGAATTCGTGAGGCTCTGCGCTGGCGTGGGATCAGCCCACGCTATGGGTCTGGCTATCGGAGCTGCATTTAAATCGGCTCACAACCCCTCCGCAAAAACCTCCACTTGCTATGCTTGTAAACAGCCTGGACATTTTGCCCGTGATTGTCCCACTGCCTCATCAACCAGGCCTATGGCACAAAATATAACCCCATCCCCTCCAGGTAGGCCACTTCCTTCCACCCTGTGCCCTCGATGCCATAGGGGTTATCACTGGGCAAATGAATGTAGGTCAAAGACTAATTCTTCAGGCCAGCCCCTCCCTCCTAGGCTGCCGGGAAACTCCCAGAGGGGCCAGCCCCTGGCCCCAAATTATCCAAGGACAAACCCTGGGGCGATACGGTTTGTCCCTCCTCAGGCCCAAGCCCAACAACAAGTTCCTCAAATGCCTCAACAATTACTTCCCTCCAACGAGCAACCCCAGGTAGCGCAGGACTGGACCTCTGTGCCGCCTCCGATACAATATTAGATTCCACCCAGGGCCCACAAATTATCCCTACAGGGGTGTGGGGCCCTCTGCCTTCGGGTACCTGTGCTCTTATTCTTGGTAGAGCATCAGCCACCCTTAAGGGCATTCAAGTTTTTCCTGGCATTATTGACGGTGATTTTACCGGACAAATAAAGATTCTAGCAGCCGCTATTAACGGAGTGGCTGCCGTTCCACAGGGCACCCGCCTAGCACAACTAATTCTTATGCCTTTAATTACTAAAAATACATCCTCAATTTCCTCCAGGCCCCGAGGCATTACCCCTTTGGGCTCCTCGGATGCCTATTGGGTCCAGCCAATCACAAAAAATAGACCTACACTAACCCTTACTATTGAAGGAAAGGATTTTAAGGGCATTCTAGATACGGGGGCGGATGCCACGGTCATATCTCAAGATCATTGGCCCACCCACTGGCCGCTGACCGCATCTTTTACTGACTTACAAGGTATAGGCCAATCTAATAACCCCCAAGTCAGCTCAAAGGTATTACACTGGAAGGATAGTGAAGGCAATCAGGGCACTGTAACTCCTTTTGTATTACCAGGCCTTCCTGTTAATCTGTGGGGACGTGACATTCTCTCCCAAATGGAAGTTATCCTGTGCAGCCCTAGTAACGTGGTCACACAACAAATGCTGCGCATGGATTATGTGCCTGGCACGGGACTTGGAAAAACAAGACAGGGCATAACTCAACCCATTACAACTCCCTCTAAAACAGATAAACACGGGCTCGGATATTCGGATTTTTAGCAACGGCCACTGGCCTTCCTGTACCCCATGCAGATAAAATCACATGGAATACTCAAACTCCTGTTTGGGTGGATCAGTGGCCGCTTACTCAAGAAAAACTAAATGCCGCTACAGCGCTTGTACAGGAGCAGCTCGAGGCTGGACACTTAGAGCCTTCTAATTCTCCCTGGAATACACCCATTTTTGTCATAAAGAAAAAATCTGGCAAATGGCGCCTTTTACAGGACTTGCGTGCCGTTAATAAGGTCATGGCACCCATGGGTGCCCTCCAACCTGGCATCCCCACCCCTGTAGCCATTCCAAATGGTTATTTTAAAATAATTATAGATCTTAAGGATTGCTTTTTTACTATTCCTTTACACCCTGATGACCGTCCTTTCTTCGCCTTTAGCCTTCCCCGTGTTAACTTCCAGGGACCAATGCAAAGATTTCAATGGAAGGTCTTACCCCAAGGAATGGCCAATAGCCCCACCCTTTGTCAAAAATTTGTGGCACAAGCAGTAGACCCAATTCGTTTACGCTGGCCACATCTTTATATTTTACATTATATGGATGATATTCTATTGGCAGCCCAAAATAAATCAAACCTACTTCGTTGCTTCACGGACCTTACTAAAACCCTTCTCGCCCTTGGTTTACAAATTGCCCCTGATAAGGTTCAGTTACAAGACCCCTTTACCTATTTAGGCTTAAAATTACAACAAAACGAGGTTTTCGTGCCTCGCATCCAGTTTCGCTTAGACTGCCTCCATACCCTTAACGACTTTCAAAAACTTTTAGGAGATATTCAGTGGCTCAGGCCCTATATAAAGGTCCCTAACAACACTCTCTTGCCCCTTTACAACATCCTTCGAGGAAACTCAGATCCCTCTTCCCCCCGTGAACTCACCCCGGCTGCGAGAGAGGCGTTAAACCAAGTAACACAAGCCATCAGCCAACAATTTGTCTCTCAAATTTCGTATACCCTCCCTTTAACTTTTATTGTCTTAGCCACGCCACACACGCCCACTGGAGTGTTTTGGCAAAAGGCCCTCACACCTGGTAAAAAGGGTCAACCTCTTTTCTGGGTCCATCTCCCCACCTCCTCGTCTAAGGTAATTTCTGTATACTCTTCCCAAACCACTTCATTAATCATTAAGGCTCGCTCCCTTTCCCGCCAGTATTTTGGAAAGGATCCCGATATAATAATAGTGCCATATACTCAAGAACAGACCCAGTTCCTTCTTCAAACATCTGACGACTGGGGAATAGCCATGTCAGGCTTTATGGGGATTCTTGACAATCACCTCCCTGATGACCCGGTACTACAGTTTGCCCAGTCCTATTCCTTCATTTTCCCAAAAATTACAAAAAGTAACCCCATTCCAAAGGCTGTCACGGTGTTTACAGATGGATCTTCCAATGGGATGGCCGCCTTCGTGGCAAATAACCGTTCTCATGTATTTAAAACATCTTATCAGTCAACTCAGTTGGTTGAACTGTATGCCGTACTTCAAGTCTTTACACAATTTTTCGATCAGCCTGTAAATATCTTTACTGATAGTGCATATGTGGCTCAATCTATCCCGTTACTCGAAACTTCCCCTTTTCTTAAGACAACTTCTAACGCTACGCCCTTATTTGCACAAATTCAAAAGTTAATTCACAAGAGACAACAGCCTTTCTACTTGGGACATATCAGGGCACACACAAACCTACCAGGGCCACTATCAGAAGGTAACGCCCAGGCAGATGCAGCTACGAGGCTTGCCTTCCCCATAATTATGGGATCAGTACAAGAAGCTCAAAAATTACATAAGTTACATCACCTAAATGCTCAATCCCTCCGTTTACTTTGTAAGATTTCACGAGATCAGGCTCGTGAAATAGTAAAACAATGTCCCACATGCATCACAAGCCTCCCTGTACCGCATTTAGGAGTCAATCCGCGTGGTCTTCTCCCTAATCAGTTGTGGCAAATGGATGTCACGCATTTCCCAGAATTTGGCAAATTAAAGTATCTCCATGTGTCTATAGACACGTATAGTGGTTTTATCTTTGCTTCCCCCCATTCAGGAGAAGCTGCTAGGGATGTCATCTCACACTTTGTCACTGCCCTTTCTGTCCTGGGAAAACCTGCTAAAATTAAAACAGACAATGGTCCTGCTTATGTCAGCACTAAGTTTAAACAATTCTGTGAAGCGCTCCATGTTAGCCATGCTACAGGCATTCCCTATAACCCACAGGGACAAGGAATAGTTGAGAGAGCCCACCAAACATTAAAAACTTGGCTCACTCGGCTTAAAGCCACTTCCTTCTCTTTTACCTCTCCCCGCGATCGCTTAAATCATGCGCTTTTTGTGACAAATTTTTTAACTTTGGATAATAATGGTCATTCCGCTGCTGACCGTCACTGGCACCCTTCCCCTAATACGGCTCCACCTATGGTGATGTGGCGAGACCCCCTCACCAACAGCTGGCATGGCCCAGATCCAGTACTTATCTGGGGCCGCGGCTCAGCCTGCATCCTGGATCAAAAGCAATCGGCACCCAGATGGCTGCCTGAAAGATTAGTTAAACAAGTTAATTCGTCAAACTCTTCTAATATTAACCCTACACCAGAGCCTACATCTGGCCCTGAGGATATTTTCCCCTTGTGTTTACAGGAATAAAAAGACCCGGCTGGACTCTACTGGGACTCATTACAGGACTCCTTGTTATTGTCGGTATTGTTGCCATTGTTGCTATTTGTGTATCTTATCTTCTCTCTATTCGCTCTTCCCCTACCACATTTCCTGAGGGCTCACTGATTAACCCCTCTGAAGGGCCCTAACAAAATGTCCCTCTTCCTTGCTCTCCTGATAATGGCAATCTACACCATCCATTGGGCTCCACCAGTCTTTGCAGGGTTTGACAACCCTCAGGCCATTCAAAAACTCCTTCAACAGCATAACCCTTGTACCTGCTCGGGGGGCATAACAGTATTACTCCCACAAACATCAACCTCCTATGGATCCCGAGTCCTCAATCGTAAGCCTCATTTTACACATGACTGTGGAGATAAAACTGCATATCGGGCTGCCACAGATTCCAAATGGCAGTGTACTCTCAAACCTAAACTAGACTCTTCCCGCCCTGAGGATCAATGCCCATCAGAATGCAATAGTACTATCCACTACTCTGTGCACTCCTCCTGTTATACTCAGTATCAAACCTGTAATGAGGGGAGTAAACATTTATTGTTTGCCACTATAACAGGAGATCATGGGGGAATATTTGGAGGAGACTTATCGTCTTCACGCCTCAGCTCTCCTCCCTGCCCCCCTAAGGGACAAGTGGCCTGCTGGTACCCTGCAGCCCCTGTGGGAGTGTCTGATGGTGGTGGCCCTCAGGACACACTTACCAGGTTAAAAACACAAAAGATGCTCGAAACCGCATTCGAAAGCCTTTATCCTTCTCTCCAATACCACCCTCTGGCTAACATCCGATCTCGAGGAATGGAAGGCTTAGATGCCAACACCGCCGATATCCTCACCGAGTCCCATAAATTACTTAATATCTCTAACCCCTCCCTTGCAAACAGCTGTTGGCTCTGTCTGCGCCAGGGACCCCCCCTTCCTCTTGCCGTATTTTTACCGCTTAATAGTACCTCTATGTTTAATGATTCCTCTAACGCTCAGCCTACACATCCCTTTCCTGTTCTTCCTTACCCAGCTGAAAACATCACTTGCCTTTATAAACCTCCCCTTAATAATTCCTTTAATATTGATGTAGGCCTCGCTCCCTTTTGTACAGATAATGAAACAATAGATTTCCCTCTTTACGCCCCCAATTCCACCGTATTTGTATGCAAGGATAATTTAGCCTATACTGTCCTACCAGCAAATTGGAGCGGTAGTTGCGCACATGCTACGCTTTTCCCCAATATTGAAATCATTTCGGGAGATACCCCTGTTCCCATCCCCTCCTTTGATTATATTGCGGGGCGACCGAAACGAGCTGTTCAATTTATTCCTTTAATAGCTACATTGGGAATCTCCTCAGCGATGGTTACAGGTTCAACAGGACTAGGAATTGCGGTCCACAAATATAGACAATTGTCCCAACAGCTTATTAATGATGTACAAACCCTATCCACCACCATTCAGGACCTTCAGGATCAAATTGACTCCCTAGCGGAAGTCGTTCTCCAAAACCGTAGAGGCTTAGACTTGCTTACTGCCGAACAGGGAGGTATTTGTTTGGCTTTACAGGAAACATGCTGCTTCTACGCCAACAAGTCCGGCATTGTTCGTGATAAAATCAAAACACTTCAAGAAGACCTGGAACGTCGTCGACGTGCCCTGGCTGAAAACCCCTTCTGGACTGGATGGAATGGACTGCTTCCCTATTTGTTGCCACTTCTAGGCCCCTTTGCTGGAATACTTATTATACTATCTGTAGGTCCTTGTCTCTTCAATAGACTCGTGGCCTTCATCAAACAACAAGTAGACAATTTGGCAGCCAGGCCAATTCAAATACATTACCAGAGTCTAGCCATGCAAGATCCCATGGAAACTTATCATCCCCTCTCCGGCCAATAAAGTATAGCCAATAAGGTCACGGTCCTTTCAACAGCTAACCTTCCCCCGTTCATTGCTGTCCAGTCGGGAGCCCAGGAAGGGCCCCAGGCCTATCAATAAAATGAGCAGTAAGCCAATGACGGGCACCTTCCCGTACCCACACCCGCCTAAGACAGGAGTCCTTGGGGACTGGCAAGGATATCCAGCGACGGGTAAGAGGTGTTAGGGTTTCGGGTCGATTCCTAAGACAGGCACTGCTCGTTCGTCAAACTTGGCCTAAACCACAGCTATCCTTCTTAAATTGATAAAGAAGGGGGATATGTCAGGGACCATGCAGTAGGTGGCCTTACCTCTTGGTAATAGAAAAACCTGGCGTGTCAGATAAAATGTACTATAAGCCATGCGCCTGTAACCGCCCTGCCCCCCTCCCTAATCTTGTAGAAGCCATGCGCCTGTAACCGCCCTACCCCCCTTCCCTAATCTTGTAGCTTCCCGTAACAGGGCCCCTTCCCGTAATAGGGCCCCGCGGGTTTTTCTTGATTGCGTCAGCACTGCAGTAGCGAAGACAAGCCCTTCCTCTTTCCCATGCCTCAATGATATATAGTGAGCAGTTCAAAAAATAAAGTTGCAGCTTGATCAGCACTTGTCTTGCTGCCATCCTTGTGTCTCCTGCCCCTCTCATTTCTCCTTCTAGGTACTCGACCCCAGTTGCTGTCCCGCGGGTCGGGACACAGATCAGCACGATGTGCCAGCCGCAGCGCGCCGGCCGTGGCGGCCATTGGAGGGTGAACCAACGGCAAAAAGGAAGACCTTTCTCTCTGTCTCTCTCTCTCACTGTCCACTCTGCCTGTCAAAAAAAAAAATGTTGGCTTGGGGGTGGATGTTGTGGTTCAGTGGGTTAAGCTGTTGCTTGGACACTGCATCTCATACGTGAAGGAGTACCTGGGACTGAGTCCCACTATGCTTCTTATACAGCTCATTGCGAATGTGCCTAGGAGGCTACAGATGATGGCCCTGGTACTTGGGCTCCATTCACCCATGTGGGAGACCCAGATTGGAGTTGGCTCCCGGCTTCAACCTGGTTCATCCCCAGCTGATATAAGCATTTGGGGAGTGAACCAGCCTGTGGAAGATTGATCTCTTTCTCTCGCTTTCAAGTAAACAAATATGTTTATTTAAATGTTGGTTTGGGATACAGCAAGCACTAAGATCGTTTGGGAGAAGGTGGGAGGGCTGGACAGGGCAGAAATTGTGCAGGAATCTGCTGTGAAGTCCACTTACCCACCCCACCCCCCATCGGCCTGTGAATTTAATCAAAGATCACCTACAAGATAGAGACAAAGGAGCCAGGCCTACCACGCGCATCAAAGATGAGTCACGTTCCCACTGCTGCCCTGCAGGAGACCTTCTGGTCAGTCTGATTTCAGACAAGTCAAGGAAGAGATTTCCATAACCGGTCAGAGCCATTGCTGGTAACCAAACCCAGGGCTCTCTGGCCATTTGGGATCATTCGTCCCAGAATCCACCTCGGTAGAAACTGTGTCTGAGACGCAACTGTGAACGGCACAATGGAAAGAGAACTCAGTTTGGAATACTTGTTCCTGGGATGTTTTCCCCCAGAGGGACCCACTGCCCTCACCCCACCCCTTTCCCCACACATACAAACCCCTTTGGTTTCCCATGCTGTACCCAGGGCAGTCTTCCCAAAACACTAGACCCACCATGCTGATCCCCATTTTAAATACTCGCAGTTTCCTGTTGCTCTCAGAGTAACAGCCGGACTCATGAATAGAGGTTATGTAGCTATGTTTGTCTACTCAAGCTGATACCACAAAATGTAACAGACTAGGGGCATGAACAACAGAGATGAGTATTCTCACAGTTCTAAGGCTGGACACCCAGGATCAAGGAGCCAGCAGGGTTGGTGTCTCTTCCTGGCTCGCCAAAGACTGACTTCTCATCAGGTCCTCTCATGGCCTTTCTTCTATTGTGTGGGCATCCCTAGGGTCTCTCTTCTTACTAGGACACTGAATCCATGTGACGAGGCTCTACCTTGTCTCTTTAAAGGCCCTAGATCAATACATACAGTCAGACTAGAAGTTGGGGCTTCAAGATACAGATTGAGAGGGGGACGCAATTCTGTCCACATAGTGGCCTTGCGTGGCCCGTCCTCTGCCCAACCCTCCCAGACCCCTCACATGCCATTAACTAGCCATTGCTTTGCACCCAACACCCAGTCTGGTTTGCTCCCTTTCTTGGATTGAATCAGGCTCTTAGCTGTTCTGAATTTTTTTTTTTTTTTTGACAGGCAGAGTGGACAGTGAGAGAGAGAGAGACAGAGAGAAAGGTCTTCCTTTGTGTCGTTGGTTCACTCTCCAATGGCCGCTGCGGCCGGCGCACCGCGCTGATCCAAAGCCAGGAGCCAGGTGCTTCTCCTGGTCTCCCATGGGGTACAGGGCCCAAGCACTTGGGCCATCCTCCACTGCACTCCCAGGCCATAGCAGAGAGCTGGCCTGGAAGAGGGGCAACCAGGATAGAATCCAGCGCCCCAACCGGGACTAGAACCCGGTGTGCCAGCACCGCAAGGTGGAGGATTAGCCTGTTAAGCCACGGCGCTGGCCAGCTGTTCTGAATTTATACTTGTCCAGGTCATGCCTTGTTCTCAGGAGAAAGTTAGCTCCAAGAGAGCAATGAAGAATTTTAGTCTGATTCACCAGATTATTCCCAAGGTCAGTACTTGGACTGTAATAGATAATAGTAGTTTACTAAGTGAGTGAAATGTTTGGCAAAGGACTTAAGATCTCTTGTAACTACATAGGTCAACTTGACTTGGAGATCTAGAAATGATTCCAACCAAGTCATGCATTTCTCTATCACCTACTGTGTACTAGGGCCAGAGATCACAAGGATAAATAAGATGGGTAAGTGCCAAAGATTTTTGCAGATCTTATTGAATCATATTTTTTGTGTGCTTTATATTCACTCTTCAATCTACTTTGGCCTGGGTATAAATAACCACTGAGAATTTAAAACTATGTCATGTTTATTTAGCTTTGCTGTTTATATTCCTGACACATATATTACTTTAAAATCTTCATGTTGAAAATAAAACTCATCCCCGTCATCAAAAGTGTAAAAGGCAGTCACACTTTCAGAGAGGTGTCCTGATTGTGGCCGCAGGAAAATGGCAGTCAACGCTCTTATGGTAGCAAAAGAGAAACTAAAATACAAAAATTAGTAAGAATTTTAATATGTAAAAATAATTGGAAAATATATACTAACTCTAAAAATCATCCTCTGAGACAAATGTGATTGACTAGTAGATGAATCACACATTTTTTTCCATAACATTGTAATACACGATAAATTACGAAGAAGTAGAAATTAAAAAATATATATCTTATACACACAAATACTTCTAAAAGTCTTACAAAGCCTGACCAAAGTAATCAGGATGACGTTTAGGAGACTTGGCTTTGTGAATCTGAAAGCTATAACGAGTGCCCTGTATTTCCCTGAGCTCTGCCAGGCTCTCCGTCAGGTGCCTTACAGGTATTATCCTATCGCCGCCAGCCACCACGCAGGCGAGGACACACCACGGCCATTTTGCAGGAAGGAAAATTTCAGATCAGAAAGCCTAAAACACACTAACAGGAGGCGAAGCCAGGGTTCAGACTCCAGCCAGTCTGACCGGCAGCCTTGCTGCTTGTCTCCCTCCCTGCAGTCAAGAGCAGGTTCTGGATGACGCCTGTTGTGGAAAACCTGGGACACAAATGAGTAAACTAAGTGAATTAAAGTAGGTGTTGTCTGTATTTTGAGATGGGGAATGTGATTCCTAAATGCCTCCTGGACCTCGGAGAGAGAAAGCTTTTTTTTTTTTTTTTTTTTTTTTTTTTTTTTTTTTTTTCCATCTGTCTCCATGAAGCAATTCAGACAATTTCCCTCGGAAGAGGCATTTTTAGCCTAGGAAGAGCAGGAGACAAACGCAGCCCAGTGCAAGGCCAGACATCTTCACTCAGCAGCACTGGGGACCGGCCCCCTCTCTGATGTGCTCCCAAGAAGAGCGAGGTCGCACAGGAATCTCCGCCAGCCTACACAGACTCCCAGATTCCCTCATGGGACCGTTGTTCCTTTTGGTTAAGCTGTTCCTGCCAGAAATCCTCCTTTAAAACGCACAGGACCCTGGCAGGGTAAATAAGTCACCAATTCCTTGGCGAGCTTGCTTCACTCAAAAGCAGTTAGCTGATCAGTTCTCCATGTTCACAGAGCGTAAACCCAGACAAGCAGCGGCAAGGGAGAACTGGCCTTCCCTTTGTTACAAAGCTGCCAGAGATCGACCCTAGCTGGGCTGCAAGTAGATCTTCCTCAGCTCTCCCAGTCACTGCTGTGTTTTGATGTCCCCATCTGGAAAGTGGGGATACAAAGAATAACCATTTCACAGGTGAAATGAATCAAAGTACCAGATACTGTTCTGAATGTTAAGAAGGGTACCAAAAAACACCTAGCTCACAGTGACCACTGAGTCTAGATGAGTGTTTTAACCTCGCTAGACCACAGACACTTCCTGTCTCGAGTAGAGTAACAGTGAGCGGCATTGGAAAGCCTGGCTTTCCCTGATTCTTCCCACAAAGATTTTTGAGTGCCTTCCACATGATAGGTGGGACACAACGGTGACTATAATGTACCTACTTCCAGTATTCATTGAGCTTGCACTTCTTCTGAGAAGCAAATGCTATCAACCGTCATAGGCCATTACTGACAATCACTTAACCCCACTAACCAGTGGGACCTCAGGAATGCTTTTGGGAAGAAGCGACATTCAAAACTGACCTGAAGATGAGCAGTTGGGAAGGTAAGAATTGAGGAAAGAGGGATCCAGGCTGAGCTAACATTCCAGTAGAGCCAGTAGCTGAACATGACCCGTGTATGGTGAGAAAACCAGTAGGGGGGCCTGTGCTATGGTACCAGCATTCTATATGGGCACTGATTCAAGTCCCTGGCTGCTGCTCTTCCAATGCAGCTCTCTACTGTGGCCTGGGAAAGCAGTAGAAGATGACCCAAGTGCTTGGGCCTTTGCACCCATGTGGGAGACCCAGAAGAGGCTCCTGGCTACTGGCTTCAGATGGGCCAAGTTCTAGCCATTGCGGCCATTTGGGAAATGAAACAGCAGGTGGAAGATCTTTCTCTCTGTCTCTCCCTCTTTCTGTCTGAAACTCTACCTCTAAAATAAACAAATAGATAAATAAACACATTTTGAAAGAAAAAGAGAGGTGGGAAGGGAAGGGGAGGGGAGGGGAGGGGAGGGGAGAGGGGAAGGGAAGGGAAGGGAAGGGAAGGGAAGGGAAGGGAAGGGAAGGGAAGGGAAGGAGGAAGGAAGGAAGGAAGGAAGGAAGGAAGGAAGGAAGGAAGGAAGGAAGGAAGGAAGAAAAGAAAGCAGGCCAGTAGGAGTTAGGAAAGAGAGTGCTGGGGGTGAGAAGCACATAGGGGAAGAGCAAGTTCATATGTGACCCAAACCTGGAAGATCAAATTGAAGATTCTGGACTTTACCCTGCAAGAAACAGGGAACTCCAGGGTTGTAAGCATGGACTGATGTGATCTGACTTATCGACTTCAAAAGTGTAAAACCTGGCAGCTGGTGAGATGAGGTTATAGGGACAAGGGAGAAGGCTCAAAAGCTACCATCATCATCCAGGAGAGGGGGTGATGGCGGGCAGAGTGGGTGCCAGCACAGGTGAAGAGTGAGCCTAACCAAGAACTTTAGGGCATGTAGAATCACTAGGACAAGCTCAGAGAAAAAGGGTCCAATTGTATCCCCTACCCCTGGCCTCCTTGTGAGTGGTCCAGTTCAGATGCACATGCAATGACCACAGCACCCTGTGCTCTCAGGGAAGGGCTCGCTTCAGGAACTTCGGCTCACCCACTTCTTCAGACCACAAGGATATCTGTATTAAAGAACAATCTGGATTCACGTTTCTAAAAATGAGCCTCCAACTCCCACGGTGAACAGAGTCAGCCAGGGCAAACTGACTGCAGCATATGTGGGGTCCAATCTGAACATGCCTTGGCCACCAGCCCTAATCCTATTTAGCTTCAAGGACTGAGAGCATCTAACGCCAGAGGAATGAAGGAAATCTTCAGTGATGAGGAGGAAGGAGATTCAGCACAAAACTCAGGCCAGCTAAAAACACAGTTGCTTCTGAGACTAAGAATGTGTTGGCCTTGGCCTCTGTTTTGCACAGAGGCAACTGTGGATAGTCATGGAGGCTACAGACAGCATTGGTCACTCCCTCTCCATACACAGGAGGCCACATTGCTTGTAGATTGGCAGAAGTAAAGCCAGCCAATGTCTTCTGGCACATCTGTTCTCCATGGCCTTAATACAACCCCTGTCATTCCTCAGAGGGTACCAATACCTTCAGAACAATTCTCTCCTTCCCTTTCCTGTCCCATCTCTGCTCTTTCCTATTCCCTCTTTAGATTCTCTTCTACAATACTAGATAAATGTGAACAGCAAATTTTAAGATTTCCTTGTCAGATTGGCAGAAATTTAAAAGACTAATAATATCAAATGCTGGCGTGGATGCCAGGAAATGCAACATTATCATTCATTTAGGGAATGTGTAACTTAGTGATGCCTTTTTGAAAAACAATTTGGCAGCATCTATACAAATTTTACAAGCATATGCCTTGTGATTGAGCAATTCCAATTCCAGGAATCACACTTTCAAAAGTATTTGCTCACATGTTCGGAGAAGGATGTTACAAGTTGTTTATAGCTGTTCATTATAGATGATACCACAAAACTGGAGACAGTTTGAATCTCCATCAGTTAAAGAACAATTTCAATAAATGTTAGTATATCCATACTATGAAATATTATAGAGTCAGTAAAAGAAGATTTGGCCAGCGTCTTGGTGCAACAGGGTAAGCCACCCTGCCACACCAGAATCCTGTATGAGCACTGTTAAAGTTCCAGCTGTTCCACTTATGATCCAGCTCCCTGCTAATAATGTGCCTGGGAAACGAGCAGAAGATGGGCCAAATACTTGGACTGCCCCTGACATGGGAGACACAGATGGAGTTCTAGGCTCTTGGCTTTGGCCAAACCTGGGCTTGGCCATTTTGGAAATGACCCAGCAGATGGAAAATACTTCCCTCTCCCCTATCTCTTTCTCTGCCTATCTCTCTCCCCACTCCCATAACTCTGTCTTCCAAATAACTAAAGTAAATTTTTAAAAAAGAAAATCTAAATGATTTCCAAGACATCATATTGAAAAAAAAAAAGGAAACTGTATAGCAGTTTGCTGGATACCATTGATAATTTTTTAAAGAAACATGTGCAAGGGGCCGGCGCTCTGGTGCAGCAGGTTAACACCCTGGCCTGAAGCGCCAGCATCCCATATGGCACCGGTTCTAGTCCCGGCTGCTCCTCTTCCAATCCAGCCCTCTGCCATAGCCCTGGGAAAGTAGTAGAAGATGGCCCAAGTCCTTGGCCCCTGCACCTGCATGGGAGACCCGGAAGAAGCTCCTGGCTCCTGGCTTCGGATGGGCACAGCTCCGGCCGTTGCGACCAATTGGAGAGTGAACCAGCGGATGGAAGACCTCTCTCTCTCTCTCTCTCTCTGCCTCTGCTCTCTTTGTGTAATGCTTTCAAATAAATAAATAAATTTAAAAAAAAAGAAACACGTGCACATGTAGGCATGTGGGATATAAATGCATAGAAAGGAAGCTGGAAGGCTGTTCCACAGAACCGGCAGCAGATACTTCCAGGGCAAAAAGGCAAATACCCACAATCCCCGGGTATATGAGAGACTTAGAACCGTCAGTTTCAGGGCAGAAGGTAGAAAAGCAGTTTCCAGGAACTGCAAGGAGGTACAAAAAAGCAGTAGTTTTTTAATGAGTACAACGTTGCTGTTTGGGATGATGAAAAATTTCTTGAGATGGATGACCATGATGGTTGCAAAACTATAAGAATGAAATTAATGCCACTGCACTGCACACTTAAAAATGGTTGGAATGGCAAATTTTATATTAAGTTTAACACAATAGAAGTCATTAATACGAATCATTTCACGAGGATTTATTTCCATAGCGCAACATTTAAGGACAAGGGAAGACTTGGTGTTTCTAAGTAATGGCACTTCGCGTCAGGAGGTCACTGAAGAATCAACATGTTGACCTCCCACCCTCAAACTCCACCATCAGAATGTTAGCAAAGTGTTTACAGGCTGGGCTTCAATCCACGCTCTCAGCCTGGACACCCTTTGAAATGGTCTCCTTTATTGACACAACCTTCTAAACTTCCTACATTAGATGGCGCAAATTGAGGGACAGACTCGTAACTGTCATTTAAGGGGCGGGGGGGACAAAAAGGAAAGAAAGGCCGCAGTGATTTAGCTCAGTTCCCAAATGCCCCTACCCAGAATCTACAGCCAGCTGTTCAGTGTGCATTCACCTCACTGCTGAGCACTGGCTCCCTGTTGAGTTGGCCTCTGGGAGACAAAACCCCTAACAACACCAAGTTATCTCTGCAAATGAGACGAGAATTCAACTACCTGGTACCCAAACACGTCACATTTGGCATCTGCACATCATTACTCGAAGCTCGTTCTACAAACATTGATGACATTCAGCCAGACCTCTTTGCCGAGGGAATCAGATAAACACCAACAAATTCAAGTCTCGTAATGTTTCACTGCCGCTGTACAGGCATCTGTAGAGATGTTTACACCGGGACAGGAAGCCAGGCCAAAGGTGGAGGGAGAAAGGCTTGCTGTGAGAAAGTCCATCATTGCCACAGGTAACCAAATATCCTCAACCTTTGATTTTTACAGATGGGTGATTTATGAGCCAGAGCCAAAGAGAAGGGATATACCTTGAGTTATTGCCCGTGTAGACGAGGGGAAAAACCCTGGTGTTTATTCTCAGCACTCTTAATATCTCAGATGAATACTAATCGGGGATGTTTACTGAAAGTAAGAACGATGCCATTTTCCACTGTGTCTCATGTCAGCTGAATGACCTTGCACTTGAGAATGGCAGAGTAGGAGTTTATTCAATCTCCAGGAAATTGTGAAAGTCTAAATGAGCATATTGGAGTTACTCTGAGCAAACTCCTGTAAAAAAAAAAAAAATACAGACCCAGAGAACTGAGAAAGAAGCAAAAAATAGCATTGGGAAGGAAAAGAGGCACAGCCTAAAGTTTCTTAAAAGCCTGATATTCCTTTCACAAGACACACGCACACACAACACAGAAGAAAAACTGCATTTTCTATTAAAATACAGGTTGATTTTGACTTTCGAGCTTACTGCTCCCTGCCTATCTTGCCCCAGCACTGGACTCAGGAGAGTAGCCAAATTGTAGTACTTTGAGCTGGAGGGCCCTTACAAAGCCCCCTCGGCCTCTCTTTTTGCAAGAATATGCCGCACAGCCACACCAGGGCTTTGGTGCTCGCTCCTTCACTTTGTGAAGGCTCCCTCCTCTTCCTGGGCTGAGAGGAACTCTCTCCCTGAAGAGCCTGCATCCATTGATCCTTAATTCTCCTCACTGCAGTGCATCAACACCACAGCAGTCTAATCGCTGTTACCGCTGGGGACGAACAGCTCCCACTTTTCTATTTATGCAAACTCTTTCCCAGGAAAACATCCTGGGGTCCCTGGGTGAAGTGACTTTTTCAAACACTCGACCCTTCCCCTGATATCCTGATCAACACTTTCAGCCTTTTTAACCCAAGTGTTTCTTTGAAGCAGAAACTTGAAGGAAAAAAAAAACCAAAATCCTCCCTTACCCCCACTAATACCACTCTAAGCTGTTAATGATCAATTACCCTTGGTATGCAGGAAAGCGCCTACAGCAGACTTTGAAAAGTTCAAGAGGAGTGGAAAAGGTAATAACAGACCCGCTGGGAAAAAGAGGTAGTGGGAAGGAACATAACAAAGAAGAGGGAGGAATGACATGAAATATGTTAGCCTCGATCACAATCTCCCCTAAGATGGACATGGTGCATGCATGCGCACACAACACATACAACCTTCACTCATTCCAAAGCCCAGACAAGCAGTCGAACAGCTCTGGGCACCTCCTAATGTCTTCTTCCTGACCCCTAATGGATCTTGCATCTTCTCCATTGTAACAGCTTAATCACTCACCCATCATCTTCTCTCCATATGGATGCAGAGGCTTTGTTTGTTTAAAGACCTTCAATCCCTTTACAAGAGCCCAATAAAGATAAGTGGAAATATCAAAATTCTCTGTGAACTAAAACCTCAGACTGCAGAGATTCCTCACATATCATAGTTTCTAATGGTGACCAGGAGCCAGATAAAATAACCTAATAAAAGCTAAAACCAGGGAGGGGCAGAGCTATAATACGTATGGCCAAGTGGTCTGCTCTGATATGGAAATTTCCATTGCAGAGTTGAACAGGGTCTATTGGCATTTTCCAGACTTTAATCTCTCCTGGCTGACTTTGCAATTCCAAGTCTCCATCACCACCCCCTCCCAATCCCAAATGTGTCCTATAATCCATCAAATAAGCTAATTTTTTAAAGTATTCTTGTTGTAATGGTATTAGGAAAAAAGTAAGCCCTCTTCTGACTGCAAATGTCAAACAATTTAATCACTTATTTACCGTTCTGTCTAATATAATTAAAATAGGGGCTGTTTTCCCTCTCTTGCTGATAAGTCCTCTAAATATTATATCATTTCAATTGGTTTTCTTGTATGGCACAAGCCCCTCTTCTTACGGGGAGTGTTGAAAAGGATAGGAGAAGAACATGAGATGTGCATTCCTCTGTTATATCCTTTGGTAAGAAAAAGAATGCATTTCAGTTGGATAGCAAAGTCACAAAACACGTTCACACAATGACCTTGAGTCACCACATGCTGCAGACTTAGCAGCAGAGTGGTTACTGTCCTGGTTTGACACCCAAGAAAAGTGAGGATCAGAGAATTCAGGGGATTTATCCTACCTCATGATGACTCGCAAACCTAAACACAGTACAGCCTATATTTGGGTCCCATCTGCCACTCTGGAAAAGCTACTACTAGAAGGCCTGCCTGGCCTAGACTTTCTTGCAAAATTAGAAATCCCATGCAATTCTAGGAACTCTGGCTATGCGAAGTCTCTTGACTGTGCACTTGACACCTTTAACTACCCCATGTCAATGTCGACATCATCAATATCTATCAGAAATCTCCCATTATGCTCCCCCTCCAACCTCTTCAACTAGCCCTCATACAGGTAAATAACCCCATAAGTCAGTTCCTTCTGAAGATTGCCAGTGGAGCTCAAGGAGATTGAGTTAACTTGCCAAGATCCACAACTAGTCAGTGGTAGCTGCAGGATTTGAATGCAAAATGGGTTTAACTCCAGGTCTTACTGTAGGTGTGGTGATAGATTCAGGAGTTTTGTAAAATCCCTAATGATACAGCTTGCAGGTTACATTCTGTGTGTCCATCATATTGGAGTCAAGACTTCTTAGCAGGAGAGAGTCTCACGAACTTCATAATCATGCCTGCGTGGGTGTCAACAGACTTGCCACATCTACACCCTGCCTTTACCTTATGTATTAAATCTGAAGCCACTTCGTCCCCAGCAGGCACAACCCTGGCATGGCCCACACTCTGCTTTGGCTCAGATCCTTCAAAAATAGGTAACTAAAGAAAATTAAACTTCACTGGATACTTACAATCATGCCCTTAACAAAACAGAGAGAACACTCTAGATTCCTCTAGGAAGTTCCTAATTTTCGAGTGAACATTCTGTTAAGCACAGATACATGTTGGACCCTGCGCATGGCTACAACTTGATGATGCTGATCACCACTTACTGAGCTCTGATGTTGTGCCACATGGTGGTAATCCCCTTATTATCTTTATCTTATTTGCTCCTCATTAACCAAAGAAGGTATATACTATCATTCCCATTGCAGGTGAGAAAACAAGAACATACAGTGGTTGAGAAACTTTCCCCTGGTTACATAGCAGTCCAGCCAAGATTCACCTCCACCGCACTTGATTAAAAGCCCCAGACTCTTAACCTGCAATGCTATCATTCAATCACACCGAGCCAATGAGAAAAACTCAAAATGCTTGAGATCAGTTGGACCAAAAACAAAAATTCCAGGGCTTGTTTCAAACTCCGTGTCTCCACAATGATGCCGGATCTTGGCAAACAAACAAACATGCTCCTTTCCAAAGTAGTTTCTGTTCTGGGGCCAATTTGAAATACCATACAACCAGACTTTCTCTGTGTATTTTTGGAACTTTCTCAGGCATAGCAGGAATGAAAACACTCATCCACTGAAGGGGAAATGGAGATGAAGTGTGGAAGAAACGCTTAGCCAGCAGCACAGGCACAAGGGGTGGGAAGAGAAAGGGGTTACTGGGCTTCTCCTCCCCTGGTTTGCATGGAGTGAAGCCCCCTCACCCTGGCTCAGCCATGTCCCTGGACTCTCTTTCTCTGGCTTTTTCTCCAAACCTTTCTTAATCCTTCACTTTCTACTGCTGTCTTCTTTCGTTGCTATACTCTCTTTCCCTCGGCTACTATAATAAATGGCCTGGAAAGGGACTCCAGATAGGAGCGTTCCCAGAGGAGGAAAAACAGAACTCACAAGTTCCAGTTGTGGGACTCTCAATTCATTTGTAAATCTCTACTAATAAAATGACAAGAAGGGGCCAGCACCTGGCCAGCTGGAACACCTGCATCCCATATCAGAGAGCCTGGGCGCAGGTCCCAGCTCCAGCTCCTGATTCCAGCTTCCTGCTAACACACTCTCTGGGAACCAGCAGGTGATGGCTCAAGTACCTGGGAGAATACAGGAGACACAGATTGAGTTCCTGGGTTCTGGCTTTGGTCTGGCTCAGCCCTGGCTGTCGCAGGCATTTGGGAAGTGAGCCAGCAGACGGGTGCTCTGTGTCTGTCTCTGTGCATGTGCCTCTCTGCGCTCGAATAAAAGTAAATGAATGAAACTGCAAAGCAATCACAAGGCCTAGCAAGTCCACTGGCATAGAAATGGGTAGCCCAGAGTTCTGATCTGATCAGCTGGCTGGATAACTTTGACCTTCTGCTTTTTTGACACTAACACTGGAGGAAAAGGAATCATCTTTCAAGTTCCTTCTCAGTTCTGGACCCTGGAATTCCAGCAGCTGAAACAGGGCCTGGCATATTTTTTTTAGAAAACAGTTGGTCCATTTTCTGATGAGATGATGCTGAAACACCATTACCCACCTTCCTGCATGTGAATTACTGATTTGGTTACTTGCTTAACTTGATCATTGCAAAATCAGGGTAATCTAAATCTTCCAAAGCAGAAATTCTTTTTCTTTTGATTTCCCACTTCTTCAAATGAATCCAATAATTGCCAAATATCTGGTTTGGACAAGCAGGGACACACTGAAAGATAATGCTATTTTCTCATTAGAGATGGGTTTCTAAGCAACAAGTGTGAATAATCTTTTCCTAGCAGGGTAGAAAATCCACGGCTGCTGGGGCGCTGTCTCAGCTTTACGGTATTCCCACAGCAGTGTTGACTTTGTCGGACTTCTAGGAGACACGTAAAGACAAACAAGAATAAAGTTTAAATGCTAGACATTCATTTTCTTTGCAATCTGTCTTCAAGGTGAACAGCGTCCCTGGCCGGGAAGGACAAGTCCTCTCGCCTTTGGAGCTTATCCCCAGTCCTGGGGCAAAGTTACGACCGACCTGTTAACAAAGAACCATTGTCATCAAAGGCATCTAACAGAAAGGTTTCTATTGCTGCTTGCCTGGGAAAGAAAGTTTTTCTTTCCCTAACTAGTTATTAAAGTGCTTATGTTTAAACCAGGGATATTTCAGTGACATCAGAATACGCACCAATCCTAAGCCTTTGTGAAAACTTAAATTACCATTTGAAAATGTTCTGTTAAGTTTCAATTTTCTTGCATTTTCCTTTTTTTTTTTTTTAAAAAATTACCTTGTTACAGTCTCTTGGTGGCTGTCTTGATTCAGTTAACCAAAGGCGCTTTTCTTCTCCTGAACGCAGGAACGTAAGAACAAGGATATTCTTTGAACTTTGTTGAAGGTAGCTATTTAGAATTTGCTAAATTAGATGGACTAAACATTTCACTTCTATTGGGCACACTCATCTGATAAGTCTTTGATGCGTATCTCTATCGGTTTGTGGTAAAGGCAAAAATTAAAGGCAGGTGGGGAAAGCAAGCAAGGGCCTACGAGGCAGACCTAGAACATGTTACAGCACTGTTATTATTGGCTGGGGTCAGGGCCCTGCATCTTTCCTCCGCATCAGGAGTCCAGGATTGTTTGGCAACACAGAGGGGGGCCCCTTATTGGATTCAGATTGGGTTGACGTTGACGGTGGGCAAAAAAAAAAAAAAAAGAGAAAGAGGGAATCCTGGTGGCCAGAGAACAGAGTGTGGAAGGGAGGAGGGTGTGGCTCCTGGCTTTGGAAGGTGATGACTTCCCTGTTCGTACACTTAAAAATGTATGCTTTCAGCAAAAGTCACCATTATTGGAGTGTAACAGTCCATGGCAGAAGTCAGAATAACTGGATTCCCACGATTTGGGAGAGATTTATACAGTTGGGTTTCAAGACTAGAAGGTGACTTTGGCAAATCCAGATGTGACAAAAATCACACAAAAGACAATTCCTTTCATCTTCATCCTGTCCCTGGAATCAAGTGGCTAAAGAAATGGGAGGAAAAATACAGGGACAAAGAAGGACAGGCAAGCTCAGACAGCCAGATTCCTCCTCTGGGTCAACAGGTCACGATGTGTGAGCAGCTAGACTGGCTACCTTGATTTTTCTGTCCGCCGTGTAGGGAAATTCCTTTGTATTTTACTCTTTTACAAAATGTGTCCATATTTTCCTGTCAGCAGATTCTCCCACTGTAGGAGCTCAGAAAGGTTCGGTTCACGCTCTGAGACTCAGACACTTCCCTGGGGAGAAAAATTTGCCCTCTGTCAAAGTCAAAGTACAGGGCTTTTGCACACAGGAAAAGCATAAGGGGAACTGGTTTCACATACCTCATGCCTGCACCATTTGTGCCCAAACTTTAGTAGAAACTTGGAAGAAAAAAAAAAAACCTACAGCATGTGTGTTGCAACCCTGAGCAATGTTCTGACAAAGCACCTCTAGTCTTCTGGAAGGGACAACCCCTTGTTTGCTGAGTCACTCTCATAAAACCATTTCTAGGAGGCATGAACCAACACCCCAGAATGCGGGCCACGTGACAACCGCCTGGAGCAGAGTCATGGTAGACTTGTAGATGGGACACTTGGCTATGAGCTCCATGAGGTCACCAGGTGCCCTCGAACGCCCAGAAACTTGACATTGAGTCACCTCCAGGGTGTGAGTGCCAAGCCGAGAACCACCATTCTCTCTCTGAGCTCTGCACCTCATCACACGGGACCCTGACTTTCCCTCCCACCCAGGGCACCAGGGAGTCACGGATACCGGCTAGGGCTGGGAAGAGATCACGTTCTCTCTGATGGGCCGCACCTTCCCTCTTTGTGTTTTCCACAGCAACTGCACCATTTTCATTCCCACAAATAGTGCACAAGGGGCCCAAGATCTTCACAGCCTCCCAGCCTTCTTGTTACCCATTTCCAAGCTGCCCTTGAATCCCATCTCTCATCTCCTTCCTTTTTCTCCCTATTCCTTTGACACTCATGACAGCGATCTTTTGTTGAGTGTTTTCTTCAACCCAGAACTTTATATGGATAAACTCAATTAACCCTGCTGTGATCTGCATTTTAATGATGAGGACATTGAGACTGGAGGGTTAGCAACCTGCTCTACATCACAAAGTTAGAAAATAGGCCTTTGAAGACAGACTCTCGAACTGCCCCCAACTTATTCCCTTAAGCTACCACATTATCCTACTGCTGAGACACTGAGGGTATCAGCATGGCCCCCAGAGTAAATCCTGGGAAAGTTGGGGGTCAGGGGTGAATTCCCTGCCCCAACACTGAGGATGGCTCTGGTCAGACTTTGCATCCCTACCCAAACCTTAACACAGGGACTCTGGGTAACTGATCTTCAGGCCATCAGCATCAAAACATCTGGGAAGCTTGTTAAGCATCAATGCCTCTGGAGCAGCTTTGACACTGCTTTAAGTCGCTACTGCAGGATGTCTACTTCCCATATAAGAGTGCCTGCTCAGAGTTCCGGTTCCTCTGTTACTGGTCCAGCTTCCCGCCAATGTGTACCCTGGAAAGCAGCAGGGGATACCCCAACTACTTGAGTTCCTGACATCTATGTATTAGGCCCAAGTGTTGTTCCTGATTCCTGGATTTGGCTTAGTGCAGTCTTGGCTGGTGTAGGCATTTGGAGAATGAACCAGAGAGTGAAAGACCTCTCTCTCTCTCTGCCTTTCAAATAAAATTAAAATAAATAATTATTTTTAAAGATTCATGCTCCTGGCCTAGGCTCTCACCTACCCGATTGCTGAAGCTAGGTTGAAAGACCTACAAACTCCCTGGGTGATTCTTACATACATTAACATTTGAGAATCACAGATATAAGAACCATGAAACTCCTCCTGTACCATCCATGGAACGATATTTGTTGGCACTAACTTTTCTTGACGGGGGAGGTCTTTTTCCATGCTGGTTTTACAAAAACATACCTATAACAACAAATGTGTTTTAATTAGGGTATCATCTCTTCCCATACATTTTCAGGAAAGGAAAAGAAAATGCACCCACCCCCACTCCTCTACTAAAAAATTGAAAGTGAGGAAATTCAGTTAACTGCAAGGCTACTTGGTTTGTTTTGGCTTTTGTTAGTTTCGGTTTGGTTTGGTTTGGAATTATTTCCCCTTGAAAGATTTTGATGTGTGTGCCTGCAGGGCCCACATTCTTTAAAATGTCTTGCCTTGCAATTTCTGAAGAAATCTGGGGCTGGTGGTCCCACAGGAATGGTGCCAGGATGAGCCCCAGAGAGCTGCCCATAGCTCTCCACAGCTTATGGGAGACAAGGTAATGGCATGGCCATTGGGGAATGAATAATCAATCTCCTGGGAAGAGATTGCATTTTAGAAATATTGTGCTAGAAACACAATTTCAGACCTGAAACGAATTTTAAAGATTATCTGAATGAGACCCCAACTGCTATAGACACAAGGTGCCTTGCAGCACTAAAAACCCAGACTGGGGCTTCTGACTCCCAGTTCAGACTCTGGAGAGAACCCACCAGGGTTTCCTGAAGGTCATTTGTTTGTATACCCCTTCACAATTTTATTTCTGTCTGCCTCCTTCATTTTCCATCTGTGCTATCATTAACATTTCTTTTTAAATCAACTCATGTTTTCACTCAATTTGTTCAAGAAGCAAACTTAGAATCAGTATTGTAAACAGAAAATTCAGATCAGTTGCTGGAAAGAGAAAGTTCCAACCTTCCCTGTCTAAAGGTTCTGAGACTTAGGGACCAGACAGATTTTAGATAAAGAAGGACATCCTACTGCTAAACTCCAGCAATAGAACAGAGCACCTGCCAGGCCTCTAAGCCTGGGGCTTACTCTCTCTTTGTCAAAAAGATTGGTAAGTGTTAAAGCGTGGTTAGAGCCGTGCTGTTGATCAACTGAGACTCACTTGGATTCAACTGGGGATTAGAAGGGGAATTAAAAGGAGAGATATAATTTAAAATGTGATTCGAGACCCTTCCACCCTGCGACCATCTCTGACCCACCCACAGGACCTGTCCCCTGGTTAAGGATGCCCACATGTTGGTTAAGGCCAGACTACTCTGCCTTTGCTACCTCAGGTTGTGTCCCCCACTCGAACACTTCTCCCCTTGACAGTTTCAATTGACTCTGGATTCTGTCACACAGTGGAGTCGGCAATAGTCACCCTTTCCAGCAAAAAGCACAAATGAGGAAGCAGTTTTCTCTTTTCCTTTCTCTCCTGGTGGTGGCTATCATACTCCAAAGCAATGAAGTGTACACAAGTGAGACGCCTTAAATGTTCCTGTGATCAAACATCTTATTTCCTGCTGCTATCAAACAAAGTACAAATCCCTTAGGCCAACATTTAAGGACCTTCACCACTGGATCTCAGCATACTTTTCCCAGAATCAAAGTCTTTTGGAGTTAGGTTTAGACTTACAGTCCTTCCACCCCATTATAATCTCTAGCCAGCTCTTGAGTACTTCAGAATCAACCAGTAGCACCAAACCCACAAGAGATTAGTGGCTCTCAGCCTGAATGCCATTAAAATCACTCCCAAAGTCTGACCCATTGAATGAGAATCTCTGGACTTATCTCCCCTCCCCAAGCCAGCTGATTCTACCTGAGCAGCCAAGAGCACCTGTGCTCTGGGACTATACATCAGACCTACAGAAACATGACCTTCAGAAGGTCAGATCCAGGAAGCCTTCTTTATGTTGAATAAAAACTCAGGAGACTGTAAATGTGAATCCAGGCTTGAGAACAAGCGCTAGTTTACCCTTTGTGGTCTGCAGATGAAGAACAGAAGTCTTACATTGCTGGATTACAGAGCCTATCTCAAAAACTGGCTAGTGGCAGGCCTGAAAGCAAAATCCCTTTCTCCCTAGTCCCTGTCCCCTACTCTCTTCCCATGATACCTTCCTGCTTTCTAACCCTTTCTCACTCCAATTTCCATACCTACCTTCTGCTCCAACCCAGCTGTCCTCTGATCACTAAATAGATTCTGGGTTTTGTCCTGTTGGTGCTACTGCCTGCACCTGGACCAGCCCTGCCTGCCTTGTAGCTTAACCCTGTCTCAGGCTTGGCTGTCCTTCAAGCTGGTCCCATTTCCTGCATGAAGCTTTCTTGGCTGCCAATCCAGAACACACTCCACCTTTCTCTTCTGTTGACCTCTACAGACCTTGTAGTCATGGCTTAGCACTGAGTTATTCTGTAATAACACAGGACAAGGGCCAGTGCTGTGCATAGTGGGTAAAGCCACTACTTGCAGTGCCAGCATCCCATATAGGCACCAGTTAGGATCCTGGCTGCTCCACTTCCAATCCAGCTCTCTGCTATGGTCTGGAAAAGCAGTGGAAGATGGCCCAAGAGCTTGGGCCCCTGTCCCCACGTGGAAGATCTGGAAGAAGCTCCTGACTCCTGCCTTCGGATAGGCGCAGTTCTGGCCGTTGCAGCCAATTGGGGAGTGAACCAGAGGATGTAAGACCTCTCTCTCTCTCTCTCTCTCTTTCTCTCTCTCTCTTTCTCTGCCTCTCCTTCTTGCTCTGAGTATCTGTGTAACTCTGAATTTCAAATAAATAGGTAAATCTTTAAAAAATAATAATAATAACACAAAACCAAAACCCCCATTGAACAGAGACCATGGCTTATGCTCTCATATCTTCCCAGTACACTCAGAGTACACACCCAGCAAATGTTTCTCCATTCCCAGAGAGAAAGGTTCAAGTCTCATGCCAGTGTCTCTTGTTGAAAATCATGTTTTGGAGGTACCTTTCTCTGAATGGAGGAGAGAACTTCCACTTCGACTATGACCCTGTCAGAATAAGATCGAAGTCGGCGAACCCTAAAGGCTTCCATAGCCTTGGCAACTCATGACTAGAGCCTAGGGAGATTACTGACGCCATAAACAAGAGTGTTAAATTGTTAAGTCAACAACAGGAGTCACTGTGTACTTACATCTCATGTGGGATCTGTCCTTAATGTGTTGTCCAATGTGAAGTAATGCTATAACTAGTACTGAAACAGTATTTTACACTTTGTGTTCCTGTGTGGGTACCAACTGATGAAATCTTAGTATATACTGAATCGATCTTCTGCATATAAAAATAATTGAAAATGAAAAAAAACTTGGTTTTAAATTGGAAATTGCATAGAAAATTAATCAGTTTTTTAAAAATATCATGTAGGATCTCTGTTCTTAATGTGCTGTACATTGTGATTTAATGCTATAACTAGTACTCAAACAGTATTTTTCACTTTGTGTTGCTATGTGGGTGCAAACTGTTGAAATCTTTACTTAATATATACTAAACTGATCTTCTGTATATAAAGAGCATTGAAAATGAATCTTGATGTGAATGGAAGGGGAGAGGGAGCGGGAAAGGGGAGAGTTGCGGGTAGGAGGGAAGTTATTGGGGGGGGGGGAGCCATTGTAATCCATAAGCTGTACTTTGGAAATTTATATTCATTAAATAAAAGTTTAAAAAATAAAAGAAAATCACCTTTTGGGCCCTTTTCAGAAATCTGTTGCAAGGGTAACAACAAAAAAGATTACATTCTGTGTTTCTCTTTTCTCATTTCATTTCTAAAGAAGAGCCTTGAAGTTTATGTCAGTTGCAATCAAGTGGCCATGAACTTGATGCCCAGAATACCTAACTTTTCAGATCAGCATACCATGTGCATAGATATGCATGCCTTTTAGTGTGCTGTCTTTATACAAATGTCAATAGCTTTTCAGAATAACAGGTAGTCCTGGGATGTTGCCACACCTGCTCGTGTACTGCTAGAAACCACTCAGTGAAAATCCTCCTAATGCCTTAGGAAATAAAGAGAAAAACAAATATTGCAGCTCTCATCATTTCCCTCTTTAGCTCAATCGACATCTTCAAATCAAAAAGTGCCAGGATTTCCAAACCCAAAGTTCAGCTTTAAGATTTCTCATTAAGAAAACTCTCCAGTTCCTAATTGGTTCTCTGGAAACTCTGCTAAGTTGCATGGATACTTCTTGTGTAAATAAGTGTCCAAAATACAAATTGCCTTGTTAGTGGTTAGCACAGAGCATTCCATCCCAGTAGAAATATCTAATGGAGCAGTCACTTTGGAAAATTATCAGGTAGTTCCACAAAAGAATAAACACAGAGTTACCCTATGAGTTAGCCGTTCCTCTCAGGTATATACTTAAGATAAATGAAAATATACCCACACAAAGACTTGAACATAAATATTCACAGAAGTACAATTCATAATGGCCAAAAAGTAAAAGCAACACAAATGTTCATGATCTAATCAGTGGCTAAGTAAAACGTGACATGTCCATTCAATGGAATCTTTGGCCACAGAAAAAGAACAAAGTACTGGCAGGTGCTACAGCATGGATGACCCTTGAAACCACTATGCTAAGTACAAGAAGCCAGACACAGACGACTGAGTGCTGTACGATTCCATTCACATGAAACAGGCAAATCTATAGATCAGTGATTGTCTAGGGCTGGAGTGGCGCAAAGAGTTGAGGAGCAATAAGGAATGGCTGCTATTGGTGATGGTTGACACCTAAATGGCCCTGCGTGTGCTTTAAATGGATGTGTTGTAAGGTATGTGAGTCGTAGCTCAATCACACTGGTACATTACAAATATTAAGAGACTGAAGATTCCAATCCCTCTTGGTATGGTCTTCCTAGCAGTACCATCTTGTTTAAACTCTACTTTAGGTTCCTCATCAGCAAGACGCTGGCTTTGCTGTAATGCTTAAATAAAAGAATCTGCATAGAAGGTTTCAACTTGGGAGCCCTCAACAAGCGCTGGCTCTTTTTTGGATCATTTTCCAACTGCTGAAGGAAGAGTGGAAGCCTAGGCACCTCCTCCTGTGAAGCCTACTGAATTCCAGGTAAGGAACAAAGCAGCGGTTCCTGAGAACAGTGACTCGGGAAGGAGAGACGATCTCCCCCAGACTCCTTTGTACTTCGCACTCCAGCTCAATCTCAGCCTCTTCCTCACCTTGGGCCTCATCGCCAACAGGCAAAAGGGTTTAAAAGATCTCTTTCTCCCTCCCCTGTCTGCATCATTTCCCCTCAGTGGACTGCCATTTCGGCTGCTGCAGCGGCGGCATTCCAGAACTTCTGGAGGCTTGGAGGAATTGACCAAGAGAAGCAAAGTGTGTTTAATTAAATCAATGGGAAGAAGGCAAATGGCAGAGTGCTTGCCTCCTGGGCACACCTCACACATCTTCCAGGGCTCAGAGAAGTTCTATTCTGAAGGGCACTGACGCTATTACTATCTGGAGCAGCCAGCTAGTGAGAAATTATGCTCTGGGTTTCAGCTCAGCCAGCTTGCATTACTGTTGAGAAATATCACCATATAATTCAACCCCGCTCGAGTCTTCCCTCCTCTGTGAAGACTTTCTGGCCATCCCAGTCCCCAGAGATTACTCCCACCACTGAATTCCTACAGGATTAATGCGATAGCACATGAAATCACCCAGGACTGAGGCCAGCACATTAGTGACTGCTCAAAAACGATCTCCCAGCCATCCTGCAGCACTTATTATTGGCACTGGTCCTTTGGCTTCCAGCAAATTCCATCCTGTGTTGTCATTCATCTTTCTATATATCTAAGTTTCATCTCCCCAACCCATCTATAAGCCTGGGGAGGACAAGGATCCCATACTACACTTTCCCATTTCCCAGTTTCATGAGCTCCTTGGTAATATGGTACTTAATAAACACTTGTTTATGATGATAATATCCATCCAGCTTTTTTTTTAGCAGGATGTCTGTGGACATGCAGGGGAAGGAAGTGCTATAAATACTGTGCAATGTAAAGGCGTTACTGCTTTTCTGCTTAGGCTTCCAGAATTGCATGGATAGATGGGAGGAATGATTCTTAAAACAGTGGGAGTAATAACCCTGTACTCCAAGAAAGCTTATAGCCAATCTGGTTGAACCCCCTTCCCACCAACCTTCATCCAGTTGGCATCATGAATCTAACAACACTCTAAGGAGCAAGAGTGGGAAGCATGATAGAGGTTTGGCCAAAGACAGGTTAATGAGTCTAAAAGACAGAACTTTGCATCCCAATGCAACCTCCTTCTAGCTGTACCTGTTACAGAACAACTCTGAGCCTCAATTTTTTCTCTTGCTCGTATGGGACTATAAAATCTGTGTCTTAGTATCATTGCAAATGTAAGGTGTTGTGCTTAATACATGGCAATTACTAACACGCTTTAATCAGGGGTGTTCGGGAAGTCCCAGGGCACCTGTACCTCGAAATCCTTCCTCTCGCTGCCTAAGTTATCTTGGACAACTTAGAGCTCCCTTACCTGTAACATGGGACTCATAATTTCTACCATTCAGTGCCTGTGGCAAATAACTCTAGCTATTCATCAAATATTCCAGCTTCTCTCCTGTCTGAGTATTCATCTGGGCTACATTTGCCAGCCATCTTTGGAGTCAAGGAAGTGTGCGAGACTCAGTCCTAGTCAATGAGACGGGGACAAAGATAATAATATCGAAGTCGGAATCACAGAAACCTCCCACACTCACTTGCCCATGCTTACTCATACGTGTGGGAGGCAAAGATGAGGGCACAGCACTGGCCCCAAGCCCAGCGTTTATTTAGTGGAGAAGAAGTATCGGATAAGAAGGTTTTGTTTTTGAAGTTCCATTTGGGGGTGCTACTTCTGCAGTGTCTTATAATAACATGAATTAACCTGAATGCTCTTCCCAAGCGTTCCAGTGATGTCGTACCAGCTCTGAGCCACTTCCTGGTGGGCCTGCCCCTTAATTGGGCTCTTCTGGGAGAGAGAGTCCCCGTTTGAGGTAGTGCCAGGAGTGAACTGGTAAGCCAGACACACCCCCTAAGTTAAAGTCATCCTTCCTCCTCTCCACTGGAAAGGCACCCCCCTCCAGGACTAAGAGACTTGAGTATCACTTCATGACTGCCTCGTCACAGCACTAAGTGTGGGATCCCGCTCTAGGCGCCTGATGACTCATTCTGGGAATGGGGCAATGATAAGGCAGAGAGAAATGAAATCTGCATGAGAGGAGGAGAAATGTTTCCAAGAGAAGTGTCTATTAAATTAATATACAATCTCATGAGAACACGGGAGCAATTCAATACGGAGCTGAGGAAGTGACAAGAAAGCGTTTTATACATGAGGAAATCTGCCTCTGGGAGCTGTCCCTGGTGTGTCTTATGTTCTTAATTCTATTTCTCTTTCGCATTCTTTTTCTCAGATATTGTATATGTGTACTTGAGCATATGTACATGTGTGTGCATGGGAGTGTGTTCTGTATTTGAACTGTGGTTTCAAACCCACAAGATATTTCAGTATTCTATTTTCCTGGACTGCAAACACCATGAATTCATATGAAGGTGTTTCCATTTCAAGGCTAACTAAATCATACTGAGAGAATGAGAAAACTATATTTTTTCAGGTGTTTACAGCTTATCAGAAGTACTGAAATTGTACAAAATCATTGCAGTGAAAAGCATTTTTGTGACAGAACACAAAGACCCAGGAGGTAGAGAAAAACAACTTTAATTTAGAAAACTCACAACGTCTAGACCTCTTCTGTAATTTATAACTTGCAGTCGTTCTATGGAGTTCTTCAGTACTGTAAAACTAAATAGGTATTTCTTCCTGATACTGAAAAATATACATATAATTAATAAAATTTAATTATTTGCCCTCCCTCTCCCTCAAAAAAAAATAAATTACCTGACCTTCAGAAACATGTCTGTGCCTAATTTTGCTAAGGGTTGCTTTTGTGTTTTCTTTCAGTGGGAGACTGATGGTTTAGTCCAAGCTGTCACTCAAACTCTACAGGTTAAAAGGTCTCCATTTATTTATCTTGGTGCTCATATTAGCCAGTTAAATGGCTGAATAGCAGTCAATGGCTGAGAAAAACAGATATTTGAGAAGTAAAACATTTGGTACTTGAAAAATTACAGAAGTTCTTTGGTGGGGTTTTTTATTCACTAATTAATGACCAAGTATAAGAAATTGTATATTTTCCTACCTTTGAAAATAATAAATCATTCCAAGCTACACACAACATTTACAAACAGTTGATAGAAATGGTGCTGCAACTCTATCAAAAGCAGAGGTTTCAAGGAACTTTTAACTTTCCAACCACTGACATCCCAGAGACGTGAAACTGACTCATAACTCACTCTTCCTCCCCAACACACACAACCTAGCAGTAAAGCCAAAATGTAAAAATGGGTAAGTCCCGGTGACTCCCTGCATGCAGGAAGACAAGCTACTGAGGCCACAATCCACTCTTGAAAAGCAAATTCACCAGCTGCCCTCCCAGCATGAGTCACCTTCCTGGTTTCCTCACATCTGTCAATAACACTGCCATTCTCTGAAGCAAGAAATCTGTCATCATCCATCCCTCTCTGGCCTTCAACCCCTACACACAATCTGTGAGCAAGCCCTGTCAGCTCCACTCAGAGCCTCTCAATTCACCCCTTCTCTTCTACAGGGAGGGGGGGGGGTGGGGGCTTTTGTTGGTTTGTTTGAAGTCCAAACAAGTGCAAGATAATGCTGTTTTTAAGATATCTTGTCTGGTACCACCACCCTCACCCAAGCCCTCAGGATCTCCCAACTCACTGGGGCCCTGGAGTCAGGATTTGCTCTGGGGCAAATGGGAGGAAGCGTGGCCCCATCAATGCCCTAACTGCAGGCTGCAGCCTTGTGAAAGAACAGATTTCTGTTGTTTTAAGCCACCTTGTTTGTGGTAGTTTGTTACAGCAGCCCATGGAAAACTAATACAAGGGCAAAGACAATTATCCAAATAATTCACAGCTTAACTAAAATAGGAAACCCAGGCCACCAGTAGCTCGAAGATCTAAGTCATCTCCACGTTAACCTTTGCCTTGGGTATGTGTAAGACTAGGTAAGAACACCTGTGCTGTTGACGATAATGATCACCATCACCTTTATCATTTTCTCCACCATCTATCCGGCCAAGCTCTGCTTCTTTCCACAGGTTATCTCGGCCTGTTTCTTTATGGGTGGGAGTCATTACCAAGCCCAGCCCTTGCAGATTTCAGCCCATAACAAAATGTAACCTGAAAATACATTCAGTGTATTCTTTTTTTTTTTATTATTTGACAGGTAGAGACATAGACAGTGAGAGAAAGACAGAGAGAAAGGTCTTCCTTCCGTTGGTTCACCCCTCAAATGGCCACTACGGCCAGCACGCTGAGCCGATCCGAAGCCAGGAGCCAGGTGCTTCCTCCTGGTCTCCTATGCGGGAGCAGGGCCCAAGCACTTGGGCCATCCTCCACTGCCTTCCCGGGCCACAGCAGAGAGCTGGACTGGAAGAGGAGCAACCGGGACTAGAACCTGGCGCCCATATGGGATGCGGGCGCCACAGGCGGAGGATTAGCCAAGTGAGCCATGGCGCTGACCCCAGTGTATTCTTATATTTACACAGATCTTACTACTGGAAGCATATAACCCACACAAATTCTACTCTTTCATCCACTCCTAACACCAGCACAACTGGGGGCTCCAGCAGGTCTCTTGAACTGCTGTTTTGGGTTGAAGTTTCTCTTCCTGTCTCTGGTCTCCACTGAGGACCGGTGTCCTCCAAGCCACAGCCCAGCAGAGAACCACAGGTCACTGGGGTCTTCATTCTTAATCCCTCAGCACTGAGCAATCACCCTATTTCCCAGGGCCCCTCTCCAAGAAGCCATCAGAGGGGACATCTGATGAAGAACACCCACTCTGCACAACCCAACTCTGCCTGCAAACAGCACCCTTGGGACAGGAAACAACAAGCAGACGCCCCTTGACCCTCAGTGCCCCCAGGATGACTGATCACAAGGTCAGCACGTGGCCTCCTTGTTCAAGCAGGGCCAAAGCCTAGGCTTTTTAATTGGCAGTGCCATTCGCTACCACTGAAACAGATTAAGGACAGATTCTTTCCAAATATAACTTATACAGTTGTTCTCTTTCTACTTCTCCTCTTCCTCTTCTTCTCACACCTGGAGTTATGCGGGCAAGAAAAATGGGGACTTTTGTAAAGTGCCAGGTAGGCAAACAAAGTATCTTTTACTGTTACATGATAATAAGAGATTGCATTTATACCCAGGAAAAATGAGACATTCGGAAACTTCGAGGAGTCAAGTACAAACGTCTTCCGTGTCGAAAACATTTGCTATGATCTTCAATGCCAGGCTTCAAAGCTGAGTTTCTCCTCTATGTTCCCCTCCAAATTTTTGCTCAAAGTACTACAGAGCAGATAGCACTCTGGCGTTTCATTCCCCCCCGCCACTTCAGTTTCTCCTTGAATAAGATACTGTGAAGAACAAGACCAGCCTCCACTGGGCCGCACCTGGTTTATAACAGACTGCTTTCGCTTTTCGCTTTGGGTTGAGTGTACCCCGCAAAGGTTTGAGTGCTGGAGTCTCGGTCCCAGGGTGACGACACGGAGAGGTGGCGCCTGGTGGAAGGTGTTGGGGCTTTATGATAGGAGAAGTGAATGTTGTTCTCACGGGAGTATGCTCTTGAGTGAGCTGTCGTACGTGAGTCTGGTGTCTCCCCAGATTCCCTCTTCTGTACTCACTACTCACACTCTTGCTGCTGCCATGGTGATGCCCACTGCCATGAGGCCCTCCACAATCACAAGCTGCCATCATGCTCTTGAACTTCAGAACTGTCGGCTAAATAGCTCCCATTTTCTCTATAAATTACTCAGTCTCAGGTATTCTTAGAGCAACAGGAAATGGACTGAAACACGAAGCAACTAAACTACTACAGCTAAATGAGTCTGCTGCCTTCCAGGAAGTTATCCTGGGAGACCCAACAATTACTCCAACAATGCCAGAATTATATCCAAAATATCTTGGCACTTCTCTGTAGGGGCTGCCTTCGGAGGTAGTTTCTGAACCATCCGCATGAAAAGCAGTAACAGTGTTTCAGTCACTACATCAGTTATTGGACCGAAATGGCATTGTCATCTTGGTGGCTCCAGATTCTCACTGAAACAGTGGTTTTCCATGGAGGGAGACTGCCAGGGCAGGGGAGCGGATTCTGATCCCCAGGGGGCATTGGTCAATGTCTAGAGATATTTTTGATTGTCACAACTGGGGTGGGGGTGCTACAGGCATCTTGGATAGAGGCCAGGGAGCTGCTAACTACGCTCCAATGCACAGAGCAATGCCCCGCCACAAGGGGTATCCAGCCAAAAGCGTCAGTAGAGCCACAGTTGGGAACTGTGGGGAAGCTCTGAGTGACTTCAGGATGGTGAAGATTGAGATGTTATTAGGAAAAATATCCTGAGCCTTTGACAGTAATTTCATCAGTTAACAGCCCTTTGAACAAAAGCATCATAATTAGAGAAAGAATTTGCTTTCCCCAAAGGAGAATTTTTACGGGGAACCACCCATTTGATCTCTCAGATCTATTGGTTACCAAAGAAGTCGCACGTGCTCAGGGATGCCCTCCTAAGATGTTCCAATTACACTGTCTCCCAGGCTGAAGGTTTGCAGCATTTTTCTTTTTGAAGCTGCTAAATCTTTTCTCACAGTCAAATTGTAGCGATGTGGAACTTAATACCAGAAAACAAAAATTACAGAGCTGCTCCACTTGCAGCAAGGGTAGGCAGGAGAAATGAGAATCTGCCTGCTGAAAGCCATTCTGAAAATCATCACTGCCCCTCTCTACCACACCCCTAGGATTCTACAAAGAGCCACTTCAAAACTACTGTCCAGCAGCTGAGCTATGAAAAGAGCAGAACTGTATGTACGGATCAGGTGACCTATATGAGTGCCAGTTAGAATCCAGGCTGCTCCACTTCTGATCCAGCTCCCTGTTAATGAGCCTGAGAACGCAGTGGATGATAGCCCAAGTCTTGGATTCCTGCCACTTACATGAGAGATCCGGGTGAAGTTCCAGGCTCCTGGCTTCAGCCTGATCCAGACCTGGCCATTAGGGCCATTTGGGGAGTAAAACAGCAAATGGAAGATCCCTTTTTTTCTCTCTCCTTTTCCATCTTCCTCTTCCTCTGTTACTCTGCCTTTCAAGTAAACAAATAGATCTTTTTTTAAAAATGTCTGTCATGTCAATTTATCTACTAGGTCCTGGAAACAATAGCATTGAGTGTCATTTCTTGATGACTTCTACTCAAACTAATTAGAAAATCACTTACTCAGATAACACACAAGTATAATTTGTAAGCAATGGAAGTAAACATAAAGTGGGAGGGAAGTTATGGGAGGGGGGAAGCCATTGTAACCCATAAGCTGTACTTTGGAAATTTATATTCATTAAATAAAAGTTTAATAAAAAAAAATCTATCAATTCAGCATACCTATGCACTTCTCTGGCTTCCTGACACCACCTTCAGTGTGCTGAAAATAGCGCCATGTGCACAAAGCAAAATTTAGAGATTTGAGTCTAATTTGCCACTGGAGTTTTGGAAACATGATGGCTTAAGGCCAGGATTGCTTGCTCCACTCCTAGTTGCATGGGATGCTCATCTTTCTTCCAAATGGTCAACAACTTTGTCAGCTGAAATGATGTATCTAGAATTGTAAAAAGCACTCAGATTAAAGGGACCAGCACTGTGGCATAGTGGGTTGGGCCGCCATCTGCTGTGCCGGCATCCTATAGGGGTGCCAGTTCGAGTCCCAGCTGCTCCACTTCCCATCCAGCTCTCTGCTGTGGCCTAGGAAAGCAGTGGAAGATGGCCCAAGTTCTTGGGCCCCCATACACATGTGGGAGATCCGGACAAAGCTCATGGCTCCTGGCTTCTGATCGGTGTACCTCCGGCCATTGTGGCCAACTGAGGAGTGAACCAGCAAATGGAAGACCTCTCTCTCTCTCTCTCTCTCTCTCTCTCCTGCCTCTCCTTAACTTTTTCAAGTAAACAAATAAAGCTTTAAAAGAAAGTATTCAGATTAAAATTCCAAAATATCAATGAAGAAATGCATATATTAGTCCATTTGGACTGCTATAAAATATTTTAGACTGAATAACTTATAAGCAACAAAAATGTCTTACAACTCTATAAGCTGAGAAGTCCAAGATCAAGAGAAAGGTAGATTTGGGTTCTAGTGAGGGCCAGCTCCTCATAGATGGCATCTTCTCCCTACACCTTCACAAGGCAGAAGGAAGGGGTGAAGAGGCTCCCAACACTGCTGACGGTCATGAGGGCTCCATCTTATTACCTAATCACCTACTGAAAATCTACCCAATACCACTGCACTGGGGGTTATTCTTCAACATAGGAATTTTAGGGGAAACATAGCAAAATGCAAAATGCATAGAGATAGTCATTCCAAATACACCAGAGGCCATCCATGCAGTGCCATGCAGCTAGGAAGTTCTTAAAAACAGTTTTCCACTTGAGACGAAAGGCCTCAATTCTGCCTATGACTCATAATGATCTCCACCTAGCACTGACAGCCTCATGTAGTCCTCCTACGCTGTACCAGGTCTGAGTCTGTGTGGTCAACAGAATGTGGCAGCAGTAATGATATGTGACTTCTGCCCTTCAGTATTATAAGCTGTCCAGTGCAAAAGCCCAAGTGGTGCTAGAGTGAAGGCATCAAGCCAAGAGACAGGATCCTGCAAAGAACTAAGGCCTGCTGATGTGAATGGACTTGAAGAGAAGCCTGCTCAGTGGGGCCTGCAGCTGAGACTACAGGCCCAGCCCATAGCTTGACAACTCACAAGACACCCTGAGCCAGAACCACATAGCTAAGTCACTGCTGGATTCATGGCCCTCAGGAACTGTGAGAGATAACAGGTGTTTGCTATTTGTTTTTTTTTTAACTTTTATTTAATAAATATAAATTTCAAAAGTACAACTTTTAGATTATAGTGGTTTTTCCTTCTATAACCACCCTCCCACCCACAAACCATCCCATCTCCTACTCCCTCTCCCATCCTATTCTTCATTAAGATTCACTTCTAATTATCTTTATATGCAGATCAATTTAGTCTATATACTAAGTAAAGATTTCAACAGTTTGCACCCATATGGACACACGACAAATGAAGTACTGTTTGAAGACTAGTTTTACCATTAATTCGCATAGTACAACATATTAAGGACAGAGATCCTACATGAGGAGTAAGTGCACAGTGACTCTCATTGTTGATTTAAAAACTGACACCCTTATTTATGATATCAGTAATCACCCGAGGCTCTTGTCATGAGCTGCCAAGGCTATGGAAGTCTCTTGAGTTCACAAACTCAGACCTTATTTAGACAAGGCCATAATCATAGTGGAAGTTCTCTCCTCCCTTCAGAGAAAGATACCTCCATCTTTGATGGCCCATTATTTCTGCTGGGATCTCACTCACAGAGATCTTTCATTTCGGGCATTTTTTTTGCCAGGGTATCTTGACTTTCCATGCTTGAGAAACTCCCATGAGCTTTTTAGCTGGATCCAAATGCCTTAAGGGGTGATTCTGAGGCCAGAGCACTGTTTAGGGCTTCTGCCATTCTATCAGTCTGTTGTGTAGCCTGCTTCCCATGTTGGATCGTTCTCTCCTTTTTAATTCTATCAGTTATTTTTAGCAGATACTGGTCTTGTTTATTTGATCCCTAGATGTTCGCTATTTGAAGCGACTAAGTTTGGGGTCATTTGTTACACAGCATAGATAATTAATATACTGACTTAACGATATCCTTAGGCCTAAGAGAGATGAATTATGGAGGAAGACCTTCATTAGATACCTAAAGTTGGGATGAAGGGGAGGGGAAGATTTGAGGAGCTCTACTTCAAGGATGGCACAAATCACAGGGCAACAATCCAGCAGAGGTCTACTACCACCAGGGAAACAGGAGAGAAGGCCATGGAAAATGACCACTCTAAGAACTCCGTAAGCTTCCATGACCAACTCGTTATTTTTGGTTATCTATTGCCATGAAGTGATCAACAAATTAAAAAAAAGGATGTGTGGAACTTCTCACTAGGACTAAGACCAAGGACTGGACTTAAAAAGTGGACTTCTCCCTTATAGCCAGAATTGGAGGAGTAGAAGAACCCCGAGACGGAAGGGCAAGGACTACATCTATCTTGTCTACCAGTGTATCTCTACTTCCCTAAGAAAGTTGACTGAAGAACCAGGACTTCCTGCATGGAAGAAGAGGAGGCAACATGGAAGCAAAGTGAGCCTAAATGAGGGGCTGAGAGCTTCACCCTGAATTATCCACAAGACAAACATCAATGGAGCATCTATTGTACTCGTGTGCTAGACAGTGGGCCAGGCACTGTAATAACTGTCAGAGAGAGGGATACATGGGATGCCACTAGAGACCAGTGGGGAGACATTTACATCACAACTGGGCAGATAACGTCAGAAAAGGCTTTCAGGAATAAATGAGATTTGGAGTTTTGATGAACTAGTTCATCCCAAGGAAAACTCCAAGAAAAGCATTCCTGGAAAAATGTAACAAAAATGGGAGTGTTTAAATAATGACACATGGGGAAAAGTGCAAATAATTCACTATAGTGGGAGGAAAGAACAGACCCAGGCTTATGGGGCAAAATCACAAAGGAATTTGTAGATAAAAATCTTAAGTTTTAATTTGGAAATTCAAATCTATGATTAACCATTGAACCGTCTGAAGGATGCATGCATTTATTCATTCAACAAATATTAAGGAAACATCCACTTTGGAAAAGGCACTACGCTGACATAATGCTAGAGCTACCTCAATGGATGAGATGGATATGGCCCCTGCACTTGTGGCACTTATGGTTCCAAAGAAAAATTACACTAATGAATTCATATTTTAGGCAAATCCCTTTAGCAGTTGTATAAAGAAGGGGGTAGGCGTGGGAGACGGAGGGGAGATGAAGCATTTCCCAAATGCATTTCCAAAACCCTCCTCAAATTCCATCCTCCCAACTGGCCTCACTTACTTTCAAATTTGCCAAAGACACTTTTTAAAAAATCCCATTTCTAGGATCTCCATTGTGTATGCCCCAAGCAAGGATTTTCCAAATCTATCCCCTTTAAGCTCCTTTCTCTTTTCTCCATGGCAAGAAGCGCTCACTAAATGTCAGAACTGGAAAGATCCAAGAGAGACTCTGATCCATGCAGGTACAAACGCAGAAACTGAGACCCAGAGAGGCCAAGGAGCTCCTTCGAGTTCTCGAGGCTGCTTGCAGCACAGCCCAGTCTCCCGGGTTCCATCCCAGTGCTTTTTCCAGCACATCTAACTAATGCCATCATCCTTCGACTGCTACGCTTCAGCAGCCTGCGAGAGCAGCATGCACAAAAAGCCCAGAGCGTGGCAGCGATTTTAGCCTCACTGAAGTAGTGATGGCTTCGTTCGGCAGCCATCCAAGGTCCCTGCTAAGGCTGTTTTCCTCGACTCAATTAGAGCACTGGGGGAAGACCAGGCTGAGAAATTCCCTGGGGTCTCATCTGTTAATTGAAGCCACTGTCAGATTTCCCACAATATGACAGATGATCAAAGATTTCTTCTCCCTTTCTTTATCACCCTCTTATTTCAAGGCAACATTAGGCCAAATTACAAGTAAGAAATAGTACGATCTATTTTAAAATGGAAATAAAACAGTCAAAAGGGAACAGATAGGCCTAATCACTTAGATATTTTCAAACTCTGATGCCAAGGAGCACCCATTTTTCAAAAGGGAAGAGCATCTCATTTTCAGTAATTCCATCCATTGTGTGAACTCTTATGTTGATGCAGTGCCTCCCAGCCATGTTTCAATTGCCTACTGTTTAAATGCATGCAGGGACTCAGGTCCTTCGGGTACTGGATGCATCAGTGATCAGCAAATTAACAGCCTGTGTCTATCTTGATATTTGTGTTCTCAACTTAATAATTTATATAGGGGCCGGTGCTGTGGCGTAGTAGGTTGAGCCTCCACCTGTGGCACTAGCATCCTATATAGCAGTCAGTTCATGTCCTGGCTGCTCCACTTCCAATCCAGCTCCTTACTAATAGCCTAGGAAAGCAGTGGAAGATGTCCCAAGTGTTTGGGCCCCTGTACCCACATGGGAGACCTAGAAGAAGCTCCTGGCTCTTGGCTTCAAATTGGCCCAGCTCTGGCCATTGCAACCATTTGGGGAGTGAACCAGAAGATAGATGTGGCTTCAATTAAAAGATGAGACTAATTAATTAATTCATACACTGTTGTGGCCATCTGGGGAATGAACCCACAAGATGGAAGATCTCTCCCTCTGTCTCTCTCTGCCTCTCTCTGTAATTCTGCCTCTCAAATAAATTAAATAAATCTTAAACATAATTTATTTAATGAACATCTTTTGTCTTCATAGAAAACGTAGGATGTCAGAAGTGTACAGGACTGGGCAGCATGATAAATCACAGGAGGGGAAGATCCCTCGTTCCTAAAGTTTATTGTTTTCATTTCAGTCATTCCATAAACATTTGGTTCTGAGTACCTAATATATTGATGCCTGACCCCAGGCCAGGACTAGAGTCTCCAGCTGAAAGGTCCTTCCTCCACCCCAAAAAGAGGTTACAGTCAGTGGGCAAGTAATATAAACCAGTTCACAGTCGCTCAACAGTGAGATGAGTGCCCTGAAACTCACTGAGCCGAGTGAAGATGTTTGAATAAGTAACCACTGGGTTGAGGACAGAAATGTCAACCTAGATACAAGTCTATGAATGTTCTGTTTGTCAGTGGACAATACTCCCAAATATTAGGGGCCAAAAAAGAAAGTTTATTCAACAAGAACAGAACAAAGAATTCCCCAACCCACACAATTGATGCAACAAAATTTCTATCTGACATGGAAAGAACCAAGAACCAACAATCATCTCCAGGTGAGATTTTTCAATCACTAAAATCATTTTGTTCCGTAGCATTTCTTTTATATATTTTCTTAATGTAAATATAGCTATGGATTATACTGATACATATACAAGGAGACTATAAAATGTTCACGGAAAGATTGAATGTAAAGGTAAGCTTAGGGGTAGATGTTTGGCCTAGCAGTTAAGATGCTGGTCAGGGTGCCCATGTCCCATGGCTGAGTACCTGGGTTTGATACCAGGCTCTAGCTCCTGATTCCAATTTCCTGCTTAATGTAGACCCTAGGAGGCCACAGTGATGGCTCAAGTGATTGGGTACCCGACACCTCTGTGGGAGACTTGGACTGAGTTCCTGGCTCCCAGCTTTGACCCTCCCCCTGCCATTGCTGGCATCTGGAAGTGAACCAGTGGATAGGAGGTATCCTTTCTCCTCTCCTTTCTCTCTCTCTCCCCCTTTCCACCCTCCCTCCTTCCCTCCTTCTTTACCCACAAATATTTTTTTTTAAAAAAGCAGATAAGATTATCTTAACACAAAGAAGTGAAGTCTATGCAGTTTTTAATACACATTTTCCACGACCTTTTTAAAGACTATTCATAAATACACTTATGTGTATACAGTTTGTACTGAAGGAAAAAAAGGCTCAAAGGGACCACAACGGAGATCATAGACAAAACTGGACAAGATATACGACAAGATCCATCTGTGGCAGGAAGCAGGTTTCCAGGAACAAATCTGCTCCCAGATAGGAAAAAGAGCTACACATTTTATGTTCTACAAAGATTTTGAGCCCAAATTTATCAACTGTGCACCTAACATTCAGGATAGTTATTTCTGGTCCAAATAACACTAGTAATTCCAAATGAAATGCATCAGAGAGAAGACCCTGCTGAATCCTATTCACAGTGTCACAGCCACGGGACAGATCAAGCAACAGAACTACACCAGACTTGTCCTCCCCCTTTGTAACCAACAAGCCTCCTGCTCTTTGGTTCTTCCCTTGGAGATGCAGAAAACGCCCTTCTCCTCTCCTGTAGAAAATCACGTGACATAGTTCATCTTCATGGAAATAACGAAAACTAATCCAAATCTTACTCATTTTATTTCTGCTTTCTGACTCCTGGCTGATATCTTCAGTAAGGCAGATGCTCCACAAGACTGTGAATTAGGTTAAAAAAAGTTATTGTACATGAGGCCAGCACTGTGGAATAGCAGGTAAAAGCTACCACCTGAGATGCCAGCATCCCATATGGATGTTGGTTCATGTCCCAGCTGCTCCTTTTCTGATCCAGCTCCCAGCTAATGGCCTGAGAAAGCAACAGAAGATGGCCCAAGTGCTGGAGCCCCCGCACTCATGTGGGAGACCTGGATGCAGCTTCTGGCCCCTGGCTTCAGCTTGGCCCAGTCTTGGTCATTGTAATCATCTTGGAAGTAAACCAGTAGATGGAAGATTTCTTTCTCTCCCCCCCCTTCTTCCCACCATCATTCCTTCTGTATCGCTTTCAAATAAAAAAATAAATTTAAAATAAATTTAAAAATTAAAAAAATTATCGTACACAAAGTAGGACCAGATTTCCAAGCTGTGTTAATTTGCAGGAAACAAAAGTTTGAAAAGAATTCCAAATGACAAAATACCATTTGTAGTTTGATCAGTGAGGAACACAGGATTTTTAGTAGGTTTAGAGAACTACCATTGACAATTTCTTCCCTCATCCTAAAATTTTAGGAATGAGAGAAGAAGTTTAGCAAGAATCTAAGAAGAAAAGCTTAAGATTAGGCCATTTGAGTTCACTAGTAAGGCTACTCGTATGTCTAGATTCTGAGAGAAAGAGAAATCCCATGCTTGAAGAAAACAAGCATTGAGTTATCACACTGTGCCCTACACATATGCACAACTAACACAGTAAATAAACAGTAGTGCAAAAATGGAAAAAGGGTGTTGGAAGTGGTTTTTTAAGGAAGAAAAAACAAAGTTTTTACAAGTTTACATTCAAAACCTAAAGAACACATGAAAACATGCATGAGGTTTCTGTTTGTATTTTCAAATTGATTTTCTTCCCTTTGTCTTGCATTTTTTAAAGTACATACATTATATTTTGTCCAATGTTCAGTTTACGGACTTACGCAGTTATCACCCATGAAACTGTAGGTTACGCGGCTCAGCACAAACATCCTTCTACTGCCACCTGATGTCAGCATATTGAAATTGCAGGAGCAGATCTTCAAATCAAAAATTCCCTAAGTGGAAGGTTAAATTTGCATAACAAAGACCGCTTTGTAATTTCACAAAGAATACACCTTGACTGACACTAATGCAAATGAGAAAATATAATGACTTTTTAAAACTAAATAAAAGCACAAAGGGGGTAAAATTTCCCACTCTTGATAAAATTACCAATGTAAAATTTTTACAAGTTCACCTCATTGTTTTACCCTTACAGTGTAAAACTGTGTGCTCTTTTCCTCCTTTGGCAGAAATACTTCCAGTGATTTGAACAATTCCTTAAACAATGGTTTAGACAATTGTATTGGTCAGACTCCTGGTTCCAGTTCTCTAAGAAAGAAACCTAGAATCACAATGATTCATACAAGATTAGAATTTTATGTTTCTCTCATGCAAAAAAAAAAAAAAGTGTAGATATTTGATAACATTAAGTAATCACTGTTCATTTTCTTATGTGCACTAATGGTACAGTAGTTTTGTTTTGCTTTTTATTGCTTAGATTTGAGAGAGGAGTGGGTTAACTGGGAGTGCTGGGATCAAACAGCCCAGGGCTGTGGTTGCTCCACAATTGTCCATGATATCTTGTTGGTCAGTCTCCTGGCCCAGGAAGCACTCCTGTTACCAGCCTCACATTCTTACCCCACACAGCAAAGATAAAGACAACAAGAAAGGGAAGCACCTTCTTCCCCCGTAAGGACTTGATCTAGAAATCATGCATGCCACTTCCTCTCACTTCTCAGGGCTCAAGGTTTTTAGTCACATGATCACAGCTAGAGACAGCGGGAAATGTGGTGTTTGAGCAGGCGCACTTACCCATTTTGCAATACTATAACAAAACTCCTGAGGTAGGGTAACTTCATAAGAAAAGGGGTTGGGTTAGCTCACAGTTCTGGAGGGTCAAGGGCCTGCATCTGGCCATGGTCTTCTTGCTGGCAGAGTCCCAAGTTGGCACACAGAGTCAAGCTGGTGAGAGGCAGGGAGGACATGTGTGTGTGTGTGTCCCCTCCCTCCTTGGAAAGCCAGCAGTACTCAGACGTGGAGGGGCTCTGCCTTGAGGACCTCAACCTAATCACCTCCAAAAGGCCTCACCTCCAAACATCACAGTCAGATTAAATTTCCACCTTTTCACTACCTCACAATGGGGTTAAATGTCAACACATTAACCACTGGGGACACAGTCAGATCATATTCAGACTCCAGCACTGGGGGATCACATATCCAACCAAAAGGTCTACTCACATGTACATCTTCCACGGAGGTTACAGGAAAACCAGGAGCTCAACAGTATTTTGATTATCTCCTTTAATCAATGGTAGATGCTTTTAAATAGATATTTCTTCAGGGAAGGCTAAGAAACCATTCCTGAGTAAAGGGGCTAAAGAGACATAACAACTGATACAAGGCATGAGCTGGGATTTTATGTTGCTATAAAGAGTAGTATCAGGACAATTGAGAAATTTTGGGTATGCTTTATAGGTCAAATCATTGTATTATACGAATATTAGTTGTTCAATTTTGATAACTGTACAGGGTAAGGGAATGTTCTCAGTTTTTAGCAGCACAGCCTGAAGGTTTTACAAGAGACAAGATATCTGCAACCGTTTCTTAAGCAGCCACGGAGAGAGTGCAAAAGTGGCGAAATATTAACATCTGGGGACTCTAGATGACAGGTATCTGGAAAGACTGCACAGTACTCTGGCAACTTTTCTATCAGTCTGAAATTATGTCACAATAAAATGTTAAAAGAGTAGTACCTCAGTTCTGACTCAAATTAACTCATTAGATCTTAAAAATGTGGTTCATTTACAGGTTAACCATTATGTTACACCTTGGTTGATCTCAAATTGCAGAGAATTTAGTAGACTTAGTTTCTGTTTGGTTTGACTTAAGCCTTTCCTGCCTGCCTCCACCTCCCACACATATATTACAATGAAGAGCTGACATGGAGAAATTATTCGTGGTGTTACAAATGCTGAAGAGAGGCCACAGGTATGAACAGCGAAAGGTCTCCTCACTCATGGCCAGGTACAGACTCTCTGCCCCAGCCTCTCCCACAGCCAGGGGTAGGAGAACACAGTTCTTGCTTGTTTATGCTCAGGTTCACATTGCCATGGCATTAAGACTTTGTGAGCTTCCTCTTGGGGGATGCCCAGGAACCTCAATTCTCCCAGTTCTTAAACCAGATTCAGCACCAGACAAGGCCTTGTCCTTGGCAAACAGAATAAATTGGCTCTGGTGCCAGATGTCCCTGAACAATGCCTCTGCCTTCAGCATCCAGTGTTACCCAAAGTCAATCTCTCCACACAATCTCCAAATAGTGAGAACCCTAAAACCTTCTATTGCACTGGGCTCCTGCCTTGGGTACATCGTGGGCAGATGAGCTGCAGACTCTTCCCATTCCCCTCCCTCTAATGGCAATATCTACCCTTAGCATATGGTAGTTCAACTCTGGGGTCCCATAGTCAACAATGACTACTCATTCTCATCCAAGGTCAGTCACCTTTCTATTTATTTTTTTAATGGACTTTATTTTTTTAAAGATTTTATTTATTTATTTGAGAGGTACAGTTACAGGCAATGAGAGGGAGAGACAGAGAGAAAGGTCTTACATCCTTTGGTTCACTCCCCAAATGGTTGATGGGCCAATCTAAAGCCAGCAGCCAGGAGCTTCTTCTGGGTCTCCCAGTCGGGTGCTCCTACGCAGGTGCTCCCACGTGGGTACAGGGGCCCAAGCGCTTGGGCCATCTTCTACTGCTTTCCCAGGCCATTAGCAGAGAGCTGGGTCAAAAGAAGAGCAGCTGGGACTAGAACCAGCACCCATATGGGATGCTGGTGCCACAGGCAGAGAATTAACCTATTGCCCCATAGCACCGGCCCCATTTCTATTTATCTTTAGTGCCAAGCTATTGCTTAGATGTTTAAGGCTGTGACATCCCCTTCCAAGCCCCACTCTCACCTCAGCAGGTGAACAGCTCTTGCTAGTACCTCCCAAGGAGCACTTCAAGGTGAGAGGCAGCAGCCTTGGGTAGGTGCAGAGGGTCTGCCCAGGGGCCACCATCCATCTGTATTGCAGTCATGTGATATGAAAGCAGGGGGCAATCCTCGCCCACCAGGCTTTGACAGCCAGGAGCTCGTTCTTGGCTGAGATCATTCCTAAGCAGGCCCCTAAGGGAAAGCCCCACTGGGGAAGCAGAGGGCAACTCTTTTCCCACCTCTATGCCTGGCTGCACTCAAGGGGGAAGGAGTACTTATTAAATACAGCAAATAACAATGCCCTGTGTTTGCCAGATAAATTCACATCTTCTGCCTTTGGATTTGAAAAGCACATATTCCCCAAAGCACATGCTCCCACAAATTGGGATTTTCCCTGATAGACATGTTCTGATTCTTTGAAGCTTGACTTATTGAGCTGTTTGCTTGGTTGGTTGGTTTTTAATTGGGACATGCTTCACAGGAGAGAAAAAGAGGACTTCTTCCTCAGTTGTCTCCTAAAGATGATGGACAAGGAGACGGGTTCAAACAATACCCACCATCATCACAGATCTGTAATCTATAAAGTGCCAAATCATTTGGGAGAACCAAGGAGATGTTGCATGTTCTAAACCAGAAGTTAGACCATTTTTACTCATTTTCAACTCAACTGTTCTGCTCTAATTGAATTCCTGATTCCTCAGTGCCTTACAACAGCTCCACAGAAACAGTGACCGTCATTCTACTCAACCTTCCTCAAGCCAGGAACTCAGAGGCCAACACTCCAAGGCTGGTCCCTGTTTTAACATCACAGATTATTCCAAGCTGCTCTGACCTTCCTTGAATCATACCCCTTACAAAATTATACACCTCATTCGGCGGTCTTTGTCATGAGTCCTGCATTATGTGATATTAATGCATTTTTCTCTGCTTTCAAAAAACAAGTATGTGTTTGTATATATAATATCTACATATGAAGCAATTATGGCAGAATGTTAAAAATTATTCAATCTATGTATGCTCACTGAAGACTTCTTTATACTTTATTATTTGAAATATTTCAAAAGAGAAAGACAAAAAAAAAACCCACAAAGCTACAGCATATTTGAGGCTGTGACTCTTTCCTCATCACTAAACTGTCTGTGGACCTGTAAGTGGTCCTTTTCCATACATGACTGCCGTCTGAAGGGGTGGGCGCTGGGAGGGAGTTGCTTTGGCAAGAAGCCTGCGTTCCATATCCTGGCCTTGGCAGTTTGAGTTCTGCGGAACAATCTTGGAACCACCATGAGCAAATCTGTTCCCTCCACCAGTGATAAATGTGCTGAAAAGGAGGAGGAAAGTTGTAAGAACACTTGCAAGAAAAGAACTTCTGAAATCAACAAAGATAGATAATTACTCTTGGTCCCAATCCCTTTTTCCTTTCTCACTGAAAGCTGGCCTGATTCAAATACTTGTGGATTCCGATTCTCCATCCACCTTTTAAAAAGTCCAATAATGTGCAACCCCCAGACCCAGCGATGGAGGAGAGCTTGGAAATGCTCCACTCTCACTCTTGAACACACTTCAGTTGAGATGGGCATATTCTAACTCACATGCAGAACATGTGCTGGTGAGGCTGTGGTTTGCCTAACCTTCAGGTAAGTCATGTTCACAACCTCATTTGGACACTGACATACAGGGAATAGAATAAATAGTCTGCACGTCAGCCCTCCGTGGTTGACCTCGCTGGTTGCCCCCGTGACCACACCATTCGCAGCATGAGCGAGGAAGACGTCAGCAGTCTGGTAGCAGAGTCAGCACCAGCAAAATGAAGAACCAATCCTTGCTGCTCTCATTCAGTATTTGTGTACCTGTACACAGCATGGTGATTAATCCTGAAGACTCAGGCTTGAATCTCTGCTCTATTGCTTATTAATTGTAGCCTTGTACAAGATTCTTCACATCCTTGAACATCAATTTTTGCATCTATAGAAGGGACTTTCTTTATAGAGTTGTGAGCATTCATTGTGTTAGTACACACAGGGGATTGTGAAGAGTGCATGGCACTTTATAACCCTCAGTAAATGTTAGCTTTGTTGGTATAAGCTCATCTTAGTAGCTCTCCCCTGCTTTTATTAATTTCACACATGTCTACTGAGATATGGAAGAAACTGAATGAAAGGTTAATTCATTTTGGCTACTACCTTGGGCCTATCTAAATGGAGCAAAGACACAGTTCAATGAAGAGCCGGGAAAAGGGGTAATTCTAAGCATCAACCTGGAGCCTCCTGATGCTAGCTACCCACCCCCAACACACCGTGAGACCTTGATCCAATGATGGTGGCATAACTCTCACCTCCCCAACCCTATCCCCGCAACCTCTTTCTGGTCCTCTTCTTTTAGCTCTCCATTTCTCCATTCTCACCCCTCTAAATGCTTACCCTCTTTGCATTCATCCATTAACACCTATACAGGGCTGATGACTTGGGGCTTCATTAACAGCTCTATTCAGCATCACCAGATTAAGAGATTTCTAGCTGCTACACACAGTATGCATAAAGTGATTCTTTTTAAAAATCAGTTATTTATTCGAGAGATAGACAGAGCTTTTACTTCCTAGTTTACCTCCAAAATGCCCATAACAGCCATGACCGGGCCAGGCCCGAACCAGGAACCAGGAACTCAATGTAGGTTTCCCAGGTGGGTGGTAGGGACTCAGCTACTCAAGCCATCACCACTGTGTTTTAGCAGGAAGCTGGAATCAGAACTGCAGGCACTGCAATATAGGATGCAAGAATCCCAACTGCTATCCTCACTGCTATGCCAATGCACAGCAATTCTTACAGGGCTCTGCTGTCAACAAGTCAAGTGTGTGTCTGGCTAAACGGAGCTAGTGCCCAATATGCTGAAGGGAGATTCTGCAGATGTGAGAGCCTGATACGTTTCAAGAATCTTTACAAGGTCAACTTAAAGCAGTTTTTGAAATAAATCACTTTATCCCCTATTTTCCTATGTCATGGCACAGTGCAAGAGCAGTAAGCTGGAACTGCCAAGACTGGCTTTTAGTAACATCCCCAACACTCAATTAGCATGTGACTTTGCACAAGTGACTTTCTGGATTCTCATCTATTTAAAATACAGACAACAATGCCTGAGTCTATCTCAATGGGTGCTTGAAAGTCCAGTGATGTGATACCTATGAAAGGGTTTTTAAAATATTTGTAAAATGCTCTACAAAGATAAAATGGTATTGATGTCGGGAATGACCCCTAAAATCTATACAGAAATGTGGTCCTTTAGAGTTCCCCAGAAATGCTATCTGGGGTGCCACATATGCTACTGGAATTTGGGGTGCCATATGATATCACTGTATGCTTATTAATAAGTCCTCAATATTAATAAGCATGAGAGGGTTCTTGCCTAATATTTAGAGGATTCTAAATACCGGCACAGGTAAATGAGGCAGCATGGTACATTTTAAGCCTTTATTTACTGAGAAAGATGCAAAGGAGAGTGAGAGCTTTATTTAAGAGAGGTAAATCTGGGTTCATACCGAGCACCAGGAACCAGCCACATGAAGAAGCATCCAGGCCAGGAAGCCTAGGGCAGGTGGCCCAAAGGTCATGTGCCCTGGAGGCACAGGGCTACAGCCAGGCCCCTCCTGGCAAGAGGCCAGGGAAGAAGAGCAGGGGCAGGACACACCTGTCCCAGGCTTTTAATCCACTCTCAAAGGAGAGTGGTTAATTAACCTGATTGGCTGGTGGGCACCCAGGAGTGGTCAGATGGGGGCATGAGGTCACACAGGGGCGTGGTGAAGGTATCAGGTAGGGTGTGAGGTCACACAGGGGCGTGGTGAAGGCGTGGTCTTCCAGCTCACAAACCTAATCAGTTTTAACCTGTATGCCTGCCTACTTCAGTTCTATTGTTTACAGTGAGTCCTAGAAGAAGGTAGAGCAAGAAAAGCACCTGAAAGCAGACAACGGCTGGATTCCTAATTCCTAATCTATAAATCAACCCTGCAACTCTTGGCAAGCAAAGTCTCCTTTCTGCTGGTCAGTTTTCTCTTCTGCAAAATGAGAGATTTGGATGGGATGAGCTCCAGATTCTCTTCCAGATCAACAATCTAAGAGTCCTAGCCAAACAAAGGGAAGAAAATGAATCAAAATCAAACGAACATGTATTTTAAAAAAACAATTTTAAAGACAATAGTCATAAAGAAAATGTAAAAGTCAGACATGGTTTATTGATTACGACATGGCATCCTCAAACTCAGACCTGGCCTCATAGCCTGCTTTGCCATTAACAATTTTTGCAATGCATTGTTCTAAGAGAGAGATTTTAAGACAAATCAGTTACTGGCAAAGAATCCTCACTGTAAACAGACTAATTTAAAAAGCCTGTCTACAATCTCAGGTCTTTAAGTGTCCATGTACAAGCACACGTATGCATACATGTATACACACACAATCCACTGGCACTCAGAGACACCCACTCTAGCGAAGGGTTAAACAGACCAGGCTACTTTGATGCCTGGGAAGCAAGGCCTCTAGGAATGCTCATTTCCATGTATTCAAAGCTTCCTTTGATGAGGAGTTTGAGACAGTAAGAGGATAAAATGAGTTGCTAAAAGCCAATTGCTATTTAGAAAGCAGGTCACCTGATCTGGCTCTGGCTTGAGTGCTGTGTGGACTCTCTCTGACCTTGACATTAGGTCCCACTATCTTATTCTTTGTGTCTTCCCAAACTAGGGTGTTTTCTAGCTTTATTCCTTTTCTTAGGAGAGGCTCAAGATCACTCCACATAGTCTCTGCTGCACAATTTTTCTTGTTCCACATTTGTTGGTTGAGGCTGATAGTGATTAACTTTCATATGTATAAACACATTCTTTGTCTCCCATATACCAGTCATTTGCTCACAATTCTATGTTTACATTTCTTTTTAATTGAACTGTAGGCATAAATCCAACCTTCAGCTTGTTATTTTAATAATAACTATAACAATTAACCCATAACTGTTTTCATCACTAGGACAATTATTAAATAACTGTGTGTTCATTAACATAATAAGTCCCATTAATTGCATGCCATCTCACAATGAGATTAACCTGTGAAGATCAGGCAGCAAGCACTGTATAGAAGCAGAAACAGAGAATCTCCTTGGAGCTTACAGGGAAATTTTTCAAAAAGTTAGGCTTCATTAGGTGGGGGCGGGGAAACCGCAGTGCCAAAATAGTAACACCATCAAACAAAGCGAGAAATAATACTAACAAAGGATTTCAGTAATGATCATAAAACCAAAGCTTTCGTCTTCCAAGCAAGAAAATTCTCTCCCTCTGAGCCACCTATGTTCTGGGATCTATTGGTTTAGCAACTCCCTGGTGCTGCTAGCCTGTTCACCTGCCACAACAAAATACCTTAGAGCGGGCAGCTTGCAAACAATGGAGATGTTTTGTGCACAGTTCTGGAGGCTGGGAAGTGCAACACGCGGGCACCGTAGATGCGGTGTCTGGTGTGGACTTGCTCTCTGCTTCTAAGGCAGTGGCTGCCTGCTGCACCCTCACGTGGTGCTGGAGAAGCAGACTCCCTCAAGCTTCTTTTAATAGGCACTGATGCTAGTCGTGAGGGTTTTGCCCTCATGACCTAATCACCTCCCAAAGGCCTCACTTCTTAAAACTATCACTTTGAGATTGAGTTCCTACCTAAGAATCTGGGAGAGGATGCTAACAAGCAGACCCCAGGGTGCTGACATAGGTCCTGTGGTTAAATCAGCAACTGCTTATCTTTCTGTGAATCCATTCCTGCCTGTATTACTTCCATCCCGTATTAACTGCCCTGCCTACTCATCAAGCCCCATTTGCCTACAAAATTTCTCTACTCTCTCAGCCAACCAAATCTCTCTCTTGGGCTTTTTGTTCTTCATCTCTCTACCACTTGAGGCCATGCTTACATCAGTAAAACACACATTAATGTGTTGCTTTGTCCCTGTGATGGTAGGGTTGGACTTCCAGGTGTACCACTGCCCATTATTTTCACCCTGCACCTTAGTTGCGATATTGAAGATTTCTGACTCCTTCAAGAAGGTACACACACCTGTGTGCTCTGAAGGACACGATGTATTGCGGGCAACTGGGGCTCCTGGCTGGTTTATTCCAGATTCTTCCCTCCATATACAAAATACTTCAAAGTGGAGGCAGCAAAATGGGCAGAGAAGCAGGATTCATTCAAAGCAAAGGAAAAGTGCAGGCAAATTTGAGAGAAAAAGGGAATGAATCAGAAGCTAAAATACAAAAAGGCTCCTAACTAGGAAAAAAGTCCTCCCAAAGAAAGAAAGAAAGAAAGAAAGAAAGAAAGAAAGAAAGAAAGAAAGAAAGAAAGAAAGAAAGAAAGAAAACAAGGAAAGAAAATAAGGAAAGAAAGAAAACAAGGAAAGAAAGAAAGAAAGAGAGAAAGAGAGAGAGAGAGAAAGAGAGAGAGAGAGAGAGAGAAAGAGAGAAAGAGAGAAAGAGAGAAAGAGAGAAAGAGAGAAAGAGAGAAAGAGAGAAAGAAAGAAAGAAAGAAAGAAAGAAAGAAAGAAAGAAAGAAAGAAAGAAAGAAAGAAAGAAAGAAAGAAAGAAAGAAAGAAGACACCTAAGGTTCAGGCCATCCCTTGATACTACTCAGAGGCATGAGAGTGATATGTGGGATGAAGCTTAGTTAAGCACAGAGGGTGAATTTGGGGGCAGGCCTTGGCCATTTCTGTGCTGTTTGTTGGAAATATCGAATGCCATGGTGTCAGGTGCAAGATGTGAGTGGGAGTGCCCCCCTCACTGTAATGATACTACAGTGACCTAAAAACCATTGGAGGGACACATCCTGCAGTCACAATGGCCTTTTCCAGCTGAGTCTGATTCTACATTTGCAGCATTGAGGAACTTGCACTTACCAATACACAGAAAAAGGCACGGGGGACTGGGTGGAGCACAGAAGGCAGCTTTGGACACTCAACAGAACAGGAGGCTTGGGTGATGCAGACCACAGGGGTTGTCACAACTGAGGCTGGGCCAGGTTGTCATGCAGGGGCTCCATGAAGCTGTCCCACAGCAGGTCTACCACCAGAACCACCCTACAGCAGGTCATGCCACAGAAGTCAAACCACGGATCACCTGCAGCTGTCCCACTCTGCCATGCTGGTTGGCTGGGGCTGTCAAACCTTAGCTGCTCCCCCTAGCCGCCTACCTTCCCATATTAATGGAACTCTCAAACCTTCCAGGACCGTCTCCATCATTCCTGCTCAAAAGATGTCAGTGTTTCCTCAGGGTGTGCAGAATAAGCTCCAAATTCTCCAGTCCATCTTCCAGAGCTCTCTGCAATTCATTCCAAAACCATCCTGTCTCTATCTGCACCATCCACCTAGGGAGGTCACTTGTTCGCCTTACAGGTCACACCATGAGTTAAACAGATTTTCATTATGATTTTTTATTCCTAGAAGTTCTACTTCATTCTCCTCCAAATCTGTTAGTCACTTTGAGGGTTCTCTTGTTTCTTACTCATATTTCTGGATTATTCTTTTATTTCTTGAAGCTTCTAAAATATGGCTATTTTATATTGTATATGCAATAGTTCTTTAACTGGATTCTTTGTGGGAATGCTTCTGCTCTCTGTTGTCTGTCTCTCATTCATGGCGCCTTCGTTCTTCATGTGTTCTGTTGTCTGTGTGTTTATCTGCATTTGAGTTCACATTCATTGGAACTGTGTACGGGGTCCTATACGAGGCACACGTTGAGTGGTTTATTCCAAGATCGTCACTAAACACACCAAACACCGGAGTAAGGGAAAGGGCTTATTGGGGAAAACCCAGCAGACCGCAGGGAAGGGGCGAAGAAGGTCAAAGAGAGTGAGAGGAGAGAGAGAGAAGGTCAAAGAGAGTGAGAGGAGAGAGAGAGAGGAGAGAAGAGGAGAGGAGAGAGAGAGAGGAGAGAGCGAGCGAGCTAAGAGAGAGTGGGCAAGAGAGGAGATGAGAGGAGAGAGAGAGCCACTTGTTCAGGAACCTGTCCTTTTAAAACTGCCGGAGGGCGGGCAGGAAAGTAGGAGCAGCGAATCCCATTAGGATGAGGGTGGAGCTTGACACTGGTGGTTGGGCCATGTGGCCACCTGGCTTCCAGCAATAGTGGCGGGGGCTAGAGCTGAGGATGGTGTCAGGGTACAGATTGCACCATAGATAAATCTGTGTCATTTTCCTAAAAGTGCCTGTGGACACAACCAACTTGAAAGTACTCGAAACTAAATTCTTGAGGTCTTCACACTTTGTGCGTTGTGTGACTCCAGGTCCCAAATACACACAAAGGCTAGTGATGTTACAAATTCTCAGGGAAGTTCTTTTTCCTCACCTTGAACCCAAGACAGAGATTGACAAGTTTCTCTGCAGACACCCTTTGTACGTTTGTATTTCCTAAGTCACCTTCAATTCCAACAGTTTCCTCCAGGAATCCTGGTGTTACTGTGGGAGAGCAAGGATAGAACTTCCTGCTTTTCATTAGACCAAGGTTTTGTCTCCTGTGCCCCTAAGAGGTCAGCACGGATCTGAAGAGTCCCTTAAGCCAGCTGCCATGCTCAGCCATCCAGATTTGTCTTTCTACCTTGCTTGATGTCTCTGAAAATTACTTTCTTTCCAGTTCAGCCATGCTTTTGAAGAGTGCTTTATTTCTACTTCATGCAGCATTTTTGGCCCTTTTGTAACAGGTTTTCAGGATGTCAAATTCACATTATTGCAAGAAATGGAAGATCTGTAATTTACAATCTCTTTTAGCACTACTTCCGGTCTTAGAACTTTGATGTGACGTAGTAAGTCTGCAGCTGAAACGAACAAAATAAAACATTCTGGGACTGCACTGGTGTACACCCCAAAATCAAGGAACTCTGGTTCTCAATTCAGTGCTCTGGATCAAGGGTCACAACTCTTTCCTCAAACAGCCAGGCAGGTTGGAAACATTTCTGGCTTTGCCGGCCACCTGATCTCTGTCACAATTACCTAACCCCACCAATGTAAATGCAAAAGCAGCCAGAGATGATATAGAAACACACGAGCACAGGTGTGTTCCAACACAACTTTCTTTTAGGACACTGGTTGAATTTCAAAGAATTTGCACATGCTATGAAATATTCTTTTTGAACTTTTTTTTCCAACTATTCAAAAATGTAAAAACCATTCTTAGCTCATCAGCTCTACAAACACAGGCAGCAGGCTGGGAGTTGGCCTGTGGCTCACGGGCTGCAGAACCCTAATCAAGACTGTTTGCAGCTAGGGAGACACATCAGAATCCTCAGTACAAAAATAGTTTTTGAAAAGCACAGAAACAGAAAAACAGAGAGAGAGCACTCCTATCTGCTGGTTCACTCCCCAAATGCCCACAGTGGCCAGGGTTGGGCAAAGCCAACACCAGGAGCTGAGACTCAATCCAGTTCTCCCACGCGGGTGGACAGGACCCAGCTACTTGAGCCACCACCACTGCTTCTCAGGGTTTGCTTTTCTGGGAAGCCAGAGTCAGGAAGTAGAGGTGGGTAGCAAACCCAGGTACTGTGAACTGTGATGTGGGGTGCTGGCGTGTTAACAAATGTCATCACACAAGGCCACTCACCCCCATGTAAGGTTTCTAAAACAGAGATGCAAGCCCACTTTAGACCCACTGCCTGCAAACTGTACTGCTAGAGCCCAAGGCTGTGCATATGAGGGTACTTCAGAAAGTTCATGGGGAAATGGAAGTAAGATAAGTTTAGTTCAGTACAAAGATAACTGGAAAGCCTTGTATAGATTTTTCATAATACTAATATTAATACTTTTTGACAATCCTGCCTATGTTTTAAGTTCCATAAGTAATTCTGATGAGCACCCCTAATTCAGACAGGAAATTCTAGATTATACTTTCTTGGTCTTCACACAGATCCTCATATCACACAGTCCTTTGCCCTTGTTTATCTTATTTCTTTGACTCTGGAGTAAGTTACAGAAAAAGAATGAAAGAAATTGATTTACCAAAAGAAACCAGGACCATGTAAAACTAAGTACATAAACACAAGAATCCTAACGGCTTTTGATATATTCCTTATGAACAAATACCTAAAGCATCTCTCTCTCTCTCTTTCTCTCTCTCTCTCTCTTTCTCTCTCTCACACACACACACACATAATGTATGATAAAAAAGACATCACAATTCGAAAAGGAAAGAAATTTAGCCAACAAAATAGTTTTGCTCTTTGGAAACAAAAGAAAAACTTATATTTGTACCTCATACGATACACCAAAATAAACACCAGATGTGGTACAGAGTAAAATATAAAAAGAATTAAGCCATAGAAGCAAAACATCAATTGAATTAAATTTTTGTTCGTCAAACCTCTGGAGTGAAGAGGAATTTCTAAACTTAAATGCTTAAAGAAAGCCACAAAGAAAAACAACACAGATTTGACTGCATAGGAATGTTTAAATCTCTGTAGATAATAAGATAAAGCCACTGAAATAAGAGGAAAACTGAGAAATGAAATGTGTACAGTTTAAGAGGATACAATTTGTTGACATAATATGGTAAACAGAGTCTGAGTAATAATCAAAGAAATGCGAGTTAATCCAAAATGCCATTTGTGATCTATCAAATTAACAAATGGTTTTCACATTTGAAAAAAGAATGGTGCTGGCTAGAGCATCATGAAATCCATTTTCATTTATGAAGGCTCTTCAAAAGTCCTGGGAATGCATATTAAGGAACTGAATTTCAAAATATCTTTGCACCAAAAATAGACTTTCATCCTATTTTTCCAGGAACTTTTTTTTTTTTTTTTTTTTTGGACAGGCAGAGTTAGACAGTGAGAGAAAGAGATAGAGAGAAAGGTCCTCCTTTTTCCATTGGTTCACCCCTCAAAGTGGTCGCTATGGATGGCGCACCATGCTGATCCGAAGGCAGGAGCCAGGTGCTTCTCCTGGTCTCCCATGGGGTGCAGGGCCCAAGTACTTGGGCCATCCTTCACTGCACTCCCGGGCCACAGCAGAGAGCTGGACTGGAAGAGGAACAACCAGGACAGAATCTGGCACCCCGACCAGGACCAGAACCCAGGGTGCTGGCGCCGCAGGTGGAGGATTAGCCTAGTGAGCCTTGGCACAGGCCCCAGGAACTTTTTAAAAGTAAATGTCTGTGTTGAGTTCTAGAAGGTTTTCAAATTAAAATTTTATTTATTTGCATGTTATTTGAGAGACAGAAAGAGAGAGAGAGATCTCCCATCTACTGGTTCACTCCTCAAATGCCGGTAACAGCTAGGGCTGGGCCAGGCTGAATCCAGAATCAGGTTCTCCCATGTGGGTATCAGGGACACACGTACTTGAGCCTTCATCTGCTGCTTTTTCAGGGTGCAGATTAGCAGGTAACTGGATTGGAAGTGGAGGGGCCAGGACTTGAACCAGGCACTCTGATATGGGATGAAATATGAGCATCCCAATCAACATCTTAACCAATGTACCAAACACCTGTGTTTTTGAAGTCCCCTTATATTGCATATTTATAGTCTGGAATGGCAGGAAAACCAGAGATTTAGATTTAGATTTAGATTTAGGGTTTCAATTTCAATCCAAAATGCTCTTATTGGTATCGGAGAACAAACCCCTAAAATCTATATCAAAATGTAGCCCCTTAAAGTTTCCCAGAAACGTCATCTGGGATGCCACATATGCCACTGGAATTTGGGGTGCCATACGATATCACCATGCACTTATTAATAAATCCCCAATATTAATAAGCCCAAGTGGGTTCTTGCCTAATATTTAAAGACTTCTAAATACCGGCATCCATAAACGAGGCAGCATGGTACATTTTAAGCTTTTATTTAGTGTGAAAGATGCATAGGGGAGTGAGAGCTTTATTTAAGAGAGAGAGGTAAATCTGGGTTCATACCGAGCACCAGGAACCAGCCACATGAAGAAGCATCCAGGCCAGGAAGCCTAGGGCAGGTGGCCCAAAGGCCATGTGCCCTGGAGGCACAGGGCTACAGCAAGCCCCCTCCTGGCAAGAGGCCAGGAAAGAAGTGAAGGCCAGGACACATCCACACCATGTCCTGGGCTTTTAACCCACTTCCAAAGGGGAGTGGTTAATTAACCTGATTGGCTGGTGGGTACCCAGGTGTGGCCAGGTAGGGGCATGAGGTCACAGAGGGGCATGGCAAAGGTGTGGTCTTTCAGCTCACAAACCTAATTGATTTTAATGTGTGCCTGCCTACTTCATTACTAGTTCTGTAACCTCTCAGGAAAATTAAAAAAAAAAAAAAAACTGGAAACAACTTCTATGTGTAAAGAGAAGATTGGTTAAAGGAACTATAATATAGTCACTCATTAACAGATTATCAGGCCCTTATACAGTATGTTTACAAATACCATAAAATAACATGGATAAGTGTTACAATATATTAGGTGAGAAGGGTAGGATATAAAATTGTAAAGATGCCGTGATTACAATTACATAAAACTTAAATAAACCTATTAATAAGGGGGAAAAGGTGAAAAGAAATATATTAAAGACATTAACAATGTTTGTGTGGGTAGAGTACATTGATGGATTTTTTTTTTTTTGCAGATTCTGTTTAATGAGTGCACTATAGTTACAATTTAAAAATACCCTTTTAAAAAGAGAAATCACTGTTTAAAAATTGAAGTGTGGCAGACCAGTGGGCAGGAAATGATAAAGATTTGTGAGCATATTCTGAAATCTTACCATAAAAAAAAAAATTACCTGATTGAGTGAATGGTGCATGTGACAAACTCCCAGAGCACAAAGCTGAGAATTAAGCAGTAATTCTGCCCTGTTTTCTTTACACTTGTTATATCGTTAAGACTATGAAGTAAATAGCTACCGCTCTCACTAATAACTAAGTGAAGGCTAATTGTGTGGTTTTAGTCTCAATTAAAATTGCTAAAAATGTGAAGGCCTTTCTAACAGCCCCACAGATAAATAATACTTCAAGGGCACAGCCTTCGATGTGTAAGATTTCCGTAGCTTTCTGGAAATGTCTGAGCACAGATCTTCAGAGTTTGAGATACTTTGGAGATACTTACATTCACTCTTCTGCTTTGTCTGACCTTGATGTAATTTCATGGCTTGTTAAAGGGCATTTGAATTTCAAAACAATATGCAATTCTTTAAATGACAATGGCATGCAATTTGAGCATCCAACACCCATCTGCCACCAGTCTTTTGTCTTCAATCAAGTTCCAAAGAATGTACTCCAGTTCGCAGTGATTTCTGGGAGGAACTAACGAATCACAAAATCACAAGCAGGATCTCCTGCCACCACCACCACCCCCCACACCCAATAAAAAGACACTTCCTGGGTCCCATCCTTATCCCATCCTCCCTTCCTTCAATGCTTTGCAGCCTGTCGCTAGAAGGTCGATTTGTGAGCCTGTAAGTGAAGGCAGCATCTTTAACAAACTCGACCCTGTATCAGCCTCGTTCCTGCTGCCAAGGCCCCGACAGACCTTCCTGGTCATGTGCGCCTTCCAGGGGATTTCTTTTCTCTATGTGGTCAAGATGGAAACTGCCTTCAACTGCACACTGATAAATGCCGTGTTACAAATCTCCTGTGGAATCACACCCAGTGCTTCCTGGAGACCCCGTTTTAGGGCTTTGCATGGTAAAGGACTGTCCATTACAGCTGGGCATTTATGCCTTCAAAATACACATTTCTTCTTATGAGACAATAAAATGCTTCCTGCAGCAGCAGCAGGTGAGCACGGAAAAGGTCTTAAATATCTGACCTGAAGTGCTAAAGATGCTTAATAATCTTTAAAGTTACCAACAATATTGTTTCCTCCTGTTACCAGGATGTTGTAAAATGTCCTAATTAGTCTTTATGATAATGCCGACACCTCCACAGCACATAAAAAGGACTTTTAATTTTTAAAAGGACAGCTCTGGTTGGTTTGATTTTTATCTCTAATTGGCCTGTAATGTCTATCCCTCTGGCACTCCAGACAGGGAAGCATTAATTTAACAAGCAACTCATACACCATGGGAGACCAGAGAATCCAGTGTGGAAACGAAGGTTCCAGAATTCTGGACACGTAATTGGCTCCCTTCTCTTTTACCTCCTGGAAGGTGCTAAAGCAAGTTTGTCTGCTGCTCAGAGGGGGGTCTCTCTAAGGCAGCCGCTTCCCAAGGACCCTCAGTCAAGTCCTCATGGTGGCCCTGCAGGATTCCACAAATCTCAGAGCAGCAAGCAGGACAAAGCCTCATGGGGAGACCCGGAGGGTGGGGACGATGCCGTCCAGGAGGCCAGAAACTGAAACCTGAAGACCAGAGGTTAGCATCACAGGCTCTGTGGTCTTAGACTAGCCACTCGTCCTCCCTGGGCTTGCACCCCTCAACAATCAAACAAAAGCCATGCCTGGAATAATCCCTACAGTCCTTTCCAGCTCTCAAGAGCCAAGATTTACTGGTGAGCACAGCTCTGCCAGTAGCGTGGCTGGGGAACACAGACTCAGGCCACTGGGAACCATCAACTCTTCCTGCAACATCCAAACTGACACTAAACACCCTGTCACAGCCAAGCCCCACCACACTGCCCGGAACATTCTAGACCATCCTGAAGCAGAAGCCAAGAGGAGGTTGGGCACACTCCAGGTTCCAGGACTGATCCTCCCAACCTCAGCCCCCAGAAGCAGATTTTGGATTGCAGGAGATTTAGTTGAATGATCCTGATTACCCAGCTCCTGAAGTGTGAAGGTGTAACAACAGATTCCCCTGAATCAAAGCGCATTACCTTTTGCACTAAAAGAGAGTCGATGCTTCCTCTGCACGCTGAAAACTGGCTTTTTAAGTCATTCCTCTGGGTATCTTTGAGGGTCGATGTGTGTTGGGGGACCTCAAGGACTCCTGCTGCCACGGAGACACGGCAGGGGGTGGCACATATTGACCCCGGATGAGCCCAGTCGCTGACTAATGAGGCTCCAGTGGTTGCCCCTCTTCCACCCCTCCCGCTTTCAAGTCCCATCCTCCTTGAGAGGCTGCTGGCAAAGAGAACAAGAGCTGAACTGAATCACGCTGCTGTTGAAAGGCCTTTTTTTTCTTGCAAAACCAAGAAAGCCATGACAATCTTTTATTTATTTATATTTCCAATGCTCCAATTTAGAATAATATGGGTAATGGCGCTGCCATTTCCCAAGCCACCCTCTCTCATAGCGGGGCCGTGGCCACTGCTGGGCATCACGCACGTCTCATCAGCAAACCCAAGGGGTCAGGAACAAGCCCAAGGATGTTGATGTCTTACATACTGGCTCCCCGAAACAAAACACACTCCTCAAGTCTCCCGTGCTGCCATTGAGACAGGGATCCTCGGGTCGGGCCCACTGAGCATCTGGCAAATCAATCACTCTGTTAAACACATTAACACCACACACAGACATATTTTTAACTCCAGGACCATGAAGTCTGAAACAAAACACAAATAAAGGAAAGAGACGTTGAGCCAAAGTTTTTCACTCAAACCTCAATGAGGTCTCCACTCAACTTTTCGTGTGTTCTACTCTGCTAATATCCACCCACCCACCCACTTCATTTTCTTGGCCAAAGCCCTAGTTAATTACATAGGCATGTGAATTAGGGCAGTGGTCAAGGCTAAAATGTTGGTTTGTACAACTTCAGATGACACTCAAGCTTAACCTTTTTCTGCTGAAAATTACTTTTTTTCCTTTTCAGACCATATGGTACCCATCAATCCTAACTCTGAATTCACTTCTTTCTATTCTATCCAGGATCGGATCTAATCACTGCTTTAGAATAAAATTTAGGATATGTTGATTCGACTTCCCCTCAGCCACCAGGCTTGGAGAGAAACAATCACTCTCATACAGAAATGCTTGTGCCTTTAAGTAGCAGAAGCATTAAAGTCTTCCATGAAAAAAAAAAAATCAAATTATGAGCTATTTGTGGGGTTATATGGGAATCCTTAAATGATGAAAGACCAACTTGCATAACCATCATCTACTAACCTTTAAATCACCTTGGAGGTGGCCTACAAAGAATCAAATGCTCACTCAGGTAGTATGGCACTTCTTTTTGTCATTGTTCAGGTAGTTGGGATAGACAGGGTTTTGGGAGAACTAAAAATCTGAGTTCAATTCCCCCTTCCACCATTTACTGTGTGATTTCGGTCAACTGTCTGAGTCTCAATTTCCTTACTCATAAAATGAGAGCGATGGCGGCCGGCTCTCTGGCAGAGTGGGTTAAGAGGCCATCTGCAGCACCGGCTTCCCATATGGGCACTGGTTCGAGTCTCAGCTACTCTGCTTCCGATTCAGCTCCCTTCTAATGGCTGGGGAAAGCAGCAGAAGATGGACCCACCCATACCGGAGACTCAGAAGAAGCTTTTGGCTCTTGGCTTTGGCCTGACCCAGCCCTGGTCATTGTGGACATTTAGGGAATGAACCTGCAAATGCAAGATCTGTCTCTTCCCTCTTTCCCTATAACTCTGCCTTTCAAATAAGTAAATAAATCATGGGGAAAAAAATGAGAGTGATGATACTTTATAGTCTTTTTGAGACTTAAGAAGAAGTGAGTAGATAAAGTATACTTGGCACAAAATACAAGAAAATCAGAAATGATACTATTCTTAGCAAAAGCTAAAGCCAAAAAAAGTAAAGGTTCACTCATCTAAGAAGTAAGGATATTTAGAACTTAACAGGAGCTGGGATGTGGTATAAACAGCATATATTTCAGAGAAACTGTATCTGACATCTTTCCAATAGAGATCTCACAGAGAAGGAAAGAAACGAACTAACCCGCAAGTCCCTACATCATCATTAGGGGATGGACACAAGTGTGCCGCCTCCGTCAATGTGGCTGTCTAAAGATTTACAGAACCAAACACCCACAAGACATTACTGCTGGTCATTACTTAAATTCACCCACATCTTCTGTGCTACCCTGTTAGAATTCATCTGTCTTTTCCAATCCATCACGTGTGGCGTCTTCAGGTGTCTGGCCCAAGGTTGCCCATGAATCCCAGACTGGGGCTCTGACTTCCGATCCTTTCCACAGGACCCCCACCCCAACCATGCCTGCAGTCTAAGATTGCCAGGGGTTTCATTTCAGCCAACACTGGTGAGGAAGAGGAATTCTGTATTACAAGCATGCACTACAGAAATGTGCCCGGTGACCCTGCTGAGGGACTGCTAGCGTTCACCTGCAAGTATTAAAATCCGAGAATCACCTGATACTTACTGAGGCACAAAGTCCTCTGGGGACCCTGAGAATCTGCGTATGCATGGCCACCTCCTCTGCTGGCCCATGGATGGATCTGTATCCCATCTGTCGCCTGAAGAAATTTCCTGAGCAGAGCCTGAACACTGTGTGACAAGCCCGCCCCCCAACCAACAGGTCCTGGAAGGGCTGTCTTACAGACAGAAACAAGCCTGAGCCAAGCAGAAAAACAGCTTTGCCTAGAAAGACGTGCAAAATAGAAGGAGCCTACAGCCTTTCCCGAGAAGTTAATAAATGGACAATGGAAAGAGGCTGGCTGTATTGGAGCTGGGGGGGAAATGCTCCAATCTTCCATTGACGTCATCTTCAATGAGGCAGGTCTAGCAAAGTCAAGGCAAGGGACCAGGCGTATAGGTGGAGGGGTAACCCTTTCTGGAGTAGAAGCCAACTACTCATGCTGCAGAGATACTATCAAACCCCACCGAAAGGCAGGAACCACAAAGGCCTGAGCTGTCCCTCACCTCTGTGATGCCTGCTCACTTCCCAGCTGTAGAATTTCAGTAGCAACATCAGGTCGTGGGTTCCTTCCCTCCTGGATGCTAATACAATTGAGATTCTTCTGCCAAAGTGTTACAGGAACACAACAAGAATTCTCCACTGAACAATAGTAATGAATAAAGTCAATGATTTTTATAGAACAAGCTTTTATATAAAGCACATTTAAGTACATATAAAAAGAATAAATAATGTTTTATATCAATCACAGCTGTTTTTTAATTAGCTTTATCCTTGGGATTTGATTAGAATTCATTCCAAATCACCTAGAATTATAATTACTTCAGAGTCAAAGCCTCTTTGGGATTGATTTGGACTTAAAACCAACCTAGAATCAAAAACCTTATTGCTTTTCCCAACTGCCAGCTGTGCCTGTTTTAGTCTTGGAAATTGTGATTTTTGTCTTTCACAGCTTAATTCTGAAATAACTTATCACAGCTTTCAGCCATGGTTTCCTCAGAGTTCTTTCCTTCCACATCATTTAAGTGAAAAGGAAACAAGACAGTTATGTCAGAGGCTCCTCCCACATTTGGCAGGGATCTTTTCAACTGAGGGAGGTTTTCCGGTTTTTCCCTTCAAAGCTAGTGGTGAGAGCGCCTTCTCCCTTCATCTCTCTTTCACCCACTCCATTGCCACTCATGTTGGTTTCTTTTCTATCTGGGTCCTAATTTGAAATGTGTAGCAGGGGCTGGTGTTACAGTACTGCAGGTTAAGCTGCGGTCTGCAATGCCAGCATCCATATGGGCACCGGCATGAATCCCTGCTGCTCCACTTCCAATCCAGCTCCCTGCTATTGTGCCTAGGAAAGCAGCAGAAGATGGCCCAAGTGCTTGGGCACCCACCACCCATGTGGGAGACCCAGATGGAATTCCAGGCTCCTGCCTTTAGCCTGCCCAGGCTTGGCCATTGCAGCCATTTGGGGACTGAATCAGTGGATGAAAGAGAGTGTGTGTGTGTGTTTCCTTGTCTCTCTGTAACCCGCTTTTCAAAATAAATAAACATAAATCTTAAAAAATAAAACAACAATGCATTAGCAATTTTTAAATTGCACAAAGAAGTCTGTTCCAAAAGAGATTAGCAAAGGATACACTGGTTTGTTTACTCAACCCATTTCTCCCCAGATTTTCTATCCTATCTAACCCAAATTCCAATCCTATTCTAACCCAAATTAGCTCAGGTGTCCACCCCATTTGTTCAGGAGTTCACATGGATCAGAGAAAGGCTACTCCACCCACAGCTCTGCAGATTGACTCTGATTTGTTCTTATTACACCATAATTCAACACTCCTTTGCCAAGTATTGATCTATGAATGGTATGTGACCCAATCCCAGGCAATGATACATGAAAGTAAACCCACTTAGGGCTTCAAAGAAAAGTTTTCTCCCTCTAAGTGGAGTCATTGGTAGAAGTAAACTCCTTTCTTTCTTGGAAACATGTCCATGTGCTGTTTTGATACTTAGAACTGCTACAGCCATCTTACAAACAACATGAGGGTAAAGCTAACCCATAGATGAGGGCAGAGCCAAAACACAGAAGTTACAGCTAGGCCCTAATGAACTGAATCTGGAGCACGTCACCCTCTAGACTCTTCCTAGACAGACTGTGTCAATATTGCCTGTAGTATGATGGGGATGTATAGGTAGAATTGCTTAATTTGCATTAAACTCTTAACATTACAACTACACTGTTTTTTCCCCTTAATTTGAGAGGTAGAGAGAAAGAGACAACACATGCTTCCATATTATTGCTCACTCCCCCAAAACCTACAATGGCTGAGGGTCTAAAAGTGGGAGCCTAGGCCTCAATCAAGGTCTCCCACAGTGACGGCAAGAGCCCAATTACTTGAGTCATCACCACCACCTCCCAAGGTCTGTATTGTCAGGAAGCTGGAGCCAGAAGTTGGAGGTGGAGATCAAACCCAGGTACTCTGATTTGGGATAGGAGCATCTTAACCACCAGCTTAACTGCTCAGCAGAATACCCACCTCTACACTGAACTACTGATGATTTTTACAGAGTATTCAGCAACTCTGGCCTGTTGTAGAATGAGGATCTATTTTTTAAGCAAAATTCACCTAGAGACTGAAAAAAATAAAAGCCTAAAAGATAAACTTAGAAGTAATGACTTCCAAGGGAAGCAGACCAAGGCTAGGAAGCTGATAGTGAATAACTGAAAACACATCAAAGAAGGGGGGGTGGGGAATGTCATTCTATTGGGATATAGAAAACCCAGAAAACTATTCTATTGAATAGGGAGTTGCATTCAATGACACAATTGTTTCCTAGAGCTTGGATACTCCTGCTTGTGACGCATATCTGACATTTGTCAGCTCCTGGATTTCTTATTAGAATTTTTTTAGTTCTCATTAGATTGAGAACTAAGTCCTGAATTTTCCTGAGACATTACCTGAATCCCAGTAAGCTCTGCCCCCTCCTCCATGCACATTTCCACTAATAATTAACACTTGCATGGAATTCTTGATTTTCAAAATATTCACTTCTATTATCTCTGTTGCTCTGCCCCATATCCTTATGAAATATAAGAAGTTGCTCTCATTTTAGCAGTGAGGAAACTGAGAGGGAAAGAAATCAAGACCATTTGGCCCACAAATAGGAGAGTGGAAAAGCAGGCTCTTCTAACTCCACACTCAACTTTCCACTTCACTCTGGCCCTCATGGTCCTCATTCCTGCACGCTGTAACAAATTTGAAGCTACGCTACTGAGCAGCAGCAATTGGTCTGAAATAAGAAATCTTTGTATTCAAATATAAACATGAATATTTGAAAATTGCTAATTTGGGCCAAATGTTGGGCTCACCATGATTGCCAACCTCTTTTGTGTGCACAAACTCCCTTAAACCGTTTGTTCTCATATAACATTTAACTTAAGATGTCATACACAATGAACATATACTGTTTCCCATGTACAATGTTTTCCAGTTTCAAATTCACTTTAGGCCATCAAAAGGGAACATAAAATAACTCCAGAACTCTAGACTTTTGCAATTACCTTGTGGAGAGGGAAAAGGAAGAGTGGGAAGAGTTTTTACAACTGAGAAAACCCAGATTTCTTATTAGTCATGGTCTAAAAATGACAACCCCCTGCCTATCCAGCAGCCCTCTTTCCACCCCACCCCCACCCTGAAGGCTGCAGCTGGCAGAGCCTGCTGCAGAACACATTTTTCTGCCTGGGAAGTCATCTACAGACCTGAGCAGGGAACCCATTTTTGCCCAAGCTGGACTGGTCCCCATGGCCTTAGGGGCAGAGCACCACCCACGTGGGCTGGAATGAAGCACCTGGGAGTATCCAACTGCAGCTCCAGCCTCTGGCCATGGCACCTGGCCACCTCTGACCCACCAAGACGTGCAGCCAGCACCAAGGCCCCTCCACACCTGCAAAACCCCTTCTCCTAAAAGAGCTCTTGGGGGAGCTTAACAAGATTGCCTGAGGACTCCCCACCTTTCCACTTCGAGTAGCCTTTGTGTATCGACTGGTGAGAGGGGATGGAGGGCACCTTCCCATGAGAGCCGGCAGTGGAGCAGCCACAACTTCAAGCTCAAAAAGAAAGGAGGGTGCGGTTTCTGAGGCACAGGAAGGGGTCCCTTGCTCCCAGATATATTTCTCCAACAACTGTCCAGCTACCTGAATACAACAGGATAAAACCTGTTAAAATCCAAAATAAAAGTAACCCAGGATATCTTTGACAAGGTTACCACTTTCCTATGCCCCACTCTTTTACTTTGGGTTCCATACAACATGGTCCCCATCTTACAAACTATACTTCCCGCCAGCACCGAGGCTCACTAGGCTAATCCTCCGCCTGCAGCGCCAGCACCCCGGGTTCTAGTCCCGGTTGGGGCGCCGGATTCTGTCCCGGTTGCTCCTCTTCCAGTCCAGCTCTCAGGAAGGCAGTGGAGGATGGCCCAAGTGCTTGGGTCCTGCATCCGCATGAGAGACCAGAAGAAGCACCTGGCTCCTGGCTTCGGATCGGTGCAGAGCACCAGCCGCAACACGCCGGCCATAGCAGCCACTTGGGGGGTGAACCAACGAAAAAAGGAAGACCTTTCTCTCTCTCTCTCTAACTCTGCCTGCCAAAAAAAAAAAAAAAAAGAAAGAAAGAAAAAAGAAACAAACTATACTTCCCTTTATAAGAAGGCACAGTCCAAATTTTCTCCACATCCCCTAAGTCTACTCCTTACCCCCTCACTCCCCAAATCAACACATTTTCCCTTAGGCCTATAATCATGATTGCTCATGAATTTAAACCCCCAACAGAGGCCTGGGCTCCAGATGCAAACATCTCAGAGCAACATTGTTAAGATCATTGTTATACCCTTTTCCCAGGAGGACAAATACATTCCATCCAATCAAGGTTCTAGGCCTTGGCTTCATGCAAGAACACCAAAAAATTGGATGGAGTTTCTGTTTCCATTTGTATATTGTCTTACATTGGAGTCTTGGAAATAGATTCTGAGATGGAAAGTTGCCTGATGAAGGCTTCCTAGGGAGAGCTGTCGGGATATAGAGATGTAAAGAAAGCAGGATTGGGCACAGGCAGAAACTAATCCACAACATGGTTACAGCAGAGGCTTCAGACAATGTGATGGAGGTTCTGAAACTTGTTCCAACCTGAGATAAGAGACCAAGTTTTTAAATCCCCACTGTGGCCAGTTATTAGCGGTAGGTGGTCCCCTAGGAAGGGTCGTACCCTAGGTAAGGCAGTTCTCTGTGGTGCATAGCAATTCCCACTGAGGGACAGAGCTGCAAGCCATTACCAGCCAGCATACCAGAGCTTGGAATGGATGCATCAGTTCTGAAGAGGGACTGGGACGCAGCAGAGCAGCCTGCTGCATGACCTACCCTTGTACACTTGGATTCACTTGTTTTTGGGTAGTAAGCCTATCCTGAAGGAATGGTTTTCCAGGATTCTGGTTTTTCTTGTTTCCAGAACAAACTTACATAGCAAAGACTTGTATAACAAAAATGCTTGCTTCTACAATGGATCTGAAGGTTGTAACTGACACTCACCAGTCTCCTTAACCACCCTACTTGTATTACAGCCCCTTCACTCTCAGTCAGGACCTCTGCTGGTCACAGTGTCATGTATGGTGGAGTCACTCAGGCCTGCTCCTCAAAGGGATGTGAGCAGGTCATTCGCAGGCAGTGGCTGCTCTCCTGTTATTTTTTTCCATTAAAGCTAAGTAAGGTATCCCAGTGTACCACCTAGGAGTCAAATATTTACTCCCTGCCCTCAGTGTAGAGCAGTTACTTACGTCTTCATAATGAAGGCCAATCACTCATAAAAGAATCTAATTTCTTATTTTTTTGACTGCTGGTCTTTTAGCAAGAGAAGCCCAAAGTGACCAGGTGGCAATCATAGCCATAGCTCAAAGTCCCAAGGGTAACAAATGCTGGCAAGGATGCAGAGAAAAGAAAAACCTATATCATGGGAATGCAAATCAGTACAGGCATCATAGAGAAAAGTATGGAGGTTCCTTGGGAAGCTAAAAATAAAGTACTGAATAAACTAACTATCCTACCTGCGGGTGTGTATCCAAAGGAAGCTAAATCAGCACATGAAGGAGATACTTTCACTTCCCTATCATTGCAGCACCATTCACAAGGAACATGACATGAAATCAGCTTAAGGCCCTACTGGTAGATGAATGGATAAAGCAAATGTGAGAAAACACACAACAAAATATTATTCATCCACAAAAAAAGAATGAAATACTGACATTTGCAGCAAGATGTCTGGAACTGGAATTGAAATAAGTCAAGCACAGAAAGACAAATACTGAATGTTCTCTCTTCTATGCAAAAGTTAAAAATAATAATAATAAGCAATCTGAATTTAGAATAGGGTTTACCAGAGGTTGGGAGGGGTGGGGAGGAGAGGGAAGAGATGGAGTTTGGATAATGGGTACCAAAGCACAGTCAGATAGTAGTAGTATGTTCTTATGTTTCACAGCACCATAAGGTGACCAGAATTCACAATAATGTGTTATCTACTGCATAAAGAACTAGAAGAGAAGAACAAAGAAAAAACAAGGAAATGGAAAGGTTATTTGCCTAGTTTGCCTGATTTGATTGGTTTACTCTGTAAATGTGTTGAATGTTTAACTGAACTCTGTGAAAATGTACGAGAATGACATGCTCATCAAATTTTTAAAAAATTAAGAGATCATGAATTAAAAAAATAAATTCCAAAGGGGCACAGTAAGTAGTAGAAGCATATTCTCTCCCTCCTTATCTTCTCTCTCTGTCTCTCTCTGGAAACCAGGACTTACAGATGCAGAGGCTAGACTTGTGGGAAATGGTTCCACAGGGATCTCTAGACCATGTGGCCCAAGCATCAGAGCTGCTTCCATCAAAACCTGTGCCTATAGTATAGCTCCTCCCTTCCCTGAGCCCACTCAAAACAGCCTTCCACGATCCCATGTCAATAGGTAGCAATAGTCCAAAATATGCTACCTCCACAAGTGAAGTGCTGTGCTTTTGGACTTTGGATTTGGGGTGTTGTTTTTTGTTTTTGTTTTTGTTTTTGTTTTTTTTGTTTGTTTGTTTGTTTTTTGAGAGTGGGAGATGGGAGTTGCTATAAGTTTTCCTTTACCTAGACACTATATTCCAACACAGCACACACACCCCTGGTTTGTGTGCAATTCGTCAATAAAGAGTCCAGCCTCTCTTTCCATCAGTGGGCCTGGGCCTAAATAGTTCAGGTGCACAAACCTAGTGAGAGACCACATATATTTATTGGATTGGCAACCAAGAGCCTCTTGTGACTGTTTTTATTTCTATAATCTAAGCAATTTCCGGGGGCCGGAGCCGTGGTGCAGTAGGTTAATCCTCCGCCTACAGTGCCGGCATCCCATATGGGCGCTGGTTCTAGTCCCAGCTGCTCCTCTTCCGATTCAGCTCTCTGCTGTGGCCTGGGAAAGCAGTAGAAAATGGCCTAAGTCCTTGGGCCCTGCACCTGCATGGGAGACTGGGAGGAAGCACCTGAGTCCTGGCTTCAGATCGGCACAGCTCCAGCCATTGCAGCCATTTGGGGAGTGAATCAGCGGATGGAAGATCTCTCTCTCTCTTTCTCACTGTCTGTAACTCTACCTCTCAAATAAATAAAATAAATCTTAAAAAAAAAAAAACTAAGCAATTTCCTTGGGTGCCCTCCCAACTTATTTCAAGGGACGCCATGTTCCACGATCTAACAAAGCTCCAATCTTTATTTAATAGCCACCCTCTTGGCTATTCTTCTGTCTTTAACTGTTCACTGCAATCATTTCACCCATTTATTGAGGCATTTCATCTCTATCCTTAAAGGATCTACTGGAAGGGAACCCTATTTTAAGACAACATCTCTTATCATCATTCCTGGCCTACAGATCTTATCAATGCTGGTAACCCCTCTTAAATTTCCTGAGGAACTCAGTCAAGTCATGGGATTTCCAGTACTGAACAGTATAGGCCTTCCAGTCTCTCCCTCTGTCATCTACTTCCCTTCATGTAGCTCTGAGTCTTCACTTCCTCAAACTTCTAAGAGTTATTCTAGTACATTAGTATATCCTCCTAGAAACCTCGGTTAGCATATTAAGTTAGGTACTACAAAATTCTCTATTAGTAAACTCTTCCATATCCAAATTTGTGTCACACCCATGGTTCAGAATCCAGTTCCATATATCCTCTCCCAGCTTCCCATTGGTAGATGTTGGCTAGGACCTGAAGCTTCTTTGACACAGTTTCTCTCATCCCTTAGCAAGTCCAGCTCCTCTTCAGCCTGATTATGACTTATTGGCTGAATAGCTAAAAAAAAATTTTAAAAAAAAGAAAGTGAAGGTAGGTCCCAAGAGAGCAAAGCATTGTCTTTAAAGTTATCTGCTTCACTTGAGTCGCCTATATGGTATTCAAGCACTGGGAGTGAGACTACTATTTTCTAACAAAGGAGATGGGCCACTTCTGCGAGCCCAGCAGGTTTTGAAGAATCTGTGAGTTCAAATTTCTCAAGTGCATCCCAAGTGGTAGATCACTCTAGTTCCCGGGTAGGTCTTCAGCCTTGGCCTAGGAGACCTGCCAAGGCTTAAGAATTCAATCTTCTCTGAAGCTCCACTACTCTTAAGAACAGGTTCTCGACTTTGTCTCTCCTCCAACTGTAGGCTATTAGGGTTTCCTTAAGTGTTGCCAACAAGATCCTCTGGCTTTCACATTTTTCCTTGAAATGGTGATTAACCACCCGAGCCTGTCATCGTTGCTCTTCAAGGAATTAATGGCACTTAACAACAGTCACCCAATTCCATAGTTCTTCAAGTTACCATTTCCTCATACCTCTCAAAAGACAAGGATGTTGCAGCAACCTTCATTCCACCAGGAACTCACTTCAGTTCATACAAGTGAATGTTTAAACAATCTACTAGATAATATCCTACCAATGATGAATATTGCCAGCCATCAATAAATGGTGATTCATATCCAAAATCCTATTTTAGAGTCAACTTTCTAGGACCATATCCAGTACTGATTATATTGTATTGGGTTGCCTAGACATAATCTCTACAATGGAAAGTTGCATGCTGGTGGCCTATATGGTTATACTTAAAGGGGATAATCCTATAAATAAATACTAACAAAGTTGGGATTGGGTAGAGACCATCGCCAACCCTTAGGAAGCTGAAATGGTCTTTGAAAGTAGCTTCAAACTGAATCAAGGACCCCATACTTTGTATCGCTACATAAGCCAAATCACTGGGCTATTCTCAGAACAGAGAAGGTCATGACATTGAATGGTTTCCTTCTATGGGGACAGGTCTCAGGAAAGTTATGAATAGCCCATCATATTGCCAGGCTCTGATGTGGGAATCTGGATAACACTACAGTGCCCATTACATGCAGATAAAGCGTGTATCCAAGAGCAGTAAAAATATCCTAGGTCTCCCTTAGAAATTCATCTCAAGATTCTTCCTACCTTACTCAGTACCCCTTGGTCATCGTGGTCTTATGATAACTCTTTGAATACACCAGTTGTTGCCTTTATCTGGAATCCCTCTTTCCCTGGGTCCTCCTATGTCATCTCCTCAGAGTACATTTTAAAGATATTTATTATTTATTTGAAAGGTGGACTCTCTCTCTCACACACACACACACACACAGAGAGAGAGAGAGAGAGAGAGGTCCTCCAAATGCTGGTTAATGCTCCAAATGTCCACAACAGCCGAGGCTGGGCCAGGCCAAAACCAGGAGGCAGGAATTCTATCTGTTCTCCCATATGGGTGGCAGAGACCCAAGTATTTGGGCCATCATCAGATGCCTCCCTGGGTGTGCATTAGAGGAAAGGGAGATCAAGAGCAGAGGCAGAACTCCATCCCAGGCACTGATATGTGATACATGTGTCCCAAGTGGAGGCTTTTCCTGCTGCACCACAAGACCTGCCCCTCAAAGATCATTCTTAACTCCCTACACAAGCAGGTTTGTGCTCACACTCACCTTGCCTATTTCCTCCTTCATACTTGCCATGGGATATTTGCTTCCCTATGTATTTATTATCTGTGGTTCCCTCCAGATTATAAGCTCTGTTGGTCCAGGAATTCCATCTGGCTATTCATTATGGCATCCCCAGTTCCTGGAACACGGTAGGTGGAGGCTCAATAAAAATGACTTGAATGGATGAACTGAAACAGAGCAGTGATAACTTTGATAGAAAGATTCATCATTGATAATAATGAGGAACAGGGTTATGAAAAGCAATAATCAGATTGTTGAAACACCTTCAGGAATAAGAACTGTCTACAGGGAAAATAGTGTAACAGGCAAAGTTTGATTCCAGTTCCTTTGCTTCCCTTTCCTATTTGCCATTTAAACCCCTATGTGCCCAAGTTAGGAGTCCCTGCCTATTCTTGTCTATGCCAGTGGGGGCCATAAGCCATAAAAACCTAAGTTCTAACATTTCTGGGATTCTTATTTGTACTCACTAGCTGGTGAGATCTGGGCAAATCCAGAGTACTTTGGCATTCATTTCAGCCAATACTTTTCCCAAGGGTATTTTCATTTCCAACTCAGTTTAAATAGGAGTGAAAGGGATAGCTTTCTAACTAAAATAAAACTTAGTAAACTTGGGAAGATATAGAGTCATCTTTAGATCATTAGACATTTTACAGGACCCATTGGATTAGATCTTTCTAAATTTAGATCAATACCAGCAAACAAGCCTCAAGATGACTAATGGTTACCATTGGCCATTATTAGTCATTTGACGCCGAACTAAATCAGTCACCTAACCTCTCCAAGGTTCAGCCTGTTTGTGTATGAAAGGAGAGTGAATGTAGATGGGTGGAAAGAGTTTTGGACTGGGACTGGGCAGGATCCTGGCTCTGCCAAATTCCTACGTGATCTTGCACAGGTATTTCATAATTCTAGGTTTCAATTTATAATCTGTAAGCAAAGAGCTAGATATGACATCCTCTCAGTTTCTTTTAAGCACATAAATTCTGTTTCTGTTTGCCCCAAAACCTAAAGCAGATGAGCTCAAGCCTTCCTCAAAAATGGAGTCAATTTTTACGCCAACAACTTTCTTGCGGAAAGTTTCAGGTATAAAGAGAATCAGCTTGTAAAACAGATGACTGAGCATTTCTCAAAATAAACATTTGCCAAAGCCAAGTTAGACAGGGGATTGCCTGGAGTTATGAGCTTCAAATGAAGCACTAAAACTCTTAATGGACTTGGAGAATCATTTGGAGATTTAGCATTTATTAATATTCCTACCGATTCTATTTTCTACTCCAGATTCAATGCAAGGGCTATTTTTATCAGTATATTTGTTACATTCATTGAATAGCATGACAACATCTTGTAGAATTACACAGAAATGTCCTGAAGTTGCTTTTAGAAATGGCTATTTTTATTCTGTAGAGTTAATTGAACCTGCTGCTATATATCTAATTTATGCAAAGCACAAAGACAGAGAGTGGCTAAACAAAGGTATGTTGGGTGCATAATATTAAAAATCACTCCCTCTAATGTTACGGAATATAGGCTATCAAAATTATCTTCCTCCCCAAATGTAATAGCTGAACTTTATTTATAGTTGCATGTGTATATTTAATCTGTGTAAACCAATAAATATAGCAGGATGAAGCAATTTTTCTCTACTAGTATTGGCAGATAAAGTTACTTAAGTCAATATTTTGGTAATTTAAGCATTGATAACCGGCTCTTGAATATATTAATGATGATCCATTTCACTACACATCATTACCTGGATCAATTTGTCTATCCCTTCTTTATATAGATCTAACTGGCTCAACTTCCATTCACAAATGTAAAGTACCATCAGTACACATTACTTTTTTAGTCCTTCTTGCTTCAAATATTGATTTTTAATTTTTTTTGTCAAACAGAACGTGCACTCTCATTTTGTACTAACATGATACACACACACAAATCTGTGTGAGAACCACCATGCTACATATAATTTCCCCAAGATTTAGGCACTCTTAGGCATTCACATCAGTATTTTTCTAAAGCTATTTTTGTTTTCAAGAAATAGAAACTGAGTCTGGCTTGCTTAAGTAAAAGGAGGAAGAAAACAGGCTTATTGGAAGGCTCTGGGGTTATCACCCAGAACCAAAAGGAAAACTGAATAAGCAGAACTCAGCACAGGAGCCAGGATGTCCCCTGGTCCTCATCAGGAGATAAATGACACATGCTGAGTACTTCCTGTGTGACTGGCACAATTCCACACACTTATTTTACAGGTGTTTTCTCATTTAGTCTTCAAAACAATGTCACAAGGTCAATACCACTACCTCTGTTTTAATGATGAGAAAGCTGGGGGAAGGCATGCTAAGTAATTTGCCCAAAGTTGCAGAGCCAAGACTCCAAGTTACCCTTGCATGATGCCTTCATTCTAGAGCTTGGCCCAAAAATAACAGCTCCATCAATTGTCACTCTCCATGTGTCAGTTTCAGATTTCAGACTCATGTGGAAAGATTTCCTTATCAGAGAGGCAGGGCTGTATTGTATAAGCATGGAACATAGGAATGTGTAGCACAAGCTGGTCCCAAAGAAAGAGAAATCCTTCTAAGCCAACAGACCAACCAAATACTGTCTACTGTGCCTCTGCAGTGTGCAAAACTTGAGCCTGACCCCAGAAGACCTGGGTTCCTGCCCATATGTTTATCCTGTGGCTTTGGCAAAGTTTAACCAAGCAGGACTTCAATTAGTTCAATTATAAAATTAACCGGATTGCACTTAACCCATACTATCTGAGATTCCACTATAAGTTTATCCTCTTAGGAGGCACCTCCTTAAGCTTCTACATGCTTGAAAACTCTAAGCTACAGTTTCCTCTCCTCCAAAGTAAGTGCTATGGCTTGAACGTGATCTTGCCCTTGAACTCGGGCAGGACTTTAAACTCCAAAGTCAGGGCAGTCATTGTGGTGCAACAGGTTAAACCATCACTTAGGACACCCACATCACATATCAGAGTGCTTAATTCAAGTCCCAGCTACTACATGACCGGTTCAGCTTCCAGCTAATGCACAACCAGAGAAGCACAGATGGTGGAGCAAATACTTGAGTCCCTGCCATCCACGTAGGAGACTCAGATTGACTTTCAGGTCTTAGTTTCAGACTGGCCAAGCCCTGGCTGTTTTAAGAATTTGGGGAGTGAGCCAACAGAAGGAATATCTCTCTCTCTGTCATTCTACTTCTCAACTCAGTACACATAAGCCCCAAGATCATCAGTTAATCATACCAAGAGCGTGGAGACTTAATCCAATTATGGTATTTGGAAGGTGGGTCCTGGTGGAAGGAACTTAGGTCTTTGGGGACACACCCTTGACAGGCACTTCTCACAAGAGGACTGGGTGTAAAAGCCTAAGTCATGTCCAGTTGCTCTTTCTGCTTCCTGGATCACCATGATCCTTGCTCCACACGTGCTCTACCACTGCCCTCCGCTGTCAGCATCAGAGGTCAAACCAATGGAGCCTGCCCCATTTGGAACTGTGAATCCCAGAGCCAAAATAAACCTCTTTCCTTCACAATGGCTTACCTCAGGCTTCTCACGGTAGTAATGAAAAGATGACAACAATAACCTAGACTTTACAAAAGCAGTCACGAAAGCCTCTCATCTTTGGGGAAATTCTCTGCTTTTTTCATTCTGAAATCCTTTTTACTAGAAGAGTGTTACATGGACCTTGGATTCCTGGTGTCTCTTCTTAGGAAACCATTCCACTATGTCCTTCAGTCTCCTCCCCCAGGCAGGGGTGTTCTAGCAGGATTCTGGATTGAGCAATGTGAAAATACAGATTTTACTGCCGCTTGGCAGTAGCCATTTTAAAACCAACCCGTTCTGGATCACATTTCCATATATTGCCAGAAAGGGAGTGCCAAAGTGGGTATTTGGTATGGCAGTTAAGACATGACTTGGAACGTCGGCATTGTGGCATAGCAGGTCAAGCCACTGCCTGCAGCACCAGTATCCCATATGGATGCTGGTTCCAGTCCCAACTGTTCCACTTCTGTTCCAGCTCCTTGCTTTTTTTCCTTGTTTGGGAAAGCAGCAGAGCATGGCCCAAGTGCTTGGTGGAGACCCAGAAGAAGCTCCTGACTCCTGGCTTCAGCCTGGCTCAGCCCTGGCTGTTACAGCCATATGGGGAGTGAACCAGCAAATGGAAGACCTCTCTCTCTGTCTCCCCCTCTCTGTCTCTGTAACTCTACCTTTCAAATAAATAAAATAAATCTTTAAAAAAAAATACATTATCTGGGACACCTGTATTCCATATCACGGTGACCAGTTTGAGTCCTTGCTCTACTTCCCATTTCAACGTCTCACTAATATACACCCTGGGAGGCAGCAGCGATGGCTTAAGTAGTTGGGCCTTGGTCACCCATGTGGGAGATCCAGATTAAATTACCAACTCCTGGCTTTGGCATGGCCCAATCTCGGCTGTTATTGGTATTTGAGGAGTGAAGCAGCAAAAAGAAGATCTCTCCGTGTCTCTCCATGCCTTTCTCTGTGTGTCTCTCTTTCAAATAAAATGAAAATTAATCAATTAATAAACATTATTTCCTTTTTAAATTTATATAAAGGCAACAATTTCATGCATTATATATATACAGTTTTAAGAATGTAATGAATCTTCCCACCCTACTAAAAGAAAGAGAATATCAAAGCTCAAGGTGTCAAAGACTTAAACTAGTTGAGGGGTTTCAGTGAGGTTGTTCAGGTAAGCTGTTAAATTTAGATCCAAACACCTGAATTAATACATGTGTTTACTATAATTCCCAATCTTTTTAATCCCATATAATCAAATTACCAAATACACAGCCACTTCAGACATGGAGCAATTCACCATTTTTAAATAAAGGATTTTTTAAAAAATCCTCTGTAGTCAACATGACCATATGCTTTTCTAGGAATCATAGTTGTCATGGGCAGAAGAGTGGCCACTAAAAATATCAGATCCCAATCCCTGGAAACTGCCAATGTTGCCTTTTGTGGCAAAGACTTCACAGATATGACTAAGTGAAGGATCCTGTGCCTCCTACTCAAGTGGGCCCTACATACCATTACAAGTGTCCTTATAAGACAGAGGCAGAGGCAGATTTGACACACATACAGTGAAAGTGACATGAAAAAGGAGCAGAGATTTGAAGAAGCTGGCCTTAAAGATGGGGTGACATGACCGTTCGCTGAGGCATGCCGGCAGTCACCATAAATTAGACGACGCAAGGAATGACCTCTCCTCTTGAGCCTCTGGGGAGACCTCAGCCCTGCCAGTGTCTTGATTTGAGCCCTGTGATACTGATTTCAAACTTCTGACCCCCAGAACTGTTAGAGAATACTTTCTGTTGTTTTAAGCCACCAAGTTTGCGGTCATTTGTTGCAGTAGCCTCAGGGTACTAATACAGAGGTAGACTGGTTACTGTTCAGTAGCTGTTCACTTCATCCCCTCACTTCAGGGGGAAGGACCATGTATGTCCCTGCCCATTGATTCAGAACTTGGCCATGAGACTTACTATCATCTCATCTCAAGGTGAGTGGAAACTGCATCTCTGCCCCTTGATTTTGGGTTCAGCCTCATGACTTGTGAAGCCTATTTGTGCACGTGGCCTGTGCTTGCATTATTGCACCTGTTCTCTCATGCGTCTGCCATTGCTGGGGAAGAACACGCCCTGGGCAGCCTGCTGGTCTTAGAAGAATGAGAAACACTGATGCCAACAAAGCCCACAGCCTACAGCACAGATCACCCAGCTCAACCCCGAGTGGCCTGGAAATACCAGTACATGTCTGTTGTTCACAGAGATCTTCTGACTGAATATTATCTAAGAGTGTGGTTGACATGAGTAGATCTAGTCATAATATTTAATTTCCTAATTAAATGTTTTAATTCCTTAATTAAGCATATGTGCATATATACTTGGAACATATAAAATGATACATTAACCTAATGGCTTTTCCATTCTCACACTTCATGAAACAGGTGTATTAAAATATTTACAAATAACTCAAACAGCCGTGTGTTGTTATCACACAGCTTTCCAGAGTGTACTGTCTTCACTTATATCCAGGTTGTAGAAGGAACTGAATTGTTAAGTTTTGCACTGAAAACTTTATTCCAATCCACAAGAACTCAGTCTCATAACTATAGAAATGGGTTGTTTTTTTTTTCTTTACCATTCATTACAATTCTTATAATGTAACATGCATTGCTCTTTATAAGATTGGTTTATAGTGACATTCAATGCTTGTAATTATGAGGCTATAACCTCAGGATTAATCACTAAATTGCATTAAATTTTTTATCTCCTTTTTTCCCTGACCTATTAAATTAGGTGATTAATTGGCTTTACTCCAAGTCATTTCAAGATAATGTAGGGATGTCATTGTAGTGTAGTAGGTTACACTGTCATCCCATATGAGTGCTGCTTTGAGTCCCGGCTGCTCCACTTTTCATCCAGCTTCCTATGGTATGTGCAAAGGCAGTAGAAGATGGCCCAAGTCCTTGGGCCTCTGCCACCCACATGGCAGACCCAGTAGGAGGTACAAGTTCCTGTCTTTGGCCTGGCCTAGCTTTGGCCACAGCAGCTATTTGGGCAGTGAACCAGTAGATGGAAGATCTCTTTCTCTCTTCCTCCGTCCCTCCATCACCCTATAACTTTGCCTTTCAAATAAAATAAAATATATTTTTTTTAAAAAAAGATACTACATATTTCTCAAACTGGTCCCTACCAGTCAATGATGCGATCTTTCTATTACCTGAAATGTTTGTCACAGTGCTCAGCTGGGAATTCTTAACAATGGTTCATATGGTCAAATGCGTTTGTAAAATCTGTCAAAGTGACATATTATAACTGCAATGTGTTAAGACTAGTAAATCCTTCTGTTGTGACTTATTCTCTACCAAGCTTTCCCCTTGTGCCAGGTGATTTTGGAGTGCCCACAGGCATTTTCGAGAGCTGCAGGGAAATTGAGCTGTGCTTTTAGTTTGAGTTCAGTGAGATACATTTTGGTGACTGACGATCACTTCTCTTGAGTGAAGTTACTGTTAACCATCCTGGTGCAGGAACAGCTTTTAGGAACACTGCTACCACCCACTGTGCCAAGTTACCTGGCACAAGATCCAGGACCAAAGTCCATATCAAAATATTCACACATCTTATGGTATTCAGCACAGAAGTGTCAGTATTAGAAAAGAAACCTGATTTGAAATGTATGGAACCAGAAGCTAATCTGTGGAAAATTCTTCCAATCATCAGAGATTTAAAATTCTAAGTAGAAGATTTGGTTCTTATTAATCCCTAATAAGAACAGAAGTTCTCTCTTATTGAGGAAATGTACTCAATAATGCAGTATATACAATTATAAATGCACCATTGATTTTTTTATGAGAAACATATGAAAGAAATTTATCAGAATTCCTAGATCTATTGGGGGAAAACCCTCAGCAGTACCACAAACTGAGTCCATCTCTATAACAGCTCAATTACAAATGAAACTCACTAATGGTTTTCTCAAATCTGACAGCTGACTAAGTGCAAATCACCTTACTAAGACCAAATGATGAAGGTCCAGGACACTTTTATAAACTGTTTATAATTTTTTAAAATTTTAATAATTATCTTTTTTTAAAGATTTATGTATTTATTTGAAAGAGTTACACAGAGAGAAAAGGAGAGGAGAAAAGAAGAGAGAGAGAAGAGGCACAGAGAGAGAGATCTTCCATCCACTGGTTCACTCCCCAGTTGGCCACAACGGCCAGAGCGTCACTGATCCGAAGCCAGGAGCCAGGAGCTTCTTCTGAGACTCCCACACGGGTGCAGGGTGTTGGGCCATCTTCTACTGCTTTCCCAGGCTATAACAGAGAGCTGGATCAGAAGTGGAGCAGCCAGGTTTCAAACCAGCGCCCATATGGGATGCTGGTGCTGCAGGCCAGGGTGTTAGCCCACTGCACCACAGCACCTGCCCCCCAACAATTATCTTTAAATCCTCATTATGAAAAATATTATAAAATCATTGTTACATGAATACATCAATTCTGTTTTCTGGATATCGTCATGCTTGTCATATTTATCAACTTGTTAAACAGATTATTTGCTTTCTTGTTCTAAATAACTATTCACCTTGGAGCAAATTTTGGTTTCTTCTTCTTAAAGTGTATCCCTTCAAATTGATTTCTCAAAAGGTTTTTTGAAATGAAGAGTGACAACCAAAGTAAGGCTGGAGCCCGAATGTAGCTCTTTGCTCCTGAACCAAACCATGGTGCTCCTGTCAAGGGCACACTGTGCCGCAGGTGCCATGACTGTGCATCACCCGCTACTCCTTCCCCGGTACTCGTGCCCAGCACAGACCCAGTCGCCTCACAGCTGGCTGTCTAAAGCTGAGAGGGAATGGAAAAGGAACAGGGCCGATTTAGCCTGCTTCAGGGTTCAAATTCTAACTCCTCCATGTCCTAGTTATTCTAGAACCTCAGGTAGACACCTTCATCTCTGAGGATAATACAAGAGGTCACCGTGTTCCATGAATTAATCCATGTAGCGGGCTTAGATGAATACCGAGCATCTGAGAATAAGCTCTCAATAAAGGTTGTTGTAGGCATCGTTCCCCTCTTCTAGGACCTGTGTGCAGTGTTAGTCCCTCATTTAGTTCTCATAACCAGCTGCATGCTTAAGCATTTGTCTGATGCAAAAGACAAAGTTGCACAGAGCTTCAAAGTTTGCTCAAAATATTACCCCATGGCTAGTATGAGTGAAAGAGGGGATATGGAAATCCATAATGATATAACTCTACCCTGCCTTTCTGCTGTACCAGAGACCTCAAAAAAATGGATTTTGTCCTCATTTCACACAAATGAAAATGATGGATTTCATTAGCACAAAAGAAAGTTGACATAAATTTCTGTGAGCAAAATAATAATTGATGGTTGATTGGTGAAGGGGCTTGTTTGTATTAAATAAACAGAAAGTCAAAAGCGTTAAAGAAAATGTAAATATATGCAATATTTGTTATTTCATACCCTTCACAAATCTAGTCATTGTAATATTTAGAAATATGAAAGCATATTTTATATGAATTGATTTGCTCTTGTAATTAGTCGGTTACATTAAATGAAAAAGCACTTTTATTCCAAGAGTCTGACAAATTTTCCAATTGTACTGCCTTGGAGTTGTTTTTCATTTTTGTTACAAATGGAGCTACAAGCTGCTGAACTTTGAGGAATCCAGCATCGTTTCATTTTTTTGGCCAATTTATAAGGAGGCAAACCATCAAGAATAGAAGAACGCAACCACGCTCTAATGAAACAAAGAGCTATTATGCTGTCTAGAGTTGGTTTTCTTTACAGTGAGGGGTAGAGACAAAAAGTGCTCATTTTCAGAAAAGGAACTAAGAGGATGAAAGGAAAAGCCCTCACTTCTCCTTGCAGGCTCCCCAATGGGTTGAACACAATGTTCGCCACACAGAACACAATAGTTTGCTAAGTTTCTAGCATTCCGTGCCATTTGTGCTATTTAAAAGAATTTTGTATCACCTACACAGGATTCTGAAATCCTTACTAATTCTTTAAATTCTTACTAATAAATATTGTCATTATAATCAGACATTACTCCCCTCTAGGAAGAGCTTTGTCGGCCTAAGTGCCTGCACCAGAGGCTACCTCGAGAGCCCCACAGGCAGCATCTTCTCAGCTGGCCCATGCATGGTGCTAAAAATTTCTTGAATGTACCACCAACAGTAAAACTGAGAGATTTCACATTAAAGCTTAGAATTCTGGATTTCCTTGAAAAGTCAGAATATGTGAGCATGCTGGGCCTGCCTTCCCCCATAGCAACAAGCAGCAGGCACTGAACAGGTTGCTACACTTAGAGCGCACAGTCCACAGGCTGCCTCAAGCCCCACTACTCCCCACTCTTCCCTGACAGTAGAGCTGAGCACTACCTGCCACTTACCACCACTCTTAGGCTTTCCTATTTCTTCCTTTTTTTATTTTTGAAAGTAATTCAACTTTAAAAAAAAATGTAGCGAATATAAAGACAAAGAGAGACAGAGAGAAAGTTCCCATCCACTCGTTCACTCCCTTATGCCCACATGGGCCAAGGGTGGGTCAGGCAGAAACCAGGAGCTGGGGACTCAATCTAGCTCTGCCGTGTGAGTGACAGGGAGTCAACTACATGAGCCACCCATCTGCTGCCTCCCAGCGTGCACATTAGCAAGGAGCTGAAACTGATCCAGGACTCAAACCCAAGCATTTGGATACAGGATGCAGGCTTCCCAGCAAAAATCTTGAACTCTATGCCCATTCCTCTTATGCTTCTTACAGAATTCCAGAAAACAGCAGGCTCTTCATATCTGTAGGCTCTGCATCCAGCAATTCAGCCAATCACAGAATGAAAATATTGGGGAGAAAAATTGCAACTGATTAAACATGTACAGAGTTGGCCGGCGCCGTGGCTCACTTGGCTAATCCTCCGCCGGCACCCCGGGTTCTAGCTCCGGTTGGGATGCCGGATTCTGTCCCGGTTGCTCCTCTTCCAGTCCAGCTCTCTGCTGTGGCCCGGGAAGGCAGTGGAGGATGGCCCACGTGCTTGGGCCCCTGCACCGGCATGGGAGACCAGGAGGAAGCACCTGGCTCCTGGCTTCGGATCAGCGTAGCACGCCGGCCATAGAGGCCATTTGGGGGATGAACCAACGGAAAAGGAAGACCTTTCTCTCTGTCTCTGTCTAACTCTGCCTATGAAAAATAAATAAATAAATAAACAAACAAACATGTACAGAGTTATTTTTCCTGTCATTATTCTCTAAACTATACTGTATAACAACAAATCAGTGTAACAAAACAGAATAACAACAATTCTTTCAAGTAAAAATGTTCTGTGAAAAAGTGGTTGCAACTCAAACAATCACACAAGTGTTTCCTTGAGACAACCATCACATTCCAGGGTGCTGAAGGTGCTTTATGTACGTCCAATCCTGTCACAAAGAGTATTTTTGAAGATGTATACTCGTCATGGACATTTTTAAGTGAAACTAGCTTTTTTAAATGTGGGTGCACAGCAATGAAGAGTCTGATAGCCATTAGGATGACTTGACCCCACAGCCCCAGTTGGTGTCCAGTTTTACCCATCATCAGCTTCTGCACCATCAGAGTAAATATCAATACACTGGGAAAGCCAAGCGCCATTTTTTATTATTATAAAAATAGTGTTGACCTCACAGGCATCCTGAAAGGGCCTCAGTCACCCTCGGGGTACCCAGCTCACACTCAAGAGTTCCTATAGGACAGAAATAGTTCTCCATATCCATTTCTGTGCCAGAAGCAGAAAAATGAAAGACGCTTTGAGAGCGTGACAGGTTTTAAGAAACTGGACATTGAGCATCTAGCCTGGATCACTGACCCAAGCCTGTAGCCATTCAAGTCTGCAGTAATGGCCGAAACACCCATTGCAATGACTGTGGCCACCCCATCCATCTGCTTCCACACCCCAGTGAGACCACTCGTCAAATGGTCAACAGCCCTTCACAGCTGGTGTGAATGAACACAGGGATCACACTGATCACCCAAACGAGAGTCTGGGAGGTGAGGAAGGAGTTTCTAGGGGAAGCAAACATATACTTAAACTACTCACCATATTTTGCTTACAAAAGATGGGGGAAAAAGGTATGACTGCTAAAGTTAGTAATATTTATCAAGACACTGCTATGTACTTTATCCTTCCAATTTCCCTATCAATTAACTGTTATTTCTCCATTTCACTTTGACTCTAAGAGTTCACACACCACAGCCAGCAAATGGGGGAAGCACGTAAACCAACTCCCAGGAGCTTCGGCTTCACACAATCTGAGAATCCTGAGGTTTATAATGGAAACGTTGACTGGCAGGTACCAGGCTAAGGCTACATAGCAGTAAGAAGTTCTGGGATTATGTTGCACAGTAGGGTAAAGATGGATGAGGATAAGTCACTGTATATTTATTAATGAAAAAAAAAAACTAGAACATCTGAGGATGTCTTCATAAAGAAATGACAAATACTTAAAAGGATAAATACATTTACTCTGATTGACATTACACAGGGTACACATGTAATGAAACATCACCTATTACCACATAAATATGTGTAATTTTTATATGTCTGTTAAGTTTTTTAAAATCAAAAATTAAAAAGAAACCACAGTTAGAAGTAATAAGCTGTACAATACAGTGGAGCAACAGTTCACAATAATGTATTTTATGTCATCTAAAGAACTGGAAGAAAGGCACTGTAGGTGCCAAACATGAAGACAAAGGGGAAAAAGGTCTGGGAAAATGCTTATGGAATGAACATCTTTTGTCATCTAAACTAGCTCACAGTTGTGTAAGATTGACATTTTGAAAATTGATTTATTTCAAAGGCAGAAAAACAAAGTCGGGGGAGAGAGAGAATCTTTCATCCACTGGTTCACTCCCCAAATGACCACAATGTACAGAACTGTCCAGGCTGAAACCTGGAACTAGGAACTCCATCCAGATCTCCCACATGGGTGGCAGGGGTCCAAGTACTTGGATCTCTTCTGCCACTTTCCCAGGTACATTAGCAGGGAGCTGGTTCAGAAGCAGAGCAGTGGGGACTCAAACTGGTGTTTTAATATGGGATACTGGTGATGCAAGTGATGGACCAACTTGCTAGACCACAATGCCAGTCCCTAAGCTGACCTCTGAGGGAACTAGATAGTCAAATTCATAGTCTCTGAGGGGACCTTTGTCTCCACCAGGCCGGGATTTGGAGTCTGCCTTCCAGTTGTGTTGCTAATTAGCTCCAACTTTAGACAGATCACTTGATGCCTCTTAGCCTCAGTTTCCTTATCTAGAAGATGGGAACAGTTGCTTGCTTCAGCTTCATATATACTAAAATGGAATGATACAGAAAAGATTAGCATGGCCCCTGCACAAGGATGATATGCAAATTCATGAAGCATTCCATAATTTTTAAAAAATGGGAGCAATGATATTAGTTATCCATAGAGTTGTTTGAAGGATTAAAAGGGGTAATTGACAGAAAGCACAGAGAATGAGTATCTCTTAGTAGAGGCTCACAAACATTCAAAAATTATTTGCAGAACTTTTTGTTATGAAGTAACAGAGATGTAATAACAAATAACTTTATGAAGTAAAAAATGCATTAACCATTATGTGTAACTGGTATACAATGATGGTAGCAATATAAAAGGGAAACATTGAGAACAATAGCAAAGGATGCTGAAAGTACAGATTAACATTTCATGTTCTGTAAGGACAGGATGCAAGTGATAATGATGCTGATTGCCACCTATTTACCTATTTCCTCTACAAGTTTCTGTGCCAGACACGTCTAGCCTTTGAATATGAGGCAGTGTTGAGAAACACAGGATCCCCTGCCAGTCTCTAGTGTAAATTTCGTTTCTTCATTTTCCATAGTCATCTAGTTCATTCCAACAACGCTGTGAGGTAGGTATTATAATCACTATTCTATTATATGAAGACATGATGACCCATGGAAGCTAATTACTTTGCCCACATTCACATCGCCTGTTAGGACGGGAGTCAGAATCCAATCCCAGGCCTGTCGGCTTCCTGGATGCTAGCTAAGCCCACATAAGCCCATTCCCAAATGAGCATCCACACTGTGTGCCCTGAGCCCCTGGGAGCAAAGCACACTCATCTGTACATGAGTGCGGGTGAGAACCATTGGACTCCGTGGGCAGAAGCAATTCTGAGTCCACACTTAACTACTGGAGGACTAATTAACAGGGGCACGAGGTGGGGAAACACAGGGAGAAAAGGTGAAGAAGTAACTCGCATTCAAAGTAACATTGGATATGAAGGGAGAAGGGAGTGGAACCCCAGCTACAAAACCTCCTCCCTGGAGTGCTAGTTACCAATTCTTGTTTCTAACACAAATTCCCCGAGAGTGTGAAGTGTTAGTTACTTTTTCATGAGTACTAAACTATAGTAATTACAAGCTCAAGTAGCTGCACCGAAGTAATGAAACTTTCTGATCAAGACAATAAAATGGGGTGGGAGGGAGGTATGAATTGCAGCATTGTTATTTGGAAACAAAAACCAATGACAAGGTTAGGTCTTCTTATAGCCTATTGTACTTAATCTTCACAACATGTAGAAGTAGGCTTTACTAGCCCTCTTTCACAGATGAGGATGCTGGAGATGAGAGAGAATAAGTGACTCTCCAACATCAATAAATTACAAAGCCCTTTCTCTCTCTCTCCCCTACAGAGCAGGAGTTGGCAAACTACACACACAGCAGGCTCACTGCTTGTTTTTTAAATAAAGTTTTATTGGAATACATCCATGTTCATCCTTTTATTTATGTTACATGGCGACTATCATGCTGCAATAGCCTGAATAATTGCAACAGACCAGATGGCCTGCAAAGCTGAAATTGCTTCCTATTTAGATCTTTGCAGAAAACTCTTGCCCATGGCCCTAGAGTGGTTCCTCTCAACATTTACACTGTTGCAATTTCTGTTCTTAGGGTTTCTTTGTAATTAGGTCTTTTTTAAAAAAGATTTATTTATTTACTTGAAAGAGTTACACAGAGAAAGAAGGAAAGGTAGAGAGAGAGAGAGAGAGAATCTTCCATCCACTGGTTCACTCCCCAGTTGGCCACAATGGCCGGAGCTGTGCCAATCCAAAGCCAGGAATCAGGAGCTTCTTCCAGGTCTCCCACATGGGTGCAGGGGCCCAAGGACCTGGGCCATCTTCTACAGCTTTCCCAGGCCACAGCAGAGAGCTGAATCGGAAGAGGAGCAGCTGGGTCTCAAACCGGCACCCAAATGCAATGCCAGCAGCGCTTCAGGCCAGGGTGTTAACCCGCTGAGCCACATAGCTGGTCCCTGTAATTAAGTCTTGCAATGTCTTGTTCCCTCTTAAGAGTGGCCATAAGAAGGCTGCCAGCATTAAGGAAAACCCTGGCAAGGGGGAAAGTTACATTCAGGCCTGTGTGTCAGATGACACAGGAGGAGGAAGTGAACCAAAAGCAAGGAAACAGAAGACATTTGTCATTCACAGGTCTCAGTGAGGATAGAGCTGCCCACAAAGTGCATCTGGAGGAAACAGGGGGACCCACCATTAGGGAGAGGGAGGGGAGCAGTGAGGTAAGAACTAGTGAGCTGTGTCACAATAAGCACACAGGGAAGGGATGGATGCCCCAAAATGGTTGCCAAGCCAACCACTATATTAAACAAGGATATGGCAGCTGTTGTATCAAATTCAACATATAAAGAGAGATAAAAGCCAAATATTGTTAGCACTGCACTTTATAAAGTTAGCATTGCATTTTATACACTCAAATTTATATGATCTTTACTTATTAGAAATTCAATCATTAGAATTTTTGAAAGGTAGTTTGGAATAACACATTTTCTAAGATTTATTTATTCATTTATTTGAAAGGCAGAGCATCAAGGAGACAGAGATGGAGAGACAGCATCCATTTGCTGGTTCACTCCTCCAAAAGGCTGCAACAGCCAGGGCTGGACCAGAACACAGTCAAGCACCAGGAATTTCATCTCAGTCTCCCACCTGGGTGGCAGGGACCCAAGCATTTGGACCAGCATCCTCTCCTTGCTCAGACACATTCGTAGCGAAGCTGGATCAGAAGTAAAGCAGTCTGGACTCAAACTGGCACTCCATCTGATATGGGATGCCAGTGTCCCAAGCAGGAGCTTACCTTGCTGTGCCACCCCTGAGTCCCACATTTTAAAACACAAAGTTTTTATAACTTGACTACGGTCTGACACCACCAACACGGGTGGACAAATTATACTTCCACTTACCTTTCTTCTCCCCAGAATATCTTAAACTGACCCAGAAGCTTAAAAAAGAGTTATTAGAAGCATTTGCTTTCAAGTTAAGTCTCCAGTAATGTCACCCTTTCTATTCCCAGCCTAAAATCCAGACACACAGATGGTGAACAAGCCATACATATTTATTAAATGCCTAGATGAAAGAATTATTAAGATGTGATTTGGTTAGACTTTCAGTTACTGTACAGTGCCATTTTAATGCAGTAAGTGTCACTGCTTGCTCACAACGTGGCTGCTGCTAGCTGGGCCTGATGCAGACATCGTGAATAAAATTCACAGGTCCCTGTCCTCAGGGAGTTTCTAACCTAGGAAGAGCTGCAGACATGCCTGAAGCTTGCCTGGATCTGACTGGGCAGAGTACACGTGTTACAATCATGGACTTGTTTCCACAGCTCCCTACAATCCAAAGTACAAGCCTGGGCACTCACAAGAGGCAGCCAGATGGTAGGAGAAAGAGGAACGGTGGAAGACAAGACAACCAAAATGAGAAAAGAGAGACGGGAAGACACCAGAGACACACACTTTTCAGTTTGCATTTTTTCAATCTGGTCTGAAGAAAAACAGAAGTCTACCAAGAACAACTGCCTACTGTGCAGTACGTTCTTCTGTATGGTCTTCGTACATCATCCCCCCAAATCTCGTCCCAACTGTGACATGGCAATTACTTTTGCCATTTTCTAAATGACAAGAGGGAAACTCAGGTTGCTGATAAATTGAGGGGCCAGATTTCAAAGTATCTCTTTTTTCATTATTCTTCTTCTTTAGCCTAGATTTTCCCATTACCATATGTGTGGGTGCCCACCAGGGCCTCAAGGTTCACAGACTTAAGTTAGATGTCAGAAGCAGCTTGGAAAGTTACATATCTCAGCCTGAGCTAGTTTAGACAATCACTCAGAAAACCTAGCCTAGTTGTACACAGTTCAATTCTGATGCTCCGGTAAACCAAGGGCTCCTTATTCCTCCTATCCCTAGTGGGGAAGAAAGGACAGAAAGAGGACAAAAAACAGAGGCCTTGTTCTTGCATTTGCCTCAATGGAAGGACCAACCAGCATGAAATATTACAGCAATAAATTATGGTTTTATTTTAACATTTTAACAGCTTCTTTCCTTTCCCTCTTTCCGAGAACACTACTTTTGCCCTCTCCCATCTTTGCAACCAGACTCTAATTTCAAGAATGGGGATTGGAATTGGTCCACGAAGGTACATCTTCCACCATGTAAAAATAACATTACACTGGCCGGCGCCACGGCTCAATAGGCTAATCCTCCACCTGTGGCGCTGGCACCCCGGGTTCTAGTCCCGGTCAGGGCGCCAGATTCTGTCCCAGTTGCTCCTCTTCCAGTCTGGCTCTCTGCTGTGGCCCAGGAGTAAAGTGGAGGATAGCCCAAGTCCTTGGGCCCTGTGCCCGCATGAGAGACCAGGAGGTAGCACCTGGCTCCTGGCTTCGGATCAGCGCGGTATGCCGGCCGCAGCACACCAGCCACAGCGGCCATTGGGGGGTGAAACAACAGAAAAGGAAGACCTTTCTCTCTCTCTCTCTCTCACTGTCCACTCTGCCTGTCAAAAAATAAATAAATAAATAACATTACACATCAAGCTAGTGTCATCAATGATAGCCATCCTTCTACCTGCTTCCACCACACAAGGATTAATTTCAGAGACTCCAAGTCATTGAGTCTTCTCACAGTGTAGAGCCATCTCCCATGGTTGTATATGTTGCACACTGCATAGTCACGTTGTGTCTCTCATAGCTTTGTCTTTTATGACCATGTCCACGTTAGCAATGTACAGCAAAAGTACTACGTGACAATTTTCTGACAGATGGGAAATACAACATTTTGACAAAGGCAACTTTTTCAGAATTTTCACAAAGATGTTGTATGGGCTAATAGCATCCCTAAGCAGAGAATATTCTCTTCCTATGTTTCTTAAGTTTAGCATGTGTTAGACATAGCTGAAAAGATGCTGCATAAAAAACAGCTCCCAAAGTTTCAGTAACCGACAACAGCAAGGCTGATGTAGGTCACTGGGAGAAAGAACTGTCCATTTGCCATGGGTTGGCAGGCTTGCTGTGCTCTGCTGGACTCAGCTAGAATTGGACTGCCTTGCCATGAAGTCCTCAGGTCAGGCTGAGTTCTGCACCATGGCCACTCATCCTGAGACACAGCTACATCGGCTATAGTGACCTGGAACATGCTCTTCTCATGGCAGACAGCACAGGCTCAAGAAGTGAAGCCAAACCACACAAGTGCATTTACAACCCTGGCTCATAGGGCACTCTCTTATCTTCCACTCACCAAAACAGGACCTAGCATGGTGCGTCAGACAGGAAAAGTATACTCTTCCCAAGGAGGTGGAGAAGACAATGCCAGACACCATTTCCATATTGAGACCAGCCATTTGCTATAATCCACTGGGTTTTGCACACCAGGGTTTTCACACCATATAAATAGAGATCAGACTGTTTATCTTTCACCTTTTTGTAGATCAGTATCATGGATTATGAGCCAAAAACATTGTCTATAAAGGACCAGACAGTAAATACTTTGAGCCTTGAGAGCTACGTGGTCTGTGATGCAAAGACTCAACTCTGCCACTGTTATACAAAAAAAAAAAAAATGGTCATAGGTAATTCTTAAACAAATGGACATAATCATCTTCTAATAACACTCTCTGAAAAAAAAAAAAAAAAACAGAGGCCAGCGCTGTGGCATAGCAAGTAAAGCCGCCGCCTGCAGTGCTGGCATCCCATATGGGCACCCACTGAGTCCCAGCTGTTCCACTTCCAATCCAGCTCTCTGCTATGACCTGGGAAAGCAGTACAAGACAACCCAAGAGCTTGGGCCCCTCCACCCACATGGAAGACCCAGAAGAAGCTCCTGGTTCCTGGCTTTGGATTGTTGCAGCTCCAGCCATTGCAGCCAATTGGGGAGTGAACCAGGGATGGAAGACACCTCTCTCTCTCTCTCTGCCTCTCCTTATCTCTTCTGTGTAACTCTTACTTTCAAATAAATAAATAAATCTTTAAAAAAAGAAAAGAATAAAGTAGATGGCAGGCTGGATTTGGCCCCTAAATCATAGTTTCCTGATACCTGTAATGGATGAACTATGAAAAGTGTGTTCCTTATTTTCATTATCTTTTACTATATAGCATACCACCCCAAACTAAGTGATTTTAAAATGTTACTATCTTTGGCCGGCGCCGTGGCTCAACAGGCTAATCCTCCGCCTAGCGGCGCCGGCACACCGGGGGTTCTAGTCCCGGTGGGGGCGCTGGATTCTGTCCCGGTTGCCCCTCTTCCAGGCCAGCTCTCTGCTGTGGCCAGGGAGTGCAGTGGAGGATGGCCCAAGTGCTTGGGTCCTGCACCCCAAGGGAGACCAGGAGAAGCACCTGGCTCCTGCCTTTGGTTCAGCGCGGTGCGTGGCCATTGGAGGGTGAACCAACGGCAAAGGAAGACCTTTCTCTCTGTCTCTCTCACTGTCCACTCTGCTTGTCAAAAAAAAAAAAAGTTACTATCTTTTACATTCTGTGCATTGACAGGGTTCAGCTGGTTGATGCTCCATGATGATGGCTGCATCTTCAGCCATCTGGGCCTACACCAGGGCTTGAACTCTCAGGATGGCACTCAGCTCCCTGGCACCTTGGCAGCATTCACTGGGGGACTGGACTCTGCTGGAACACGGAAGCTGTTCTGCCCCTTCTCTCACCTGGCCTCCCTAAATCTTAGACCCGTAACTATCATTTATGCCACATTCACTGGTAAATCACCTTATCCTTCATTTGTCATTTGTGACCCATGTCATCCATGCCCTGTGCTGGCTGGTGTCAGAATGTCACCGACTTTCTTACTCCTAGACCTTCAATTAGGGTGGGATTATTTTTAATAATCCACAAATTTTAAAAAGTTTTAAAATTATGTTTAAATATTTTTGAAAGCCATTGAGAAACACACAAAGAAGGATGTTCCATCTGCTGGTTCCCTCCCCGAAAGCCCACAATAGCTGAGGTGGGGCCAGGCCAATGTCAGGAGCTTAGAACTCAATTGTTTCCCACATGAGTGTCAGGGGCCCAAGTCCTTGAGCCATCACCGGGTGCCTCCGAGGGTGTGCATTAGCAGGAAGCTGGAATCAGGAAAGGAGCCAGGATTCAAACCCAGGCACTCCAAGATGGGATGCACACATCCCAAGCAGCATCTTAACCACTGTGCTGAAATCTGCCCCAGATCTCTTATCTAAAAACTTCTAAAAAATGGTGCCTCAGCCCAGCTACTGGAGAAATTAATTAAGGAGCTTCAAGGGGAAAGGCAAGGGCTGCCGATGCCCAATCATGTTGGTATGCCATCCTTGAGAATGGACTCATTCTAAGTGGGTCTCCTCTAGCCAAGGCCCCAGCTCTGCCCAACGACAATGCAAAAGAGATGACTTAGAAGAGAAGTCAAAGTAATGAGACCTTGAGTGTGAATGTCCTAGAACATGCCTCTGTCTTTCACTGCGGGAAACTGGGGCTGCCCCCTGCCATCCCATATGGCATGGAAAGCCTGAGAAGACAGACCCTTTCCAGATCTTATACCTTTAATCTAGCCACTGTGTACCTGGGTTGTATCCCATGCACTACGTACCTGCCAGACCATCCATCTGAGCTGTCAGCACTCCCAACAGTGCTCACAACAGGCATCCTGGAACCAACCCCGCCTAATCCCTTCCTAATCCGCTGTTTGTCTGGAAACTGATTCTTGGTTCTATCTCCCAGGTATAGTCCTGTTGGTTTGACAGACGAGTGTATTTGCCTGGTCTCTCAACTCTCTATTAAAGACACTGCCTTGCTCTTGCTCATCAGCTCTCATGCTTTCTCCTTTCAGTGTAAAATCCCCCCAGAGTGCATGTGAGGACCCCTCCAAGCTGCAGTCACAACATAGGCACTGCTGTGGGGCGGCAGTGAGATTCACAGAGGTCAGGTCCTTTGACCCTGAGGGCACAGCCCAAATCAGACACTCTCAAAGGATTGTTGAGTAACTGAGTGATGCATACAGACCTTGACCTCATAAGCAAATTGTCCTTCCTACCCAACAGAGACAACCATCTTACCATGAACTATTCCTGAATGAGTATGTGTAAAGTACCAGCAGAAAGTGATACCCAGAGGAAGACTAGCCAGACTGAACTACTTAAGGAAACAAAGCATCTTTGAGAAACGAAATTAATTAACTGCTTCCAAGGGGAGCAGAAAGTAGGAGGTTGGGGGAGGGGGGGTGGCGGAGGGGAATTTTATATAAATTTTCAAGGGACAGGGGACTTGAAAGTAAACTAAGGGAATTTCAAGCTCTAAATTAAAAAATGCCTTCCGACATCATGGCTTAGTGGTGTGCAACAGGCACTCAAAATTGGGATTTGGTTATGTACAAAGGAAAGTTCTGACAGAGGAAAACAATAAATTAAATGCATAAATCAAGAGGATTTTGGCTTTTTAAAAGTTACTGCACAATATTCTCTGAGGGTGATTTTAGACTAGACCTTGACAGGGTGAGATTGTGAATATAAAAGTGAGCTTTTGTCAATCAGAAGGCACTTCTGCAGAAATAAGTTTCTAGAGAATAACCAAAGGGAATTTCAAAGATCTAGTTTACATTCTCTGTGTCTTCGGGCCCATTTCCTTGGGATTTAAGAAACCATAAGGATTTCACAATCCTGAAACAGCTATTTAAAACACTGCTTGGCACGAGTCTCACAGTGTGCGGGGCCCCAGTCATGGACATTTTATTTCTTCTTTGTTCCACCAAATGCCTTTGCCCACCAGCCCCGATCCCTCCAACACTTGCAAAGTTTCCTGGCATCCCAGGAGACAAGGGAATGCTTGCTGTTTCTTATCTGTCCACGGTAGATGTCACAAGCAAAAAGGAACAGAGTGGGAACGTGCCACGGGGTGAGGAGGTGCTGCAACCAGGATGCACCCAGTCTATGCCGTGACATAAAAGTGGCCTTCCAACCTGGCAAGAAAGGAGCATGTCTTCACCAGCATCTGGGCTAGAAGAAGAGTCTCATACAATTAAAAACTTCTAGTTACCAAGCTCTGTGAGAGGTACAACGTACAGCTGGTCTTAATCCTGCCCATTTTTACCCTGGCGATAATTCAACCCTACTGTTTGACTCTTACAGCATTGTTGGTCCTGCTGTGTCCAAAACCTTAGCGGTCAGTGCACCAAAGCAACTGTCATCTCCTGGGGATGAGGGGTGTGTGTGTGTGTGTGTGTGTGTTCTCGGCCTTCCTTACTTTCTCTGCATCTGTGTGTGTTGTGCTTCCTCCTGTGTTTCGTGGTCTCCTTCACTCCTTAGGTGACTGCTTCTTTAAATCTCCAACTCCCTCTGAGTCCTATGTCTTTGTCTTAGATTTGTCCCCAAGCGCCTGTGTTCATGTGTTTGTGCGTGTAGTCCTCTATATTCTCTGCTTCCTTTCTCTCCGCCTTTTACTCTCTCTGGCTCCCTTGCTCGATTTCTTTTCTGACTTTCTCTATCTTGGATCTTATCTAAATAAAAATGTTTTTAAAACGGGAAATCCAAAAGTATTTACTGTAGGAGTTAGAATATTAATCAAAAAATTAAATTTACTGGATTGCTTAAGAAAAATATATTTTCCAAAAGAAAACCTGGCATTGGTATAATTCTATTTAAATTCTTTTACTCACAGCGCCCTTGGAGTAAAATGGCAAGGTCAAAATATTCTGGACCCAAAACCATGAGGTCAGAGGCCTGCTTGGTGCATTCCAGCAACTCCTGGTCTGTGACTGGCTCCAGACTCAGGAAAGAGGACTTCTCGGATGACACAGGTCACTGAGGCACCCTGAGCATCAGGCGTCAACCCTACCATGCCCCTGTGCAACAGGCCTCAGGAAATGTCAAGTGCAGACAGTGGTAGCTCTGCTACAAGCAAATCAACACTTGGCTCAGAATGCTAGGTGGCATCACCCAGGCAAGGACAGCCCAACAGGCACCTGGCTTATCCCCATCTCTCTTCTTGTGTTGAAAGCCAAGAGAGGAGAATCGATCTTGTGTCTCACTTGGCCCTTTTCAGAATATCCACCACCCCTGCCTTCCTTGCTTCCCTCTTTCCCTAGCTCCCTACTCCCAGCCAACAGCTACTCAACCTCTCACTCATACACATACACATATATACGTGCATTCACACTCACACACTTGGCTGGCTTTCTTCCTGAGACTAGCACTTACTAAAAGCTGTTGTGGCCTGAATGTTTACACACCCTGAAAATCCACAGGTTGAAATCTAATCCTGGGTGCCATAATATCAAGAGGTGATACCTTTAGGAGGTGATTAGGTAAGGAGGGCAGAGCCCTTACAGATGGGATTAGTGTCCTGATAAGGGAGGCCCAAGGGCACTGGTTCACCGCTTCTGGCATGTCAGCTCACAGCGGACGGCCCCCACCAGACGTGGAGTCTCCCTGTGCACTAACTGGACTTCCACGACTTCAGAACTATCAGCAATAGATTTCAGTTGTTTTTAAGTTACCCAATCCACAGTTTTGTTATAGCAGCCCAATGAACTATGACACAAGTGAATTATGCATTGAGCACTGTTTGAAACAATTCATGTGAGGATCCTTCAAAAAGTTCATAGGAAATGAAACTGAAAGATGAGTTTATCTGGGCACACACAAAAAAAACTCAAAAACCAAGCATACCAAGTGTCCTTGAAAAGTTCATGGAAAATGTTTATTATGAAAAAACTTTCCATGGATCTCAAAATGTTTTGCACCAAGAGAAACTTATCTTTTCACTTCATTTTTTTTAAATACCCTCATATTTGCCTCTGATAACATCTGAGAAACTGAGGCACAGATAACTTAAATCACTTAGCAAAATTTGTGCAGCTGGCAAAGAGAAAGCTGGGGTTAGTCTGGAGTGTATCCGCTGTGAGTCTCTGCACTGTCTTGCCCATACCTTGCCCTGCCTGGTGAACAGACTATCAGCAGAGAAAGCTCTGTGTCATCTTCGTCTCTACTGAACTCTCACAGAACCCGCTACCCAACAAGCTGAGCTTAGGATCGGTTTTAGTATGCTGAGCCACACAGAAAATTTGGGGTCACTCTGAAGAGGGACAAACTTCTTTCAGTACTGGGGGAGAAAAAAAATCACATTTTTCCTGACTTTTTATTTAGAGAATAATCAAGAAAAATCTCCCCTTTCTCTCTCACTGAATACCATTTATCTTTATCAAACCAGAAAAGAATGTAGCTCCAGCTGGAAGTCTCTCACACGCCTGGAGAGATGAAAGGTACAGTAATAGATACACAAAGCAGTTGCTTTTTTGTCTGCAAAGGGCTGTTTCATGTGTTTCTTTCATAAAAGTGAAAAATAAGACATTGTGTTTATGTGGAGCATACATTTGTCTGCGTCACAAAAAGAGAGGAGTGTGGCTGTCTGCTGGGACAGCCTAAATCCTTCACTGTTTGCATTCGGTCGGGCCCAGGTGCTTCACAATAATGGAAAACCTGCTTTTTAAGCACCTGAAGTATAGACCAAGTGGCCAATTTAGGCTCAAAGCAACTGCATTTGTTATCTGTCCTAAACAGGAGCCCTCCTCATACTTTTTACTCAGCTGAAGAAAGAGAACACTGGAAATGTAGTCAACAGGACAATGGATGGTACCTGGCTTTGTGGCAAGCAGAAGCCAGCGTGTGCATTGAAAAGTCCTGACCTTGAAAAGCTGGTTAAAATGGATGATGCGTGCGCGGGCGGCTGGCTGGAGAGCCTGCCGAGAAGTAGGTCAGCAGAGCTAGGGGCTGGCTCCTGTCACTCCCAGCCTGCACGGGCGCAACTCAGAGGGAGAAAAAGATGTTCTCAGACACAAGAGGAGACTGCGTGTGGTTCCGGGCAGCGCCGGCTATTGACAAAGCCATCAGCACCCAGCGTAATCATCAGGCGGAGCTGTCAACCCAGAGGCTGTTTTCTGCTCCTTTAATTAATTAGGGGTGGCCGTGGTGCTTTGTTTTGTTTTGTTTGCTTTGCTCCAACCACGGAAACAAGCTTTGCTGCCCACTTTCTCACAGCCTCACCACACTGTCACCTCTTACAGGCTGCCTGCTGGGCACCGAATGGCCCTGGCCAGTCTGATAGACAGGAGTGGCTAATGAGGAGGCCCAGCTCTGCAAGCCACTGTGCACAGATGGCAGGAAACTCTCTGTGATGGAAGCCGAGCTCTGGACCTTCTTTGCAGCCATCCAGCCACTTCACTTGCTCTAGGGGGCCTTTGCTGCATCCCTCAAGGACAAAGCTTCTTTAGTCCCCTGGGCTCACTTAGCATACCCCCTAAGCTTTCTGTGTCTCTATTGTCCTATCTGCAAGACGAGGAGAGTAAATGCTCTACTGTGCATCCATCAGAACCCCAGGAGGAAGCAGTGCACTAAAACAGGGATCACTGAGTGTGGAGGAGGCAGCAAAACCACAAAGCAGGTCACAGTGCCTCCGGGCTAGCAGCAGTGGCTGCCTTCATCACACCCAGGCAAGAAGGGGTGCAGGGACCAGAGTGGGAACTTGGGGGCTCTGCAATGGGAGCTGGGGCCTTCAACACAGGGATGCAGTCAGCTGGCAACATCCCCAGAGCAAAGGAGCCACGTGAAGGAATCGGTGGCCTCACTCCACTCCCTTCCCCGAGGTCCTCACACCTCCATCGGCGGCAAGCAGAAGAATCCAGAGGATAAGGGCATCCCTGAATACGTTCCACCCAGGCACCTGTCGGAGCGAAGAGGGGCACGGAAAAAGAGTGACTTTGTAGAACCAAAAGGGAGATATCTAGCACCCCGAATTCAGGGAGGTAATGTCATGGAGTCCTTAGCAGAGTGCCTGAAACACACAAACAACATCTATGCGCAATTTCTTCCTGGTACCAGGCAGCGACACTACTCAGAGGAGGTGTCCAGTGAAGAGAAAGTATGGGCTGGGAGAGAGCTGTCAGACCTCAGCTGGATCTGCAGGTGGGTCTAGAACTTGATCATCAGGGCCCTGTCACTGACTCTGGGACCCTGGGCAAATACCTCCTTTTTCTGACCTTTTGTTTGCTTGTCTGTTAAGTATTAAGGTGTTAGGAGATGAGATGAGTCTTAAGACTTTTGCAACCTAATATGCTGTGATTCATGTTAATACCCAGAATTTAAAGCAATCTATGCCCAGTGTCCCAATTTTATTTTCCTTGGACTGAGTAGGAATGGTAGGCCTTTGGCAACATGGCAGGACTTGGAGAGGCTCATGTAAGTAAGTTCAGATGCTGGGTGCAGCCACTGCCCCTCTCCCATCCTATCCCAGGATTCTCCCAGGTTCTCCCCCTGGCTCACAGCTTCACACCCACTGTGTCCTAAAAGAAAACAAAGTCCCAAAATCGGGGGAAGTTCCCTGGGCTCTTCCAAAGCTCCATGCCCCTTCTCCACTGGTGAGCCCTCACAGTCTCATCATCCACCCAGCCAGTTTCAAAAAAAAAAACAAGACACATACCAAAAGACAGTTTTAGTAACACTTCACACATACATCCAACACAGAGAGTAACTAAGACCAGGTGATTCCAGCCAACTTAGGGTCAGACCCACTGGGCAGGTCTCTTAGTGTGTTTGGGAGCTGAAGACCCCTGGAAAAGCCACGGGCTCCAGAGAAGACAGCTTGAAGGCCACTGACCCCCAGCATCCCTCAGCTGTTCCGCAAGATATTCTGGGTCCCTCTCTGGGTTTTCCCCTCCCTTCCTGAGTGCTGAGCCAGAGGTCCTCAGCTCCTCAACTGTTGTCTACAAGATTTCGGAGTCTGTGACAGTGGCACCTTGCCACTAGAGAGTGCTCAGCTGGCTATGACACCCTGTCATGCAGATTATATTATTCCATCCACAGAACAAGCTGCGCTTCTATAAGTTCACATCAAAGTGAACAGCTCAGCCAGGCCTAGAACTCATTTTTTTTTAACCCCAATTCCACTATCCCCATAGCAACAGCTATCTAAGACCACCATTGATTTGACTGGGTTATCTTAAAAGGTTTTTTTTCCATTGTCATTTGTATTAGTGGCCACCATCTTTTCTTCTTAGCACTGACATCACTATCTTTGTTTATTTGTGCATCGCCTGCCTCCCTCCAGGAATACCACGCCAGCTCCCCAAGGGGCAGCGTCCTGCCTGTCACACTCCTATCCCTGCTTCCTAAACAGATGCCTGACGCACGGAATGCACATGCTACTCACCCACTGAATGAACACCCAAACTCTCAGTCCCATTCTTTTAGCTCATAACTAGGTTTCAAGGCTCCCAAAGCTAAAAATAACCAAGTTTTGACTCAGCAGCTGGCAAATGTCCAGGTTACTTTTAGATTCCCAGGGTAAGGAAGGAAAGTGGGCCAGACCTACACAGAACAAACTGCCTGACGATGCATCTTTGCACAGCAAATGTCACAGACGCATGTCAAACGAATACTGACGAAGGCGGGCTGTACGCTTCCTTTTCCCAGGAGTCCCAACCTTGACAGCCTACCATTTCTAGAAGTTCATGATTCTCTCCAACAAGACTGTAAACTCTTTTTTAAAATGTTCTATTCAGGTGGCCACATGACAACCACCAGTGTCAAGCCCCACCCCCATCCTAATGGGATTCACTGCTCCTACTTTCCTGCCCACCACTCACCCCCCCGCAAAGTTTTAAAAGGACCTGTTCCTGAACACGTCTCTCTCTCTCTCTCTCTCTCTCCTTCTCCATCTTCTGATCTCTGTGTGTCTCTCTCTCTTACGCTCTCCATCTCCCTCTTTTTCCTTCTTCGCCCCTTCCCTCCAGTCTGTTGGGTTTCCCCCAATAAACTTTCTCTTAAAAATTTTGTTTTAATTTAAAAAAATAAATAAATAAAATGTTCTATTCAGAGCCAGCACTGTGGCATAGCAGGTGAGGCCACTGCCTGCAGTGCTGGTATCCCATATGGGCCCACTAGAGTCCCAGCTGCTCCATTTCCAATCCAGCTCTCTGCTATGGCCTGGGAAAGCAGTAGAAGATGGCCCAAGTGCTTGGGGCCCTGCATCCATGTGGGAGACCTGGAGGAAGCTCCTGGCTTATGGTTTCAGATTGATCAGCATATCTCTAGCCATTGCGGTCATTTGGGGAGTGAGCCAGCAGATGGAACACCTCAGTCTCCCTCTCTCTCTCTCTCTCTCTCTCTCCCTCTGCCTCTGCGTAACTCTGACTTTCAAATAAATAAATAAATCTTTTTTAAAATTTTTCTATTCATTAATTTATTTGAAAGGCAGAGAGAACGGGAGAATGGAGAGATCACTCATCCTCTGGTTCACTCCCTAAATGCCTGCAACAGCAGAGTTAGACCAGGCCAAAGCTAGAAGTCAGGAATTCATGTGGCTCTCCCACTTGGGCAGCAGGGACACAAGCACTTGAGCCATCACCTACTGCCTACCAAAGTGCACATTAGCAGGAAGCTGGATGGGAGGCAAAGGAGCCAGGACTTAAACCAGGCACCCAATATGGGACATGGGCATCCCAAGCCCTGGATAAAATGCTGCACCAAATACCTGCCCCTCCACTCTGAGCTCTTAAGTAACAAGCACTCTGCTTTACCAACCCTGCTCCTCTAGGAACTGGAAGTGGGCCTGGAGCAGGCAAGGCCCCGAATACCAATTTGATTAATGCTTGTAATTGATCAGCAATGCCAGGCTACGCACCAGAGTATGGAGTCACAGAACTTTAGAACTTAAAGGGATTTCAGCGAACACTAAAATCAGCAGCAGCCAAACGCTGCTCTGCCAAATACAGACGTCACCAGCTACATGTGACTATTTAAATATAAATCAAAATTATTTGAAATTAAATAAAATTGAAATCAGATGCCTAGGTCACATGAGCCAATTTTCTAGGACTCCATGGTAACTGGTTAGTGGCCACCAGGTTAGAAGTCTCAGATACAGAGCATTTCTGTCATCGTAGCGAGTCCCTTTGGAGAGAACTGAAAAGGATCTCACCTTACAGTGAAGGAACCGAGTCTCAGAGACAGGCAGGCAGAGAGTAATTTCCCACGGGTCACAAAACGAGTGAGAAACAGAAACGTGAGCAAGACCCTAAGTCTCATGGTTACTGGTCAGTGTGTTTTCACCACAACCCTGGATTCCCAAGCCACGAGAGCCTCACCAGCAAGGCAACTAAATGTCTTCTTGCGTGGCTTTGGATGGCTTTTGGATGTTATGAAATCCTAGAGGCACATCACTGAGAATGAACGCTAGACCCTGCAAGCAAACGATGGGAAACCATAGCTTCCCACAAAACGCTGGGGGCCAAGAGATCTGAGGCATGCCCAAATGTGAGCTGCCTTTTTTTTTTTTTTCTTTTTTTAAAAAAAAGTTTTCCAAAAACTGTTTTCATTTCAATGTTGGAGGTTAATACCCGAGATGGACACTCTTTTTGAAGAGTCTCTTTTGATTTTAATTTCCAAAGATTCCTCATTTGAACTCCCCCTTTTTGTTTATATTATACCCATCCCACAAGTTTTCTTTCTTTCCAGGTAACTTGATCCTCAAAAATGTGCAGAATCCATTCATGCCACTGCTTTTAATTAAACATCAACTTGTCCTTTCAACTGGATCTTTGAGAATTTTACATTGTCTTTGCTAAATACATCTGTCTTTTCCTGAAATTACATCAAATCAAGTGTTCAAAAACATATTTCTTAATCTTGAAATAGCTTAGAATGAATTCTGGCAACATCTCAAGAAATCCTTTAAGAGGGAAGAAGTCGGCTCTCTGCCTGTCTCCCTCCTGAGTAGGAGGAGGGCACGTTCCTAATGCCAGGGACTGCACTCCCCGAGACCGCAGGGCATTTAACATCTAACTGAGGCTTGCATGCCCCAGGGTGCAGACTCCACATCAAAACGCAGTCTATGCATCTTGACACAGACACAGTGCTGTTTGTACCTGGGTGCTGATTAAAGCAACGCTGTGAACAGAACGCTGCCAGGGAACAAACATTTGCTCTGGACAGCCGTGCAGCACGGCAGACTCACCAGCACACGATGACAGCTCAGGCCCCACGAGGCACAGTGGGGAACCCTGGCCTGGGTTGCTGGTCCGGGGAGTGGGAGAGAGAGGGCAGTGCAGTTCCCAAGGCTCTCAAGCCCCTACATGATGCAATTAGGCTGCAGATGTCTTCCGCATCTGGAGAGGAGACCCTCCCGATGAACAAATGAGGAGGGGGAGAGGGTACTTAGGAAAACGCCACTGATGAGTCACATTTTTTGCTGGTATGTCTCCTAGGGTTTCTGAAGATTTCATTACCTCATACATGGAATTCTTAAAATGACTGAAAGAAGGTGCTTATTGAAACCTATAGCTCTCCATCCCTTGGCTGGCTTTGATTTGAAACATTCAAAACACATCCAACAGCCTCTTCTTCCCTGAAGACAGGGGCTTTAATGTTTCAAAAAAAGAAAGAAAAGAAAAGAAAAAAGCAGGTCTCCTTGCACCAGCCAGCTCCCTCCTCTTAAAGAAAAATGTTACCTAAAAATGAAGGTATTGAAGCCAAAATATAGTAGCAACCTTTAAAAATGTAAGTCCCTCTCTTTGTTCCTAAATGAACAAAGAGACATAATTCCCATAACCTGGAGCCATGTGTGCACATAGTTTCAGAGCAAGACTGGTATTGCAATCCAGGTCTTTTTTTTTTATTCTACAAACGAGGAAACTGAGGCCCAGGGAGATTGAAAAATTTTAACAGTTAGCAGGTGGCTGAGCTGACACTTGGGCCAGGCATCCAGAATCCAAATCTTTATGAAGAAAAGAAAAAAAAATCCTTCTGTTACTGAAAGTGAGAAGAGGACCATTTAAAGGGGAATTGGCACAGGCTTCTCACCCTCCACAGTTCAGCTGTGGTTATACAGTTGGAGAGGGTGTTAGATAAAAATACAAATCAGAGAAGCAGCACAAAGAAGTGAACTGGAATGAGTACCAGCCCTTTATATTGCACGGCTCATGGAATAAAACTCCCTGCTCGACGGCCATTTAACCTAGCAGTTAGGACCCCACATCCCAAAGTGCCTGGGATCAGTAGCCAGATCCACTCCTAACTCCAGAGTCCTGGCTAATGCAGTCCCTGGGAGGCAGTGGTGATGGTTCAAATGACCGGGTTTCTGCCACCCATATGGGATACGTGAATTGAGTTCCTGGCTCTCAGCTTAGTCTCCAGCCAAGGGTTATGGTGAGCATTTGAGGAGTGAACTAACAGAAAGAAGTGCTCGCTCGCTCTCTCCTCTCTGCCTTTTAAAAAACAAAGTCCCTATCCCAAATGACAGTTAAATAGAATAGGTTCTAATGTCCCACTGCCCAGTGGGCAACTTCAGCTCACAATAATTGTATGTTTATAAAGAACTGGGAGAGAGGAGCTGTAGGCTGCACATACAAAGTGTGGGGAGGTGGAGAGGCTGACTGCCTGCTTTGATCACTCTACACTGTTTGCTGTGTTGGAATATTGTACTGTACCCTATAAAGCTGTACATGTATTACACATTAAAAATTAATTTTAAAGTCCTCGCATACCTCACAGCATGTGAAAACAGAAGTCATATCCTGGAAATGATTCTGGAAGTGTATAATGCTGTAAAAAAGGAAGTGCTCCCAAGTCCAGTAGCTCCCACAGGGGGTTTAGGAGCTGGAAGACCCCATGCTAAGCATGGCAACACATCGATTTTGTCTTTTTGAGTTGCCTTCAGTGGTTTTTTTCACTGTGCCTGTGGCAGCACCTTTGCTCCCTGTACCCACATTTATGGCTCACATTTGCAGGACTGCCTTGTGCTCCTGGAGCCTTTCCCACACACAGGCAGCCAGGAGTGCCTGGGAATCTACCTTTCCCAGACAGCCTTTGCCCAGTGGTTAGTAGGTACAAAGATACGCAAGCCCAGCTCCCAGACAACTCAAGTGTAACTCAACACTGCACAGTTTTCCTACCAGTCAAAGCAAAGTCGGCTCATTTTCATCCCCTGGCAGCACTCCCTTAATAAGTCGCTGGCAGGCGAATCCTCCTTTTAGCATCTACTTCCAAGAAACTACTCAGAACCTCTGTCTGTCTTAACCTCCTTTGCAGCTGGCATATGAGAGATGAAGAAGTGCTACTCTGGCTATGCCTTAGATAGTTAAGCTCACACTTTGTCTCTTGTGTTTCCCTGGAGTGATTTGCCATCCAGGCTTAGGAGAAAAGTACAATGCTTGATTATTGTCTTCCATGGGATAGAAGGAGCCAAGGAAGGACAGAGTGGCCCATTTGGGGAGTCTTTGCCATCTCTCTGGCCGACGGGAGAATGTAAGAAGGTCTTTTTTTATACTGTGCCTTCAATTGGCCTCTATCTTAGCCTAAGAAGTCCCGATGGTTCTACATAGTCTATCACCTGAGGGCTTATTATCCAATCAGTACAAGTATACATTGCCCTGCAGTGTCCTCTGCAGGTGACCCCTTGAAATTGGCGGCTGTAATGGCAGCTGATGGAGAAGATGGGAAAGGGAAGAGGACTCCTGGGCACATCTCATTAGGAGCACAAAGTGTTGGATTAATAGGGATGGACAGTGGGGAAGACAGGCCACAGAAGAGCTATTCACGTGCAAGCAAACTCTGATAGTATTAGATCGACTTAAAGTTGGGCAACCTGAAGGTGTGCATATTCTGTACAAATATAAGAGGCTGGTGACAGGCTTTGGACATATGTGAACATCAGGCAGATGGGCAACGAGCAGAGCTAGTCTCTGGAGATGCTGAAGAGCATAGCCCACACAGCAAGCTCATCTCAGGAGTGTGGGAAGAAAAGCCAGGTCCTTCCCCATGGAACATGTCACCAGAATGGTCTGGAGTCCTCATCACCTGAGTGTCTTGAGGGATAACAGACATCCTTCAAGTTCACGAACCTTATATGAACGAATATTTTCACATTGCTCTAACATTTCCATCACCCACAGGCATTCCTTCCCAGTCCATTCTCTCCCCTTAAAGGTAGACACAATTCTGACTTCCATCACCATAGACCAGCTTCCACTGTTCTCAGACCTCATACACATGCAGTGCTCTGGTATGGATTCTTTGCATCTGTTTCCTTAGCTCCATATGACATCTATGAGATTCAGTTGTTGCTTCTCTAAGTAGCTCATTCATTCATCTTTGTGACCATGTACTCTTTCACTGTGTATCTAATTTACTTACCCACCTGGATAGTCTCTAATAATTTACTATCATGAACAAAGCAACTATAAATATTCTTGTGCGTGTGTTTTGGTGGGCATGCCTGCTCATTTCCCTAGACCTCAGAGTAGAATGTCTGGCTCACAGGAGAACATGTTTACCTCTCTAAAAGGTCCTATCGAGTGATTTTTCTAAAGTGGACATACACTGCTATCTGCTATATATAACGGTTTTCCTTGGCTACTTCCTGGTTAATTCTTAGTATTATCAACCTCTTCCAGTTTTAGCCATCCTAGTGGGTAAGCAGTAAAATCTCATCATGGTCATCATTCGCATTTCTCACTTAGGACTATTTGTTACCCAGGACTGTCCTAGGTGCCCAAAAGGCGGCCACCTCTTACAGGGCATCTTGAGGTTGCCACTTTCCTCTTGACACACGGAGAGTCCTTCTGATCCCATAGGCTACAGCCTAGCATTCACAACTACAGTCCTCCCTGGATACGAGAGACAGGGAGAGATCAAGACAACCACAGCAGTCCTGGGAACTGATGGCCACAGCACTCTGACACATCCCTGACCTCAGCCTCATTCTCTGCCCCAGAGCCTACTCCCCTGAGGTGGAACTTCCAGATGTTTCTCCAGATCAAACACTTGGAGAAACCGAGATACCAAGTAAGCCTAGAGAGGCAATGCTGTGAAGATGAAATGAAACAGAAAACAATGCCAGAGCATCCAGTATGCAGATCTATGTAAATCAAACACAAAAGCCAGAATGCAAACCTTGCAGGGATAATGCTATCCAGCTGGCAAACACGGCTGTCTCCATCCCCGAGAAAGCTGGGGCACTGGGGAAGCAGCAGGCAGCAGAGTTCAGCAAGAAGGGTATGATTTTCTTCTTTCCTTTAATCTGGGAGCATGAGTTCACGGAGCCCCGAGGGAGCCATAAAATATGGAAGTCAGTTGTTTTTGTAACTGGTTGTCCATTTGTGTTCAAGTAAATGAGGCACAGTCTCTCCTGGTTGGTCTTGAGCTTCAGAATCAGATGGCAAAAAGCTGTCACCGTGGCATCTGCTGCAGGCGTGAGAAGGGCAGCTGCACTGGCTGTCCTGAAAAGCTGCCTGGGATGGGAAAGCCAGTCTCTCACTCAGAATCACAAGCCTGACAGACGCCCAAGAACTGCTTGTCTTACACCCTTGAGCAAGTAGCAAGTACTTTCCTCTCTGGGAACCTCAGTTTTCCTTATCTGTAGCATGGGCAAACTGAAGTAGCATCACCTTGAAGGTCTCTGTCAAGGTCTAGAGTTCTCTGAGCCTGTGGTTCTAGGTGAAGCCCCTTCTATCTAAATGTCAAATCAACTGAGTCACTCTTCCCAGACACAAATGAATCCATTCACACGTGTAGCAATGAGACCCGGGCCAGTTCCTGCCACACGTCCACAATGATAGAAAGCCCGACCCAGATTCTGTGCTTGTAATTGAGCATTAAGACACAACAAGGGCTCCGCTGCGGCATAATAATGTATGCCTGGCTGATTTATTAAGCATCTAACTCAGAAGTGCATTGTTCCATAATGCCTTGTAGTTTAGGCAGCGCTCCATGAAAAACACTTGCGGTGCAGGCAGCCGTGCTGAGATCCCGTTACATCCCACAACTTCCAACTTCCCTGTCACTCTGCTGCAGCCCACACGTCCCTTTCTGCCCTGCTCAGCAGCCTGCCTGCCCCTGCCTTCATCAGACCTCGGTACACGGCCAGCTATCCCCAGTCTGTGGCGCCCCCTGTCGGCGCTGGGATCTCCTCACTCTCCGGCTTCGCAACATCAACCTCCAAGCTGAGCAAAGCCGTGAGTGTCACTGTTGCTGCCATTTGAGGAACCTGCGCAATGATGCCATGCAGAACACAAACACAGAAAGCAGCAGAGAGGAGGTGAGCCCCCTCAACCTGCCCCTTGCCAAGCCTCACTTCCTCTGCAGCATCTATCTCCACCTACCAAGTTTATCTTCATTTTTTTCTACCTGTTATCTGTCTTGCCCATTGGACTTTTAAGTCCAACAAGAGCCAAACACGTGCCTGTTTTGTTCCTTATGGAATTCCAGGACCTTGAGAGATGCCTGGCATGAAGGTGGCAGGAATATAGGCTGAGGGGGTCATTTGCTCACTCTATCAACAAACCTGCCAGGTAGTGGCAAGGCTATGAAGCCAAATGAAACAGAGTGAAGAGCATGGAGTGCCAGGAAAATGAGAAGCTCTGCTCTCTCCAGTAAGGTGGCTCCTTGAGGGCCGGTGCTTGGCACAGCAGGCTACGCTGCTTCCTGTGACACCGGCACATTCATGGTTCATGTCCCAGATGCGCCACTTCCAATCCAGCTCCCTATTCCTGGACTGAGAAAAGCAGTAAAAGATGACCCAAGTGTTCGGGTTCCTGCCATCCATTGGGGAGACGTATGTAGGGCTCCTGACTTTGGCTGGGCCCATCCCTGGCCACTGTGGCCATCTGAGGAAGGAGCCAGCAGATGAAAGATCTCTCTCTCTCTATCTCTATCTCTATCTCTCTCTCTCATAAATAAGTAAATCTTAAAAAAAAAAAAAAAAAAAGGCTCTTTAGTGATAACACTGAAGAAGAACCCTGAAGGAAAGGAGCCACTCAGAGGCGTGGGGGGAGAACATTCTAGAGTAAACAGCTGCTACAAAGGCTCACGAGTACAAAGATGCCCTTGTGAGATCACAGGGGCTGAAACGGACAGCAGGGGCTGAAAGTAAGTAAAGAGCAAGAGGTACCAGGGGCCAAATCACCTACAGCAGTGCATTACAGCACACAGGCCAGCCTGACTCATTTTTGTCAATAAAGTTTTATTGAGACACAGCCATGCCTGTCCCTTCACTTACTGTCTGCTTTTATACTACTACAGCAGAGTTGAGACATTGCCATGGACATTGATGACCCACAAAGCCAAAAATATTTATTATCTGGCCCTTCACAGACAAATGAACTGGCCCCTGCCCTGGGCCATCAGAGACCACTGTCAGGACTCGGGTTTTTTTCTGAAGACCAATGAGAGGACATTAGGGGACTTTGAGCAAAGGGTGGCGTGGCCAGGCTCACCGTGTAGAGGGATGAGGGCAGCTGCTCAGTAAAGAAAAAACGGTAGGGGTGAGAGCAGGGAAATCAATCAGGAGGTGAGAAAGGAAAGCGGTTGAAACTGGAAATGTAATCAAATTTGAAGCTGCACAAAGTACAGCACTTCTCACAGCTGGGCTGAGCTGGGTGTGTTTTGTCCTAAAAGATTTTTGTCCTGAGTATTCCCGTTCATGGAGGAGTGTTTCAAAGTGTCAGAAAAAAAAAATCAGCCTTTTTTTTCCTTTTTTTTATTCTTCTAAAGCCACAGCAATGATGCTGACGGCTGCGGTGAACTGTCGCTTTTTTGCAGTGATCCCCTCTTGGCTGCATATCTGGGCTTGGGCTGGAGCCCAGGCACGGCCCTGGTTCACTTCCTGGTGCTTCTGGTGCCTGGGGCTTCCTTCGCTAAGGCAGACACTCAGATGGCAGTAGACGGGCAGATCAGAAGGATACAGCGAAAGGGGAGTCAGAGCTTGGAGGAACAACTTTAGGCCGAAGTGTCAGGCAGCCAAAGGCCAGACAAAGAGGTACTGGCAACCGAAGGCACTCACACAGCAGGTGTGAGCACCACACAAACTCACAATCAGCCCAGGACCACCAAGGCAGGGGTGGGGTTTTGCTACTCGCTCTCTTCCTCCTCACACCACACCCACACACTGCCCCGTAAATGAGACATGTTTCTCCTGTCACTTCTATGCTCAGCATCCTTTCCACCACGCTTCCACCACACAAGGGAATTTCAGAAGGGCTCAGTGGATCATGGGGAAGTCCAAGAGGGTCCAAAGAGAAAGAGAATGAAAGAGGAGTTTGGGGAACCTCACAGCCGCGGGATTGAACCTCCCCTCCTCACTATAATTTATTTATAAGGTGCCTTACTTAGCCTTTCTGCTCCTCAATTCTATCAGCTGGGAATTAAAGAGGGTGAGAAGGCAGAGTTATTATGAGGATTACAATTAATGTACAAAAAGTCCCTGGCTCATATTAACATGTATAATTGCCAAGACAGAGCTCTGTGATGGAAGGAGGAAGTGTTGTTTTCCAGCTGTGTAATCCTGAGAAAGATAAGCAGCCTTTCCCGGCTTCCTCATTTGTCTGACAATTTGGAAAAACACTGCCTACATCATAGCAGTCAGAGGAAACATTCACTCCAGGCAAACAGCAGACAGAGTGACCAGCGGAGCTCTGGCATAGAGGACACTCCAGACAGCCCAGACACCGTTGCTACTTGAGTACAGCCCTGAGCTTCTGAAGCCAAGACCCTCTACAGGGTAGAAGGGAGACTGACAAAGCAAAGCAGAGACCTCGGGTCCACAGAAGGCCAAGGACAAAGATGACCAAGGAATGAGTGTGCCAGGCTTGGTGAAGATGGAAGCATGCCCCCTGCCACCAGCACAGAGTGGCTGTACACTGCTGAAACCAGGTCAACGCAGGACGCCAGGGCTTCAACAGGCCGAGGTCCTGAAGAGGTCCTTCTTTCCTCAGCTAACTTCAGGGCTGTGCGGGTGCCAGGAAGACCAAGAAGTTTTGACACATAACCAGGATTTCCTAGGAGGAGGAAGGGAAAATTCTCATCTCCTGTTTCGCCTCCTGCTTCAGGTCTTCTGACAACACCGATGACAGGTAAGCATTAGAAAGCGCAGGGTATTATAAGGAATTGGAAAATGATTATGGAATCGGAAGACTACAAATGGGCTGTAAGGTTGGCTGAGCTTCCAGCCAAACAAGAGCCAAGTCATCCTCTGAAACTATGTCTTCGTCTGTGAAACCTGCCTACCTAACAGGTTTAAACTGTTAGGAGATTTAGCTCAGATTCGGGAAGAAGGAACGAATGAATCAAGACCATCTCCATCCAATATCCCCTAAGTTTCATCTCAGGGATGGGAAAATGGAAACAGGTATGGTAGATGACCTCCCATGCTCCTAATCGGTCAGAGGGGCAGCACAGCAGCCCAGACTCCTGACTGCAACTCTAGGCCTCACACGTGGCTGCCCCACTGTCCCAGAGTGCAAATCCAAGAAGGTCAACAGTCCTGACAAACTGGACAAACAGGCCTTAAAAGTGGCAAGATTTTTTAAAGATTTATTTGAAGGACAGAGCTAGAGAGAGAGAGAAGGAGAGACAGAGAGAGATCTTTCATCCACTGTTTCATTCCCCAAATGGCTACAACAACCAGGCTAAGCCAGGCCAAAGTCCCACCTCTCTTGGGACCCTGAGCTACTCCAATATACCCCAAAGAGTGGCTTAGTTGGACCCACTGGGTGCTTGGAGGAGGGGACTGCATGTGACCCATGAAGGTCTCACTGCAGTGAAGAGTGATGGCCAGGTTCAGGCCTCCAGACCCTGACTCTCGCTACCAACTGTGTGCAAACAGTCTGAACTCCAGGCCCCAGGTGGGCCAGGAATTCTCACAGAATCTGCTGAGCCTTCCAAGGCACTCACTATCATAGGGGCTCCCTAAGCATCTGCTATGTCAAATGAGAGCCTAAATGATAAATGAATGAAGAAATACCAAACATTCAAATATTTATGGTTGATTCCTACTCGTCCCCACTAATGTCCTTGCAATACAAGTTGTAGACAAGGAAGTCAAAGACAGATATCTCCTGAAGCCAACTCAACCTGTTCTCTTCTCCATAAAATGTCAACGGCAATGTCTTCTGAGGATAATCGAGAAGGTCAAATAAGAACAGACATGAACAGGCCTTAAAAGTGGCAACATTTTTTTTTAAGATGAATTTGAAGGACAGAGTTAGAGAAAGAGAGAGAGAAGGAGAGACAGAGATCTTTCATCCACTGTTTCATTCCCCAAATAGCTATAACAACCAGGCTGGGCCAGGCCAAAGTGAGGAGCCAAGAGCTTATTCTGGATCTCCCATGTGGGTGCCAGGACCCAAGCATTTGGGCCATTTTCTACTGTTTTCCCAGGCACATTAGCAGGGAATTGGGTTGAAAGTGGAGCAGCTGAGACTCAAACTGGCACCCATATGGGATGCCAGTGCTACAGGCTGTGGCTTTAACACACTAAGCCACAGTGCTAGCCTCAAAAGTGGTAAGATTTGGCCGGCGCTGTGGCTCACTAGGCTAATCCTCCGCCTTGCAGCGCCGGCACACCGGGTTCTAGTCCCGGTCGGGGCACCGATCCTGTCCCGGTTGCCCCTCTTCCAGGCCAGCTCTCTGCTGTGGCCAGGGAGTGCAGTGGAGGATGGCCCAAGTCCTTGGGTCCTGCACCCCATGGGAGACCAGGAGAAGCACCTGGCTCCTGCCATCGGAACAGCGCGGTGCGCCGGCCGCAGCGCGCCAACCGCGGCGGCCATTGGAGGGTGAACCAACGGCAAAGGAAGACCTTTCTCTCTGTCTCTCTCTCACTGTCCACTCTGCCTGTCAAAAAAAAAAAAAAAAAGTGGTAAGATTTACAAATGTAACTAGACATCATAGCAACCCAAAGCTTTCAGAAGTTTCCATGACGTTTTCAGAAGTTTGAGGTCAATGGGGAGAACGCTGCTGCACCAAGAATGGAGCTGTGAGCCTCCAGGCACGGCCTGTTCAAGTGCATTCCCCTTGAGTGTCCCACTTCTCCATGCCGAGGACGGGAGTAAGAGAGCAGCAGCGGCCGCCTAACAAAGAACAGCTCCATTCCATGGCTACTCACCACATGCACAGCTCCTTGCTAAGCACCTCTCATCATCATCTCATTAAAGTCTCCAACATATCTGTTTCAGCTTGAGAATGGTAATTAGAGTGCTGGCCATCCAGTATTCACCTCCCCTCTCCTTCCATAGAAGGACGATATGCCTACTGCCCGCTCTACAGATGTGGGACTTGGCCAGGTACCCTGCTTTGGCAAACGGAAGGACAGAAGAGAGTGCATGAGTTGCATCAGGAGTTACTACTCACCCCTCTGGAAGCCAGGGAACCTCGCCATGAGAAATCATGCTCCAGGAGCCACTGCCCTCCTGCCTGGGTTCCAGGGTCCCCATAAGAAGCACACTCACAACCTGGCTCCAAGGCTCACTATTTGCAGTCTGTAAAACATTGCCCCAGATGACAAGAAGCCCTTTGACATCTCAGTGGAATGTCACTGAGATTCTGTTGTTGCTCATCATGCAGCAGTAGTAGCTACCATTATTGATTAATTTTATGGATGGGGAAACCCAGACCCAGGGTGTCTAAGTAAGTTACCTAAGGCAGCCAGCACATAAGCGGTAGAACTATGGCAGAACCCAGATCTTCAGACTCTTGGGCCTGAATGGTTACCCTGCCCTGCCTTGTCCTTGCTGTCTGAGCATGCGCATGCATTTTGTGTTGCTCTGTATGGAGAATATAGCCAGAGCAACAAAAAGGAAACCCAAGTCCCTGGGCCTGGCCAGAGAGATGCTGAGAGTGAATTCACAGTGGTGCCCCCTGCCCTCTGGATAAGTAGGCTTGTCCCTCTGCCCCCGGAGCCCTGCCCACCACCTGCTGCCTTGCTCCAAGTCTGAGCCCAAGGCCATGATGGTTCCACAGAGACCCTCACACACCAACCAGCAGCAAGCACAGCGCTCCCCACCATGCAGCTGAACAACTAGCATGCCTGACCACTCTGGCCCCAACACCTCAGCAGGAAGATTTCCTGAGACCCAGGAGACTCCTCAGCTTCCAACTGCAGTAGTAGTCAAGGTTGCGAGCATTCTGAAACAGGGTTTTTAAAAGTGTGTGTGTGAGAAAGATGAGCCAGGGCAGCCCAAGTCTGGGCTTCATGAGTATGTTTGTCCTGAGCCACACAGATTTTTTTTTTTTTTTGCTACAAAATGACACCCTCAAGTCTCAAATGTATCTGATCCTTTCCCCAAGACAATTAGAAGTACTGCATTCTTTCCTAAGGGTCACGAGGACATCATCATCCCAGTCAGAGTTTCCTTGCCTCTCGAGCTATGGACAATTAGTGAGGAAATGAATAAAGTCATGTTCATTAAATACAAATCCCAAAAGGGCACCAAAAACCTGGGGAAGCCATCTGATCCATCTTCCAGAACACCAACAAAAATAGGGTGAACTGGGAGTATGAGAAGGGTGAACTGGGAGTATGAACTGGGAGTATGAGAAGGTGGCCCAATAATCATGTCTGAAAACTCACAGGGGACAACAGGGCTCCCCACTCTCCTCCTGGACTTCCCAGCCATGCCCGGCTCATAGTGCCTTCCAGTGCCAGGGAACTCACGAAACCCAGACGCTGGCAGCATACTAGACTCCAAGAAGCCCTGCCATGTCACCCAGATAATATTGGCTGTACACAATTCTCACTTAAAAGTGAAGTAATGGGGCTGGTGCTGTGGCACAGTGGATTAAAGCTCCAGCTTGCAGCACTGGCATCACATATGGACGTGAGTTCGAGCCCTGGCTGCTCCACTTCTGATCCAGCTCCCTGCTAATGCACCTGGGAAAGCATAAGATGGCCCAAGTCCTTGGATCCCTGCACCCACATGGGACACTTAGAAGAAGCTCCTGGCTCCTGGCTTTGGATCAGCTCAGCTCTGGCCATTGCTGCCACTTGGGGAGTGAACCAGTGGATGGAAAACCTCTCTCTCTGTCTCTACCTCTCTCTCTGTCTCTACCTCTCTCTGTAACTATCTCAAATAAATAAATAAATTTTTTAAACAGTGAATTAATAGAACAGAGATCAGTTTTCCTCATTAATGAAGTCCAGAACTAGATAGCTCCTGACATTGTTAGTAGCTAAATGCAAGAGGGCCTCTGGAATCCTCTCGACCTTCTCTGCAACATCACAAAATGGCTGCCCTCATTCCAGACACTTCATAGTCATTCCAAGCAGAAGGAAAGAGAATGGAGCAACAGAAAAAAAAGCAAAATTTTCCCAGAAGCTCCTAGCAGACTTCTAGCTACTCGCCACCGGCCAGATCTATGTCATATAACCACTTAGTTGAAGGAAGGCTGTGACGTGCAGCTTTGCAGATGAGCACATGGACAAACCCGACAAATTAGTCCTTGAGGAACAAAGGCAATCCTGAGGTGGCTGGCAGCTGCCGACAAGCTCACCAGCCGCACTTTCAGGGCTGGCATCAGGCTCGACTTTGTGTGCATCCAGATCCGATTTGAGGATCAGCTTCAAATTCATCTCCTGTGTTAATCACGGCCTTGTCGCCATCTTCACCATGAGGTGTCATTTCCCAAACGTGAAGGAAGTGCAGGTTGATAAAGAATACTGCAAAACAGCCCTTCTGAGTTCAGGATCTGAACTCTTCTATGGATTCCAAGTTCAGAAGGAAAGGGAACCTGGGATTTTCCTTTTGAGATGACAGCATTGTTTCTAACAGCAAATGACTTTCATGTCTGGAAGGAGCCACTAATAGAATTCACCAAATGAGAACAACAAAAATAAAGTCAAAGGATAGGACCCTAGCATCTGTCAGGACAAGGTAATCAGACAAATGGAGGTTCCCAAGGTGGTGGAATTTTCTGGATTAGCTGAAGGAGGTCTGCAGAAGTCAAAGCAAATGTCCTTAGTGCAGCTGCCCTCCAACCCCACCACCTCCCCCTGCCCTTTTAAAACTTTGATGCAGCAGAATAAGAATTTCAAAATGCAAATGACTGTAAATGGATTATGACTAACACCACCAAGAAAAGGAGGTGCCGCAGACTGCCGAGAGAGCAGAAGGTGTAATTCGCTGTGCGCCAACATCGCTCCCAGCCTCGGGATCTCAACACAACCGGAAGGCAGCAGCAACTGCGGGTGGCATCTGTCTTCGCTCCTAGAAGACAATCTCGCTGACAGATGATAGAGACGTTTGTCACGTCCCCAATAAAAGGATCTTAAGCAAGTCCTCTGGCGAATGTTAACTCCACCACAAAGACTGCATTTCTACATTTTTTATGAACTCTGGGAAAGATCCTGCCTGATAGACTCGCTCTGCTGCACAAGGCACTGAGACCGAGCGTTCCAAGGGGAATGCAATGGCCCTACTGCCTCCTTTATTGACAGAAAGAAACCCAAGATCAGACTGCACTTCTGTCATCAACCACGCCTGGCTCTCAGCCACGCAGGCATCTTCTGTCTGGTGGCTTACTTTTAGGGGAGGAATAGGATGGGTTTGTGTTTGACTCCCTGGCTTTCCTATTTTGTCTGTCCATTTCCCTACAGCTCATGCTATTTAGAGTATAATACAGACAGAATATTATTCCAACCAAATGGAACACAGCACATTCGTCTCCCGGGCTGCTGAAACGAAGCTCCACAAACTGTATAGCGGAAAACAACAGACATCCATTTTCTCGTTGTTCCAAAAGCTGCAAGCGTAAAATCAAGGCAGAGTCCCAATCTCTCTGAGGGTTCCAGGGAGGAATCTGTTGTTGCCTCCTGCTCATTTCTGGTGGTCACTGGTAATCCTTGGCATTCCTCAGTTTGCAGGAGATAATTCTAATCTCTGCCCCCATCTTCACACTTCTGTTTCTATAACTAAATCTCTCACTCCTATCAGTACACCCTGGATTTAGTGCTCACCCTAATCTAGCATGCCCTCTTTTTAACTAGATCATGTCTACAAAGATCCTATTTCCAAATAAGGTCACATTCACAAGTGCTGAGAGTTAAGACTTCGGTGTATCTCTGAGAGAGCGGAATTCAATTCAATCTATGCCACAAGCTCATCCAAAAAAATTTTAATAATTTTTTTTCAATTCTGTGAGTTAACTTGATTGTTGCTCCCATGGTGAGGCTAATGATAATATAAGCTGACATAATAACTCCCTAAAACCCTACTTAGCACTTTAATATGATTAAACACACCAATCCTGAAGGCAGCAAAGTACGCTGGAAATAAACTCTGATTACACACGTAAGATCTGAGGTCTAGAATCATCTTTGACACTAGCTAAGGATGAAGTCTGGGTAAAGTCATTTCACCTCTCAGAGTCTTCTACTGTTAAACCTCAAAGGTGGGGCCTGGACTGGATACATGTTTCTTGAAGTATGGGACATGTATCATTGCTTGTTGACCAGATAGTTAGACTCAAAACTAACATGGAAGAATCGTACTGCAAAATGTTGCTTTGCAAGACAAATCTTAGTTTGGGCCCCAAGTTAACATTTGCTAAATAACAAACCATCCTGAGATGTTTTAGTGGCACGAGATTTATTTAGTATTGCTTTCATGTCTGAATCTATTGGCCCTGGTAGCCTGAACTAGCTTCAGCTGATGAATCAGTATCTAGTTAGAATATAATACCATTTCATTTTCTGTCTATAACATCTTGTTTTCAGTAAAGTTATTTTATGGCTATCTTGTATTCATGTCAAATGGTTTTTCATTTATGGTAGTAACACCAAGTTTCATTTTTAAATAACGTTATCATTTTTCAAGTGGGTTATTCACTAGAAAACAATCATAATGCCACAAATATAAGTGGCAAAATCATGACACAAAATGACTGAAATCTGAAAAGCACCATCTAAATGACATCTATATTTCCTACACCTGCTTTATACTCATGAAAGTGGAAAACGAGCTGTCTCTCCAAAAACATGGCAGGATTTTGACACCAACGTGTCACCAGTCATTAAAATAGCTTCATTGATATTAAGGCCAATAGCTTTTCACAGAGCTTGAAGCAATGAATTGGATCATATGAATCAACTGGTTGAGACCAATCCTAATCAGAGTGTGCAGCTGGCCATGAAGTACATGTTCATCCACCATCCCACACAGACCCATGGTGACACTGATCTGCCAGTATGGTCAGTCACTAAGTGGCATGTAAGAAGACGAACACATTCATTGGAGACTTCATAGTTGATACTTTGGAAAGCCACTTAGTCCTAAGAGACTGTCACCCCCTAAAGAGCTTTTGGAAGTTTGCTTGGCAATAGCCTTTGGGGCCTATTCACAACTCACCTAAGAAAAATCCCTTTTGTTACTTTATATGTTTTAGTTTTTCACTCCATTTGATCACTCCATTTTGATCCATTTACTTACATAATTGGCCCTAAATGATTTTTGGCAAATTAAAAAAAAAAATCACAAAGGACCTGACTTTCCACACAGCCCTACAAAAGGATTAACAAGAAGTTTCGATCATGAAATTGACAATAATTTGGAATCAACACTTAGATTCTCAAGATGATAATCTGATAACAATATTCATTTGGACCATTTCTCTGTGTTCACTTAAGTTCAGGTCATTGTCATGTTCATTCACAAATATGTGCATCACATCAGATGTACAATTCACCTGTACATATATGCAACCTAAATCTTATCTCAAAAGCAGTGTCTTTTGCTAACAAATGTTACGGCAGAAGAGAAATCCGTTTAAGAGATAAAGCACCTAACCTCAAATAGAGCCAACAAAAAAGAAATGTATTCCTGGGGCTAGAATTCTAATTCTCAGAACACAAAGCACCATCTCTCACATGTTCCAGGTAGACACATCCTAGTATCGGGCATGCCAGAAACAGAGAACAGGAACATTTTAAACATACCTTTAAAATACACATCCTATAAATACAGACCGTTCATAGATCCTACATACAGGCTCACACCAATTTCCCTTCCTTCAATGTACAAGTTTAACAGACATTAGATTCTCCCTTCCATGTATAATCAAGACTTGCACTTGGATAACAGGATGTCAATTGAACAGTGTCAGTCATTTTCCCCTCTATATATAAAATCTAAGTCAGATACCAGCTACTATAGGCTAGTCCTAAGACCAATAAAATAGTAACTATTATAACAGCACACAAACCTAAGCAAAAAAAAAAAGGGGGGGGGGGATAAAATAATTGGTGCATTTTATGTCTAGTCAAGAAAGTATCAGAAACCCAAAGTTCACAGATCTAGATTCAGCACAAACTGGAAATATTTCAGGTCTAGGATTTAATTTTACCCTATATATAAGCTAACAAGTTAGCTAGTTACTGTTCCACTGATTCTGGCAGAAGACATGAGACTCCTGGGTCAGAGACAAAGGACTTCATTATCCATGGTAATAGAGAAGCACAAGTACTAGCATGTGTGGCAGTTTCCCGGGCCCCAAGTCCCCCTGGACCATGGTGTAAGTTCAAATGGATGTTCTGCATGCACTTGGGTTTGCAGCACATATGAAGGTACACTGAGTTTGGGGAACATGCTCTTTTACAATAACTGAAAGCAAGCCTGTTCTCCATCCCAAATAGAGATATTACCTGTATCCCTTAAGTCTGCTCAGCGTAGACACAATGCTGAAAAACGCTCAGATAAAATGGTCAGAGCTTCACATTTATAGCACGACAAAAAGAAGCACAGGGATACCCAGAGCCCATGGCAGACTGCCTCTCCCAACAATCGGCAGTTCTTGGTTGTTAAGCGAGCTGGGTATCTGGAGTAAGGACAAGCCTGAACAGGTACAGTTATCCTGAGGCACCGTGTGCCATCTTCCTACCTTGATGAAGAATCTAAACCCAGTAAAGCATGAGCACACTTTTCCCAGACGTATTTCTGAGAACCCGCAGGTAAACCACATGTATAAATCAAGTCATTTTTAAAACATTCTTGAAGAGGACCCCATAAGCGAATCCTTATACAAAAGAAATCCTCGCCGGCGCCGCGGCTCACTAGGCTAATCCTCCGCCTTGCGGCGCCGGCACACCGGGTTCTAGTCCCGGTCGGGGCACCGATCCTGTCCGGTTGCCCCTCTTCCAGGCCAGCTCTCTGCTGTGGCCAGGGAGTGCAGTGGAGGATGGCCCAAGTGCTTGGGCCCTGCACCCCATGGGAGACCAGGAGAAGCACCTGGCTCCTGCCATCGGATCAGCGCGGTGCGCTGGACGCAGCGCGCTACCGCGGCGGCCATTGGAGGGTGAACCAACGGCAAAAGGAAGACCTTTCTCTCTGTCTCTCTCTCTCACTGTCCACTCTGCCTGTCAAAAAAAAAAAAAAAAAAAAGAAATCCTCATCCCTTAATTCATCTGTGTATAAATCTGGGGATTACAAACACTGGATTTTCCTAAAGCAATCCATACCCACACTGGTACAACTCTGCTGTTTGCAATGACTTGTGGTAAATTATAAAAAGCCAATCTTCCAAGCGTGTCTGATTTGACCACACCCATATAAGCAGTCATTTACCAAATGGGTCCCATCCCATTTTCCAAACTACATCTGTTTTCTTCCTTAGAGCTTCCCCATAACAATGTTATGTGCCTCAATTCCCAGGTCATGCCACATGCTGCTGCTTTGGGTGGATGATCTCATTTGTTGGGAGTCACGGCTGATGTACTTTAGCAATCTACCTATACATTACCCTCCAACTCCCACTCAGGCACAGATTAGCAGGGCTGTAGCTAAAGACCTCCACAATAAGTATTCTTATTTCAGTCTCTTTCCCACATATTCTTGACCAAGATTTCCTCCTCCCAGATCTCTGTATTCCTAAAAATAATATGTTGTTCACTTACTGAAAGAAATTTTGAAACCCCATCACTATTGCTCAGAGCAACATGGCACACCTACAGGAATTTTCAGGATGAAAAATGTCTGCTTTCCCCTCTACTAGATTACATTTCAGAAACGTACAAACCATAGTCAGCAGCAGTGAAGTCAGGCCAAAGTGACATAAAACATGATTTCCCTGCCATACCAAAAAAAAAAAAAAAACACTCATAATAAGAAAGAGAATTTGTAGCACCTGCCAATGCTTCTTAATAGTCCTCTAGGAATCCACAGAACAAAGCTAAGAACAAAAAAGGTACAAAATAAATTTTGTGGAAAATAAGAACATACCCTATTCAGTATAATCCAATACCAAGTTTTGTATTGGCATAATACTTCCTGACTTATAAAATATTTTCACATATACACTTTCATTAGGTATTCACCATAAGCCTATGAGAAGAGTAGGCAAAACTCAAGGATCAAAAGTAAAAGAACAGTATTTTCCTTTTTTTTAACTTTTATTTAATGAATATAAATTTCCAGTGTACAGCTTATGGATTACAATGGCTTCCCCCTCCCATAACTTCCCTCCCACCCGCAACCCTCCCCTCTCCCGCTCCCTCTCCACTTCCATTCACATCAAGATTCATTTTCAATTCTCTTTATATACAGAAGATCAATTTAGTATACATTAAGTAAAGATTTCAACAGTTTGCACCCACATAGAAACACAAAGTGAAACATACTGTTTGAGTACTAGTTATAGCATTAAATCACAATGTACAGCACATTAAGGGCAGAGATCCCACATGAGGAGCAAGTGCACAGTGACTCCTGTTGTTGACCCAACAAATTGACACTCTAGTTTATGGCGCCAGTAACCACCCTAGGCTCTCGTCATGAGTTGCCAAGGCTATGGAAGCCTTCCAAGTTCCCCGACTCTGATCATATTTAGACAAGGTCATAAAAGACAGGGTGAGGATAGTAACCAATGATCCTAAGAGTGGCATTAACCAGGTCTGAATAATTATTCAGCATTAAGTGGGGAAGTGGACCATCAGTACACACAGGTTGGGAGTAGAGCCATTGGTGGTAGAGTAGAGGTTATGATTACGAAGGAATGAGGCCCAAGTGCGCTAGACAGGGTCTAGAAAAAAGCACAGAGTCATTATTAGAGGAGCTAAGAAAGGTGCTGTCTAAGCTACAATTAAGTTTTCTGATTGAGAGGCCAATAGAACCTGACAGAAGGGGCTTGATAATAATCTGTTGGGCTTTAGGCCTTGTAAGTTAAGAGGCCCAGACCTATCAATCTCTTCACATGGGGTACATCCTAAGGGAGGTGTGAACCTCCTAGGGGAAGGCACTCTGTTGACTTTCATTACTTAGCTGGCCTGGGAGGAGAGCTGGCCAGGTAAAGGCAGGTGGCATCTCTAACAAGAAATTTACAGTTCTGCCTGCAATGTTGCTGACCCTAATTGGCCATCCCCTCAGCTGCAGTGGTCACTTTGGAAGTTGGGCTGAGTGAAGGGCTTTTCAGCTTAGAGCCAATAAGATCTGTGGCTCTGACCTGGGCATCCTTCGACTCCAGGGCAGGTCCATTTCCAGTGACCCAACTCTTGGCAGAGCTGCCAGGGCTCTTCACAAGCTGACTTCTGCTGAAGCCCAGGCTTACCACATTGAAAGCCACTGCAGTGGACTGGCCTGTTGGGTCTCCTTGAGGGCAGATCACTGTACAGATCAGCCAGTAATAGGCCTGCCACCCATTGCTTCTGATGCCTAGCTTTCTTTTCCTCCTGGTTTTTGTTAAAGCAGACCAGAGGATGCAAGTCAAAGGAGTGCCCAAGTCCCATCTCTAAACTTCGGTGGCCTGAACTACAAGTCTATAGTTGCAGGCATGTTCTGTAGTAGTTTTTCTAAGGTAGACAATGCCCATGAGGAAAATTATATTCTCACTTTAAAACTTTCTTTCCCTTTGGTCTGAAAGGGAGGTTTTTTCTACTTACTGTTTAGTTCGCTGATGGCGAAGTAAATCTAGCTATGAGATTATTATTTAAGCTCTTATTTTGGCTATGCTATTACAGAAAAATGTTAGCCATCTCTTTTATAAGGTCTAAAGATTAAATTGTATGTCCTACAGGTTCCTTCATAATAGAATTAGTTTCCTACCTTGAGGAGAATAGAGAAATGAAAGAACAAGTTGGGCTTAGAATAGAGAAATGAGGGAGCAAGTCCTAGATCGCTTGCTGACAATAGCAATATCACATGAATACTTAGCAAACCATTTCAACCATTAGATAACAACTTAAGAAAACATTTACCAGAAGGTCCAATGCCTTCTAGAAATTTTAAGAATCATGTATTTGGAAACACCTCTTAAATATCTAACATGGTGTAGTTTGTTTAACCAGTAAACTTAAGCACAACCATATAAAATGTTTTAGTTTCTTTCTACCAACAAGTATAAAACATATGATGCAGAGATTCAGGTCAGACGAATTAAAATGTATCTTTGATTAATTTTAGCAGCTTAAATTTATGGACAATCTTATCTATAAGCCATTTAAAATAAAACTCTTAATTAAATTTCCCCATGTGGACATACAATATGTACACACATATAACATAGCATAGTAGACCAATATAGCAATTTTAATAATAGCTTTTCAAATCTTTAACTCTTTTTGTAGATTGCCAATTGATTTGAATTGCTTTTTGTTTTTAGTAACCTCAGTTAACCATACTTTCTCTCAGTTGGTACTGTTAATACATTATTGGCTTCATCTGTTTACAGGCCATCCCAAAGTACTGAATACAATAGAAGTGGCTGGAAAAAGTCCATAGGAACCTATAGGAGGACAGCTAAACACAGAACCAACAAGCTTTAGTTTTATGAATAGCAAATCATATATAACTGTGGATGACAAAAGACTTTTAGTTGCCATGTTTAAAATTATAAACTCATCAACCAACAAGAGGCACTTGCTTACTTCACAGTATTTTTGAAAGCACCTGTAGGATTTTACAAGTATTTAACCCTTTAGGCCTCTGGGGCTTTCTCATTAAGATAACTATCATGTCTAGTAACACAAGATCATTAGACTTTTTAATTCTCAAACATTTGTATTAATAGCATTTTCCATTATAGAAACTTAAAGTTTGGTACCACGTCACATCTTGACAGTACTTCTAATATAATCCAAATAGCCTGATTAGTTGGTGTCTCTATAAGATGTGAGACATAGGTCCTTCGATTTTTTCAGTTGGGTCCAAACTGGAAAAACCAAAGTCCAAGATTTACTGGAAATTTTAGAGTCCAGATTGTTTGAAACTTTGATTTTTTGAATGCTTGTCAAAAATGCCAAGAAGGCTCAAAATCCAAAATATCTGGTTGAAATAAGATTCCTTAAAATCATGACATAACATAAGGCCAGCGCCGCGGCTCACTAGGCTAATCCTCCACCTTGCGGCGCTGGCACACCAGGTCCTAGTCCTGGACGGGGTGCCAGTTCTGTCCCGGCTGCCCCTCTTCCAGGCCAGCTCTCTGCTGTGGCCAGGGAGTGCAGTGGAGGATGGCTCAAGTGCTTGGGCCCTGCACCCGCATGGGAGACCAGGATAAGCACCTGGCTCCTGAATTTGGATCAGCGCGGTGCACCGACCGCAGCACGCCAGCCACAGCGGCCATTGAAGGGTGAACCAACGGCAAAAGGAAGACCTTTCTCTCTGTCTCTCTCTCTCACTGTCCACTCTGCCTGTCAAAAAAATTTAAAAAATAAATAAATCATGACATAACATAGACCAAATTTGATCATTGTTACAAGGTGATTATTCAAATCTTTGAAAATAAGCACATATTTAAATAACCCATAGCTCTTAATAAAAATTCAGCTGTTTTTGAACAATTAGAATTTAGCAGACATCAAGAGAACATAATAGATTAACACATTGCTTTAACAGAGAATCAGATTTTAATTCTATGTCAAAGAGAAATTGAGCTTCCTGTGATCTTTTGCTGTGAGGTTTCCTTCCTTTACCTTCTTTCCTATTGGTGACCATGTTTCTGTGTTTCTGTGTGTAACCCATCTTTAAGTATCTTTTGCAGGGCAGGACGAGTGGCGACAAATTCTTTCAATTTCTGTTTGCTATGAAAAGTCTTAATTTCACCTTCATTCACAAATGAGAGCTTTGCAGGATATAATATTCTGGGCTGGCAGTTTTTCTCTCTTAGTACCTGGGCTATGTCTCGCCATTCCCTTCTAGCTTGTAGGGTTTCTGATGAGATGTCTGCTGTGAGTCTAATTGGAGATCCTCTGAGAGTAATCTGACGTTTCTCTCTTGCACATTTTAGAATCTTTTCTTTATGTTTCACTGTGGTGAGTTTGATTACAACATGTTGTGGTGAGGATCTCTTTTGGTCATGTTTATTAGGGGTTCTATAAGCTTCCTGTACTAAGATGCCTCTGTCCTTCTCCAAACCTGGGAAATTTTCTGCTAGTATCTCACTGAAAATGCCTTCTAATCCTTTCTCCCTCTCCATGCCTTCAGGAACTCCCAGAACCCGAATGTTAGGTTTTTTAATAGTATCCTGTAGATTCCCGACAATATTTTTTAGATTTCTAATTTCCTCTTCTTTTCTTTGGTTTGCCTGTTTCCTTTCCTGTTCTCTGTCTTCTAAGTCTGATATTCTCTCTTCTGCTTCGCCCATTCTGTTTTTAAGGCTCTCTAATGTGTTTGTCATTTGATCTATTGAATTCTTCATTTCATTATGATTTCTTGTCACTATCACAGTTTCTTTTCTACTAGTTGTTTCATTTCATTTTGATTCCTCCTTAATATTTCATTTTCACGAGAGAGATTTTCTATCTTGTCCATCAAGGATTTCTGTACTTCAAGAATTTGTTTTTGAGAACTTCTTAATGTTCTTATCAATTTTTTGAGATCCGCTTCTTGCATTTCTTCTATCTCATCATCTTCATAATCTTGAATTGGGGTGTCTTTTTCATTTGGGGGCGTCATAGTGTCTTCCTTGTTCTTGTTACCTCGGTTCTTGCGTTTGTTGTTTTGCATGTTGGAGATATTTGGTTTCTTCACTGTGGTGTTTTTTCTTGTTATACTATGGCTCTATATTAAGTGTACTGTCTGCTTTCACTGGAGCCTTAGAGGCTTGAGATGAGTGTGGCCTGAGAGTTCTGTTTGGTTCCTCAGGGTTGAGGGTGTGTCAAAGGTGACACTCCCAGTTTAGGCGTGGTAAATCTTTTTTTTTTTTTTTTTTTTTTTTGATTCAAAAGGGAAGTAATTCCGCACAGCTGAACGCACAGCTGAATGTAATTGGAGGTAGTTAGCAGGTGAATGATATATCCACAGGAGCCAGAGATCGGAAGCTCTTCCCCAAGGACCACACAGGGAATCTCTGCTGCCCTCGGTGTGGGCTCCAATTCTCCTGCAGTCTCCCACTGTGTTGCCAAGTTAGATCCTAATCTCCTGTTATTTCACACACACACACACACACACCCCCGCCCAGAGTCAGGTTTTTCTGCTAGGCTCAGGGCCGGTGCAGACCTGAGGTCGCCCTGCTTATGACGTATGTCCAAAATGGCGCCTGCTCTTTGTCTTGCTCGCCTTTGAGGGGTGAGTGGAGAGAAAGAAACTCATGTCCGTATCGGTCACTTTTTTTTTTTTTCCCTCTCTCTCTTCTAGTTAGCCTGGTGAACTTTTCCCCACGGAGTTTCAAGCCTCGTTCCCTCTAGTCTCCTCTTTCCACTTTCCCGCTGGTGTCTCGGGCTATTGAGGTTCGGCTCACCTCGCATTCCAGTGCTGGTGTGTTGAGTCTGCTGCTGGTGTCCCGAACTTGGGCTCCCATGCTCTCCACGCAGGTCCACTGTGAATCACTATTTCTGGAAGAGTTTCCTCTGCTTTTTCTTCCCCTACTCTTCCCTGAACCTGCAGTATCTCCACTTTTATTAAAATTTATCTTCCCGGTCTACCATTGTGCTCCCTTCCTATTACGCCATCTTGCCCCCAATCTATTTTCCTTTTTTAAAAGATGTATTAATTGAAAAGCTGAGCATCAGAGAGAGATGAAAGGAAGAAGAAGGAAGAGAGAGAGAAAGAGAGAGAAAGATTTTCCATCTGCTGGTTCATTTCCCAAATGACTGCAACAGCCAGGTCTAGACCAGTCCAGGGCCAGGAGCCAGGAACTCCATCCTGGTTTCCCACATGGTGTCAGGGAAACAATTACTTGGGGCCATCCTCCACTGTCTTTACAGGGGCAGTAACAGGGAGCTGGATCAGAAGCCAGGACTTGAATTGATACTTCAACAGGGGTTGCCAGCTTGATCACAAGTGGGGGCTTAACCTGCTGTGCCACAATGCCCACCCCCCCAAGGTTTTTTCTGTCATGAGACATAAGCTGACCCTTAGTCCTTTGTTTTTCGCTTGCCTTGGCTCCATGCTGGGCATTGGATGATGGCAGGGATTCATTACTACATGTACCTGGAGATGGGCCAATGGTATGAATGCAGTCACAACCAACATGTACATGGATGACAAGGTTGTGTTTCAATAAAACTTTGTGGACACTAAATTTTGAATTTCATACAATTTCACATGTCACAAAATATTAATCTTTCCATTTTTTTTAGTTTTACTTATTTGAGAGGTAGAGTTACAGACAGAGAGAGGGACAGAGAGAAAGGTCTTCCATCCGCAGGTTCACTCCCCAAATGGCCACAATAGATGTTGCTGGGCCAATCCAAAGCCAGGGGCCAGGAGCTTCTTCCAGGACTCCCACATGGGTGCAGGGGCCCAAGGACTTGGGTCATCTTCTACTGCTTTCCCAGGCCACTAACAGAGAGCTGGATTGGAAGTGGAGCAGCTGGAACACAAATCGGCCCCCATATGGGATGCCGGCACCACAGGTAGAGGCTTAACCTATTACGCCCCAGTACTTGCCCCTCTTTCCATTTCTTAAAAATTCATGAGGTAAAAATCATTCTTAATTCATAGGAGGCCATAGCTTGCTGACTTCTGCTCTAGTGAACTGACCCAAGGGCCCTGCGCCCACATACTCGCCCTCCTTGGCTATCCCTTGAAAAACTCCCATCTTGTTCCCCATAATAGCTTCCTAGTGTTTCTGTTACAGATTAGCCCAAATTCATACAAATTGGTGGATTAAAACAACACAAGTTTATTCTCTTACAAGTCTAGAAGTCTGAAATCAGACATGAGTTTTATGGGCCTAAAAATCAAGGCATCAGCAGGTATGGTTCTTTCTGGAAGCTTCACGAAAAAAATCTGTTCTTTGATTCTTCCAACTTCCAAAGGCTGCCGGCATCTGTGGCCGTATGACTCCAATTTCTGTTACTGTCATTACATGTCCTTCTCTGGCTCTGTCTCTCCTGCCTTCCTCGTTGACTTTGTAAAGACCTTGTGATTACATTAGGCCCACCAGGTAACCCAGGATAATCTCTCATCTCAAAATCCACAGCTTAATCCTATCTGCAAAGTCCCTTTTGCCATGAGAAGTAACGTATTCCCAGGTTGCTGGGATTACTGTGTCTTAGACATCTTGAAGGCTGTTATTCAGCCAACCACGAACCTGTTCAGACTTTCACAGTGTCGGTGCACACAAATGAATAGGCCACCATCACCGTGTAGACCCTGTATCCACAGTGAAAGTCTGATCTCCCTTCCTTCACCTTATTTCTTCTCCTTGTTACCTCTCACAAGAGACCTCCTTCCCCCAAAGAACAAGGTGAGAGCTGAGGTGCCTGTATTCCCAAATTCACTCCTCTAAGCTCATTAATCATTCAATTAGACACTGCTCAAGCAAATGATATAAATGAAAATAACTCCTATATTTTAGAATACCCTCTCAATACTGGCCCTGTTTTCCTTTGAGTTATTTTTAAAATAATACAAATTCTTCTCAAAGGCATGCCAGAAATTGGCTTTCAGCTTCTTATCTATGCACAGCACAGACAATTGCATTATACCTAAGAGAATTAATGTGATTTAATTATAGTATATTTGGGGGTACTTTAATATCAAACTTCTTTTGTATAAGAAATTATTCCTTGGTGAAGTTAAACTCAGTTATTCGGCTCATTCTTTATTCATTAAACTCATTAAGATCTTTGAGAATTCCTTATAAATAACTATACTATTGATTCAAAATATATTAGATGAGTGAAATATTCTAAGAGTAGGAGAGCATAATATATTGGTAATCTGTGTGGCATACTTTCACAAGAACAGACATACCATGTCAAAGCTCCCTCTCTTCTTGGCAAGGAAAGATGCACAATATATAGACTGTTTTCTTTCTCAGGAATCTGCTAAAAGCACCACTATCTATTGGTTGTATAGGTTACTCACTGCACAAGGGTATCTCTCAGAGTGGCAAGTGGGGCTGAAATCTGGCCCATGCTCTACAACCCAGCCATCAAACCTGGCACATGGGCTATCAAAAGGAGGGGAGCCTTTTCTTAATGCACACAAAATTACTGCATGCCTGTGAACCCACGCAGACTCACATGAAGGGGACACCTTTTTCTGCCTTTTTAAAAGGCACCCAATAGACCAGCAGAGGCCTAGGCTGAAGCTTGGGCTGGCTCACGTAAGAAAGGAAAAGTGTACAATTATAGGTATCCTTCTTGAGACCAGAGAACAAGTGATACAATAAATACCATGTGAGGCTGGAATGCAAAATAAATGTTGTCAGCAGAGAGAGGCAATAACCAAACAAACCAACATTACTGTTCCATACAGTCCTTGCAACCTTGCTGGATAAGAATAATTAATCTCATTCAGTGGACTCGGTCTTTGAGAGGTTAGGAAACTTGGCAAATGTCACCCAGCTGGTGACAGAACATTCAAATCTAGGGGCATCTGTCTGCTGTGTCTCCATGCTGTCTACTGCCCCATACAGCCCCTCTCACTCTGAACATGTGGCTGGTGTTGATCTTAGACCATCTGTGCAGATGTAACAAAATGTCGGAGACCAAGCAATTTACCAAGAGCAGACATTTACTTCTATAGTCCTGGAGCCTGGGAAGTTCATGATAAAGGAGCTAGCACTCAGCATCTGGTGAGGACATGATCTCCACGTTCAAGACGCTGCCTTGGGCTTGTGACTCCAGTTGGGGAGGAACACTGAGTACTCACATGATAGAAGAAAGAAAGAGGAAAAGGGAGAAAAGGGACCAGGCTAGCTCTGCCCCCCAACCCAAGCCCTTTTATAGGCACTAATTTATTAAGGAGGGCACAGTATTCATGACTTAATCACTTCCCTAAAGACTGCACCTCTTAATATTACCACAATGGAAATTAAATTCCAACACAGAAATTTGGCAGAACATATTCAGGCCATACAACGTTCTTACAGCGACTCACTGCTACTTCCTGTTGTCTTTCTTCCACGTACAGAGGAGGCATGCACTTCCCCCTTGAAGTTAAGCGTGTGCATGTGACTTGCTTTGGCCAATGAGACACAGGAAGCAACATGTGCACCAGCACTCAGAAGTCTGTAAGAGTCAGTATGCCGGACTGGCGCGTGGCCTAGCGGATTAAGCCATCTCCTGCAATGCCAGAATCCCATACGGGCACCAGTTTCAGATCCAGCTGCTTCATTTTCAATTCAGCTCCCTGCTAATGGCCTGAGGAAGCAGCAGCATATGACCCAAGTCCTTGGGCCCCCGCACCCATGTGGCAAATCTGGAAGAAGCTCCTGACTCCTACTTTCAGCCTGGCCTAGGCCCAGCCATTGTGGCCATGTTGGAGTGAACCAGCAAACAGAAGATCTCTCTCTTCTCTCTCACCATAATTCTTACTTTCAAATAAATAAATAAATCTTTAAAAATTAAAAAAAGAGCCAGTGTGTGATTTTCCTATGTCTCCCACCTCAGTGACCAGAGATATGCCAGGTGATGGTTGCTCTGTCAACCTGCATCCCTGAGAGAGAGCCATGTGGTGCAAATTCCAAGGCCAACCTGCAAAGGACTTGCAACACGAGCAAAGTACAAGTTGGCTGATTTAAGCCACTAAGATTTGGGCTTGTTTGTTACTGCAACATAAACTAGTTTATCCTGACTGATACCTCTGTCAAGTGCCTTTCCTCTATTTGTGGAAGCTGCTAAATTTTATCCCCAGTAAGCCATGTAAGGTCTCCCCTTTTCCTACTTGCCCAAATCCTGTCCATCTTTCACAGTCCAAATAAAATCCCACCTGCACAAAAAAAGCTGTCCTTACCTCCCTGAGCCAGCATCAATCCTTATTCTTGGTCATTGCGATCGTACTATCAATATAATACAAGTCAGAATTCAATCACGTTGCACAAAATATGTATCTCACTGGATGCTTTTTAAACGTGTTTCTGTCTTTACAATATGTCTTAACTCTTCAACTAAATAATCAGTCTTCTGCTATATATTTCTGCAGCCTCCCGCCGTGGCCAAAACCTTGGCAAGTAGAACTTAGAGACCCAATAAATAGTTATGACATCAAATCGTCCCAAAAGGAGTATTTTTGAAGAGGGGGGACACAAAGGAAGCAGCAAATCTGCAAACCTAGGCAGATGTGCGCAGTGGAACATTCCTCCGGAGGGAGCAGGGAAAGAGTTAAAATGTAGTAGACGACATCCTGGGACAGCGAAGATCTTTGGAGGCTCTATTTCTCATTAAAATAAAAGAGTTAATTATACATCTTGAAAATTCTATTCATGCCAAATCTTCTTTTAGGGTTAAGTCATGCATGATGCATTTATATTCAGGCATGAGTCCTGCCAGCATCTTGTTCTGTAGGGCCGTCTTCTGCGCCTGCCCTAGAGATCCATGGGGGCTGCAGGAAAACTGTTCTCATACTGGAACGTTTTGCTGAGAAGATGACCTACACTGCAAAATACTTTATATAACCAAAGGCAGGGCATAAATATTTTATAGCATAGAGTCCATGAAAACACATCTTCATTTCTGTAATGTGCTATCTCAAGACATATCGCTACGGGAACAGGACTTGCCCGAAAGATTCAACAGCTCCAATTTAGCACAGCTCATTAGGATGCCCTAGAGAACCAGCACAACAAATAATTCCAGATCCCTGCTGCTCCTGCGCTAGTTAGTGCAGACTGACCACACAAAAACAAACCTTTCCACCTCACAAAAAAGCCACCTTCTGCTTGCAACGCACATTGAACAAGGAATCAGACACCACCAGTTGGAAGGAGCCTTCGAGACATCCTTTTTCTACATATGAGGGAAGGAGGCCCGGAGAAAGGATGGAAATTCCCCAAAGCAGAAAAGTGAGCTGGAGGGCGACTCACACTTCTCCTTCCTGATTCGGGCACAATCACACAACAAAGGGCTGTGGGGAAGCTGAGAGCAGTGAGCTCATCCCCTGATTAGACTTCCACCCCCAACTTTGAAATCAAGTATCATGTCACCACTGGGGCTGTTCAGGAAGCGATGCTGTGTATACATACCTGCAAATAACCTGAAATTCCTCGTTAATAATTCATGTCTCCAAGCCTCGTCGGAGGCCCTCTCCTGACATTCGTACGTTAACATCTCCTACCATTAATGCATCAATGAGAACATTATTTCCTAGTATGTGTTCTATAGTCATGAAGTAAGAGACCGCAGCTTAAATTCCACTTTCACACCTTTTTTTTTTCTTCACTGATCTCCGACTTTATTCGAAATTGGCTATATGCACCCAAATCTCTCGAGTCAAGACTTCACTACGCTTGTAATTAAATTTTAAAATAAACAGTGAGACCTCAATGCAAAACTGACCCACTTTGATTTGGAAAGCACTTCAAGATTTTTAACAGGACAAATAGAAAATTCTTAGTTGTGAGTGGCCAGGGAGACTGACAATAGCTTTGTTATCCCTTTGTTGAGCCAAAGCCTTCAAGGAGAGGATTCACTTTTTCACTACTTGAGGTTTCCTTTATGCTTCCACACCAAGGACTATAGATTTGAGGAAATTGCTGTAGAACGCTGTTTTTAAATGCTTCTTTCAAATGTGGGCTGAATTGTTCGGAGAGAGAAAGGTAGCCCCTTTAGAGGCAAGCCTGGGCAGAAGCCCATTGAAAGAAACGCCTGTGAACTTGGAGCATCTCGGCTTTGGAAGGAGGACTGACTGATCCAGCGATAAACAACGTAGCTCTCCTAGAAAGCCTCCCCGAGAAAAAGATGAGTCCAACATTCAGCCGAGAATCGCCCACCCCCGCGGCTTCCCCGAACTTCCCCCTAAGGACTGAGCTGGCGCTGGGGAAAGGCAAAACAACAGTGTGGAGGTCCTGTCTCCCCATCATTACACTCACCTAACCTAGAGCCCTAAATTTCACCTCGAACCACGTGCAGGACCCGCCTGTGTGAAACAAGAGACTAGAAGGAGGGGCTGCTGATGATACAGAACCACGCCCGCGGTGCCTACCTCCCCCTCTGTTCCTAAATCGAGCGTATTTGCGGCCAAAAATCTGTCGCTGCTGCTCCTTCATGAGGCCACGCCGCAGCCCTCTCACAGTTTCCCCTATTCCCTTCCAAAATACAGACTTCCGGCATTCCCCTGAAAATAGTAAGAATTACTTGCGGCACATTGCATCCTGGGAAATGTAAAGCAGAGCCGAGAGATACCGGTACAGAGCATTCTGGGAACTGGAGCTTCCTTCACGCATGCGTTGTTTCAGCGGTGGGCGGGGAACGCAGAGAACCCCCGTGGCCGCATGGCGGATCCCATTTAGGGAGCGTCACGCTGAGCTGTGCTCTTCATGTGCCTGCACTCCGAAGAATTAAGGAGCTTAAGCAGCAATCAGATGGCCACAGGCCGTGGCCAGGGCCAGGTAAATGGGTGGACAAACTCTGAGCTTAGAAATCTTGCCTCCTTCCAAGAGGAAAGAAAATGAACAGCGCAGGGCCTTCGGGGTGAAGCAGCCACACAGAAGGAGGCAGCGCCCTGAAGACCACAGGGCAGAGAGCAAGGAGCACGCGAGACTGAGAAGACAGGAGAAGCTGGGTGGGAGTCCAGGCCCCTGCTCGTGGCTCCGGCTTTTCGTTGGTGCAGCAAGTGCTGCCTCCCAGGACTTGGGTCCCTGGGCCCCACCTGGGAGACTTGGCTCCCAGCTTTGGCTATGGCAGTCGTCTGGGGAGGGAACCAGCAAATGGGGGAGCGCGCTCGCTCGCTCTCTCACTCTCTCTCATAATTTCTTTTTAAAAGATACTATGCAAAAAAGACAATAGAATAACTTGAAAACTGAAAGCCAACATCAATAATATAGTCACATAATAAAGTGATAAGTAAAAAGTTAAGGAGTCACAGGATTAGCTTGGGACGCTTTCTAAAAATGCAGTGGCAGCGGTGAAGACAGTGACACTTCCTGTTGAAGGAAAACTGGAGGAGAAATAAAGAATAGGAAGAAAAGAGTGGGAGATTGCCATTTTTGAAGAAAATTCTTAAATAAGTGTAACAAAGGCAACAGTAAAAGATAAGCTATCTTCAGATTAAGAAACACAGATATGCTGTATTCTGTTTGAAAGTCTCATCAAAATCAATACCCAGAGATGCTGCATCTAGATTAACCTTTGCAATTGTTAAAAAGTATAGGAATAAGGCCGGCGTCGTGGCTTAACAGGCTAATCCTCCGCCTTGCGGCGCCTGGCACACTGGGTTCTAGTCCCGGTTGGGGCGCCGGATTCTGTCCCGGTTGCCCCTCTTCCAGGCCAGCTCTCTGCTGTGGCCCGGGGGATGGCCCAAGTCCTTGGGCCCTGCACCTGCATGGGAGACCAGGAGAAGCACCTGGCTCCTGGCTTCAGATCAGCACGATGTGCCGGCCGCAGCGGCCATTGGAGGGTGAACCAACGGCAAAAAGGAAGACCTTTCTCTCTGTCTCTCTCACTATGCACTCTGCCTGTAAAAAAAAAAAAAAAGTATAGGAATAAAAAAATCCTTCAAACATTCAAATAGGAAAAAATAGATTACTTATGAAAGAAAAATAACTGAGTCAGCCTCAGATTTCTCTTCTATAAAATTAATTGCCAGAAAATAATTAACTAGTCTCTACAGTTTTAAGGGCAAGAGTCATTTGTCTCTTTCGGATAAATACAATATAAAATTATTCTCATCTATCATGGCTCCCAAAAAAATTCACTGGATGTAATCCAATCAATCAATAAATTAAACAAAATTAAGATTTTTAAGAATGAAGAAACAAAGATATAAAATAACCAGTAATACACACTAAAACAAGCCTCTGTAGAGGCAAATCTAAATAATTGTAGTAATTCTCATATAAAACCAAGTACAAATGTCAAAATGTGTACCTGATTGTAAAATGATATAATATAGAAAAATACATTGAATTACGATTATCAGAACTTAAAATCCAGATCATATAATAAGGCTAAGGAAGAGAGGGGAGAAAATAAAAAGCTACACCAAACTTCAAATCTGATTTGTGACTCAAACATACTACTTCAGCTGATTGTTGGTGATTAGTAAAATACAGGTTAAAATACATTGTTGAAGAACTTCAAGCCACTTCCAATGGAAGATGAAAAAAGATACATCCTTGGGAAAAATGAAACAATGAAAATAGCATTCAGCAATAACTACAAGCAATCCAAATATCTAACCATAAGATATCAATTAAATAAGTTATCATTACAGAATTATGTAAATTATATCTGATGACTTTTGGTTAACAGCCAAACTAACAAAGTTTTAAAATGAATTTTTTAATTTTTTAATTTGCTTATTTTTCTATATTATTTGAGAGACAAAGACCTTCCATCTGCTCATTCACTCCCCAGATGCTCACAACAGGCAGGGCTGGATCATGCTGAAGCCAGAGCCAGGCACTCCATCTGAGGAACCTAAGTATTTGAGCCAACACTGCCATTTCCCAGGATGAACATTAACAAGAAGACGGATCAGAAGCAGAGTAGGGGCTGGCACTGTGGCATAGCAATAAAAGTGCCACCTGCAATACAGGCATCCCATATGGGCATCCATTCGAGTCCAGGTGTTCCACTTCCAAGCCAGCTCCCTGCTAATGTGCCTGGGAAAGCAGTGGAAGATGACCCAAGTGCTTGGGCCTCTGCTACCCATGTGGGAGACCTGGAGGAAGCTCCTGGCTCCTGGCTTTGGATCAGCCCAGCTCAGGCTGTTACGGCCATTTGGGGAGTGAACCAGCAGATGCATGATACCTCTCTCTCTACCTCTCTCTCTTTCTCTCTCTCTCTCTCTACTTCTCTCTGTAACTCTACCTTTCAAATAAATAAATAAATCCTTTATGAAGGAGGAGGGGTACTGAGGAGAAAGAAGAGGAGGAGGACAAGGACGAGGAGGAGAAGAAGAGGAAGAGGATGAAGAGTTTGCCAGGAGCAGGCACTGTGATATGGGATGCTGGCATCTCAAGCTGCCACTTAAGTGAGCATGGTTCACTGATTGTGACAAATATATCATACTAATAGGAGATTTTTAATAAGGGAAGGTGGATGCAGGATATATTAAACTCTGTACTACTTCACAATTTTTGTCTCATAAATTTAAAACTATTCTGAAATATAAAAAAAAAAAATTGCCACATATCAAGATGGACATTTAGCCTGACAGTAAGGACATCAGATAACTGGCTTCGCCTCCTGATATCAGCTTCCTGCTAATGCAGAGCCAGAGAAGTAGTGGTGACAACTTATGAAACTGGGCTGCCGCCAGCATGGAAGACATAGATTGAGTTCCTGCCTCCCAGCCTTGGCTTACCCCAAACCTGGCTATCTGGTCATTTAAGGAGTGAACCAGCAGGCCGGCGCCGCAGCTCAATAGGCTAATCCTCTGCCTGCGGCACCGGCACACGGGGTTCTAGTCCCAGTTGGGGTGCCAGATTCTGTCCCGGTTGCTCCTCTTCCAGTCCAGCTCTCTGCTGTGGCCCGGGAGTGCAGTGGAGGATGGTCCAAGTCCTTGGGCCCTGCACCCGCATGGGAGACCAGGAGAAGCACCTGGCTCCTGGCTTCAGATCAGCATGGTGCGCCAGCCACAGTGCACCGGCTGCAGTGGTCACTGGGGGGGTGAACCAACGGAAAAAGGAGTGAACCAGCAGAAGGGAGGATTGTCTTCTGTCTGTCTATCTCTTTCTCTCCTCCCTGCCCCTTCTTTCTGTCTGCCTCCTACCTTCTCAAGTAAATAAATAATCAGATAAAATACTTTGTCTTGGGAAAGAAAATACAGACAGTATAGAAAGGAGAAGTAAAATTTTCAAAAAATGTGTACCCCATAATCCTAGTTTTGAAAAAAAAACAATAGTTTAGACATTATTTTGCTGTATTAAAAATATAGTAAAGAAAAATAAAAAAGATATATACCAACAGGTTAACAGTAATTATCTCTAGGTTGAAAAGTGAGATAGGATTTGGGCCAAAAGATGTTTAAAACAAATATAAACACCTTAAATATAAATTATATGCTCCATATAACAGAATTGAGCAACTTTTTTCCATCAAGAGCCAAATAGTAAATCATCTAGGTTTTTCAGGTCTTATAATCTCTGTTGCAATTGCTCAGCCCTGCCATTATACTGAGAAAGCAGTCAGACATATGTAAACAAGGGAATGTAGTTGTGTTCCAATAAAACTTTATTTACAAAAACAGGCTTCATTGAGAATCATAGTTTTCCAATCCCTACTATACATTAATATCTGATATTGAAGATTTAGAAGTTATTCAAGTTTGTTATTTAAAATTTTCATTAATTATTTAGGACAAATGGCATATATCTTGAATAGTGCTATCCAACCAAAGTTGGATATGTTCTATCTCTGTACCATCTCATACATCCTAGTTGCTAGGAGCCACTATTCATATGTGATATTGAACATTTGAAATATGGCTAAGCAACTAAGAAATTGAACTTTATTTTAATTGTATTAAATTTAAATTGGCATATGTGAACTATATTGGACAGTGCAGGTCAAGGTCATATGCAATTTTCTATGCTTCCCACCATCCATACTTAGAGGGACCTACTAGTTATTTTAGCATTCTAATTTCCAGGCAGACAATACCATCTCAGACTCATTGCTCCTCATGTCTTACAGAAACTCCTCTTGTAAAGAATGAGCATCATGAGGATTATCCAAAGGCCACTTACTCATCTATATCTTTACCCATGTATCTTACAGTGTTAACTCAGCTCCTACTACGTGAAGACGCTATTTCAGGCTATGGGAGAACAGTAGTGAGTAGAATAGATTCTCACATTTTCTCTCACAAATTATTTGAAGATGCTGTCAGGTCTGTTTTCTATTGCGATTGTGAAATATTTGGCTCACATTCCGGAGACTGGGAAGTCCAAGAGCTCAGCATCAGCCTCTGGTGAGGGCCCACTTGCTCTGTCATAACATGGGACGGGGCGAGACCAAACAGTGTGCCAGCTCAGGTCTCTCTTACTCTTCTCATAAAGGCAGGAATGCCTCCTGAGGGGGACCCACCCTCATGACCTCATCTGTTCCTACTCACCTCCCAAAAGCATCACCTCCAGTTCCCATTAACCTGTGGGCTTGGGGATGAACTGCCCAACACATGAACTTTTGGGGCATGCATTCAACCACTGAAGACAGTTTAAAAATGAATAGAATTAGTAAGAAGTTCAAATGCATACTGCTTAGAACAACTTTAAAAACTGTGAGAGGTTGACAGCCAAAGCATGAAAAGACCATAGGGAGTCACAGGATCTATGGAGCTGGAAGGGGTTGTCTGGCAAGGGCTAGCCAAACTCAAACACATACATTTTAATACTCTGTTGGTCAATCAAAACCTAACTGGAGGCAAGAGCCAGCCCACCAGTGGCCACCTAATAATTTTCTCACTCTCACCTTAAATTCAGAGAAAAAGCTTATATCCTGAAAAAGCTAGGTTTCAACTAATTGACAGATACGTATTTTTATCTTATGGAAACACAGAATCTGTTCTTAAATATAATTTGCATTACACTTAAAATGCATATACTATAATTACAAAGGTTTAGAGTATAGTTTTATGAGTTTTACAGGTGGATACACCCAGGTAGTCACAACCCCCTATGAGATTATTAGAATGAGAGTTGCCAAAATCTAACCCACCATCTGTTTTTATATCCCTGGCAAGAAAGAGAGACTTTTATAGTTTATGTGGCTGAAAAAAATTAACAATAGTATTTCATTGCATGTGAACTATATATGAAATTTAAATTTCAGTGCCCACAAATAAAATTTTATTGGGACACAGTCATACTTATTCATTTGCTTATTGTCCATATTGATTTTGTGCTACAATGGTAGAGTTGAGTAGTTGTAACAAGGACCGTGTGATGGGGAAAGCCTAAAATATTTACTATCTGGTGACCACTGATTTAAAACATTATCTTCTATATTAGTCAGTGTTTTGTTACTTTAACTAAACTATCTGAGAAGAAATACTTGGAGAGTCAGAAGGTTTATTTTGGCTGACAGCTTGGGCGGTTTACAGTCCAAGATCAAGTGGCCCAATGGGTTCAGGCATCTGATAGGCCAAAGGATGGTGGAGGAACTATCCCAAAGCAAGCTATAAAGGAGCTAGAGAAGCCAGACTGGAATTAGATTAAATGACAAACCCTCTCATGAAAACCACCTTCCTAGGGCAAACCCCTAACCTCCTCTTGACCCCACTCCTAGACACCATATTAAAATCAAGTACCCACTCTTAATCCATTAACCATGAACATGAATCCACTAACCATTAACATAAGACTGTAGGAACCAAGCCTCCAATGCATGAGCCTTTGGGAAACACTCAAGCTAGTGTTCAAATTGTAATACCATCACATCGGAGAATTCCCTCATGCCTCTTTCTAGTAAGTTTTCTACTCCCTGCAACCTATCCCAGGCAACTACTACTGTGATTTCTTTGGTTATCAATTAAATTTACCTGTTCTAGAACATAGAAGAGATACCATATAATATGAGAAGGGTCTTCAAAAAGTTCATGGAAATTTGGTTATGATAAGACTACATATAGATGTCAAAAATTTGGCACAGAAGTAAGGGTATCTTTTAATTCCATTTTTCCATGAACTTTTTAATGTACTTCATACATCCTTTCTGACTTCCCTCTGTCAAATAATGTCTGTGAAAGGTGACCAGGTTGTTGCTTGCATCAACAGTTCTTTCACTTTTACTTCTGAGTAGTATTCCCCTGTGTGAACATACAACAATTTGTTGTATGTTTCCAGTTCTTTGCTTTTATGAATAAAGCTGCTGCTTCATACATGTACAAGTCATCTGTGTACAAGTCATGAATGCATCTCATAACAAAATACTTAGTATAATGACCAAGTCATAGGACAGATGTTTAACTTCATAAAAAAAAAGTCACTTTTTTCAAATTCTCTTATTGGCAATGTATCCAGGTTCCAGTTGCATTGCATGCTCTCTAGCACTTAGTATTGTAGGTCTTTTCCACTTAAACCAATCTACTGGGTATAATATGGTATCTCATTGTTTTGACTTCCTTTTCCTTTTGGATTAAAGGTATTGAGTATCTTTCAGTGTGCTTATTGGACATTCATTCATCTCTCATGAAATATCTACACTGAACATTATAATTATTCCTCTTTTCCTCTTTGCCTTGGCTACATGGAAGCTTAGCACTCAATCAGAGACTTGAATACAATTGTACAGAACCTCCTGTCACTTGGAGGCTCCAATCTGAATCTTAGTTTCAACATCTTTTCATCCCCTTATTTGCCAAATTTTTTTATCTACTTAACTTTTAAAAGACTTATTATTTATATGAAAGGTATAGTTATAGAGAGAGAGAAAAATAGGATTAAGGGGGAGGGGTGGAGGGCGGCACTGTGGCACAGCAGGTTAACACCCTAGCCTGAAGTGCCGGCATGCCATATGGGCGCCAGTTTGAGACCTGGCTGCTCCACTTCCAATCCAGCTCTCTGCTATGGCCTGGAAAAGCAGTAGAAGATGGCCTAAGTCCTTGGGCCCCTGCACCTGTGTAGGAGACCTGGAAGAAACTCCTGGCTCCTGGCTTCAGATCGGTGCAGCTCCAGCCGATGTAGCCATCTGGGAAGTGAACCAGCTGATGGAAGACCTCTCTCTCTCTTTCTCTCTCTCTCTCTCTGCCTCTCTCTGCCTCTCCTCTCTCTCTGTGTAACTCTGACTTTCAAGTTAAAATGAATAAAATCTTTTAAAAAGAGAGAGAGAGGATGGAGAGAGAGAGAGAGGAGTGAGAGATAGAGATAGCCTCCATCTACTCTCCAAGTGGCCACAATAGCTGGGGCTGGACCAGGTTGAAGCCAGGAGCCAGGAATTCAATCTTGGTCTCCCACATGGGTGGCAGAGATAAAAGTACTTCCACTAATTTCCCAAGCACGTTAGCAAGGAGCTAGACCAGAAATGGAGCAGCCAGATCTCAAACCAGTGCTCATATGGGATTCTAGCTTAACCTGCTGCATCATCTACTTAATTTTTACCCTGTGGGGTTTTTTTTCAATTTCTTTAAGATATTCAAATTCTGTTTTGTAATGGGACAGACAGCAATCAAAGGAAAAATTATACAGCTGATAGTTTTGCCTCTTGTGCACCAGGAGCTGCACTTGGAATACAAAAAGAAGTATATACTTGTCCTCCAACTCATGGGAAAACAACCCAGTAATGATAAGACAACAAGTGCAGCAAGAGAGGGTTGTCCTTAAGAACAGTGGGGAACATGAGAGGTAGAGGCAACAAGGAACTTTTTGGAGAAGATGACCCTTGGTTGAATGTTGATTGAAAAGTGAGAAAGAGATGGAGCCTGGGATGTGGTGATGTGGGTGTGCAAGATAGGACATTGCAGAGCTAGTGTTTATCTAATATCAGAGCACATGGTATATTCTATGAATGTACAGAACCTAGCACATCAGGAACAGAAGATGGGGAAAGTTAGGGAAGTGAAGGTAGGACATGTGATGCTAACATCCCAATGCAAGTCTCATGGCAAAGCCCAAAGCTGTGGGACAGAGAACCATCACTCATCTTTGGTAACAGGAACTGCAAAGTTGTAAATGGTTTGGATGGAGCCGGCGCCGTGGCTCACTTGGTTAATCCTCCGCCTGGGGTGCAGGCATCCCATATGGGTGCCAGGTTCTAGTCCCGGTTGCTCCTCTTCCAGTCCAGCTCTCTGCTGTGGCCCAGGAGGGCAGTGGAGGATGGCCCAAGTGCTTGGGACCCTGAACCCCCATGGGAGACCAGGAGAAGCACCTGGCTCCTGGCTTTGGATCGGCCCAGCGCTGGCCATAGCAGCCATTTTGGGAGTGAACCAACAAAAGGAAGCCCTTTTTCTCTCTCTCTCTCTCTCTCACTGTCTGTAACTCTACCTGTCAAATAAATAAATTTAAAAAAAAAGAGTTTGGACACAGGGAGAGTGAAGAATTGGGACTACTCGTGCACCTGCTTCAGTAGCATTCCATGGGAGAAGTGACAAGTGCCTAGAGTAAAAATCTGGACAACAGATCAGATGAACTGAATTTCTAAGCTTTGTTTGGGTATAAACAACTGCCTGGGTGATGTGATTGCATATCTTTGGTACAAGACAAGGAGATACAAAACAGTACAGAATATTTGGATCATTCCAGAAGCCCTTCTGTACATCTGAGCTGCAACTCAGATGCTACCAATCTCAGAGGGCAGTTATCAACTCAATCCTTCTCCAGAATCGAACTGATATCTACCAAATGATGGCAGGTACCACACTGTTCTCTAGATTGGATCTTCGCATTTAGAACTGAAACAGACATTCAGCCTCAAAAATCCATGTCCGCAGTCATTCCACTGCCCAGTTATCATTACAGGTGTGATTGTAACCATCAGATAATTAAACTATAACTGGTGCTAATGTGATTCCATGGTTAAAAAGTATTCCTGAGCACAACACTTATCCCAGAACTAGTTAACTGCTATGGTAATGTCATTTCACATGTAACTAATAATGAAATGAGTTATAACCGTGTGTTTGGATCACATTACCTTGCTTCAAGTGTATCATAATATTTTATAGCTTAATGGAGAAGCTGGCTTATAGCAATACAGGAAAAATAAATCTCAGCCAATCATCATCCATTTTTAAAAGAAGTCTACATTCAGCAGCCCACAAGGTTTTAGCCATCAATAACAATAACTCTGAAACCTTTCTGACAGAATAGGTAGATATTTAACATCAATAACATAAAACACACCCTCACTAATGGAGATATATTAAGATATTGATTAGCTATGCAAGAAAGTTTATGCTTATTCCATTCCCACTAGTAATTATGAGCACGCTATTGACTACTCCTTGAACCACATCTTTTAGTGTATTTCCCTTTCTCTACCCCAGAGTACACTTGGCTGGCAAATAATCAGAACAAACAGACATTCCTAGAAAATGTGAACCATATGTGCAACCCAGTGCAACAAGCATTTACTGAATGCCTACTAGGTGCACATGAGCTATGCTGGGGGCTGCAAGACAAGGTAGCAGAGATACACAGCCCCTTTGCACAAGACACTTACAGTCTAGTAGGGGAGACACACAAGACCACAGAGCTCAGATTAGAGCAGGATGGGATTGAGGCAGCTAAATCAGCCGGAAGCCGAATGGGGACCTGGACAAGTGACTAATGACTATAACATAAGGCAGAGGAAGCAGAGGGCTGGGAGGAAACAGGAGCACAGGCTCCATGAGGAGGGCCTTTTCAACTTTTGTCTTATGTTAATATGTAGACATGACAGTTACCAGAACTCTACGGGGGAAATTGTTGAAGGATGTCATGTCAAAGTAAGACCTGGAAATATGTGCAAAGCATGCAGAAGACTGGAGACTACCTAACAGATTCACTACCCCAACCACAGCACGCTGCTTTTGCCACAGCCCAGCTCCCCACAAGGACCCACCTAGGTCTACTGACTGTTCCCTAGGACCCAGCAACCACTCTCAAAGGAAACACAAGTATTCTAGGGCTTGGAAGGGGAAAGTTCCTTATACTTAGGATATGGAGGAATGGATGGTAGGAATTCAGAAGTGGCACTTTGAAACCAAGTAACTTAAAAATGATACAACAAATACGTTTTCATTGCTATGAATGATTACTTTTTTAAAAAGAGTTATTTATTTCTTTAAGGTACAGAGTTATGGCGGAGGGTAGAGATAAAGACAGAGAGATCTTCTATCTACCAGTTCATGCCACAAAGGACCACAATGGCCCCAGCTGGTCTAGGACAAAGCCAGGAGCCTGGAACTCCATCCAGGTTTCCCACAAGGGTGGCAGGGGCCCAAGTACTTGGGTCATCTTCTGCTGCTCTCCCAGGCACATCAGCAGAGAAGCAGAACAGAGCTGCCTGGACTCAAAACAGTTCTCATTTGGGATGCTGGCAATTGGATGAGCCATTATGCCAGCCCCAGCTACAGATGATTTCTAGTGATTTTTCCTTGTCTGTCTCTGGTGGAAGCTTGCCTGTCTTGCTGTTTCCATTCCTACATCTATAGGGAGTTATCTCTGCCCCATGCTAGTCCTGAATCCTTGCTTCCTGAACATGTGGTGAGTACAATTGACTTAAGGGGTCTCAGGATGTCCCAGGGAGCCAATTTCTGGCCCCACACACTCTGTTCAGAGCCTCCCTGGACTCGCAAGTTGCTATATCCCTTTGGACAGCAGGAAACCAAATGATGGAGATACCTCCTCTTCTCTGCTAAATCTTCCACAAATGAAACTCATTTGCAATGCAAAGCAACACAAAGTGAATGTTCTTTTAGCACTGAAGACATGTGCCAATTCCCCCAGACAATGGGAAATGGCAAAGACTGATGTTTTGATGTTATTTCTTAATCCATTAAAAAAATAGAAGATTCCCATTTTTCTTTCATATTCTCTTGAATGGCACAGAGGTAAATAGAGTGAGAGAAAGAAGACCCTTTTAAAATATGATCTGTTTTCTTGTGTGCAGGCTGCTTAGAATGTCAATGCCTAGAGGCTATAGGGGAATTCAGATGAGAGAAGTTCCTTCATTCCAAATTAAAAAACAAGACAACTAGAGCTCAAGGCTATTTCTGCCTTGAAACCCTTCCTCAAACATGATGTTTCACAATTACAATATGATTAACAAAGAACGATTTTCTTTCAACAAGGAGTTGAAATGAAACACAGACACCCTGCTGGTCACTTTTGGTGGCAACGTTGCCCCAAAGCAAATATGAAAACATTGGGAACTCACCGTGGTTTTCTTATCAGAGCAAGTCAACAAGCAGTTTAAATAGAGTAGTTTGTACAAAACCTTATTTTCCATCCTGCTGCCCAGGGAGGGAGCCTCTGCCTCACTCCAAGGGTTGGCAAAGAACCCTCTACACACAGAAGGAGATGCCAATCAGACCATGGCAGCCAAACCTTGTAAAGCTCAATAGAGTCCCATAACTGCCTCTACCTAAAATTGTCATAACTCGAGGCAAATGTTAATGCACCCTCACACTGTGGAACCTGATGATCCCACCCAAAGTTTCACTGAGCCCTTATGACTCCTCGCCACAACCTTAGGGTATCTGACTTCTTCAAGTAGCTGCTAAGCTTCTAAGGGATGGGCACGTCCCATTCAAATTTCTATTCTCAGCTCCTAGTATGGGACCTACCTACTGGCAGACAACTAATACATGCCTATCAAATAAATGATATAGAACTTGATGTCCAGTAGTTTTGCCACTTAGGTATTTAGTAACAGAATCACAAATATTTAGTAATGGAATCAACCCAAGTCTTCGAGTTCCCAGTTCCTTTTATTTCCTTCCAAAGTCCAGAAAGGAGCTGAAGATGATCGGCAATGGCTTCCATTTGCGGAAGACCTGTTATATGCCTTATTCTACTTCCATTTGTACAAAGTCACAAAGCATGAAAACAGCTGATAGTTGGGCCTAGACCATCCTGGCCCCACATCCCATGCATCCCATGTTTTCTACACCCTAGCGTCACTTTCACCCTAAACAACAGAAGGAAAAAACATTTGTTGTCATGAGTTATGAATAGCAAGAACTTGTCATGACTAAATGAAAGGTTGATGCATTTTTTGCAGGTTTGAAAATTGGTCTCTTTCTGGTAAGAATGTTTAAAAAATCAGAATCAAGCTAAAAGTAGAAAGAAAGAGAAAAACCTGAGTTTGTCATACTATTTATAGTATTACAGAATAAACTGAAGTCCTTTAGGCACAAAAACAGAGAGAGACAAACTCAGCCTGAGAGTTGGGAGGACCCACAGGATTCTGGCAGCAGCTGTTTAGGCCTTAGTCCTGTGAGGTTAACAATTTAAGGGGCTCATAAAAATAAGCAAACAAACTTGAAAAAGCGAAACCTGTGTCTTCCTCAAAAAAACCCCAAAGAGCTCCTGCTAAGAGATTGTCACCAACACACACAGTATCATGTTACTTCCACAGCAGTCTTTTGCCTACAGTTTGGAAATACGATCATTTCTGTTCAAATGTGGTTGAAATTTGTTGGGACTGGAAAATAGATTATTCTTCCCATAAAAGGGCATGCCGACTGCTCTGTGGCTGCACGAACAGGTTTCATCTTTGCTGATTTAGCCTCCGCTTGTGTCAGACTGGACCCAAACAATGTGTCTGGTCTGATTCCCTCTGTCTTATCTAGACAGCTGGGATCAAGCAGGCTTTGGGGATTTGCGCCCCAGGATACAGAATGCTAGCTTTGAGGCTCAAGCTCCACAGGCAAGAATAAGAACTACAAACAAATTAGAATATAGCATAATGTGCTATTTGAACAAAATAGAACCAGGGATGGTTCAGTCCAATCCCCTCATTTTGCAGGTGAGGGAACAAAGATGCAGGGAGAAGCAACCTATGGACCTATGAGGCAGTCAAGAAAAGGAATCCTACTCTGCCCATCTTGAAATCCCAAGGCCAGACTAGTGGAATTGTTATATTCTTTGTGGCTGCTTCTGCTGCTGCTGTTTTAAATTGGATTTAGTTGTAAACATTTAAAAGTTAGGAAATTCAATATGCTGGTTCCTAAATATAGAATTACCAGATGCTCCACCAATTCCATTTCTGAATACATATCCCAAAGAACTGAAAGCAAGTCACTCGAACAGATCCTTGCACATTCCTGTTCACAGTAGCCAAAAGGTGGAGCAACTCAAGGGTCTATCAATAGATGAGTGACAAACACAGTGCGGCCTATATGTAGAGACTATCCTAATTGTAAAAGGAGGGCAATTCTGACACCTGCTACAAGTTAGACGAGCCGAGCAAAGCAAGCCAGTCTCAAAGAGATACACATTGTATGATTCCACTTAAGTGGGGTACACTTAAGCAGTAGTAAAATTCAGGGATAGAAAGCAGCATGGAGGCTGGAAGAGAGAGTTGCTTTTAGTTGAGGAAGATGGGAAAAGTTTTGGAGATGGATGGTGGTAATGGTTATACAACACTAGGAATGTACTTCATGCCATTCAATTCACTTAAAAAAGTTTAAATAAATTTTATCAAAATAAAAATTAGAAGTTTCCATACAAAAATCCACACTTCCAAACTCATTTTAAAAATAGAAGAGCTGGGGCTGGCGCCATGGCATAGCAGGTAAAGCCACCACCTTGCAGGCTGGCATCCCATATGGGTGCCAGTTCAAGTCCCGGTTGCTCCACTTCTGATCCAGCTCTCTGCTATGGCCTGGGAACACAGTAGAAGATGGCCCAAGTACTTGGGCCCCTGTATCAATGTGGGAGACCTGGAAGAAGTTCCTGGCTCCTGGCCCCTGGCTTCAGATTGGCACAGCTCTGGCCGTTGCAGCCAATTGGGGAGTGAACCAGCTGATGGAAGTCTCAGTCTCAGTCTCAGTCTGTCTGTCTGTCTGTCTTTCTGCCTCTCCTTCTCTCTCTGTAACTCTGAATTTCAAATAAATAAATCAGTCTTAAAAAGAAAAAAAATTAGGCCCGTGCCGTGGCTTAACAGGCTAATCCTCCGCCTTGCGGCGCCAGCATACTGGGTTCTAGTCCCGGTTGGGGCGCCGGATTCTATCCCAGTTGCCCCTCTTCCAGGCCAGCTCTCTGCTCTGGCCTGGGAAGGCAGTGGAGGATGGCCCAAGTGCTTGGGCCCTGCACCCGCATGGGAGACCAGGAGAGGCACCTGGCTCCTGGCTTCGGATCAGCGCGATGTGCCAGCCGCAGCGGCCATTGGAGGGTGAACCAACAGCAAAAAGGAAGACCTTTCTCTCTGTCTCTCTCTCTCACTATCCACTCTGCCTGTCCAAAATAAATAAATTAGAAGGGCTGGGGGCTGGCACTGTGATGTAGTGGGTAAAGCCGCCACCTGCAGTGCCAACATCCCATGTGGGTGCTGGTTTGAGTCCTGACTGCTCCTCTTCCAATCCAGCTCTCTGCTATGGCCTGGGAAAGCAGTAGAAGATGGCTCAAGTACTTGGGCCCCTGCACCCATGCGGGAGACCCTGTAAAAGCTCCTGGCTTCGGATCAGCTCAGCTCCAGCCGTTGTAGCCATCTGGGGAGTGAGCTAGTGGATGGAAGACCTCTCGCTCTCTCTGCCTCTGCCTCTGCCTCCGCCTCTCTGTAACTCTGCCTTTCCAATAAATAAATAAACCATAAAAAAATAGAAGGCCTGCTGACCTGGGTCCACATTTCCACAGGGTTCTGCATGGCAGGTGACCCCTTTAGAGAGCAGAGTGGGGCCCAGGCATTCAGGGCTCTCCAAGTGATTGCAATGTGTATCCGAGGACCATCAGCCCAGGGGCTCAGAAATGGGCTTAATGGCCCACTGATCCCATTTGGGGGCTTTAAAAACTACTGACATTGCCTTTGTAGGTTCTGACTCAATTGGCGTAAGGTGTGGCTAAAGTTCACTGAGTGATTGACTATGTAGCAAAGACTGAGATCCACTGTTGTAGGCATTTGAGTTTATATCCCCTGCTGCAACTGTTTTTACCCCATTATCCAGCCAAAATATACATATATGTAATATACATAATATGCAAAATATATATAACATACCAAATATATACACAAAACATATTATTCTTATATGTTACATATTATATGTTTGTGTACAACTACATACTTAGTCCATTTCATATCACTATAGTAGAGTATCTGAAACCCGGTAATTTATAAGGAAAGACATTTGTTGGAGTTCATGGTTCAAAAGGCTGGGAAGTCCAAGACTATAGCACCAGCAAAGGCTTTGCACTGCTTCAGCTCAAGGCAGTGTACAGAAAGGAATGCTGGCACATGAAGAGAAAGAGAGAATACAAGGGGTCCCCTTGTTTTGTAACAACCAGCTCTCAGGAAACCAGCCTAGTCCCAGGAGAGTGAGAACTCCCATGAGAAAGGCATTAATCCCTGTGTGATCCTCCCCCATGAGCCAAACACCTCTCACTAAGTCCCGCCTTCCAATGTAACTGCACTGAGAAGTTAATCCTCGGTGTGAGTGTTGGTGGGAACAAACCACGGCACACACATGGCACATACATGCAAGCACACATGAGAGTACTTCAAAGAGTTCATGGAAAATGGAGTTAAAAGTATGAGCTTATTTTGGTGCAAAAAAAATTTTTTTAGAATATATGGAAAATGTGTATTATGAAAAAAACTATTCCTGGATTTCAAGATAATTTCTGTACCAAAGAAATACTCTTAATTCCATTTTTCCACAAATTTTTTGAAGTACCCTCTATATTTAAGTTCTATGAGACAGTAACTAAAGGGACTCATAAAAACAAATAGCAGCAGACCCACTCATACCACACAGGTACACACATACACACACACAAATTTCCTTATTCTTCATGGCTGACTCCAAATTCACCTGATAGACCAAAGATAAATCATCGCTGAAGCTTAGGGAACAGTTTGCAGATTGGAGCTCTAGTGATGAATGATTTGAGTAATTGAAGCCTCCTTGGAATTGGAGACAAAACTAGTATTTCTGAAGCCCTTCCTGCACCTGCGCACTTTTCTTAGTTATCTCACTGAAGTCTTCAGCAACACTGTGAAGGAGACACCGTCACTCTCATTTTGGATGAGGGAAGTGGAAAAGCGCACACGGTGGTTATTTTGAAGGCAACACCGCTCCTCTGAATTTGTAAGTTCTGGGGTTTTTTCTTAAAATCAGCCATAATTGTTTACAATGAAGCCTTGTAAAGTCCCAAAATTTTCTGGTACATAGGATATTTGTAATGTGATCCTCATTGTAAGATGACTTTTTTTTTTAAATCAAACAAATAACCCTCTAGTGCTGTGAATTTTAAACTCTTAATGTAGCTATTTGCAATTAGGTGTCATTTTGCAGAGTTGGTTTTCCTGTATGGCACAAAATTTATTTGATACACATCCCAAAGAGCGTACAATAAGATTTGAGGAGATAAATGCTGTAGGTAGATACACTAAGTTTCTGTAGTCTGCCCCGTAAAATTATAATGATGATAAAATATGTAAACTATTTTTTAACTTTTATTGTCATCCTAATTTTCTGGTTAAAATTTTTTGAGTCATTCCTTCCTAGAAGAATGTGTGAACCTAACAGAACTTAAGATCACATCTGTCCACCCTGCCTAAATGGTCTTTCTGTAATCAATTGTCTGTCACTGTGGCAGATGAGCTGGTTGTCAGCTGAGCTGATTTGGTTGGCTAAAATAACAGGCTTGACCACCCCAAATCCCACTGATTGTTCCATACATCACTGTTAGTAACATAAGAAAAACCTAATTGCGCTGAAAATGGTCTAGTTGGGTGCACCATAGGAAGAGAAAAAGAGGCACAGAATTTTAAAACAGAGCGTTATTTTAAAAGGAGAACTGAAAGGCAATTTATTTTACAAGTTACAGCCCTAAGCCCTGATAGAGATAACCTCTCCGGAGCTAATGGCAAAAGGTGGCGATTGAACACAGAATAAATCCTGGCCACCAGCCTAAAACATAGGAGCAATTGCCTGTTAAAGCATGAGCCGTCTTCATTCAGAAGCCGACTTCTAAATATTCAGAACTTGAAATTTCACAGGTGCTACCTTCATCCCCAGAGCAGCCTACAGATGTCTGTCTAATCCTTAATGTCCTTGGAGAGTAGCACAAATACTGGTTTGCTAAGCTCTGGGTCCTGTGATAAAGGAGGTGGCAGGAAAAGGAGAAAATGAAGAAGACAGAGGGACAGAAGGAGAAGAAGGTGGAGAGGAAGAGAGAGATTTGGCTTGAAACAAAATTCTGAAATAAAAGCATTTATGTTTGACATGTCTCTATTTCACTTTCTGAATCATTTTCCCAACACTTCATCAAGTTAACACTCTGGTCTACACCCTCCCCACTCTACTGAAAACATCCTTAAATCAGAACTCAGAAGAGTTCTACGTGAGTCAGCCTTTTTGTTACTAGAATGAAATACCTGAGACAGGATGATTTAGGAACAAAGAGGTGTGTTTAGCTCACAATTTGGGAGTATGGAAGTCCAAATAACGTGTGCAGAATCTGACAGGACCCCAGCCTGAGAACATTGCATGTTGGGAGCAGGCTTGTTTTTCTGGGTCTGTGTGCCTGACCCTCTTCTTATGAAGCCACCAGGATTCAATCATGGGGCTCCACTGTAGACCTTATCTAGAGCTAATCAGTTTTCAAAGGCCATACTCCAAACTCTATGGTCAGATTAAGTACCCTCCCTCTTAATGTCATTTGCATATAATTTGGAGATAGACCTCTTGCATGAGTTGGGGGTGGGGGGGACAAATCATATTTAAACCACAGCAAACTCACATCAGACTAACCCTCCCATAGATGACAACTATAAACTCTAGACAAAATGTAAAAATTAACCTAGGAAGCCTCCAAAACCATGAGGAAGTGGAAGAGGGTAGAAAGAGTTTTATTTAGAAGAACACTAAGTGTTTTTATGTATTTTTGCCTCTGAACTTAGTCAATACTCAACCAGACAACTAAAACTGGGATAGAAAATTTGCAGAATTGGAGCTTAAAGGAGGAGTAGACAGACTTTTAGAGGAACACAGCAGCTTTGGAAAGCAAGAGGGGAAATCCTGGAAGAGAGAGGGAGAGGAAGAGAGAGAGAGAGGTCTTCCATCCTCTGGTTCACTCTCCATTAGCCACAACACCCAGAGTTGTGCCGATCTAAAGCCAGGAGCCGGGAGCTTCCTCCACGTCTCCCACGCAGGTGCAGGGGCCCAAGGACTTGGGCCATCCTCCACTGCTTTCCCAGGCCACAGCAGAGAGCTGAATCAGAAGTAAAGTAGCCAGGACTAGAACCCGGTGCCCATATGGGATGCCAGCCTGCAAGGCAGTGGCTTTACCTGCTATGCCACAGCACCAGCCCCTCCCATAAGTTTTGATATGATGAATCTTTGTTTTCATTTGTTTCCAGAATTTTTTTGATTTCTTCTATGACCCACTGTGCATTCAGGACCATGTTGTTGATTCTCTGTGTGTTTGAATATGATCTAGAGATTCTTGAGTTCTTTATTTCCAGCTGTATTCCATTGTTGTGAGAGAAGATACATGGTATGATTTTTATTTTTTTGAATTTGCTGAGATTTGCTTTATGGCCTAGCATATGGTCTAGCCTAGAGAAAGTTCCATGCACTGATGAGGAGACTGTGTATTCTGCCACTGTGGGGTGAAAAGTTCTGTAGATATCCATTAGGTTCATTTGGTCTATAGTGTCAATTAACTGTTGTTTCTTTGCTGATTTTCTGTCTGGCTGATCTGTCTATTGCTGAAATTGGGTGTTGATGTCCCCCATTACTATTGTTATGGAGTCTACATCTCCTTTTAAATCCATTAAGCTTTCTTTAAATAGCCAGGCATCCTGTAATTTGGTGCATATACATTCATTATAGTCACATCTTCCTGTTGAAATGATCCCTTAATCATTACATAGTGCCCCTCTTTGTCTGTTTTAACAGTTTTTATGTTAAAGTCTATTTTGTCTGATATCAGGATGGCAAGACCAGCTCTTTTTTGGTTTCTGTTAGCATGGACTATCTTTTTCCATCCTTTCACTTTCAGTTTGTATGTATCTTTGTTAGTGAGATGTGTTTCTTGTAGGCAGCAAATAGATGGTCTTGTTTTTTAATCCATTCAGCCAGTCTGTATCTAAAAGATACAGAGTTGAGGTCATTTATACTCAAGGTAAATATTGATAAGTAATGACATGGCCCTGCCATTTTCCCATAAATGTTCCTATTATTTACTTTGGGTTTCTTTTGTACTTTTACTTGAGGATTTTCTGCCTTCACATTCTTTCATAATGATGACTGTCTTTCTGTGTTTCTGTGTGTAGCACATCATTAAGCATCTTTTGTAAGGCTGGATCAGTGGCCACAAATTCTTTCAGTTTCTGTTTATTATGGAAGGTCTTTATTTCACCTATAATCATACATGAGAGCTGTGCAGAGTACAGTATTCTGGGTTAACAGTTTTTTTTTTTTCTTTTAAGACTTGGACTATATCACCATCCCTTCTTGCCTATAGGATTTCTGATAAAATGTCAGCTGTAAGTCTAATTGAGATTCTCTGAAAGTAATTGGGCATTTCTCTCATGAACATTTTATAATGTTTTCTTTATGTTTCACTGTGAAAATTTCAACTACAATGTGTCATTGGTGAAGATCTTTTGTGGTCATGTCTTTTAGGAGTTCTATGTGCTTCCTGTACTTGGTTGTCTCTATTTTTCTCCAAATTGGGGGAGTTTTCTGTAATTATTTCACTAAATAGTATTTCGAGTCCATTCTCTCTTTCCATACACTCAGGAACTCTTAAGACCCATATGTTTGATAGTATCCCTTAAATCTCCAACATTGTTTTTAAGTTTTCTATTTTCTTCCTTTTTTTATTTTTTGTCTGACTTACGATTTCCAAAGATTTGTCTTCAATTTAAAATAATCTTTCTTCTGCCTCGCCAAGTCTGTTGTTAAGGCTTTCCACCACATTTTTTTATTTGAGCTATGGAATTTTCCTTTTTAATATTTCATTTTTCTTTAAAATCTCAATTTCATGGGAAAAATTTTCATCCATGTCATGTGTGATTTTCTTTAGTTTATGGGTTTGTTTCTGATTGCTTTTGAGTGATCCTATAATTATTTTTTTTTTAATTTTTTGAATTCTGTTTCCAGCATTTCCTCAATCTCTTCATCTGTGCATTCTAATATTGAAATGTTGCTATGTTCCTTTGTCAAGGGTGGGGAGCAGGTCATGGTATCTTCCTTATTCTTGTTTCTTAAATTTCTGCATTTGTTTTTAGGCATTTGCGGGGTTGATTTTTGTTTTTCTTTTTTCTGATGGCTTTTATCTTTGAGCTATGGCTCTGTGGCTTAGTGGAATGTCTGCACTTCCAGCAAATACCAAAAGGTGTGTGGTGGGTGTGGCCAGGGAGTTCTGGTTAGTGCTCCAATGTGGGGCAAGTATCCAGGGTAACACCCAAGTTGGGCATGGTAGATCTCAACACTAAGCTACACCCTGCACCTTCTCCCCACAGTCTCAGCACACATGAGTCCCACAGTTGCTGGGTCCAAAGGCTTCTCTCTGCCCTGCCAGCCTGTCCAGTCAACAGAGAGGCAGATGTTCCCTGAGACAGTTCTGCCTAGGCGTTTTGATCCTGGGAGCCTGCGGGCACCTCACCATTCCACATTGTTGCCTAGCCACCTCCTAGCCAGGCTCAAAGTCAGCGGGGAATGCAAATTGTTCCCGCTGCTAGAATCTCCGGATCACAGAGTACACAAGAGCCACTGGCTGGATGCTGCCCCTTGCCTGCCCACTGCCACCAGTGCTGCTGAGAAGGCATCCTATCTCAGCCAGTTGCTGCGCACACGCACAAAGGTTTCCACAGCTGCTGCCCAAACCCAAAGTGGCATCTGCCCTTTCTCAGCCAGGCAGTGGGTGCTGCTGTGGGGAAGCTGGGGTGAGATAAAGTGCCCCGCTTACTTCCACTGCATCTGCGGGTGACCACCAGCAACCTCAAGCCCCCAGGTTCCAGTCTGGACTCAGGCCACTCTCCCTCTGGCTGTTTCACCATGAGCTGCTGCAGTTGGGTCTCACCTCTGTGTCCAAGCTGCCTCCCCCTCTGGCTCTCGGCTGCTGCAGTTATGCTTGTGATGTCTGCACCTTCCACACAGGTCCACAGCGTTCCTCTTCCTCCTGTAGGAGTCCCAGTGTGGTTTTCGCCAATTCTCCCCTGAGAGTGCACTTCCTACACCTTTTTTTTTTTTTTTTTTTTACTTTTATCCTTAGCCTACCACAGTATGTCATTCCCTAATCTGCCATCTTGGAATTTCCCCCCATATAACAATTTAAAGCAAAAATTATGACATCCTATATATTGTGGGTTTTAGACCACATAGATATGATACATATAACAACCATAGTTGAAGGGTGAGAGTAAATCGATCAAAATTTAGTAAAGTTCTTACAGTCTTTGCAAAAAAGTACAATTTTAACTCTTTATAAATGTACCATGAAAAGTTCTGGTTATATTGTAATCTCCAGAATAGTTACTTTTCAAAAATGTGATGGGGCACCAATTACTATTTTTTAAAAAAGCCTAAGTCTACAAAAAGAATTCCACAAAAAATATTCATAGCTTTATTCATATGAGCCAAAAATTGGAAACAAGCCTAGGTGTTCATAACAGAGCAATCTACTGTAGTGTATTCATACAATGGATACATATAGCTCTATTCAATGTTGAAAGGAAAGAACTGTTAATGTTTACAACAACATGCATTAATCTCTAAAGCATTAAACTTGGTAATACAATTCTAGAAAAGATTTAATTTACCAATAGTGAACAAATATCCAACTTGAGATGGGACAGTTTAACTGAGAAATTTTAACTGAAAGGAGAGGAATTTCTAGGTAAACAGTAACATTACATAGGAGTATTTATTTCACAGATGTGTATGAATTTTTTTTCAAAATTTTTTGAATGCTGTGCTTAAGATTTGTATATTAAGCAATAGATAAATTTTCCTCAAAAATACTTAAACCATAAATAAATATTGAACTCTAGTTAATTATATATATTGAATTATTTTGAGGAAATTTACTGATTCTTCCTTTTTTTTGAAATGTATCTAATAAAATGAATTGATAGATGGATACAAGAATGAATAGAGGTACAGATGGAATAAAGGAAAATGCTGACTTTAACATCTCCGTGGCATTTGTGGGAGACTGGGTGATGTGTAATCACAGATGCATCCACCATAATCTCAGGAGCCTGGAAATGCTGTTTTATGTGACAAAGGGATTTTGCAGATGGGATTAAGAATCTTGAGCTAGGAAGATTATCCCAGATTATCAAGGTGAATACGATGCAATCACAGGGCCCTTAACAACGGTGGCAGGGGTGGCCTTATGGCAGAGTAGGGTAAGCTGCCTCTTGGGAAGCCCAAATACCGTATCAGAGTGCTTTGGCCCCTGACAACCAGGTGGGAGACCCAGATGAAGTTCTTGGCTCCTAGCTCTGGCTTGGCCCAGCCCTGGCTGATGCCTCTCCCTTTCCCTTCTCCCTCTCCTTTTCAAGTAGATGCAAATAATAAGTAAGTAAATGTTTTGTTTTGTTTTGTTTTGTTTTGTTTTGTTTTGTTTTGTTTTTTTAAAGATGGAGGCAGGAAGGCCAGAAGCAGCAAAGGCCACATGACCAACAAGACAGAGATGCTGATAAGGTGTTCCCAAACCAAATCATATCACATCCTATGGGAACTGGGAGAGACAACAGGTTCTTCCCGTTAAGCTTCCAGAAATCACATGCTCTGATAATTCCTTGATTTTAGCCTTAAGTGACTCGTTTCAGACCTCCATCTACCAGAAAAGATCAGTAATACATTTGTGTTCTTATAACACAGGTGAGGCTCAGGTGGTGGGCCCTTGCCACCTGCATGGTAGACCTGGATTGAGTTCTTGGATCCCAGCTTCAGCTTGGCCAAGTCTCAGCCAGGATAGCCATTTGGGATCTCTCTCTCTCTCTCTCTCCCTCTCTCTCTCTCTCTCTCAAGTAAATATATAAATTTAATTTTTTAAGCTTTCAGTGGAACCCCTATCAGTCATTAGAATTCACAATTATTCTGATTCACAAAATTATGATAAGTAGGAGAGAAAATGAAATAACATTTTCTGGAGAATGAACAAGAAACTGTTGTTCTTAAGGAATCCACCGCGAGGGGAGTCAGCCTGGCCTGGTAGCTCGCCTGGAGGCGGTTTCCTAATATATTATAATTTTTCATTTCTTCTTGTACTTCTAGACCTATTAGCTCTCCAGAATATTTAAGATTTTTTGTTATCATTCATTGTTCCTTCCCTTCACAAGAATCCAGAAATGAAAGTAAAAGAATAGGGCCAGTTAGGGACAAGCAACAACTATTTGCATGATTGGATCAGTAACCTAAACGTGTATTTTGTGTTTGAGTACTTCGGAATCAGAGAATAACTATTTAGAGAAAAGCAGCATCCTCTGTACTGAGACAGTGACAGGTTTTGATCTTGTAGTTTGAACAGGATTTGTCTCCCACAACCTCATGCAGATTGCTGCACCCCAGAGTTTTATGTTAACAGTGATTGAGGGGTTAAGCATGGAGGTCTGAAGGTGGGGCCTTTGAGAAGTTATTGGACTGGATTAGATTGCTAGGTCTCTGCTTCCTGGCTCCCCTGCAGAATTGTTTGGCACTTGCTCTTCCATTGCCAGCCTCCATCAGCTGCCGGACTAAGGGACAACCCAAAATGGGACTGTGAACTTCCAAACCAGGAGCTGAAATAAAGCTTCTTTCTTAAGCAGTTCCTCTTGGTTATTTTAGCTAAAGTAACAAAAGTCTGACTAATACAGGTCATCTTCTCTTCCTTTCTCAGATCTTAATTTCTCAAATCTGAGTTAGTCATCATTATCTCCTAAAAATCAAAACTGCCTTTAAAAAGAACAGTAAAAAAAAATTATACTAAAGAGAATGCAAGAAGCAGGCAAAGCTTAAAGTTGATTTTGGGAAGTTCATGGTTACAAAATGGCAAACCAGAAGTTACACAAAAATTTTAAACCAAGTTTATTGCTTGAGCATGGATAAAAATAGAAGTCATACTCATGCATGAACGAACTCATGCACACTCTCCACAGAGTTGTGCTCTCTAGAAGGGGGAGATCTGATTTCTCAAAATCTGTTTTTCAAGCAAAATGAATAAAATATCTCAAATATTTTATTATAAGTGCCAACATGGCAGATGGCATTTGCATGGGGATTGTATAATCACACTGAAAACCAACCATAAAATCCTAAGAATATACACAGAGCGAAAATATCTCCACCTCATCCTCTCACTAATCAAGATGGCTTTCCTACAGGGACAGGCGCCGAAGGCCAGAGAGGGAAACACATCAAGAGAATTCCATCCCCCAGCTCAAGATAAAACTGAAACCAAGAATTCTGTCCTTCAGGTGTTTTCTCACTATCAAACACTCTGCACCCAGTGACTGGGACCTGACCTGATCAGTGGATTCAAGAAGGATCTACTTTATAAATTCTCATCAATTATTTTTACGAAACATTCAAATTTCCAATTCAGTCCAGTATGTTTTGAGCATCAAGTATATCTTCAGCAATCCTATCATGGCCTGGTTAGCGCTAATGGCTCAATGTGTGTTTTGAATAAATAAATTCATGAATATGTAAAGTTGTGTTTTAAGACAGTCTTATTCTCTAATAGAGCATAAGAGAAAAATCTTTTTCCCTCGAGGAGACTACAAACTTTTTCTTTTTAGACAAAGGACCCAACAGTCATCCCACTGCATCTAGCAAAAGTGGCATACATTTAGCCTCTCTTTTTGCTGAAACAGCTTTACTGACCTGTAATTTTACATAAGAGTACAATTGTATGAGTATTAACAGATGCTTACAATTATGTAACACTGCTACAATCAAGATAGAAGGTGTCATCACCCAAAAGAGTAATTTCCTGCTCCTACACAGCCAACTCCATCTCCCTACTCCCTGGTATGAGGAAGACACTGTCTATCAAACACCACACATCTTCCCTCATATATGGGCACTAAAATTAAAAAAAGAAAAGAACTCAAAGACAAAAACAAAGAAGAAAATGCCTGTATATATCAGTGTTGCTACAAATGTAGTTTTGCCAACTTTATTTTATATGTTTGTCAAACCAATGGTTAAGAATGATTTACTACTAGTAGTTTTAATGATCGGTGATTATTTGAAAATTTACTGAATATGAGTAGGATATCTTTTACTTGTTATTGTTTATAGCCCTTGTCTGTATTCCTGCTGAACTATGGTCTTTTTACTTTTCACCTGTTGAATTCTTTTATTTGAGTATAATGTAATCTAAAAATATGTGATCTCAAAAACAGAGAGAGAAAGGAAGGGGAAGGGGAGAGAAGGGGAAGGGAGGAAAGGGGAGGGGAGGGGAGGGAGGAGGGAAGGATGGAAGGAGGAAGAGAAGTATTATAGTCTTAGAATTTTATCTGTGGGGGCTGGCACTGTGACATAGCGGATAAAGCCACCGCCTGCAGTGCCAGCATCCCATCTGGGCACCAGTTCTAGTCCTGGCTGCTCCACTTCTGACCCAGCCATCTGCTATGGCTTGGGAAAGCAGTGGAGGATGGCCCAAGTCCTTGGGCCCCTGCACCCATGTGGGAGACCCGGAAGAAGCTCCTGGCTCCTAGCTTTGAATCAGTGCAGCTCTGGCCGTTGTGGCCTATTGGGGAATGAAACAGCAGATGGAAGATCTCTCTCTGCCTCTCCTTCTCTTTCTATGTAACTCTCAAATAAAATAAATAATTTTTTTTTAAAAAAGAATTTTATCTGTGAATTGTATCTGTGTTAATATCACATTAATATGAGAATTGTGTTGTTCTAATTATCATGCATTTGCTGTGATCCTGAGAATCCTTTAAAAATAAAAAAATAGGAGCCAGCACTGTGGCACACTGGGTTAAGCTGCTGCCTACAGCACTGGCATCCCATGAAGGCCTAGTTCAAGTCCCAGCTGCTCCACATCCAATCCAGCTCCCTGCTAATGTGCCTGGGAAAGCAGCAAAAGATGGCCCAAGGCTTGGGCTTCTGCCATTCATGTGGGAAACCTGGGAAAAGTTCCTGGCTCCTGGCTTCTGCCTGGCCCTGCCTGGCCATTGTGGTCATTGGGGGAATGAACCAGCAGATGGAAACTAACTAACTAACTCTCTCTCTCTCTCTCTCTGCCTCTCCCCCTCTCTCTCTATAACTCTGCCATTCAAATAAAACTTAATTTAAAAATAACAAATTTTTTAAAGCTACTGTCTATCACTATTGACTTGTCTTTCTTGAAATTTCACAGAAGTTGGATTACCCAGTATACTGCACACTGCATCTGTGAGCATCCATGTTGTTGTGTGTATCAGTAGTGCATTTGTTTTTATTTTTGAGTAGTATTCCAATTTAAGGATATACAACTGTTGATAGGAATTTGTGTTGTTTCCTTTTGAGCAGTATAAATAAAACATCTATAGATGTGCAACCACTAGTCTTCATTTAGGCAAATAGTTTATGTTTTCTTGAGTAAATTCTTAGGAGTGAACTTGCTGGCTCATATAGTAAGTCATTAAAATTGCAGGGGCTGGCATTGTGGTACATTGGGTTAAACCTCTGCTTATTATGCCTGCATTCCATATTGGAGTGCTGGTTTGAGTCCCAGCTGCTCCGTTTCCAGTCTGGTTTCCTTCTATTGTTCCTGGAAAGATGACCCAAGTACTTAGAGCCTTGACACCCATATGAGAAACCAGGATGGAGCTCCTGGCTCCTGACTTTGGCCTGGTCCAAGCCCTGACTGTTGCAAGCATTTAGGGAGGGAATCAGCAGATGGTTTCTCTCTCTCTCTCTCTCCCTCTCTCTCTCTCCCTTCCTCTCTCTCTCTCTCTCCCTCTCTCTCTCTCTCTCCCTCTCTCTTCTTCTTTGTTGCTCTGCCTTTCAAATAAGTAAATATTTTTAAGAAAACAAAACTTTTTTCTGGGATATGTTTTTATTCCCACCAGCAATGAATGAGGATGCTGGTTGTTCCACATACTCATCAATATTTGGTACTGTCAGTCACTTTTAGCTACTCTGGAGGGTTTATCGTGGTTTCCCATTTGTGGTCTTCATTTGTATTTCTTTCATGATGAATATCATTGAACATCTCTCTGTGTGCTCGATAAATTAATTCTGATCATCAAGTTTTGTGTGTTTTATTCTCAAGAACAGCATCAAACGGGTCAAGCCTTTACATAGCCACTTATAAATCCTGAGCTGTGCAGAGTTACAATGACTATATCAAAATAAGACCACACATGGAAAAGACAGACACTCAAAAGAAGATCCACATTTAAAAGAAAAATTCAAAACTAAATTTGGATAGTTTAAGACCATACTAATTACCTGCCTTTTCTTCCTTAGAGGAGAGAGAGAAAGACAACGTTTCATGTCACAAATGGCAGGATTTGGAAATGATACAGCAGTTCTTCTCTAACAGCCTAACTAGACACACCCACACAGCATATCACTAGCGATCAGATGGCCTTGTGAAAGCTAAAGTCTTCAGAAAACTAAGTTTGCCTCTCAAAGGAACCAAATGTTAAACTACACCACATATGTCATTAGTCTTTTAAAGTATTCGATTTTCTCTTCATCTTATTATTTTTAGGTGGGATCCACAACACCCACCAGGGATTTCTTTTTTTTTTTTTTTTTTTGAGAGAGAGAGAATATTATTTTGGTATAAAATGCATTCAACTCCTAATCATTTGTCAAGGATTTTTTTCATTTAAGATGTAGCTTTCCATCTACTTAAAATATAGTTAATGACTCACATTCAGGACATCAAAAAGTGTCACTTCTTTACTTCAGAAAGGCATAAAATCAGTCTACACAATTATCCTCTCCATCGCTAAAAATCCTGAAAAACATCCTAGGGAACTTGTCTCTCCAGTCCTTCCAAATTCTCCACTATAGACTGGCATGGATCCCGAGAGCCTCTCCTCCTAGTTTTCCATCTTCACTCCAACTCCATCCTCAGACATCTGCTCTGCACCTTTCCAGCTGGAAAACTGTATTCCATAAATTTGATTTTTTTTTCAAAAGCAGAAAGTCTCTTCAGAGGTAATTTATATAATCATCATTTTATCAGGAAAGAAAAAAGAGATGAGGCAAAAATTCATTTATAGCTGAAAGCTGTTGATTGGCATCATCCTCTGTAGCCTCAGTCTGTACATGGATCTGGTTGGAGATTTCAGGTTTAGTTGGCCAGTCTACATTTTGACCCTGCAGGTGTAAAAGCATGGCCATAATGAAATAAGTGAATCTTTCTTTCAGAGACACCAGATCTGTTCTCTTTTATAAACCATCAATCCAGTCCTTAGTTTCCATCTTTAGGATAAGAGGACCCTTCTACTTTCAAAGATATTCAATACTTGATTTATTTCCTTGACAAACATATTTTCCAACGTAAGACACGCCACTTTAAATCCAAGCATAAGTTTAAATGCCTGAGATTTAGCCAAAGAAACAGAAACTGGGTGTCAGATGAGAACATTGTGGTATTTAACTCACTTATATGTTAATTACTCCAACTAGGATTGAGCCCCCAGAGACATTTTGCTTGCCATCCACCAATCAGGCCTTAAGTGGAAATCTAATCAGCTGCAAAACTCAGAAAGACTGATAAACACAATTATGGCTTGCTGCTCTCCCCACCACCACCCTATATTTTCTCTTAAAGTCTTTTGCCACAATCCATCTTGGAATCTATTCCCCAGATCCTTAAACTCCTAAATAGTTGCCCTTGCTGACATCCCCAGCAGACTCTAAGACCCTACCCCCCACACCATGGTTGAGCCAGCTCTCAGTCCCTTCATCTCAACAATCACAAGAAAAAGAAAAACATGGTCTAATCCATTTCTGTAGCTATACTCTATTGTGACTAAAAGGCTTGGCTTGCTGGAAACCAAATTCACAATGCAATGAGCAGCAGAGGGAGTGAGGAAGCAGCATTCCTATGGCTCATAGCATCATCCCTAATAAGCAGAGGCACTGATTTTGCCTTTGAAAAAAAAAGCTCACCACACATGGTAATTATTTAAACCATACATTAGTAATGCTTTCCCAGTATCATTACACACACACACACATATACATAAATAGATATATATAATATTATACATATAGATCCAAAGCATGATTATCTTGTTTACAGTAAGCTACCTGTAGACATAGGATAGACAGTGAGAAATTCCCCTCCATTCCATCTCCATGCACCAGGCACATGCCACGCTAGAGAGCTACAGATGCATAACCCAAGCCTGGGGCACTACGAGTATAGGACAGCACCCTAAAATCTCCTAACTTGCTTGTGCCAACAGTTACCTTCCCCTCCTTTGCTTTCCCCATCACTAGAGCAGGGTGGTGACTGCGCCACTGTGGAGCCGCTATTACATCATGTTGCTGCCAATCAACAGTTGCTGAAGGGCCAGTTGAACCAGCAATGCCCTTCAAACCCTGGAGGCTCACGGAGCTTGGCCTTCTCCTGCATGGCCAGACTTTGCTCACCGCAGGAGCTGCAGGGAGAAGATTTCTGGAGCCTCTCACCTCCACTCTCCATAACTGCCAAGTGAGACTGTAAAGTAGAAATCATTAGCAAGAGAGAAAGAAAAACAACTTAGAACATAGCTGATCAGACTGCTGCTTGGTAGCTCCTCACGGCATTTACTCTTGCACCTTTCCCTCCTTTTGGGCTTGATCTTGAGGATGCGTAGTTCCCATAAACTTGGAAATGCAGTGAGAAAGCTGAAGAAGATTAGGGAAAGTGTAACCTAGAGTCACATATTTTTAGAGCCAGAGTGACCTACATGGCGATGTAATCCAATCATTAGAATTTTACAGATGAAAGTACTATGGCCAAGAGAGAGGTGTTGCTTACCCACCATCTGCCTCTGTGGATATAGAAGAGTGGCCAGGGTGAAGTCATGAGACTTTCTTTCAGGGACATTGGGTAGATTCATTCTCATTTATAAACCAAGGAGGGACAGTGGTCTGAAACCGGTCTAACCAAAACAAACAGTGATAAATTACGAAACCAATAATGACAAGAATAAGGTAACTTTTGTTGAGTGCTTCTATTGCCAGGAACTGTGCCGGGTGCCTTGCATAGATGATTTCATCTAAACCTCACGGCAATCCTGTGGAGTGGATACTCTTATTATTCCCATGTTGCAGATGAAAGGGAAGCATGTGCGATCCATAGGCTGGAGCTCACATAGCGAGAGAATGGAAAAACCCATGCCTTTAATCCTATACCCTATCCCCACTGACATTCAATATTCCTGTGTGTGCCTTAGCATTTCCTGAATCCTCATATATCAGTTATTTTCAGAACCTTTGTAGAATCATACATGGTCACAGAAAACCAGGATAACCCATTTCTCAAAAATGTCAGAAACAGACTTGACTGTAGCTACCTTCCCATGAATAGGATCTGATCAACTAATTATTCTAGTTGTCTCTGTACCCCATGCAAGCTGGATTATTTACCAAAAGACCAAGTCCACTGAACACATCTTGAGGAAACAAACCCTTGTTTAGTGTTTAAAGGGCTTCTCAGTATTTTCTGCATCTCTTACCTCCAAGACACATTTGGCCATACTATTTTTAACAGAAACAGGCTTCCAACTCTGCCTTTGAAAGCCTCACATCAATACATTCACCCAGTTGACAGCACCTCAGAGCCTGGCCCACATGCACCAACAGCCCCAGGATCTGTGGGAATCCAGAGCAGACTTTCCATTGTCTTAAAACCAGGGCATAAAAGCTTGAAGAAGTTCTGTTCTGGGATCTTCAGAAATATCTAAAGTACTAGCAGAGACATTTCAAATGCACCTTACATGCCACCAATAACCTGCATCTGAAAGCCCAGATGTGACTGGGCACAAAGATGTTCTCACAGAAGCAGGATAGGGTAGTGGTGACAGAGAAAGGACTCCGCAGTCAAACCATGGTTTTCATTCTGAATCCTGAATTTTCCAGCTTAGAAATCTTGGTCAAGTTAACCTCTCAGAGCCTCAGTTTCCCCATCTGTAAAATAAAGGAAATACTAGCAACTATCTCTGGACTAGTATGGAGATTACATGAAATACAGGATTATAAGCATCTAATACCAGCCTGGAACATGGTAGCGCAAGATAACTGTCATGTTTTATGTTTTTGTTAATTACCTCTACCTCTTTTCAGTACAGAGAGAATTTCTCATCTTAATTCCAGGAGAAGAAAAAGGGATGAGATGAGGTGGGGGCGTGGGGGTAAAAACTTAGGCAGAAAATTTGAATGCCTAAGTGACCAGGAAAATATAAGGAATCTAAGTCTGAGCACAAAGAAAGAATTCAGCCAATTATACCTCCTTCCCAGTACTTTTCAAGTATATATTTATAGCATATGTTTAGGTGTTTATGCTGCATATATAATTAGCCATTTTTCTTCAGCATATCCAGTAATTATTTTATCAAATGCACATCTGTTTTAATTAGGCATGTGCACACTTTACTATACTGTAAAATGTCAAACACACTGTAAAATAGCTCAGAGTACATTAACACATAAAAACAAAAATCCATTTGACATATCACAAACAGCTGCAAGAGGCTCATAGACCCAACCAGCTGCTACTCGACAACTTCCAGCCAACGGCTGTTGTGTCAGGTTCTTTAGAGCTGATGCCCAAACTGGAGCTGCAGTTTCTGTTTTCTGTTCTCTTGCTTTGACTTGATTGTCTGATATGGTGTGTGGTGAAGCATGTGTGACTTGGCTGGTACCAAGCGTGCCAACTGATCTTCAGCTTGCCAACTCAGAGGATCTTAGTGCAAGTGATGAGACCAAATACCTTAAACTCAGAGGGGTGTCAGCAGCCAGCTAGTGTAATTCCCTCATTGTACAGATGGGGACATAGAGCCAGAAGGAAGAAGTGAGTTAGTGAGTGAACTGGGATCACTCCAGGCTACCCAATACCCAATCCAATACTCCTTACACTCCACTGGTTTCTAAACCCAACTGTGCGTCAAAATCAACAAGGGGTGCTGATTCCCAGAGCCCAACCTGACCAGGAGTCTTGTTCAGGAGGACTAAGGTGGGACCAAAAAGTATATATTTTCACAAAAGTTGCTGATAATCCCAAAGCAGCCAGTTCAAGGGCCTAGACTTAAGGATCACAGGGTCTATATCGCATGGCATTTCTCCTGGACTTTTCTTCACACTCTTTATTTCTGAGGCTACCCTTGTTTCTGATTGTCAGATACTATTCAGGATGTGTTGAGTTGCTGGAATAGGATTGATTAACCCAGAAGTACCAAAATCTTTTCTGAAGGGACTGTTGAGTGATAGATTATCACTGTTTCCCCTTAACTAAGCCACGTTTGGGACTTTGGCCCCTAAAGAATGTTCTCTGTGCAGAAGCACATGGCACACATGTTCAGTTACTTCCCAGAGAGGAACTCACTAGAAATCCTTCAGTGTTGTTGAACTATTATCTCTCTGACAGGTTTTCTGATTTATTGATCTGTGAAAGACCAATCTATTAATACAAGTCAGAAAATCACATAATCATCTCAATGGGTACAGAACTGGCAAAATTCAATACCTACTTACCTCTTAGTAAAATTTGTATAAAGAGAAAAATAGTCATATGGAAGGAATGCAGAGAAAAACAAACACAAACACACAAACGAATCAACAGCTAACATTTTACATAGTTGTAAAATACTAAAGATTTTTCCCGAAGATAGAAATAAATCAGATGTCTGCTTTCATCAATTTCTTTAACATTTAACATATGAAAGTCTTAATCCAAGCAATAAGGAAAGGTAAATAAAGGCATAAGCGTTAGAAATAAAGAAATATATTGATTGTATACAATTGTGTATCTGCAAAATTTTAAGGAATTTACCAAAAATAATATCTACTAGAATTAACAGGTGAATTTAGCAAGGTTTTTCTATTAAAGACCAATATGCATATTAAAAAAAAATCTTTTGTGTTGCCTAAAAAAAAAAAGACCAATATGAGCAACAAGCATTTGGAAAAACAGTTTTTAAATAATTTACATAATATCATAAAAACATAAAGCATTTCAAAATAAATTTTTAAAAGGTATATATGGCCAGTACACTGAAACCATAAAGCTGAAAAAAAGTTAAAGAAGAGCTTGCTAAATGGAAAAAGACATTATATTCATTCACTGAAAAAAACTCAGTATTGCTAAGATACCAGTTCTCTAAAATCAATTTATACTTTTAAAACAATGACAATAAAAACCCCAGGTTTTTTTACAATACTTGTTTTCAAGACTGATTATAAAGCTACAATATTTACAAAAGTATTGTATTGGTGAAAAATATAGGAGTGGCATTAGTAAAATTGTGGGATAGGATTTTCTGGCACTTGCTTTCATAAGAAACATCAATTGGCAGGGCCAGTACTATGGCATATCAGGTAAAGCCACCACCTGCAATGCCGGCATCCCCTACAGGTGCCGGCACCCCATAATGGTTCAAGATGTGGTTGTTCCACTTCTGATTCAGCTCCCTCTAATGCACTTGGGAAAGCAGTGGAAAATGGCCCAAGTGCTTGGGCCCCTGCACCCACACGGGAGATCTGGAAGAATCTCCTGGCTCCTGGCTTCGGATCAGCGCAGCAAGGATTGAACGATGTAAGTGCTACAAGAGACTCATTTTCAACTTTAAGGACACTCATAGGCTGAAAGTGAAGGGATGAAAAAAGATAACCCATGTAAACAGAAACCAAAAGTGAGTAGAAATGCCTAAACCTATCAGGCAAAATAGGATTAAGTAAAAATCAGTTGCAACACAAAAAGCAGGTCATCATATAAAATTAGAGATATTAACTCCTCAAGAAGATGTAACAATTATAAATGTACATGCATCCAATGTCAGAGCACCTGTATATAATATTTAAAGCAAATAATAATAGACCTGAATGGAGAAAGAGACAGCAGCACAATAAAAGAAAGGACTTCAATGCTCCACTTTCAACAATGGACAAACCATCCAAACAGAAAATCAATAAAGAAATAAACCAAATGGACGTAACAGACATATATAGATCACTCCATCCAAAAGCAGATTCTTTTCAAATACACATGGAAAAATCTCTAGACTACATCATATGTTAGGCAACAAAACAAATACTAACAAATTTAAGATTAAAATCATATCAAGTATCTTTTCCAACCACAGTGGTATGAAATTAAAATACCAGAAGGAAAATTGGAAATTTCACAAACATGTAGAAGTTAAACAAACACTCCTGAAAAACAAATGGTTCAAACAAATCAAAACAGAAGTCAAAAAATATCTTGAGACAAACAAAATATCAACACAACGGATCAAAATTTTAAAAATATAGCAAAAGCACTTCTAAGAGAGAAATTTATAGTGATAAATCCCTAAATTAGGAGAAAAATCTTAAATAAGCAACCTAAATTTATGCCTCAAGAAACAAGGAAAAAGAACAAATTTCAGCCTAAGTTAGTAGGACGAAGGAAATCAGAAAAATCTACAGGGATGGAAGTCAGAATGACGTTGTTTCTGGGGATGGTGGAATTGACTGGGAGGGTTTTTTTGTTTTTTTGTTTTGTTTTGTTTTGTTTTTTAATTTATTTGACAGGTAGCGTTATAGACAGTAAGAGAGAGAGACAGAGAGGAAGGTCTTCCTTCTGTTGGTTCACACCCCCAGATGGCCACTTCCTCCTGGTCTCCCATGCGGGTGCAGGGCCCAAGCACTTGGGCCATCCTCCACTGCCTTCCCGGGCCACAGCAGAGAGCTGGACTGGAAGAGGAGCAACCAGAACTAGAGCCTGGCACCCATATGGGATGCCAGCACCACAGGCGGAGGATTAACCAAGTGAGCCACAGCACCTGCCCCAACTGGAAGGGGTTTTCTGAGGTGAGAGAGGTTTCTGCACCCTACAGGGACCTAAGTTACATGAATGTTTACATTCCTAAAAACTCATCAAACTGTACTCTTAAGAGCTATAGTTTTCCTAGCACGTGAATTATGCCTCAATTTTAAAAGGGGAAATAAACAAATAGCAAATGCCACGGGGACCCATTTTACTGAAGTAGCACTGCCTCCCCTTCCCTGCTAACTTCCCTACCATCACCTCTCGGATAATTAACTTGTACTCAAATCCACATCTCAGGAAAATCAACCACAAATCGCCACTTTGCTGTTGAGTAATGGTTTTTTTTTTTAAAGACAGATTTAGAGAGAGAGGTAGAAACAGAGAGAGAGGTCTTCCATCTGCTGGTTCACTCCCCCAGATGGCCACAATGGCCAGAGCTGCACCAATCCGAAGCCAGGAGCCAGGAGCTTCTTTTGGGTTTCCCACGTGGGTGCAGAGGCCTAAGGACTTGGGCCATGTTCTACTGCCTTCCCAGGCCATAGTAGAGAGCTGGATTGGAAGTAGAACAGCCAGGTCTCAAACCGGCACCCACATGGGATGCTGGCATTGCAAGCCAGGTCTTTAACCTGCTGTGCCACAGCGCCGACCCCAAGTAATGGTTCTGATAGATGTGAGATTTTAAAACAAGTCTTTCCGATTACAAAGTTTTAATTCATCATGTTGCCTTTGACACATATTAATCTATAACAGATCAACCAATAAAAGCAATAAAAATGGCTTTTTGAATCTGTAAGGTTAAGTGGACATATATGTCTGTTTCTCCTTACTTTATAGAAACACACATTCTTTTAAGTATTACTAAAAAGAAAAAACTCTCTTTTTTAAAGATTTTATTTATTTATTTATTTGAGAGGTAGAGTTACAGACAGTGAGAGGGAGAGAGAGAGAAAGGTCTTCACTCCCCAAGTGGCTACAATGGCTGGAGCTGTGCCGATCCGAAGCCAGGAGCCAGGTGCTTTTTCTTGGTCTCCCATATGGGTACAGGGGCCCAAGCACTTGGGCCATCTTCTACTGCTTTCCCAGTCCACAAAAGAGAGCTGGATTGGAAGAAGAGCAGCCGGGACTAGAACCGGCGCCCATATGGGATGCCTGCGCCGCAGGCAGTGGTGGATTAACCCACTGCACCACAGCGCCGGCCCCAAGAAAAAACTCTAACTACATTATCATTTTGAAAGGCAGAGTGACAGGGAGGGAGAGACAGAGAGAGAGATAAAGAAAAATCTTCTATCTACTGGTTCACTACCCAAATGGCTGCAACAGCAAGGGCTGGGCCAGGCTGCAACCAGGAACTCCATCCAGGTCTCCCATGTGGGTGGGAGGTGACCAAATACTTGGGACATCTTCTACTGCCTTCCCAGGTCCATTATTAAGAAGCTGGATTGGAAACAGAGAAGCTAGGGCTTGAACCAGCGCTCTGATATGGGATGCCAGTGCCACAAGTGGCAGCTTAACCCACTGCACTTCAACACCAGCCCTAAATCCTTAATATATTCTATACATTCATAATTATTAGGCCACATTCTCTGAATGTAACACAATAAAACTGGAAATTAATAACAAATGTCTCAGTAGGGGGACCCTATTTTCTGCTAAGGGTCATTTAGATATTTATAATGTCATTCACAGGCCATACAAAATTATCAGCTTAAAAATTAGCATGTTACAGATTTATTGAATTTTGAGTTCCACCTGTGGTTGCCTTGGCAAAGCTGAACCAAGTGATTTTGTGGAATTACAATAAAAATTTTTTAAAACCTGTCCTACATCATTATAGGGTCAAAGGGAAAAATATATAACAGCAAATAAATAAATAAATACACACACATATATATACAAATATATGTATATATTTATACATATATATACATATATATACAAATATATGTATATATTTATACATATATATATATATATATATACACACAGGACATGGCTAAAGCTGTACTTTTATATAAAATGTAGCCACAAAATATGTGGGACTACTTTTAAAAGAAGGTAAGATAATAAAGATTTCAACTCAATAAACTAAGAGAAAATGACAAAATGTAACTCAAGCAAGCAAAAAATATAATGAAGATAAATAAATACATAAATGGATTTAAAAGTAGAAAAGTAAAATTGATGAATGGTGCCAAGAACTGTTCTTTGAAAATTCAATAAAACAGATCTCTGGATAAGTTAATCAATACATATAGAAATCAAAATCATAAATAAATGCATTTAGAAATGAAAGATGATAGAGGAATGGACAGTTCAAAGTTATAAGCAAAAAATTCACCAGGCATGTAGATATATTAGTAAATATCAATGAAATAGAAACTCCTGGTAGGGGTAAGTATGGGTAAGGAGTAAAAAAGTGAATCAAGAGGTAACTAATTACCCCCAATGAATATTCTGGAACCAGTTAATTTCATAAATTTTCAAAGAGCAAAAGAATCCCAATTCTATGTAAACCATTTTATTGTTTTTTTTAAAAAAAAGACAGAACTGTGTAGAATTGATTTTGAAGTTATCGTGATTGTGATACCTCCAAACACTGACAGCATGGCACACGCACACATCTACACACAAACACAGGTGTGCAGAGCAGAGTTAATGCACTAGTGTGACTGCTAATGCCTAAAAGGCCTGGTGACAAGGCTGGCCCTTGGCTAACACCTGGAAAGTTGGGAATAAGGTGGGCTCCCCCGTCCTGACCTGATGAGTGGTCCACTGTGACTAAGCTGTGTATGCCAACACTATGCTAGAAGCTGAGCATCAGCTTTCCTTCTGAGTCTGCAATTTTTTCCTACATGATCAGCCTCCAGTGAAAACCTTGGCCAATGAGTCTCTAATGAGTTTCCCTGGCAGGCATCATCTCAACGTGTGTTGTGACACTTGTTGCTGGGAAAATTAAGAGCATCCTGAGTGATTCCCCCAGGAGAACTGCGCTGGTTCTTACCCCATGTGCCTTTCCCTTTGTTGATTTTTCTCCATATCCTCTAGCTACAATAAGTCAAAGCTGGACTTATGTTGATTTCTGTGTATCCTTCTCTCAAATTAGCAAGCCTGAGGATGGGCAACACATAAGGCAAATAGTTCTTACATGTAGATGTTAAAATTTTAAGATACTAATAAAATTAAACAATTTTCCAAAGTCAAGTTTTAGTTCAGTAAGTGTTTAAAGATCTAGCAGCAGAGGCAGGTGTTCAGTGGAGTGGACTAAATCACTATTTGGGGTGCCTCCTGGTTCAAGTCCTGGCTCTGCTTCTGATGAAGTTAATGCACATCTTGGAAAGCAATAGACAATGGCTTGGGTACTTGGGTTTCTCTCACCTACACTGGGATACCAGATGGAGTTCTAGGCTCCTGGCTTCAGCCTGGCCCAGCCCTGGCTGTTGCAGGCATCTGGGAAGTAAATCAGGAGATGGAAGATCTTTCTCTCTCTTTCTCTCTCTCTCCCTCTCCCTCCCGTTCTCTCTCTTTGTATGTGTACGTGTGTGTGTGTGTTGTGTCTTTCGAATAAAAAAAAAATTCAAAAGATGAGTATAGTTTTAAAATCTAGTACTAGGAAAATAATAGCTTATATCAATAAGTAGGTTTTTTTAAAAAGATTTTTATTTATTTATTTGACAGGTAGACTTACAGACAGTGAGAGAGAGAGAGAGAGACAGAGAGAAAGGTCTTCCTTCCGTTGGTTCACTCCCCAAATGGCTGCAACAGCCGGAGCTGCACTGAACCGAAGCCAGGAGCCAGGTGCCTCCTCCTGGTCTCCCATGCAGGTGCAGGGCCCAAGCACTTGGGCCATCCTCCACTGCTTCCCGGGCCACAGCAGAGAGCTGGACTGGAAGAGGAGCAACCAGGATTAGAACCCGGTGCCCATATGGGATGCTGGCACTGCAGGAGGAGGATTAATCTAGTGTGCCATGGTGCTGGCCCCCAATAAGTAGCTTTAAAAAAAAAGATCTTATCAAGAGTTTGAAAATACATCTAATTAAATGTAATACTAATTACAAAAAGTTATTTAAAGCTAAAAATAAAAGGACATTTTCTTTAGAGGATCCTTATCCTCAGTATGACGAATGTTCTCAAACCTGCACCATCATCACACTGAACAGTGATATGTATTTCCTAAAGCCTTTCCCATCTAAAATTCAGAGCAAAATAAAAACATTCACCATAATACATAAAGTCTATTCTCTTTATATCAATAAAAAATGAATCCTTTAAAAAAAGAATATTCACCATAACCACAATTAACATTGTCTAGAAAACTCTTCTTGATGCAATAACTCTGAAACAAAAACGAAAGCATGTATACATAATCTACCAGAAAAATACTGTTAAATAAATTAGCTTTACTTTGTACCATTGATTGTGGTTTAAAAGACAAACAATGGAATGGCAAGTGCAAAAAGCAACAAAAGCTATGTGCTATCTGGAAATAGCTGTTAAAAACAACATGAGTGACCAAAAGAAAACTCAAAACTCTACTGATTATACAAATAAAACAAGCATTGCTTTTTACACTTGATCTTAGCCAGAAGGCCAAGATGCCATCAAGCATTGCTTTTTGCATGAGATTACTGAATAGTAGTCCCATAGTTAACAGTTAATTTATAGTAAATAATAGTGAATAGCAAAAAATAGTATGTAGTTAATTTATAGTCTTAAAATAACAAGAAATTGAATGTACAAACAATGGCCAGAGCCTGTATACAAAGAGAACTCTGACTCACAGCCTTCAGCCACTGCCTAGGAACCCAGCCCCTTCAGACACTAACAGCTCAGGAAGCCAACCTGCTGTAGGTCACATGTGTAGGATGTCAGACCACTACCTGTAGCAGCAATCTGAGAAGTTAAGCCAGGACTTGTGTAACAGTTGGCCCAAATCTCCAGGATTTGATTAATATCTGATAACTTTCCTCATTTTTGTTCCCACTTTCAACTTAGGATCAACCAGAAATAGCCAAACATGCCTTTCTAATCAAGCACATAGAATGCCCTACTTATGGTTAGCTGGCCTACAGTTTCCCCAGGTCACGAGCCTCCAACCAGTCACTCCAAAAGTCATTCCCTTTCTCCACGAGAAAGCTTTCCCACTCTTTCATCTGCCTTCAAGTCTCTGCCAAAACACAAGCGATGGTGGCTGATTCCTTGCTTTAGCAAGCTCTAAACAAACATCCTTTGCTTGCTCTCATTTGGCTGATCTCTGTGTATATAGACAAAAATTCCAGTGAGACTTTTTTTTTTTACCTTGGCAAAATAATACTAAAGCTCATCTTTAAGGACAAACATCTGACAACAATCAAATTTTTTTTTAAAGTAAGGAGAGGGTATTACTTGCTCTGCCAGGTTTTGAAACAATTAGTATAACAACACACATTCAATCAGTGCCATATGAGTGTAAGAATTGACAAGGCAACTCAATGAAACACAATACACAGCCTTGAGCCAGACACCAGGATGTGGAAATTTTTAGTACCTAATAAAAGAATCATCTCAAATCAGGAGAAAAAGGAAGAACTTTCAGACAATTAAGCTGTGACAGTCATTTGTGGAGAAAAGGTCACTCAACATCTCAGAAATTTTCAAAGTAAACTCTAGATAGATTAAAAGTTAAATGTAAGACATTAATTAGAACATTAATAAGAACAAATTTATAAGACCATATAAGGAATAATATCTAATTTCAGTGTCTAAAATGAATGAAAAAGTAAAAAAATCAATAAATTCACAGTTTATGCACTTAAAAATAAACAAGACCAAACAAAACAAATTTATAGTAAATACCACCCCAAAACTATGACTATCTTCAATATACAAAAAGTCTTGGTAAATGAACCAACAGATAAATGGAGACGGCACACAAAAAAGTCACAAGGTAGAACTGGCATTATGGCACAGTGAGTAAAGCCACCTCCTTCAATGCTGGCATCCCATAAGGGCTTGGGTTTATGTCCCAGTTGCTCTACTTCCAATTCAGCTACCTGTTGATGGCCTAGGAAAAACAGCAGTGGGTGCTACAAATTCTTGGGCCCCTGCTACCCACATGGAAGACCTAGATGAAGCTCCTGGCTTCAGCCTATTTGTGGCCTCTTAGGGAGGGAATCAGTGGCTAGAAGATCTGTCACTATGTCTCTCCCTCTCTATATATAACTCTGATTTTAAATAAATAAACAACTCTTCAAAAAAAAAAAAACAAACCCTGATGTTCATATTTTTTAAAAAGTCTTAAGTGAATATATTAATGGCAAACAAATTAGGAAAAACTTAAGTTTAAAGGTTTTTTTAGCTCTAAAATTAGTCATTTTTTAAAGCCTTATGCATTTATTTGAAAGGCAGAGTTACAGAGACAGAGAGACAGAGAGAGAGAAAGATCGATCTTCCATCCACTGGTTTACTTCCCAAAATGGCTGCAACAGCCAGAGCTGAGCTGACCCAAAGCCAGGAGCCAGGAACTTCTTCCAGGTCTATCATGTGGGTCATCTTTAGCTGTTTGCTAGGCACATTAGCAGGAAAATGGATCGGAAGTGGAGCAGCTGAGTCTTGAACTGGTACCCATATGGGATGCCAGTGTCACAGGAGGAGGTTTTACCTGCTACACCACTGTACTGGTCCCTATTAACCAGGGTTGGTGAGGTAGAGTGAAAAGGGAACACTTTGTTGGTACTGTAAATGGCATAATCTTTTAGAAAAGTTGTTTTTGCAATGCACCTGAAGAATTGAAAAAGATACCAGGTAAATCTTCTAGACTAGGAACAAGGAGAAAACACTATGCACCAAGATGCTACCTGAGTGCTATTTGTAATAACACAGGACTCTTTCAGAATGGGAGATTGACTGAGCAAATTAAGGTTTATTCAAAAATAAAACGCTACTTGCTTTTTAAAATGTTTATGAAGAGTTCTGGGTAGTATGGGGGAAATACTTACATCAAATAGTAAGCCATGGGTAGGCTTTCAGCCTATCAGCTAAGATGCCTTCATCCCGTATAGGAACACCTGGGTTTGACACCTGCCTCTTGCTTCTGATTCCAGCTTTGTGCTAATGAGACCCTGAGGAGTGGTGATGACGCAATTGGGTTCTGTCACTCACGTGGGAGACCTGGTTTGGGTTCACAGCTCCAATTCCAGTTCAGGTCGGCCACGGTAGGCATTTAGGGAGTAAACCAGTAAATGGGAGCTCTCTCTGTCTCTCTCTCTCTCTTTGCCTGTCAAATAAACAAATAAAAATTTTAAACACACTAAACCAAAAAATGCAAAAAAATAATTTACTTGTTCATTTCCACATGATCTGTTATATAAACAACTTAACAATATAATCATATACACATAAATACAGATGTATAAAAGCCAAAATGTATATATATGCAAAATATCATATTATGTATGTATGCCATATTACATGCATATATGTGTGTAGCTTGACTGTATCAGAATGTTAAGATTACAGGAGACTTTTGGATTCTACTTTTTATCACTTTTTTAATCTTCTAGAGAAAATTTTATTGAAAAAGGTAAAAAGTAATTTGTCCAGGTTTCTTATAGTAAAGGGCCATTAGAAGAGATTTTTTTTTCAAAGAAAAGGAACTTAGGAAAAGACAGGGTGTATGTTAGTGCCTGGGGTAAAGGGTTACCAGCTTAAACACTGCTAAAGAGGAAGGGCTCCACAGGTAGATGCCCCTCAATTCAGGCCAAGGTGACATAATTATCCTTGCAGAGTCCCCACGGCCTTCCAGAAACTGCCTGCTCTTCCCAAGAGCAGCAAAATGTAGGCTATTAATCCCAGGAAGCATGGAAGTCTGTAACAGTCAGGAGAGCTGTCAAGTGCCCATCTTTTTTCCCTGACTCTTTGAGACTACTTATATGGGGCTCTATCTAAGATTTACAACCATAAAGGCCATTGCAAGCCCCCTGATTTTGCCCGCATGCTGTGGAAACCAGTATGAAAGTGATATTCTGCAACGTAATTTCACCAGGGAAAAAGCCCAACAGTGCCACGTAGTTCAGAACAATGGATGCTTCCAATCAATAAGCCTGGCATCTTCCTCTTTTTATAATTGTTCTTGTCTTGCCTTGGAATATGTACTTGGTCCACCATCCATGGGGAGTCATGCAGCACATTTAATCATAATACAACTGCTTGGAACTGCTCCACAAATGTCAAGGGCAAATTCCATTGTCTCTAGTTTTTCTCATAAATCACCTCTAGTAGTCCCCATTAGGAAGGAGCCTGAGGCCTCCCTTTGGAGACCCTCTCACCTGTGGTACGTCAGACTGAGGGTCCTGCACCTCTGGCCATGCTTCTTTGGAATGTCACCCACTCCCTGGGCACATAGCCCTCCTAAGGCAGCCTCCATGTTGGACCCCAACATCTGGCTCTCACTGCTTTGGTTCACACACATGGCCACACGCAGCTGCCACTGGCCCCAGAGAATCCGGGGAAGGTGGGACCAGAATCTACCAACACGGAGTGTCAAGTGGGCCCAGAACTCTTCCTCCCTTGGGATCCATGTCCACAGGCCTGGTCTTTGCCTTCCGACCTAGAGAAAAGGACACTAAATGGACAACATCTCCCCCCAGACAACAGGCTACTTGCCTTCTGCAGTGGGCCCCAAGGGCCTTCCTCCTCACCCTGAGACCTTCCAAGGGATTCCAGGGGCCCAGGGGCCACTGACTCCAAAGCACTACCTCCTTGGGATTTGGAGCACAGGGAAAGATGCGACACACAGATGCACCTCGACTCCAATTCAAGCCATTCCCAGTCCATATGCAGCCACGGCTGTCCTCTCATCCCCACTTACAGGACAAGATTGGAAGCTTGAAGACTTGCCTAAGTTTAGGCAGCTAAGCTCCAGGTTTAGGTTTTCCTTCTTCCCAGCTAAGCCCTTGTCCACTTATCTCACTTCTATGTCTTCTTTTTTTACATTCATCAACACACTCATCAAGAACAAATCATAATCTGCATGACAAAGGAATGAGATATTTATCCATGCTCTCAAAGTTTGTAATCTCGTTATAGAAACAAGGTTAGCAAAAGGTATCAAGCCACCTTAAGTAATCAGATAATAATGTGGTAAATGCTACACAGTTTTTTCTCCAACACAAACTCCACTCTTTCCCTGTCTCTTAGTAACTTTTTAAAAATTACATATATATTACATAAAAGCCTATGTAACACAACAGATGAAATATATAAAACCATTTATAGAATAATAAACCTATATGTACATTTTTGTCCTACTTAGCAATAAAGACATTAGCAGTCAATAGTTGCCTGTTAGTAGGTAAAAAATTTTATTTCTGTGGGTGTTTCAGAATGGACAGTTTTGACAAGACTGTATATTCTTTCAAGTAGGAAAGAAGTCCAAAAAAAAAAAAAAACGGCTCTTAAAACATATTTTTTCTGAGGGCAGCCTTGTATTCAGAAAGAGAGTGAGGAGCTGAAGACTGAGAGCCACTGGGCTTTGACCATCAAGACAATCAAGACACACACCGTGGGAGGTTCAAAGAAGTTAAGGGCAGGTTCTATGGGGAGGCCCTTGGTCAGAGTTGCATGAGAGAAGACCCTCACAAGGAGCTGCTGCTCAGAAGGGTGGAGGGCTCCTGGCCTCCCGGCAGAGGGGAGGTTGGGAAAGGAGGTTTATGTCCAGGTGAAGTTGCTCGGCCTGATGGAGGAGGATCTCTAGTCCAGACAATGGCAGCTTGGGGGCTTAAAACCAGCACAGTCTTACATTTCAGTGGCCAGCAGTGCTAGGTAACTTTTCATGGACCTCACAAAGCAAGCAGGCCATAAGTAGCTAAAAATTTGTCTTGGCTATTTTCTTAAAAATAAGTGGATGTGTAAAAAGTGGAGTTTGGCACAAACAGCCTTTTGAGCCAACAGATCTCAGCTTGCGTGGAAGAAATAGACAAGCCAGGGGCCAACGTACAGAGGCTCTCTTTGCTTGTAGATAATACATGCTTGCCTACTGCGTGTGTGGGTGCCCATGTGCCCCTTTGGAAGAGACCTCAAACTCACGGTTGCTGCTGCCTCTGTGTTAGGCTGTCCCTAGCACCGAGGGCCCAGTCTGACTTCCAGCCACTGGATAATGCTGGGGCAAGAGGGGAACCTGCACTGAAGGGGACCCTTGGGAGGATGCTGGACCTGTGACGTAGCAATAGCAGCAGATCCATATTTGAGCTCCCAGGATATACTGTGCACTGAAGGCTAGAGAACAGGAACCTCTACCTCTCTCAGTCCACCTGGGCTTTCTAGCCATGGGTAAACCAACAGCACTGCTAGGAGTCTCTAAGAGTCAAAAATGGACTTCTCTTTTATTTACACACACACACAAACACACACACACACCTGTATGCAGACCCCATTTGTAACCTTCAGAAGAAATAATTAAGCTAAACATCTAAAACCCAGTATTTAACTGTGAGATTCTCCTTGTGTTATCCAAGGTCAAAATGTAGAAACAATAGTACATAATCCCAAAACCTTCATTTGACATAGGGCCTCTCTGTCTAAAGCCACCTGATACTAATCAGTAAGGAAAAACCCTCCAGCGGTAAGACATTTAATGGAATGCTTGATAATCCAAATATGTTCTAGAAGAAAATTTCTTTTGACAGAATCAGACACAAGGAGGTTAGCAAACCTAAGTGTCAGGGTCAGCCAGTCGCCCTGAAGCGGTAAGGTTAGGTAGAAGGTTATTCCTATATCACAAATTTCCAGGAGTTCAGAGTCTAATGGGCCCTCTGGGGCATCCCCTGGAGGACAATTGCATGGCTTTACGGGGACTGCTCTCAGAAAGCTCACCCTGATAACAGGGTACAGGAGCCAAGTCCAAGGAAGAGCCTCGCCGCCAGGACCAAGACCATTCTCCTGCACAAAGTGAGCTAAATTGAGGCAATTATCTGAATAATTTCTTCTCACCTTTCCTCCCTCATCTTATTTCAAGAAAAACCACAGAGAGCACAAACAAAATATATATATTTGGGGTGTTTTTTTGCTTTTGCTTTGTTTTTTGCTTTTGCTTTTCACATTTGCCTAATAATTCAGATAAATACATTATCTGCCACTTTACCCGAGATCAGGTACTGTCATCATATCATTCCAGCTACAAGGGAAAACCACTCCGCATCCCTCCTCCTGGCACTGTGACACGTTTTTGTCAGTTTTCTTTTTCCCAGTGGGTGAAATTTAACCAACACTTTGTTAGCAAAGGTCTCGTCATTCCTCAGAGGAAAATTACAGGAGTGGAGACACAACCTCTGCCTTACCACATATGAGTTTAAAAGGCTACATTTCTAGGTCTCGCCACCGTTTTGAAATTAGGTTTTAAAAGAAATAGGTTTGTTGCTATGGATTTAAGGGGTAGAAGGGCCAACATTCAACTTCCAGCTCTCAAAAATAACAGCAAGCAAGAATATTTCCTTCCTATTACAGCTCGGCAGAAGGATAATAAAAAAAAAAAAAAAGAAAAATTCCCTGTAGGACGCAAGTGAAGCAACAGTGGCTGCAGATGCTAACAACGTTAAGTTTGCATTATTGAGATCCACGCACTCGCTTCAATACCAGAACATCCTGCAGATTAAAACAGACATAACTGGTGGCTTGAAACTAATAGCAAAGGGCTGCCCAGCCATCACTCTGTCAACTTCGTCTCCACCACGATTTCCCCTGACAGCTTCTTCCAGGATCTCTCCACTGGCTGTAAAATCTGCCTTCTCCCTTGTTTCTCCCCCTGAAAGGCAAAGCCTGCCAGAGGAATTTGGTGCAGTTGGACTGACTTGATTAAACAACTTAATCCATCTCTGCCTGCCTAGCAAGGCCCAGGGAGCCCTAATTAATCAATAAGCATTTATTGAATGTCCTAATGTGCAAAATAGTCCCAAGTCAGGTGCTGCAGAGCCCTCAAGGATCTAGTTAGGAAAACGGAGTCACTGCCCATCGAGGGTTTTCTGATTGAATGAGTTAGCACATGGGGAAAGGCTTGTGGACAGCTCCGCGTAACAAACACCAAGCGAGATGTCTGATACACGTTATTATTTCACTTCATCCACATTAGACTGCTAGGGATGGATAGCAAAGTATTGACTTAAATAATGGAAATTTGTCTTGTCCTAGACGTTAGAGTCCAAGATCAAAGTGGCAACAGCATGGGTTTAATGTTGCAGCCTCTCCTTGGCTTGCATTCGCCATCTCCCTCTCGCCTGCCCTCTGTGAGTGCGCATGGCTGTGTCCAAATTTCCTCTCTAATTAGGACCCCAGTCAGTTTGGGTTAGATTTAAATTTAATTTAATACCCTCTTTAAAGCTCATTTATATTTTCTAAAATTTTATTTAAGGTATTCAAATTTCATGTATTTCCTACATACAGATTCAGGAGCACAGTGATACTCCCCACACTAACCTGCCTCCACCGATGCTCCCACACTTCCTCCTCCTTCCTCTCCTATTCCCTCCCTTAATTTTTACAATGATCTACTTTAAGCTCACTTTATACTCATAACACTAACCCTACACTAAGTAATGAGTTCAACAAATAGTATGAAGGAAAAAACACTGTTCCTCAGCAGCAGGGTCAAGGGCTGAAAACAATTGAAGTTCAAAACATCAATGTCACTCATATAGGGTATGTTCTTGTTAGTTACCATGCTAACATATAGGGTATGTTCTTGTTAGTTACCACTCATATAGGGTATGTTCTTGTTAGTTACCACACTAACATATAGGGTATGTTCTTGTTAGTTACCACTCATATAGGGTATGTTCTTGTTAGTTACCATGCTAACATATTGGGTATGTTCTTGTTAGTTACCACTCATATAGGGTATGTTCTTGTTAGTTACCACTCATATAGGGTATGTTCTTGTTAGTTACCACTCATATAGGGTATGTTCTTGTTAGTTACCACGCTAACATATAGGGTATGTTCTTGTTAGTTACCACGCTAACATATAGGGTATGTTCTTGTTAGTTACCACTCATATAGGGTATGTTCTTGTTAGTTACCACGCTAACATATAGGGTATGTTCTTGTTAGTCACCACTCATATAGGGTATGTTCTTGTTAGTTACCACGCTAACATATAGGGTATGTTCTTGTTAGTCACCACTCATATAGGGTATGTTCTTGTTAGTTACCACTCATATAGGGTATGTTCTTGTTAGTTACCACGCTAACATATTGGGTATGTTTTTGTTAGTTACCACTCATATAGGGTATGTTCTTGTTAGTTACCACGCTAACATATTGGGTATGTTCTTGTTAGTTACCACGCTAACATATAGGGTATGTTCTTGTTAGTTACCACGCTAACATATTGGGTATGTTCTTGTTAGTTACCACGCTAACATATAGGGTATGTTCTTGTTAGTTACCACGCTAACATATAGGGTATGTTCTTGTTAGTTACCACGCTAACATATAGGGTATGTTCTTGTTAGTTACCACTCATATAGGGTATGTTCTTGTTAGTTACCACGCTAACATATAGGGTATGTTCTTGTTAGTTACCACTCATATAGGGTATGTTCTTGTTAGTTACCACAGATCAGGGAAAACATATGGTGTTTGTCTTTCGGGGATTGGCTTATTTCACTAAACATAATGGTTTCCAGTTGCATCTATTTTGTTGCAAAAGATAGGATTTCATTTTTTTTATGGCAGAGTGGTATTCCATAGTATATTTATACCACGTTTTCTTCATCCATGATGGACATCTGGGTTGATTCCATATCTTAGCTATTGTGAATTGAGCTGCAAGAAACATGGGGGTGCATATCACTCTTTCATATGCTGATATCATTTCCCTCAGATGAATTCCCAGGAGTGGGATTGCTGGGTCATACCATATATCTATCTACAGCTTTCTGAGGTATCTCCATACTGTCTTTCAAAATGGCTGCACCAGTTTACATTCCCACCAGCAGTGTATTAGGGTACCTTTTTCCCCACATCCTCACCAGCATTTATTGTTTGTTGATTTCTATATGAGATCCATTCTAACTAGGGTGAGGTAAAACCTCATTGTGGTTTTGATTTACATTTCCCTGATGGCTAGTGATCCTGAGCATTTTTTCATTTGTCTATTAGCCATTTGTATTTCTTCTTTTGAAAAATGTCTGTTCAAGTCTTTTGCCCATTTCATAACTGGATTACTTGTTTTGTAGTTGAGTTACTTGAGCTCTTTATAGATTCTGGGTATTAATCTTTTATCAGTTTCATATTTTGCAAATATTTTCTCCCATTCTGTCAGTTGCCTCTTCACTTTGCTGAATGTTTCTTTTTGCAGTACAGAAGCGTCTCAGCTTTGTGTAATCCCATTTGTTTATTTGGCTTTAATTGCCTGTGTTTCTGGGATCTTTTCCAAGAACTCCTTGCCTATGCCAATGTCGTGCAGAGTTTCCACAATGTTATCTGCTAATTTAATGGTACTGAGTCATAGATTTAGATCTTTGGTCCATTTTGAGAGGATTTTTGTGCTAAGTGTAAGGTAGGGGTCTAGATCTATACTTCTGCACATGGAGATCAAGTTTTCCCAGCACGATTTGTTGAAGAGACTGTTCCTGCTCCAAGAATTGATTTTAGCACCTGTGTCAAATATAACTTTGTTGTAGATATGTGGATTTCTGGAGTTTCTATTCTGTTCTGTCAGTCTACACATCTGTTTTTGTGCCAGTATCAGGTTGCTTTGAATATAACTGCCCTGCTTTATGTCTTGAAATCTAGTATTTTGATGCTCTAGTTTTATTTTTGTTGCATAAGATTGCTTTAGCCATTTGGGATCTCTTGTGTTTCCATATGAATTTTGGATTCATTTTTTCCTGGATCTGAGAAGAGTGTCATTGGTATTTTGATTGGGATCACACTGAATCTGTATATTGCTTTTGATAGTATAGACATTTTGATGATATTGATTCTTCCAAACCATGAACATGGGCGATTTTTCCATTTTTGAATATCTTCTTCTATTTTTTCTTTAATGGGTTTGTGATTTTTATCATAGAGATCTTCAACATCCTTGATTAAATTTATTCCAAGATATTTAATTTTTTTTTGTATCTACTACAAATGGGACTGATCTTAAAAGTTCTTTCTCAGTCATGGCATTGTCTGTGTACACAAAGACTATTAATTTTTGTGTGTTAATTTTATATCCTTCCACTTTACCAAACCCTTTTATGAGTTCCAATAGTCTCTTAGTGGAGTCTTTTGGATCCCCTATATATAGAATCATGCCATCTGCAGATGGGAATAGTTTGACTTCCTCCTTTCCAATTTATATCTTTTTGATTTCTCTTTCTTTTCTAATGGCTCTAGTTAAAATTTTTAGGAATATATTAGATAGTAAGGGTGAGAGTGGGCATCTTTGTCTGGTTCTGACTCTTAGGGAGAATGCTTCCAGCTTTTCCCCATTCAATAGGATGCTGGTCATGGGTTTGTCATAAATTTCCTTGATTGTATTGAGAAATATTCCTTCTATACCCAATTTACTTAAGGTTTTTATCATGAAAGACTGTTGTATTTTATCAAATGCTTTTTCTGAATCTATTGCGATATCATGTGGTTTTGGACTTCAGTTTGTTAATGCGATGAATTACATTTATGGATTTGCAAATGTTTAACCATCCCTGCATTCTAGGGATAATTCCCATTTGGTCCAGGTGAATAATCTTTCTGATGTGCTGTTCAATTCAATTAGCTAGTATTTGGTTGAGGATTTTTGTACCTAAGTTCATCAAGGATATTTGTCTATAGTTCCATTCTCTGGAAGTTGGGCTGAGTGAAGGGCTTTTCAGCTTAGAGCCATTAAGGTCTGCAGCTCTGGCCTGAGAGTCCTTTGACTCCAGGGCAGTTCCATTTCCAGTGACCTAACTCTTGGCTTGGCTGGCAGAGCAAAGTTTAACAACAATGCATCATGGTGAAGATCTTTTCTGGTCATGTCTATTAGGAGTTCTATGTGCCTCGTGTATTTGAATGTCCCTGTTTCCAAATTGTGCAAGTTTTCTGTAATTATTTCACTAAACAGGCCTTCTAGGCCATTTTGTCTTTCCACACCTTCAAGAACTCCTAAGACCCATATGTTGAGTCATTTGAGAGTATTCCATAAACCTTCAACCCTGTTTTTAACTTTTCTAATTTTTTTTTTTTTGGTCTGAGAAAATTCCAAAGATTTGTCTTCTAGCTCAGATATTCTTTCTTCTGCCTCATCAAGTCTATTATTAAGGCTTTCTACTGTATTTTATATTTGACATATTTAATTCTTCTTTCTAATATTTCAGTATGATTTCTCTTCAAAATATTAATGTCACTGGAGAATTTTTCTTCTATGTCATGTATGGATATCTTTAACTCATGAATTTGCTTCTCATTGCTTCTGAGTAATCCTATGATTAATCTTCTGATTTCATTTCAGGCATTTGATTAATCTCTTCATCTTCACATCCTAATATTTAAGTGTTGTTGTGTTCCTTTAGGAAAGTAATGTTGTCTTCCTTATTCTTGTTTCTTAGGTTTCTGAATTTATTTTTAGGCATTTGTGGAATTACTTGCTGAATTTCTCCTCTGATGGATTTTTATCTTTGAACTATGCCTCAGTGGCTTAGTGGAGTGTCTCCCCTTATGTGAATACCTAGAGATGTGTACTGGGTGTGGCCAGGAGCTCTGGTCAGTGCTTTAGGGTGGGGCAACTATCCAGGGTGACACCCAAGTTAGGCATGGTAGATCTCCTCATTTTCAGCAGGAAGAGGGTATGATCACCTCTGTTGGCATAATCACACCCTCACTTCCTCTCTTCCAAGGTGATCAATGCCCAGGGTTAGCTCCCAGTGGGAGCAATACTCACCCATGAGGCCACATGAACTGCACAATGTATCTGTGCAGTCCTTGTGTGAACACAGATCCCAAAACAACACCCAGAAAATCAAGGAGCTCTAAGCCTTTAGCACCACACACAGAGACCCAGCTACACCCTACATCCTGTCAGTCAGAGTTCCCACAGTGTCAGCAAACAAGGCTCCCTTAGTCACAGGGAGCAGAGGATCTACTCCTCCCTGCTAGTCTATCCTGTCCATGGAGAGCCAGAGACGTTCCCAGAGCCCGTTGCCTGCAGGTGCTCCACCTTGGTGGTTTGAACCCTGTAGCCTGTGATATGTTGAGAGGCTGGGGGTCCCTCACAGGTCTATGTGGGTGCCCAGTCCCCTGTTAATCCTCCCAGCCAGATGCAGGATCAGTGGGGAACACAGATTTTTCCTTCTGATAAAATCCCTGGATCACACATGTGTACAAGAGCTGCCACCAGTACTACTCATTTCAAATGGCAGCTTCTCCCCTCTGGTTGCCAGAGACACCCAATGGCCCACACAGCCACTACTGATTTCAGAATGGTAGCTTCTCCCCACCTGTCACTGGGTGTGTGCACCCAAGCTTCCGCAGCTGCTACTTGTGTCAAGATAGCACCCTCTCCCAGCCAGTTGCCAAGCACCATTGTGAGAGGATGGAGAGAGAGAATCGTGCCCTTTTTTCCCTGGGCTAGGGGGGTACACTGCCCCCTTAGGGCTCCATGCCAGACTCACAACAGGCCGTCCGCACAGCTATATTGCCAGTGACATGGGCTGCTGCAGTCTGCTCTCACCTCGCTCTCCATGGCTGTTGTTTCCTGCAGCTCTCAGCTTGGAGTTCATACGCTCTGTCTGTGCTCACCTTCCACACTGATCTACAGCATCCCTCTTCCTTCCCTAGAATGTCCATGGCTAGTTTTTCTCCAACTCTCCCTTGGTAATGCCCTTCCTCCACGATTTTTTTTTTACAGGCAGAGTTAGACAGAGAGAGAGAGAGAGAGAGAGAGAGAGAGAGAGAGAGAGAAAGGTCTTCCTTTCCATTGGTTCACCCCCCAAGTGGCTGCTACAGCCAGTGCATTGCGCCAATCTGAAGCCAGGAGCCAGGTGCTTCCTCCTGGTCTCCCATGCGGGTGCAGGGCCCAAGGACCTGGGCCATCCTCCACTGCACTCCCGGGCCACAGCAGAGAGCTGGACTGGAAGAGGAGCAACCGGAACAGAATCTGGCGCCCCGACCGGGACTAGAACGTGGGGTGCTGGCGCCGTAGGCACCTAGTGAGCAGCGGTGCCGGCCCTCCACAATTTTTGCTACTGGTTTCCCCTAGCCTAAAAACATCTTGAGGATTCTAAAGGTCTTATCTCTAAATATAGTCACAGTCTAGGGTATTGGGGGTTGACTTTCACATGTGAATTTGGGAGAACACAAATTAACTGAGAATCCCACTATGGACGTAGAAGAATGTGTCAGGATTCATTCTGCTCTAAAACAGAGGGTGTGGGCACATAACCTTGCAGTGAAGACACAAGGCCAGTGTCCCACATCAGAGTACGTGGGTTCAATACCCTGCTCCAGCTCCCAATTCCAGCTTCTTGCTAATACAGACCCTGGGAGGCAGCAGGTGATAGCTTGGGTATTTAAGTCCTTGCTACCATATGGAAGACCTGAATTAAGATCCCAGCTCTCAGTTTCAGCCAAGGTCAGTTCTGGTCATTATTGGCATTTGGGTGGTAAACCAGTAGCAGTTCTCTCTCCCTCTCTCATTCTCTTTATCTCTCCCCCCAAAAAATAAATATAAAAAACAAACAAATAAAACATAAAATCAGACTCAAGGTATAGTTTAGGCTAGGCTCAGCTGTAAATAACAACAAAAACAGGTGACAGTATTTTAAATGCAATAAAAGTTTTATTACCTTCAAGAGGTAAGACATAGTACAAAACTAAAACAATGCTTCATAGTGGCAGAGGCCCAGGCATCTTCTGTGGTCTCCATTTCCAAGATTACCTCATAGTCCAAGATGACTTCTAAATCTATAACCATTAAGTCTGCATTCCACTGTGTTGATTCTATTACAAGAAAGGCTCTTAGCTTACAGTTATAAGATAATTACAACATCCATAGGCTTGTCTTCCCTAAGCTTCAAATCCAGTAGAAAATAAAAGAACCTCTTTTCCAGAAATGCCAGCAAGATTATACTTTTGTCCCGTTAGTCCTGATTAGGTCCTGTGTGTTTGCCCTGACTGCCTTGGACCTGCATACTACCTACCCTTGGAGTCAGAGTGAGGCTGGGATGGATCCCAGAGGAAAATTTCACCTAATGTTTTCCCAGAAGAACAAGTGGACACACACGGTAGAAACCACTGAAGTCCACAGAGTATTAACCACATAACCCAGAGGAGTACAGTGTGGCTCAGAAAGCTTGTGACATGCCCAGGTACTCACAGAGCTGGTGGAGCTTAGGTCCAAACCCTAGCTTTCTGACAGCAAAGGCCCTGCTTTTTATACTCTGCTGCATTAGTATGTCCAAACCAGGGGATATCACCATGGGACAGAACAAGGAGTAAAGACTTCCTCGAAGACGTGGGTTAATGACAAATAGGTAAGACTTGATGCCAGGAAACTAAGATAAGAGCATCACAGATAAGATTTTCTTGGTAGCAAAAACCTAGCAGGCAACCTATGACGAGATTATCGTGTCAAGATATTAGGAGACCATCCAGATCAGCCACTGCTACTGAACAACGGTTTGCAAATTCCTGGTGAGTGAGGGGTGTTTCAAAGCCAAATGGCTTTGGGGAAATGTACCCATATCCTGTTGGTGAGTCACAGTGAACACCAAAAATAAAGAATGTAAGAAGCCCTGGAAAAAGTTATACCATTTGACCTAAGAAGTACTTCCACAAATTTTGTTTGTTAGAGTTTTGCCTATTGCTTGCTTGATCTTGATCTTGAACACCTATAAACATCTTTAATATCCTGAGAAACCAATGTTCTTTGGATTGTACTTAAGGACATAGGAATTGCTTATTTAATCCAGAGCTGTGTTTATAGATAAGGAAACTGAAGTTCAGAGAAGTTAAGATGTCCAACATTTTCTCAGAGGTGAGTGGCAGTGCTGAGAGAATCCAAGCACCCTTATTTCCAACTCATTTGTTCCCAACCCACTTGTAATATCTTACACGTGGGTGGTACTTTCCACAATCACATTATGTTAAATTATCTAATGACACCGAGCATGACTAAACTAAACCTATCATTGTTCTCATTTAACGGCTCAACTTTCCCAGGTGGCAGTGGATAGTGTCATCTAAGCAGATGATCTGTTCTCACATTTGCAAGAGCAGTATGGGGATGGGGGAGGAGGGCAGGAAGTTTCTGTAGGATTTTGTATGCACCCATGCCACAAGCAAAGGCACTGAGAGTTCAATTACTTAACAAACAGCCATCCAGGTAATATTGGGTTAAGAATTCTCTACTTCCTCTCTGCTGTAACAGAGTACCTAAAACTGGGTGATTCATAAAGAACAGATGTATTTGGTTCACAGTCTTTGAGGCTGTATCTGGCAAAGACTTTAGCGCTGCATCATCCCATGGTAAAATGCAGAAGGGCAAGAGAGGGCAAAGTGAGAGAGAATGAACAAGAGACAGTGCATGCGAGAAGGCACTAAACCTGCTTTTCTAACAAAGCCACTCTCATTAACTAGCCCACCCCCTTGATGATGGCAACATTAATCCATTCATCTGAGTAGATACATTAATCAATCAAGAAATGTTTATTGTGTGTTAACTATGCTCCCAGTACTCTTCTAGACCCTGTAGGACATACAAAGAAACCAAAAAACAACCAAAGATCATGTATTGAATATTTACTATGTGTTAAGACCTGCAACAAACATGGCAGGAGACACAAAGCAAGCTGTGGAGCCATTTCCAAAAGATTTTCTGTCTAATGAAGGATGTAGGGTACAAGTTCAAATAAATACAATGAAAGGCAAGATGTGACCATAGAGAGAAACATTCCTCTGTTTAACAACGTGGGATGGAGGCAGAGTCTGAGTTGGGTTGAAGCATCCAATCCAACTGCTCTATACCTGAGTAGATAACAGGACTTCCTTCTCTGCAGATGAGAGTAAAGTTCTAGAATACACAAGGCTCCTGAGTTTTCAGTTGAACGTGGGAAATGCTCTAGCCCAGAGCTCCTAATAGGGCTTCCAATTGGAATCACCTGGGAAGATTTTAAAACACAGATTCTGGGGTTCTATCCCTGATACCCTGGAACAGAATCTTGGGGCTTGGCGTTTCAATACTGTATTTTCTTTTACAAGTTTCCCCCAAGTGATTTTAGTGTGGTCAGAGTTGAAAGTTATTGGCCTCAAGCTACTGAAACAGGCCAGATGGGCAGGGAAGAGGCCAAGGAAAGACAGGTTCCATAGAAACAGAGAAGAGCTGGACCTGAGAACCAAGCTGGAGGAAGACCCAGGGTCCTGTTAAGAAACTACCTACAGGCCGGTGCCATGGCTCAACAGGCTAATCCTCCGCCTAGCAGCACCGGTACACTGGGTTCTAGTCCCGGTCAGGGCGCCGGATTCTGTCCTGGTTGCCCCTCTTCCAGTCCAGCTCTCTGCTGTGGCCAGGGAGTGCAGTGGAGGATGGCCCAAGTGCTTGGGCCCTGCACCCCATGGGAGGCCAGGAGAAGCACCTGGCTCCTGCCTTCGGATCAGCATTGTGCGCCGGCTGCAGCGCGCCGGCCGTGGCAGCCATTGGAGGGTGAACCAACGGCAAAGGAAGACCTTTCTCTCTGTCTCTCTCTCTCAATGTCTACTCTGCCTGTCAAAAAGAAAAAAAAACTACATACAGGGACTAAAGAATAAAGCATCAAAGATAGCTTCTGGAAAAAAGTAAAAAAATCCTGTGTCTCGGTCCATTTTCTGCTGCTACAGCAGAGTACCTAAAACCTGGTGATTTATAAAGAACAGAGGTGGATTTGACTCACATCCGTCACACTGGGACGTCCAGGAGCATGGCACTGATGTCTGGCAAGGCTTCAGTCCTGGATCATCCCATGGCAGAAGGCAGAAGGGCAAGACAGGTGGAGCAAGGGGGACGGGGAGGGGTGCGCTGAACTCACTTTGGTCACTAACCCACTCCTATAACTCACCCAGCCCTGTGATATTAATAGCAGCCCATTCATGAAGGCAGGACTGTCATGACCTAACCACCTCCCATTAGCCCCACCTCCCAGTACTGTCACATTTGGGGATTAAGTTTCCAACATATGAACTTTGAGGGACAGATTTAAACTGTAGCACCCAAAAGTTGCCATTGTGGAGAGTGTGCTGGAGACAAAAAATAATGGTTAAAAAGAAAGGTGAAGACCCAAACAATATGGATCAGATCTGCCTCGAGTTTTCTCTACCAAGGTTTTGTGAGACAACATACTCCAGGGTTTAAGTCTTGGTCCCCAGCTAGTCATTAGAGCACTTTAAAGGTCATAACTGTACACCACTCATTTTCTTAACACACACCTGGGGGATTTGAAACAATAATTTCTAAAAGAGCTAGTGTACCAAGGCTACACTAAACCCCTAATCGTCATAATAATACCACCAAACCAGCCCAGTGGTTACACTATTATAGATGACGAAACAGACACAAAGATGTCAGTCAAGGAACTTACTGGAGGTTCTATATCTTATATGTGCGAGGAGACTGAAATAAGAATTGATCAGAATAGTGCTTTTGCCTGCTTCACTTTCCTTTGTAAAAACATATATTCAGTGTACAGTCTCCATGGCCCAATTGTTGTTGACTGAATTTTTTGCTGAATTTCTGTTAGTGCCAGAGATTGAATTAAGTGGGATCCAACATCCAATCAAAAGGCATTCAGGAGCTGATGAGCTGCAAACAGGGAGCCCAGAAGTCCTGAATGGGGAAATAAGTGTCATTTCACTTCATTCTCACGAAGAATCTATGAGAAGCTGAAGTTCTGAAAAGCCAAGAAGCTTGCCCAAGAAGAGGCAAAGATGAGATTTGAACCTGTCTGTCGAAGAACACATGCTTTTACATGATAAACTTGTGCTGCCCCCCAGTGTGTCTGGGTTACCCTAGCACCCTGAAGCGATGGGAAATCGTCAACAAATCATTCCTTTAATGTGTTTGTCTACCTCCCCCCACCACCCCTCTCCATCTAGCTTCCCCCAGAACCATCTCTCAGCTGCCCCACCACAAAGAGGCTGGAACCCCAGCCTGGACTCTACCTCCAGGACCACCCCTCCTCAAAAGGCCAATGAGTAGCTTCCTGTGGCGGTTGGGATCAACAGCCTACAGCCCTTGGCCTGTGGAAAATGTGGTCAAGAACAAAAGCCCAGGAGAAGCCCTTGGCAGTGCTGGCAGCCAATGGGAGCAGAGGAGATATTTCACGGCGGAAGAATTAGAATCCAGCAGCCTTGCATGCCAAGATAGAATCAGCTGGGTTTATTTTCTGGGGCAGAAAGAAGGAAAGTAGGGTATCCTCCAGCTGCTCCCTCATCCTAAACCTTGGCTACGTCCAGGTCAGCATGAGGCCAGCCAGGGCCTGGTTTGCCACCTGCTGCTCTGTCTGGCTGTCTGGCTGCTAGGAGAGTTTTAGCAGAAGTGGAAAAATCATCACCTCATCCCACCAGATGCAGGTTAGGCTAGGAGCTGAGACAAGTGCATGACACCTCTGCTAAGGGATAGGGTGGAGGAGGGGTGCCGGGGACAGTAAGTGTCTTGGACACAGTTACATTATTTGCAAACCATCTCATTGATGACATCACCAGGGAATGTCATAAATTCCCCTAGCCCCTTGTTATTCAAAATGCATTACCTGGTTATGACAGTTAATTTTATCTATCACCTGGGCTGGGCTACAGGATGCCCAGATATTTGTCTGAACATTAATCTAGATGTTTCTGTATTTCTAGATGTGGGTGGATCTCACCCAATCAGTTTAAAATCTGAATGGAACAAGGACTGACTTTCCCCCCAGGCAAGAGGGAATTTAGCAGAGATAGCCTTCAGCCTTGAACTTGAACTTCCGACTTGGCTTGCTCTTGCCTGGATCTCCAGATTGATGGCTCACGCTGCACATTTTGGATGTTCCAGCTTCTATAATCAAGTGAGCACATTCCCTAAAACAAATCTATTGTGTGCATGTGTCTTATGTGCTCGGCTCCTCCAGAGATCTGATGGATATGGCAGCCCAGTCACATCTGCATCTCCTGGGAATCAGCTTGAAAGGCAGAGTCTCAACCTCTGCCCCAGACTTGTCTAGTCAGAATCCGCATTGTTACCAAGATCCCGAGGTGCACTGGACATGGCCACAGTAAGGCTGGAGAAGTACTGGTCTAATGAGCACAATTGTTCTGAAGATATGGGGAAGTTCTCCCTCAGGTCCCACAGCTAGGCTTGGACAGAGCTCCAACAGAGAATAACTCACATATGGATGGCACCTGCCCTGTGTTTAATCGGTGAATTCTCACAACAGCTGCAGGAAGTGGGCAGGGCAGAAATAGTATCCCCATTTTATTCATGAGGATACGGAGGCACAAAGGGTTGAGTGATGTTCCCAATGACACTCAGGAATTGACAGAGGAGGGACCCAAGCCAAGCATTCTCTCTTGCTTCACACAGCATCCTGGGGCAGAAGTGTGCAGACTGCGTCTTTAAAGGGTTAGAGAGCAAATGTTTCTGGCTTTGTCCCCATTGCAACCATTCAGCTCTGCCGTTGTTGCAGGAAAGCAGCCATCGATAATGAATGATTGGGTGTGACTGCTCCAATAAAACTTTACTGGTAAAATCAGGCCATAAACAGACCAGAGTCCACCATGGGGCTGCCGTTTGCCAAAACCTCTATCATATGGCTCAATTCAGGAGACAGCACTCGCTACATCAGTCTTCCTATGCTACTCCAAAGCCATTGGAAGGAGGGAGGAAAAAAAACCCCTCCCAGAATCCCATCTAGCAAAGGCTGTTTGCCTGGAGGACAGGGAAGCCTCTTATCCTGGTCCAAAGGGAGTTAGACACCCACAGGGATACAGCATATGATGGTGCAGGACTAAATCCCTCCTACTTGCTGCTCACCTGGCTAATGCCTTGGCTCAGGATCTACCAGCTGGAGAGAGACACGCCCTTTGCTAATTGTTCTGTCCAGAGGAAGCCTTTTCTTCAAGCTCCAGCCCAAGAGGGAGCCTTTTCCACTCTGCATGAAGGCACTGCATGCTCTCAGCAACCCTGGTCCCTCCAAAGCCTGAGCGCTCCCTTCCCAAAACATTCGTGCTGCGCAGGGCTGTGGCAGCTGCTCGGAACACAGGCCTGGGCTGCAGAAAGGATACGGGAGACAAAAGAAAAGGAACCCCGGTGAGCGATGTCTAACAAAGCTGGGGACCATCCCTTAATGTTTGCAGTCATTCATGTCCCCTGTCAATGTTAAACACTGGGGTAGAATTTCCAGACTTTGCAGATCATTTAAAAGCTTAAGGGATTATCAAACCAGTCATTTAAAATGACATTTTCACTGCGCAAATATTATTCTATTAAAGAGCACGCATGGCACAGGCCGCGATCAGCTTTGGCAGGGTACACGGCCTTCCTCCATTGCAAACCCCACTGTTTCCTCATAAAGCTGTCAAGTCCCCGCTTAATGAAACATACATAAATGCAATGATGTTAGCCATGTCGCAGCAAGCTAATTCATTCTGGCTTTTCCCCCACTGCACTGCCCTTTTAAGGCTTTTATCATTGTATCCTCTTAGGATCACCCCCAGCAGGTTTGCCATTGGCCCAAGGAGGTGAAATCCAAGAAAGTGTTTAATTTCGAAATAGGCCAAACATCTCAAATAAATAAATAACCAACAGACCTGGTTGGAGTGCTGTGGGGTAACATGCAGGAGGCAGACGATTGGGGTTTTATTAGGAAAGAGATACTGTAAGATTAATAAACAACTCTGTTCTCTTCCCTGGTTCCTTTGAACTGATATAGCTGTTGACTACAGTTCTTGGGAGGTAGGTTTCCCTTTTTAATTACTAAACGAGAAGCCACTTGGCATGGTAAGGGCCCAGTCTAAAAAAAAAAAAAAAAAAAAAACCTTTTAAAGCTCCATTTCCAGATTGTGTTTCAAAGAGTGTATCTGTATGGTTTTCCAGACTCTGCCGTTCTTAACACACTCTGCATTTGCTCACGAAGTCTGAGAGGAATAAAGTGGGAACTTATGGTGTGGCTTTTCCCTCGCAGTCTAGCGAGACAAAAATTATTTTGATGGAAAAATACAGAGGCCTTGACAGACCCACCAACTGCCAGAACTGAAATCTCTTTAGGAAAAACAACCAAAGAGGCAAAATGATCAACCCCATGAGAATTTGTGAAGCCAGCAGGGTTATGCACTGACCGTCCAGGATAGAGGTATCTGGACTAGAACATTCTGAAAGACCCTGTCTCCTTTTTAAGAGAAAGTAAGGAGATGCAACTCCAGGAAGCCAGCATTTCCAGTGACTTTCTTTACGCCATAACATGACTTCCCTGAATGTACATCCCTGAGGGAAACTCACAAATTGGCCCAAATGACTGGATGTCACTATTTTCGGCTGCAGAAATCTGCTTACATCCATGGCAAGCTAGAAATACCAAGCCACTTGGGGATTCCTTTTACAACAACTCCACCTGTGACCAGGCTGGAGCACTGGAGGCCCAGGAAGCAAGCATTCCTGGGGAGTTTGCAAACCTGGCTCTTCCCGAGGGGAGGGCACAGGTTCTCCTCCCTTCTTCCACTTTCCCCTTTCTCCTGTCTCCATTCCAATCACCAGCGCACACACACTCACACACTCACACACACACGCGCACACACACACATGCAAGTGCTGGGTGCTGCCAGGGACCACGTCAGACACCTGCCTCCAGCCTCCTCTCTAGAGACAGCCCAGCATCTTGACAGGAATGTAGGGACCACAGGCCCACAGGGCAATGCCTGCCTGCCCCACCTGCTTCTCCCTGGGGACCACTCCTGCCCTTGTGGACAGAACAGTCTTTCTCAGAATGCATCTGGCAAATGGAGTCAGCTACTCTGGAGAACTTAGATTTTTATCTTTGGGAGGAAAAATATGATCCCTTTCCAAGTGATGCATACAAATTTGCATACTGAGGGGCCGGCGCTGTGGCGTAGCAGGTAAAGGTGCCACCTGCCATGCCAGCATCCCATATGGGCGCCGGTTCAAATCTCAGCTGATCCACTTCCGATCCAGCTCTCTGCTATGGTCTGGGATGGCAGTGGAGGATGGCCCAAGTCCTTGGGCCCCTGAACCTATGGGAGAGACCCAGAAGAAGCTCCTGGCTCCTGGCTTCAGATTGGTACAGCTCCGGCCATTGCAGCCATCTGGGAAGTTAGCCAGCAGATGGAAAATCATAAATCTATCTATCTATCTATCTATCTGCCTCTGCCTCTCTGTAACTCTGCCTTTCAAATAAATAAATAATTTTTTTAAAAAATTTGCATACTGAACGCTCTGGTAAGTCCTACAGTAAGGATACTTGCTGGTTCTGTTTAGCCTCGTGGTCGGCAACCTGACTTGGCTACTGAAACCTGCGCTCAAGGAGCATTCATCATTGAGGACCTCAGAATCAAAAACCCTCACAGGGCATCGGTCAAACACAACCAACCACCAAGAAAGAAACTCTGAGGTGGGCCTTTGGTGCAGTGCTTAAGTTGCTGCATGGGGGGCCGGCGCTATGGCGTAGCAGGTAAAGCCAACGCCTGCAGTGCTGGCATACCACATGGGCCTCAGTTCGAGACCCAGCTGCTCTGCTTTTGATCCCTCTCTCTGCTATGGCCTGAGAAAGCAGTGGAAGATGGCCCAGGGCCTTGGGCCCCTGCACTCATGTGGGAGACCTGGAGGAGGCTCCTGGCTCCTGGCTCCAGATCAGCTCAGCTCGGGCTGTTGTGGCCGATTGTGGAGTAAACCAGTGGATGGAAGACCTCTCTCTTTCTCTCTCTGCCTCTCCTTCTCTCTCTTTGTAACTCTTTCGAATAAATAAATAAATCTTTAAAAAAAAAAAATGTTGCAGGCCGGCGCCGCGGCTCACTAGGCTAATCCTCCGCCTTGCGGCGCCGGCATACTGGGTTCTAGTCCCGGTCGGGGCACCGATCCTGTCCCGGTTGCCCCTCTTCCAGGCCAGCTCTCTGCTGTGGCCCGGGAGTGCAGTGGAGGATGGCCCAAGTGCTTGGGCCCTGCACCCCATGGGAGACCAGGAGAAGCACCTGACTCCTGCCATGGGATCGGCGCGGTGCGCCAGCCACAGCACGCCTACCGCGGCGGCCATTGGAGGGTGTCCACTCTGCCTGTCAAAAAAAAAAAAATGTTGCAGCGCGGAACACCTACATCCCACATCGGAGTGCCTGGTTCAAGTCCCAACTTCTCCACTTCCCATGCAGTTTCCTGCTAATACTCGTCCTGGTAGGCAGCAGGTGATGGCACAAGATTTGGGTCCTGCAACCCACATAGGAGACCTAGATTGAGTTCCAGGCTCCTGACTTTGGCCTGGCCCATCCCTGGCCGTTACGGACATTTGGGGAGTGAACCAGAGCATGGGAGGTCTCTTTCTGTCTCTCCATCTCTTTCTGCCTTTCAAATAAAAATATAAAAATGAAGAAATTTTAAAATTATTTACAAGAAAAAAGAACTCTAAGGGCACTAATTCTGTGAGGCTTAGCAGTATGTTTTCTAGTCAGTGTGGAAGCTCATGGGAAAGGGAGCAACATGTGTGTTTATTACAATTCTGATTTTGCAAAACCCAACAACCTACTCTCTCCCCTCCATACAGCTAACTAAAGCAAACACCACATGGGGTGTGCAGCTGCCACACAGGCATTTGTGTACGGACCTTCCAAGCCTTCAAGGAGAGAGGGAAATTTGTTGCTGGGAAGAAGTCTAAACGCACCCTGCCAACACCAATAGTCTTCCTCCACCGCAGACCCGGCGCCCGTGCCAAAAATCACTCTCGGTTCCCTTTCTAATTCTGCCCTCCTTTACCCACTAAGGCTGGGGGAAGATTATTTTGATTGGAATTAGACAGCCACCTGCAGCTAGATCTTTAGCTGTTATTAGTGTTCTGTTCAAGCCCTTTCACAACAAGCTCATTGAAAAAGACAGTGGACTTTTGAAGTTGCCCAGTACTATCTCTGGTGATTTTCTCAAGTTAACAACCTCCATACCGGCCAATTGTGCCGACTCGGGGAGGCGTTAATCTCCTCCCCGGGGTTGTGGTTAGGAATTAAAGGGTCTGGGATAAATTACTGAAGCCATCTCTGCCAGGAACTCCCTTCTCCTTGATCTCAGCCCCTGCTTCCCTAATGTATTTTTATTTTAACACAAAGTTCAGGTGCTTTCCTACCATCCCCTTCCTGGACTTCCCCAATCATTCAGGACGGTACATCTCTCCCGAGCATCAGACTCCAGAGTTGCTCTCGTGGATACAATTTCCTATTTGGAGCAATACCTCTGAACATTGCTTACTTAAAATGATTTCTATCCAGTTACCAGCTCTTCTTTCCAATGGAGAACACAAATAGTTCCCTTTCATTTTAAGACTCATAACCCTCCATGCCCAACATCCATTATACTTAGAACAATAAGCCTGTGTGTTTGCTTATCCACTTAGGGCTTCCAAATATACACAAATTTCCCATTGACATTCAAAGGGCTCTGTCCCATGATTTGGGAACAAGCTCAGTGGTGCTTATTACCCAGCCCACTGAACAGGGAGCCAACTTCAGTGCCATTTTTCTGAATCAGTAGCTGATTCAGCCAAAGCTGAGCTGGTCTCCAAGATAAATGGCAAAAACAGAAGTGAGCTCCAGTGGCCCAAGGCAAAGTTCACAAAACCCAAGTCCTAGGACCTTTGTTTAGGTCCTTAATGCTGGGGATGAAACCCAGGGTGTGGCCACAGAGAAGAGAGCTTGATGCCTTCAAATTTGTCCTGTCACAGCTGAGACCGTGCTGTGCTGCATATGGGTTGGTAGGTTTCTATTTCATTGTTTTTGCTTAATTAATTTTTTATTTTATTTTATTTTATTTATTTGAAAGAGTTACACAGAGAGAGGAGAGGCAGAGAGAGAGAGAGAGAGAGAGAGAGAGGTCTTCCATCCGCTGGTTACTCCCCCAATTGGCCGCAACGGTCGGAGGTGCGCTGATCTGAAGTCAGGATCCAGGAGCCAGGAGCCTCTTCCAGGTCTCCCACACAGGTACAGGGGCCCAAGGACTTGGGACATCTTCCACTACTTTCCCAGGCAATAGCAGAGAGCTGGATTGGAAGTAGAGCAGCCAGGTCTCAAACCAGTGCCCATATGGGATGCCGATGCTTCAAGCCAGGGCGTTAACCCGCTGCGCTACAGCACCGGCCCCTTAATTTATTTCTAACCAGTGACTCCCCATCTTCTCCACTGTGAACGGTTTCCATTCCACAGGTGAAAGTAGGATTTAATATTAGAAGCGTTTAAACAGTGGACAAACTCAAAGGAAAAGCTCCCAAGGAAATAAATCAACCAGGATTCAAATCCTGGCTTTGCCACTGTGAGACTGAGCTGCCTTGAGCAAGTTACTTTACTTCTCTGAGCCTTAATTTCTGGTCTGAAAAAGAAACAGAGCTCATAACAGTCCCACCCTTAGAGTCATTGTGAAGATCAAAGGAGTAAACAGTTTCTAGCACCTATTAGGCACTAGATGTTGTCCTATTACTATCGGCTCTTTCTGAATTTGCACAGAAATAATAAGAACAAATCAGCAGTCTGTTCTTCACACAATGAGCACCCACCACACGGAGGGAGGTTGAGCTCGTGTCCTACATCCTCCCGTGTCATGAAAGCGCCCTCCTTCCCTTGCTGCAGCTTCAGCTACTAGAACCCACAGAAAATGAAAGCTGCTTTTTGAAAAATACCAAGGAGCTAAGGAGGAAGTTTGGATTCACGACACTAAAACTTCAAAGGCTGGGGAGCTCCTATTGATTTCACATCTCCTAAGCACTTTTCTGTCCTACCACCACCACTTGAGGAACACACGACCATCTCTGTTGTGCACACAATACAGGCAGGTTCCAAACATGAAGAGCTTTTCAAAGACTAAGCAGCCCATGAAGTCCAAAGGACAAATTTGAACCTAAGTCTCACTAATTTCAAATCCATCCTGGGGCCTGCATCGTGGTACAGTGGGTTAAGCTGCCTGCCTGCAATGGTGGCATCCCATATCTGGGCACTGGTTCAAGTTCCAGCTTCCCTGCTTCAGATCTAGCTCTCTGCTAATGCACCAGGGAAAGCAGTGGAAAATGGGCCAAGGACTTAAGCCCCTAACACCACATGGGAGACCAGGATGGAGTTCCAGGCTCTTAGCTTCAGCTTTGCCCAGCCCTAGCCATTGCGGCCATTTGGGGAGTGAACCAACAGATGGAAGATCACTTTCTCTCTCTGTCTCTCCCCACCTCTAACACTCTGCCTTTCAAAGAAATAATTTTTTTTAAAAATCCATCCTATTCCACCATATCCCACCAAACATATCTCTTTTTTTGACAGGCAGAGTGGACAGTGAGAGAGAGAGACAGAGAGAAAGGTCTTCCTTTTCCGTTGGTTCACCCCACAATGGCCGCTGCTGCTGGTGCTCTGTGGCCAGCGCACAGCGCTGATCCGAAGCCAAGAGCCAGGTGCTTCTCCTGGCCTCCCATGCAGGTGCAGGGCCCAAGGGCTTAGGCCATCCTCCACTGCACTCCCGGGCCACAGCAGAGAGCTGGACAGGAAGAGGAGCAACCAGGACAGAATCCGGCACCACGACTGGCACTAGAACTCACGGTGCTGGCGCCGCAGGCAGAGTATTAGTCTATTGAGCCGTGGTGCTGGCCCCACCAAACATGTTGGAAAAAGGAAAGATACCAAAGAAAATATTGCTTCTTTATTGGATGCTGAGAGAAAGCTAATATGAGATGACCCTATTCACAGATCTTTTTTTAAGATTTATTTATTTGAAAGTGAGAGTTACACAGACAGAGGAAAAAACACAGAGAGACAGAGAGAGATCTTCCATCTGCTGGCTCACTCCCCAAATGGCCTCAATAGCCATGGCTGGGCCAGGCAAAAGCCAGGAGTCAGGAGCTCCTTCTGAGTCTCTCACATGGGTGCAGAGGCCCAAGCATGTGGGCCATGTTCTACTTCTTTCCCAGGCCATAGCAAAGAGCTGGGTCATAAGAGGAGCAGCAGAGACTCAAACCGGCTCCCAGATGGGATGCTGGCCTCACCTGCTACACACAATGCCAGCCCCCAGCCATAGATCTTTTAATGCCGTTTATATGCAAACTCACTATACCCTAGCACACAGCTCCCACTCCAACATCATTAAATCAAATTAGGAAGGAGGGAAATTATACTCAAGTAGAAGCAGTTTCTATGCAAATTTCACAAGCAAGATAGATACACCACGTCTGTTAAACCCGCAACCTATGATGCTTCAGAACCTTCCAGAATACCGAAAGATCCACTGGTTCTCAAGAGCCAGAATAAAAGCAGAGCTGAGAAACAGGCAGCATGGGGCCTGGGTTTGTTTTGCATTCTGCTTTTTTGTGAATCCTGCAAATGACAAGCAAATGTGCTCTGCCTGGGAAGACGCTGACAAAGCCTTCACACAAACAGTCTGCAGACGCCTGAGCACACATCCTTGCAGGGTAGGACGGTCCCCAGTGAAGGCTTCTAGAGACCTAGCAGGGGTCCATCCGAGGCAGGAACAGCCTTCGGAGCTGGGACACTGAGAACTGAGTCACAGACATTTGTACCTGTTCTCCCTTGGATTGATGTCCACCCTGCCTCTTGACAGCTACTCACTAGTGAGCCAGAGCCAAGATGGCATGGACCAGCCAGCGGTGGGTGACTCTGTAAATGGGTTAAAAGGTGTCATCTGCCAGCTCCCTCAGCACCCACACAGGCAGCTGCACTCACTCTTCAACGTTCAGGGCAATGCAATGGGCTCAGCCTTCAGAAGCAGATCTTGGTTTGCCACTTACTAGACATGAAGCATCAAGCTGATGGTTACAGAGTGGGTTTGCTGCAACCTGGTTCTCATGGTTGCACCACATCATGCTGTCTCTGCTGACACGAAGCCCCAAGGCAGCACACAGCAGGAAGTAGTGGAGCTGGTAGCCACGTAGAGACCCACTGAGATGCATAGGCATACCCTGCAGACATACTCTCAGAAGAGGAGTCTGGCCAGGCCTTTCCTCAGTCAGAGCCTGTTTCAGGCATTCCTCTCTCCTGCAACTTCTCTGCAGTAGCCAAACATCCACCTGGGCAGAAGGCATAGTACAGAGAAATGATGCCCTTACTGCCCTGTGCCTTGAGCCATTGGCTTTGCCTTGGGAATCTGGAGTCATTAGCAAAGGGCTGTGGGGGAGAGAGTGAGGAGCAGCTCATGCCCTGTGCTGGGCACTTAGTTCTCCTGTCGGGGTCACTTAGAGTCAGAAAGATGAGCAAGAACCTTTCAGGGGGTCCCCACGAAATATGCCGTCTCAGGCAAGAAGACACCTAAGTGCCAGAATGGATGCCCTGCCTGCTCTGAGAACATCAAGGCTCTCAACCAAGAGGATACTCCACAGCGCACACTGGGGAGGACAGCAGAGCAAGGTGGCGATGAGCTGCATAACACAGTTCGGAACTAGAAACTGAGCTGCCTCCGAATCCTTCCCACACATCTGCTTGTCTCGTGACAAGGCCACTGGCACTTCCGCTACAAATCTCTGTGCAATATTCCCATTCTATATCTCAGTTACATCCCAGACACTTCCTGCCTGGGGGAGCAAGGCCTGCCAGCCCCATGGGCCCAGGCAACTTTGAGCCTCACTCTGATTCCTCTGCTCAGGGAACCAGGTTCAGGGCTCAGTCTGGTGTGGATTTATAGGCCAGGTGCCTGTCAAGATGAGACAGACTGGGCCTTGCCAGGCAAGGGCCTGGCACGCTTGGACTCCTGTTTCAAATTAGCATAAGTGTTTCTCAAAGCACACCTTGGATTAAATCGAAAAATAAAATCAACCGGCATCCACCTGATAGCCAATAAAAAGGTAAGAGAACTTCTCCCAACGTCAGCCTCTTTCTGCACCCTGTTTAATTTCGCAAAGCTTCTTAAGGGGTAGACAAAAGGGACACTGTGTCTTCTCTATTGCATACGGAGAGGAGTAAGTGTGAGAGGAAACGCACGTAATTGCTTCCCCCTTCAGAGCACAGTGACCTCATTTGCAGCACGGCTGTTCTCTGGCAGCTGGAACGTGAGCTTGATTTCTGGCTGGGAGAACAGAGCCCAACTCCTAACAACAGCTCAGGCCTCCAAAGCTCCTTCCTCTTTGTTCACCTGGCAAAGATGCAGGACACTGAGCCCTGGGGTCTTCCTGCAGGTCTCCTGTACTGCTGTTTGCAGGATGAACATAAAGTAAGAGCCACCCCCAAAGGGCTGAAGGTCACGGTGCAGAAGACAAGATTTATGGAGTGTTTCCAACGGCTCCATTGGCTCCAATGCAAGAAAGAATACATGTGTCCCAGTGGCAAGGCCTGCTTGTGTTTGCTTCTGAAGAGATAGATGAGATGGTGAGCACACACTGGACCAGCAAGAATGAATAATTCCTGCTCCTGTGGCTTACAATTTCTTAGACTTGAACTGTTCATCGCCCTAAATTTTATTTCCATGTTCATGTCGCTCCAACCCCAGCCAGGCAATTGAGTGGCGAACCATATTTTTAAGGAATCTATCTAAATGCTCCCTGGGCTTCCCACATGTTTCTGAAGCACTTTTATCACTGGTAGATGGGACCCCCATATGAGCTGCCATCCTAATTCATTAGCACCTGGAATTCAGAAGAGCTGACCAGAACAAATTCAGTTAAAAATATCAGCTGTAAAACAAAACCCTGTGTTTCTTTCCACACTCCCAAGAGGAACTTTAGGAAAAGGTAGCCCATGAGTCCAGCATCTTCAACCTTCTCGCATGGGAAGAACTCTGGACTTGAAGTCAGCAGATCTGGGACTAAGACCTTGGGGATATCATTTCATGCATTCAGGCCCTAAGAGGATCAGATTTAAAGCAACTAACAATGGTAGAATCGGAATCTCTGAAGCCACACCTCACGAATTTGTCCACCTTACTGGCTTCTGTTAAGAAGACGATATGAGACTCTTGTTAGAGAAGGGGTCTGGAAAAATATGTTCCTTTCTCTCAAAGATCAGTGCAAAGCCTAAAACCTGTGCACAGGAAAGCCTGCCACAGAGAGCTCCAGGCTACTTTTCTCGCCTAAGGAAGCTGTTCATGGTGATGTCAGAGAAGAACTCACATTGCATGAGGGCCAACTGAGCCCCCGGCACCTCCACGCATCCACTTATACAGAAATCCTATGTGGTTGGTGCCTTATTGGTTTTTCTTTTTAACTTTATCAGTTGTTTTCCCCTCACTTGTTTGTTTGTTTATTATTTGAAAAGTAGAGAGAGAGAGAGATCTCCCATACAATGTTACTCCCCAAATGCCCACAAAGGCAGCAGTTTGGTCAGGTGAAGGCCAGGAACTCAGTCTGGGTCTCCCATATGGATGGCAGGGACCCAACTCCTTGAGCCACATCACCTGCTGCTTCCCAGAAGGCACATTAGCAGGAAGCTGGAATTGGGAGCAGAGCCAGGGCTCCACCCTAGGCACTTGAAAGTGGGATGCAGACACGCCAAGCTGCATAGTAACCACTATGTCAAGTGCCTACTCTGAGGTCGATTCCTTTATCACCCATCCTTACCTGGCAAATGAGGAAGACAGAGGTTTCACCATGCTGAGCCATGTGAAGGTCACTTGCCCAGAGGTGCTGGGTTCAAGACCTGCCTGATCCTAAAGTAGCCACTGCCTCTACTTCCTCTACTTGTGACACCCACCAAGGTGCCATTTCATGGTAGAGAGCTTTGTGAACCAAGAGATGCAGTGTGAATCTAAGGGACTGTGGCCTGAGGGTGGCTTTTCCACAACTGCTATTTCAGAGGCAGTAGCTGACTCACTCTCAGAGCTTCCCTTCCAACAATCCTCTCTCCATTTACCGTTAAGTGTTACTAGTAGTGCGTATGAACTTAACTGCTAAGCCTTGAGTAACAGCTACATGTTTGTCAAAGTGCAAAATACAACTTCCCCAAGAGCATTGCCCTTGACCTCGTGGTGGGCTTGGGTGGGTAAGATGAGGACACCCAGTATGGATTCTAGGCTCTGCTCCTCTATTATACACCAGGCCTTGCCTTGGACCAGCCATCTGTGGACTTCTACAGGAAAGAGACTTTGCCTTAAGTATCCACATATCACTCAGGGCCTGGCAGAGTACCTGTCATACAGTGGACTCTTAATTTTTTTTTTCTTATTGAATGGGTGGGTAAATAAATCAATGAAAAAAAATGGAGGGATTCTGATTGTAAAGGAAGTATTGATGTGGAATCAAAGACACTGGACTGGGAATCTGAAGACCTGTGTCCAAGTTCATGTTCTGCCATTACTAGCTGAGTATCTCTGCAAGTCAGAGGACTTCCTCAGAGTCTACATCCCCATCTATCAAAACAGACTACAGATACTGCTGAATCCATCTCTGGGAGAAGCTGTGTCAAATGACGCACTGTTTGCAGATAAACCTGGATTAAATATATTCAAAAGTAAGTTACAGCATTTTATTGTATTAAGTAAAGGAACTGCAGCCTAAGACAGCCAAAGACATCGCTTTTATAGATGGGAAAACTGTAGCCCAAAGAGAAGCAGGGTCATGAACCTGGGACTTTTGCTGGCTGCTGCTCTGTCTTGCAAGGACATAATTGGCTAAAGTCAGAAGATCTTTTTCATGTGAAACCCATAGCACCTACGTCACTGGGTGGCCCATAAGCTTTTTTGCAATGCACCTTGGGATGCATTTCAGAAGCATATTTAGGCATAGGTTCCACCTTGCACAACTGTCTTGTTTAGAAGGTATATGGGGCTGCTGACCAGAGTTTTTTAGAATAAGGGAAATACAGTCCAAGCTCAGCCATGCAGTCTGGCCCAGTTTCTCTCTATAATCTCAATCTTCACCACTAGGGGATTCCTCTGGCCCTGCTAGGTTGGACTCCTCACTCACCACCTCTGACATGCTCCACACATGCCAAACTCTGTGACTTCAGAGACGTAATTCTTCCCCCTTTGCCCTCCACCCACTTAGGAGACCAGAGCACCACTTCTCCATCCAAATAGCGTACATACTTGAAAGAGAGCTCAAGTTTCATCATTGCCAGCATGTCACTCCTTAGGTCAGGCCACAGAGTCCTTCCTTCAGGCAGCCAGCCTGCACACTGACATCTGTTGCAGGTTTAACTGTGTCTCCCAAAAAGATAGACTGAAACCCTAATCCCCTGGTACCTGTGAATGTAGTGTATCTGCAGACACAATGAAGATGAAGTCATATTGGGTCAGAGTGCACCCTAAATCCAATGACTGGTGTCCTTGGAGGAAAGAGGTTCAAAGACACAAAGGAGACTGGAGTTGCGTTGGCACAAGCCAACGATGCCAGGCATTGTTGGCAGCAGCCAGAGCTAGGAAGAAGCAAGAAGATTCTTCCTTAGAAGCCTTCAGAGAATAAGGGCGCTAACACCTCGACTGTGGACTTGTAGGCTCCAAAAAGGTGACAGAACACATCTCTGCATTTTAAGCCATCCAGGTTGTAGCACTTTGCTATGTCAGCCCTGGAGAACTAATACAGCATCTCAGGCCACTCCCTGGGCTTGTAGATACCGGACACAGCATGTACTGCTGCTCACCTTCTCATGAGCATATCATACCCCTGCGAACTGCCTAAAGTTACGAACGCGTTCTCTTAAATGTCCTTGCAGCCTGGTGCCCAGTGGTGAGATTTAACCTCAAGCGTGCTGAGTCAGCTTTCCATGAGGCATGGGGGCTGCAGGAGAGGGGTACTTAACTTCTACTCAGGTTCAACAAGTCCCAGCAATGGGATGTAACACAATTTGGGTGATTATTCCTCAGAGAATATAACTTCGCTTGCCAACTCCAATTCAGTAGGCTCAACTCCCTGAAACAAACCTACCTGAATATTTTCCTTACACCCTGCTGCCACCAAACGCTGCCAGGCACATTGCAAACACATGCTTTGGCTCTCCAATCCTCCCACCACCACCACCCACACACACGCATACATGCACCTCCAGTACAATTAGGTTGGACATAACTTTGTGCTCAAGTCTTCAGAGTAAGTCCTGTGGGGAGTTAGCCTTTGAAATTCAACAGCACAGCCCCCACAGGACTGGATGGAGTGATGACCACATGGTCAATAGTGCAGGCTGTGTTTCCAGCCCTCCCCACTCCATGCACTTGGCCCCAGAGGAAGCAGATGATTGGGAAGGAGTATGTACGCACACCTCAGCAGGTCTTCACTTGAGCAGGTTTTTCAATGGCCTGAGCATCCCACTATACTGCACCAGAGAAGCCATATTGAGGGGGAAATTGCCTAGAAGTGACTTTTCACTTAACCTTAAACAGCATATGACTCATAGGGCTTTTTCCTGCCCCTTTTTAAAAAAAAAAAATTATTTATTTGAAAGACAGAATTACAGAGAGAGGTAGAGAGAGAGGTCTTCCATCTGCTGGTTCACTCTCCAGATGGCCACAATGGCTGGAGCTGCACCAATCCGGATCTCCCACATGGGTGCAGGGGCCCAAGGACCTGGGCCATATTCTACTGCTTTCCCAGGCCATAACAGAGAGCTGGATGGGAAGAGGAGCAGCCAGGACTAGAACCGGCGCCCATATGGGATGCCAGCACTGCAGGCCAGGGCCTTAACCCGCTGTGCCACAGCGCTGGCCCCCATCCTTGACTTTTCCTCTGCCCATCTTTTCCTTCATCATCCTCATCATCACCCCTATCCCACCTCTCTTTGAATTTAAGTCCCACTGGCCCCTAGTGTCCAGTTCTAACGTGGTCTGCTCCAATAAACTGTCTTTCATTCCTCAAGGAACCACTACAATCTCTAACTCCCATTAAAACCTCCCCTTTGGCATATAATTATAATTATCTTATTTCATGAGTATTGGATATTTTATCTACTACTTAATCCCAGATTAGAAGGGCTCTTAAGAGCAAAGATCTTGCCTTATAAAGTCTCTCTGTCAAGGTTTTGAGCATTAAATGAGAACATATCATCAAAGTGCCCACATGATGCCTGGCTAATAGTATGTGCTCAATAAATGTCAATTCTTTTCCCCCTTTCACATCTTTGTATCCCTGAGAGCACCTTGCAAAATCTCTCGACTCTCATAGCTGCCTAATAAATGTTGAACCCACAAATGGTAGTAATCCAACTGCTTTCCTCAGGCCAGTGAGTACAATTTTGACATTTTCCTTTTCCTCCCTCACTCCTGAGTGTGTGGGCCTCTGAAGCTGAAAGCAATGTCGTGGTGCTGGGAGCACATGGAGGAACCTGAACCCCAGGATGGGCAGTCCAGAAACAGTCCCCTAGGGCCTTGGGAGAGGCTGGACAGAACCAGGCAGCAGCCCAGCCCAACTTCAAGCTAGTTAACTATTTAGTCTTTGGAAAGAAACAGTCTGGGTCCATCTTGTCTTTTGCACTGGCCCCACATTCTAACACTAACACCTAATATTTTCGTATTCCTGCAATAGGTATGTACTGTACTATGCAAATCACCATTTTGCTTAGCAAATTTAAAGTCTCCAATGACAAACCCAACAAGTGCATTGGTAAGTGTGCATTGAGCTAGCACTTCTTGGTGCTGTCAATTACTGTGAGCTGAACCAATCCTAAACACGTCTGAAAGAAAGCAGGAAAGAATAGATAAAAGAAGACTTCCCCTATCTTCCCTGTTGCCCCTACCACTGGCCCTACTCATTTCTCATGTACAGGAATATGAAATGTCCAATACCTCACAGGCTGGCTACTCACTCCTGAGTCTCGCAGCTAAACCTTTGGATGGAGCAGGTTTTGCCCTCAGCATTGGGTTACCCTTGTTTACGTTAACAGAAAGAAAATCCAGCCCCGAGCCCGGGACCCCCCTGGCAGAGGCCTGATTTCACACACATTTTCCCCAGATTCCGATTGGCTTGGCTGGAAACCACATATTAAAACCCACCAATCTTTCCACTTGAGCCTGATGAAAGCTTCAGCAGAAACAGCTGCACCTCACATGTGGTTCAAGTTAATGTCTTATCCTGATGGTTTAACTCTAGCTGGCTGGGCTGCTTTTTTAATATTCACAATCTTCTTTTGTTTCACATTAAGAATATGTCTTTCATTACGCGCCACAGCAGAGGAACACAATGAAGCTGGTAGCACTTCGTTTCTGAAATGTCTGAAATAATTGTTTGTATTGTGTGTTACTCGGGAAACTCTGAGTGAGCTGTCTCAGAAGCGCAGAAAGTGTTAAACACCATGAACACACGAACGATACCAGACCTATGTGGAGCGTTTTCCTATTAAAAAACTAAAGCCGCACACTAATGGCTCAGATTTAGTTTCCAAAGCCCAGCACTCATTGAGTCGAGCAACGTGATAAGTTCATTGTTTTCTTTCATCCAGCGGCTCTCAGAACCATCCCATCCCTTCAACCTGGAGGAACGTTTAATCAGTATGTGGCTAATTTCACACACAGGCACACCACAATCATATGCATGTGTGCACACGAACACACACACACACACAATCATATCCATACTGGGCAAGATGAATTTTCAAGTCCATAGAAATCATGCAACTCTGCTCTCCCTGGCAAAATGCACATTGGGCTCCAGAAGTTTTGCCTGAGCAGTTCCTCCTCGCAGGATGTGATGTCACCAGGGGCATCTGTATTGCGTGCTGTCACTCATTACGCAATGGTGAGTTTGAGGTGCTGGGAATATTCTGCAGGTTTCTTTTTATTCTAGCACTGGTCCTAGCCAGGTCGAGACTGGAAAGATTTCAACAAGCCCCTTGTGTACTCATTTGTCATTGGAGACAGGGCTGCATTTTTCAATGGCTCTTGAATTGTTCCCTTTTATTTCTATGTTTCATCCCTGATTTGGGGAGAGAAGAGGAAATATTGCTAACCATGAATGAGTTAAGGTGTGCAAGGTTCTGTTCTGCCTTCAGCCTACTTTATGCCTTACAACAACCTGTCCTTGAGGTATTATCAACCCTGCTTTATAAAAGAAGCTGAAGCAGAGAGAAACCAAGTAACTTGACAAGATAGCATGATGACTAAGTTATTGTAGCAGAGACCCCTAGTAAACCTAGTATCTTACTTACTTACTTACTTACTTATTTTTATTTGAAAGGCAGAGTTACAGAGAACAGAGAGAGAGAGAGAGAGAGAGAGAGAGAGAGAGAGAAAAGTCTTCCATCTGCAGATTCACTCCCCAAATGGACACAACAGCTGGAGCTGTGCCAATCTGAAGCCAGGATCCAGGAGCCAGGAACTTCCTCCAGGTGTCCCACGTGGGTGCAGGGGCCCAAGCACTTGGGCCATCTTCTACTGCTTTCCCAGGCCATAGCAGAGAGCTGGATCGGAAATGGAGCAACCGGGATTCAAACTGGTGCCCATATAGGATGCCGGCACTGCAGGCAGCAGCTTTATCTGCTATGCCACAGCACCAGCCCCAACTCTAGCATCTTTTTTCCCATTCTTTTCTAGTAATACGTAGAACTATAGAACTCAAAAACATGATTTATTACTATTACTGGACACACAGCCAACAAAATAAAGGTTATGGGGAGAGCAGAATTCTTAGATGGTTCCCGCGGTTCCTACTCCTTGGTGCCCATGACCTGTACAACCCTCTAGCAACTATGATGGGTACAGCTGCTCCCTGGATTGCTTACATTACAGGACAACAGTGAAGGACTTTTACAGAGGCAATTAAGGTCCCAGATCACTTGACTTTGTGATCAAAAGGGAGATTACTCTTCGTGGGTCTGGATCAATTAGGAGAGCATTTAAAAAGGAATAGGTTTGGGAACAGCGTTGTGATGTAGCAGGTAAGGTCGCCACCTGCAGTGCTGTCATCCCATATGGGCACCAGTTTGAATTCTGACTGCTCCACTTCCTATCCAGCTCTCTGCTATGGCCTGGGAAAGCAGTAGAAGATGGCCCAAGTCCTTGGGCCCCTGCACCCATTGGGGAGACCAGGAAGAAGCTCCTGGCTCCTGATCAGCACAGCTCCTGCTGTTGCAGCTCTCTGGGGAGTGGACCAGTGGATGGAAGACACACACTCTCTCTCTCTCTCTCTCTCTCTCTCTGCTTCTGCCTCTCTGTAACTCTGCCTTTCAAATAAATAAATTTTTTAAAAAAGGACTGGGTTTTTGCTAAAGTGAAAGAGTCAAATTCAGAGAGTGCCTCCAAGATGACCTTGGAGAAGCCAGGCCATGTGGCAGAGAGGGCTACATGGCAGCAAACAGCAGGCAGCTAAGTGTGGAGCCAGCTAACAACCAGAAAGTCTCAGACCTCAGTCCCACAGCCACAAGGAACTGAGTTCTACCATCAACCAGTGAGCTTGTGAAAGCATCCTGAGCCTCAGGTTGGGTGACAGCCCTGGCTTCACTTTGACGTCAGCCTGACAGTACCCCAAGTAAAGGACGCAACTAATGCTGCCAGCACTCCTGACCCCCAGAAAGGATGAGAGAATAAACTTGTGTTGTTTCAGCCACAAAGTCTGACTGTCAAGCAATTGAGGACTAATACCGTTCTAACGTCTTCCAAAACACCTTTGCAGCTGGGTGCTGCACATGAATAAGTTCTGGCCAAGAGGTTTTAGTGGAAGTGATGAGGATGAGTTCCCTTCCCTGCCTTGCTTCTCGCTTTGCCCGTCTCCTCTGGCTGGGGTTTGCATGTTTGTGGTAAGGCAGCATGAAGCATGAGGATGAGAGCAATGCCTTGAGGCTGATGGGGCAACAAAGAAGAGGAACCCGGGTCTCTCAAAGTACAAGGTTGCCTTATCCAATCTGAGCTGCTTGCATGCATAATGTTATTGGAACCTGGCGCACACATCCATCTTTCTCATAGAATGTGTTAACATTTGGTATCTGTGTTCCAGGAACTGCACCTGTAGCCTACCTAAATGGCAGAGCTCAGACTGAACCCCAGATGCCCTTCCCTTAGCTTCTCCACCATCCTGACCCTCTGTGGCTCCATGTCACACCATAGCAGAGCTGGAATCAGACACTGTTGAAGCCCAATGGGGTTACTAGCTAAGTCACTCACACTAGCCATGCAGACAAGGAAGAGGGACCCAGATCACCTAAGTGGTGGGGATTTATTGCAAGGACACATGGGGGAATGAAGTGCCCCAAAAAGTTACTTCCTTGATTTTGCACCCCAGTTGTAAGACACAAGGCAATTCAGGGAGACCCAGACCCATCACTCAGCCTCTTTGGGTGGTACCAAGTTTAAGTGGCCTGCCATGTTTCTTAGCACCAACTTGGAAGAGAGGACCATTTGAGTTGGTTAGATTTCTTCTATCAGTCAAATGTGAAGACTCCCCACCAGCACTGACACCCCTTGTGTCCAACCCACAAAGGGCTTCCTGTGGCCTCAGAACATTCCCCCAGTCCAGTCAGCTATAGCCAGCATGAAAAGGTGGGTTTCCCTCCACCCATGACCTGAACCATACGTGAGATGCGCACAAGAAGTGGTCAGAGCTCTGTTACATGATGAATGCCTTGTGTGCTCCAGGCTGTTGCTCTGCACTGGGATATGACACCTCTCTCATGGTAGGGAGGAAGAGCCCAGAGGGAACCACAGGGGCTTGCCCAAGTAGCAGCAGCCAGTGACTTTCCCGTTCATCAAGACTAATGCTTGTTTGCAACTCCCTGCCCAGGCAGCCCTCTGCTGTTTCTAGAAGTCGTCCTTTCGGCTGCCTGAATTTACACCTTATGAGATCTCTAGTATGGCACTTTGTCTTCTATTTGTGATAATAGCTTTCACATTCTTGTCACTTCCGGCAGAACCCCATCTCTGAACTCAAGACATATTGCATCGTACGAAATGGAGTGGAGAATTGAGGCAGTTATCAGGTTTTTAAAAACCAGTTCTTACTCAATATCTAAATAACTCTGCAATTCTCCATTCCATATGTGTTGCCATGTGGCGTTTGGATGTAAATTTGACCCTGGTGAATTTGCCTTTCAATAAAGTCCAAAGTCAAAAACACCCCAACGGAGAAAGCCCCCCCCCACCATATTTCACAGCCTCAGTAATATACTCCTTATCAAATCTAACTTAAATCTTTCTTGAAACAACTTGAGCCCTTCTGTGATATCCCTTGGAAATGTAGAAGAGCTAGCGTGTGTGTGGAGGCAGAGAGTATTAAAATGAAATGGGCATACAGACTTCAATATTAAGTTTTCTGTTTCTGCAGACTATACAGGTGACTGCCTTTTGAAATCACACATGGCTTATGCTGCTATGCATGTAGTTTAAGGGAAAGAAATTAAATAAAAGCATAAAGGGAGACCAGCAGTGTTTTAAGAGATTTCATTTCTACCTGATGCTTGTATTCATTTGCTGGCGGCAGGAGGAGGTTTTGCATTATACAGGGTCTCTGGAAACACTTAAAGTTCAGAAAGACTCACGACCTCAATCCAAGCATCTCGACAGAATAGTGAGCGGTAAAAGCAAAATACTGACCTTGGCTTCTTCTCCATCACATTGGGGTAAGTGGTTTGCCCCCTCCAGGTCCAGCCTGGTAGGCTGACAGCTCCATCTGGCTTCTAAATGTGATTGACCAATAGGCAGTGGGGTGGTTAATTTTATGTGCTGACTTGACTAGGTCACGGTACCCAGATATCTGGTCCAAATGCTGTTCTGGACATTTCTCCGAAGGCATTTTGTGCAAGAGAAAGGCAATGGAGTCAGCGGTCTTTGAGTCAAGCAGGTTACTGCACATAATGTGGGTGGGCTTTGCACAATCTGTTGAGGGCCTTAATTGCACAAAGACTGACACCCCCAGAGCAGGCAGGAATTCTGTCAGCACACAGCCTTTGCACTTGAACTTGCAACACTTCCCTGCTTCTCCAGCCTGACAGCGCCCCACACCCCCCCACCAGAGTCTGGACCTGCCAAGCCTCCACGATTTGCATGAGCCAGCTCCTTAAAATAAAGAAGTAGACAAGTAAATTTCTGTCTCTATCTCCATCTGTATGCATGTGAGCACATACACCCACACACACACACACACACACTCATACACACACACACACACGCACACCCTGTTGGTTCTGTTACTCTTGAGAACCCTAACTAAAGCAGGCAGCAATGGCAGGAAGGGACAGGGAGAGAGGGAAGAAAGCGTTCATTCTCTAGTCCTTCCCCTGTGGGATCACCACAAAGGTCTAACTTTGACATGGTAGCTGTCATCTCTGGCTGGGGTACCCACCTCCTCCCCTAGCACCGTCAGGCCTACAGGTGATAATTAGCCCTCTCTGACTTGAGGGTCTGCATGAACCCTCAGGGGTCTCACCACATCTTGCTTGTCCCTTCATAAATGGCCCCTTTATTAGCCTGGGCACCACTGCCCACCACGACCCTTTTTGGTGTCATCACACGCCCAGCTTCCTTCTATAATCATGCAGTTTCCACCTTGTCTGCCAGTCCAGGCGCTCCCAAGGGGGTTCAGTTCATTTATTGTTATCAGCATTTAACCCCGCCCTCCTCCCTCCCCCCCCCCCACCTTTTCCCTGTAGTCCCATTTATAGCAAGGCTGATCCATTGTTTGGCAAAACATGGAAATCTACAGGAGTTTTCCCATTAAGTGCTCCAGGATATGTGAGCAGGTACAGCAATTATTTTGTTTTGCTATGGTTTACTCTTAAATTACTTTTAAATTTTTAAAGATTCTCCAAAGGCTCTGTGTCTTAAAAATCTACAAATACCATAGGAACAATGAAGAAGGTACAGGTTTCAGCAAAAAAGTATGCTTATATCTCCTTCTCATCTGGATTTTTCTAGATTGTGTTAAAAATAGCAATTCACGTTTTCCTGCCTGCCACTGTTTCTACCACAGAAATAATGAAAAGCAATGAAAAATGGAAATGAGCAACATGACAAAAGTAGTCCCCTGAGGTTTTAGCTAAAAAGCAAAAAGGAACAAATAGATTGGGGGTTGTAGCAGTACCTACAATTAGCACAATCAGCATCAATGCAGTGTCAAGATATCAGAATTAATGAGCCCCAGGTCAACTACCCAGGTAATGGCCACATAGTCCAAGTACACACAAAGAGACTCACCAAAGGGAGGCCCGTGGTCAGACAATGGCTTCGGAAATTCTATGGGGGAAGAGAGAAAGTAAGATAATGCACCAACCAAAAGGCAACCTGCACATAAATATATTCAAATAACACCAGGGCAGAGGGTTTTTGAAAACTAAAACACAGCCTTGGTCTCGACTCACCCATAGAAATTCAATTTTATCCCCAATTATAAGAAAAAGAACCATTCCCTTGACAACTCCCATAGGGCAACTCCCAGTCTGACACCCCCACCATTGACCTGATCTGTGGAAGATTCCTCCGAAGCCATTCTTTCAGTAGAGGACTACTTTAAGGTGCAGTGGTTCAAAATGACCCAAGTCTCAGAACACATATCCCCCACTGCAGAGGAAGCCGACCTGATCCGGGGCCTTCTGGGTTCTCCAAAGATGGTTCTTAAACACACATACAAATGTTGAATGCCTTCCCAGCTATGTCTGGACTAACGGTAACATGACAAGAACACTGTGATACTCCTTGTCAGGTAAAGTAGCCAACCTTTCCGGGGCATGTGACTGCACTGTGCTTGTCTCCATCCCTGCTGTTATCACTGCACAAGGTAAATGGAGAACCATGGATTTAAAGGCTCAACCCTTCTGAATGCAGCTGCATTGCTATAAGAGATTTAACACTAGAAAACCTGGAAGACTCAAGATAATGGATCTCAAATGGATATTTTTAGACAGAACTCCCCCCACTCCTGGCCCCCTACTCCTGTTTAGTCCTCTCCACCTCCTACTTGGATGTGGTCCCTGGGATCTAAATAGTCCTAGACTATCATTCTAAAAATGAGTCTATTTCTCTCTTTCAGGCTCAGGAGAGATACACAGTGAGTTCCTTTTTTCATGGAGAAGCAGCACCAAGCCCTCCCCACCCCAACCCAATACCCTCTTTCAAACTTCCCTGGGCTTCTCTATGGCCTGGCCCCAAGACAGAAGCTGGTATTGACTCCCTCAAGACCATCTCTCTCCTTATGATACAAACACCAGCCACTGTCTCCTCTGTTTTGGTCTGAGGCTATATGCCTGCCTTCTGCTTCAATAGATCACAATGCATAATCAACAAAGGGATTTGGAGCTTCACTCAGAGGATCAGTTTCTGAGATGCACAGACCACCCTGTACAGCTCAGCAGTTAGCATAGAAGCCATCAATGCCAATTTATCTGATGGCACCCTCATCCCAGCATCTTGATCCAAAGAGGAGGACATCAACTTATACCTACCCATGCATCTTATACTCAATCCATCTCCCTATTTGCTACCTTTAGGGGGTTGGTTAAAAAAAAAGGTTTATATAAAAAGGGCATAGTGTTGTATATGAACCAGAATTTTATCTTAAACCTGAAGAAGAAACTTATACCATCAATAGACACCCCCCCCCCATTCTTTGGCCAACAAATCAATAGATTCTTTTTAGAGTTAGCAGCAAATTAACTGAGAGGCTCCCTACCCACACTGTCCTCTCTAAACTATGGGCAGGAAAATGCTCCCACCTAGGGCCTGGCAACAGAAATGAAATCATGTTTATGGTCAATGAGCACAGAGGCACTCAACAGATGATGGCTTTGTAAAGTTTGATCCCGCCCATGGGGGCCTACCACAATTTGCCTATGTGCCTGTAACAACACCTACACCAACCACAACCAGGCCCTGGCTCAGGTCTCTCTCCAAGGGAAGAGACCACCAGGTGGCTGTCCCTGGTCAGGGTGAGTCATTTACCAGGACCTGTCAGCCCTGCTCTCTGCATGCCTTCTACCACCACACAACCCTGAGGTTTCAATTTTTAAAAAGGATCCATTGCCTTTGGCCTCTGGCATGAGAGATCCATGTCTAGAATCCTTGAGCCCTGTCCCTGGGGCTTAGGTCGTACACATTCACTGGCTTAGTCTAGTTTGTGTTTGCCTATGGTTTTCTTTTTTAACTTTTATTTAATAAATATAAATTTCCAAAGTACAGTTTATGGATTACAATGGCTTTTTGCCCCCGCAACTTCCCTCCCACCCACAACCCTCCCCTTTCCTGCTCCCTCTCCCATTCCATTTGCATCGATTCGTTTTCAATTATCTTTATATACAGAAGATCAATTTAGTATAAATTAAGTAAAGATTTCAACAGTTCGCACCCACACCGAAACACAAAGTGTAAAATACTGTTTATTTGATTTAATTTAGTATAACTTAAGTAAATATTTCAACAGTTTGCACCCACTCAGAAACACAAAGTGTAAAATACTGCTTGAGTACTAGTTATAGCATTAATTCACATTGGACAACACATTAAGGACAGAGATCCTACATGAGGAGTAAGTTCACAGTGACTTCTGTTGTTGACTTAGCAAATTGACACTCTTGTTTATGGCGTCAATAATCACTCTTGGCTCTTGTCATGAGTTGCCAAGGCTATGGAAGGCTATGGAAGCATTTTGAGTTCGCTGACTCCAGTCTTATTTAAACGAGGTCATAGTCAAAGTGGAAGTTCTCTCCTCCCTTCAGGGAGATCTTTCATTTAGGTTTTTTTTTTTTTTTTTTTCCCAGAGTGTCTTGGCTTTCCATGCCTGAAATGCTCTCATGGGCTCTTCAGCCAGATCCGAATGCTTTAAGGGCTGATTCTGAGGCCAGAGTGCTATTTAGGGCATCTGCCATTCTGAGTCTGCTGTGTATCCCGCTTCCCATGTTGGATCGTTCTCTCCCTTTTTATTCTATCAGTTAGTATTAGAATACACTAGTCTTGTTTATGTGATCGCTTTGACTCTTAGACCTATCAATATGATCAATTGTGAACTTAAATTGATCACTAGGACTAGTGAGATGGCATTGGTACATGGGTGGCATGTGACTATGGTTTTGATTTTCAAAGTGTTCATTTGGGGTTGTTTGTTTGTTTTTTGAAAAACAAGTATTCTTTTTTTAAAAAATGAAGTGTCTTAATTATTATTTATTTATTTGAGAGAGTGCTAACAACTGACTCAATCCCCCAAATACCTGCAACAGCTGAGACTGAGCCAGGCCAAATACAAGAGCCAGGAGCTCAATCCAGGTCTCCCACATGGAGGACAGAAAATCAACTGCTTGAGCTTTGCCTGCTGCCACTCGGGGTCAGCATCAGCAGAAAGCTGGAATTAGGAGCCAGATCCAAATGTTGAACCCAGGAAACTCCAATACAGGATGCTGGCATCTCACCCAGCATCTTTTTTTTTTTTTTTTGACAGGCACAGTGGACAGTGAGAGAGAGACAGAGAAAAAGGTCTTCCTTTTGCCGTTGGTTCACCCTCCAATGGCCGCCGCAGTAGGCGTGCTGCGGCCGGCGCACCACGCTGATCCGATGGCAGGATCCAGGTGCTTCTCCTGGTCTCCCATGGGGTGCAGGGCCCAAGCACTTGGGCCATCCTCCACTGCACTCCCAGGCCACAGCAGAGAGCTGGCCTGGAAGAGGGGCAACCGGGACAGAATCCAGCGCCCCGACCGGGACTAGAACCTGGTGTGCTGGCGCCGCAGGCGGAGGATTAGCCTAGTGAGCCGCGGCGCCGGCCCATCACCCAGCATCTTAACTACTAGGCTAAGCACTTGCCCAGTCTCTTGTGTTAAATGCTAAGACTCTCACATGTCTCAATCTTATAACTCTGTCTTGAGTTACTTCAGTTTTTAATCTAGCTGAACCCCATAACTGAAATGACCCTGACCTCTTCATCTTCCAAAGACCCCATTTGAACCACATCATCCATGTTCTTGGCTGCACAGGACCTGGCTGTAGTCAGCCATCATCTAACATTACTTGATTCAACATCATCCAGATGACAACCAAATCCCCGTGATTTCTGAACTCAGGTGCCAACTAGCAAATTCTTTCTCCATTAATTCATTCCAACATGCTCGATTCTGAATGATCTCTGTCTTTCTTCATGAAAGGCTGCTTTCAGTCATCCCCCTCCCCACCCTGATCCCCTTACTGATAGACGCCTCTGGCATTCTCCTGCCTTCCTACGTGACTGTCTTCTATGCCAACGTTGCAAAATTGGCTTTGGCAAAATAGCAATTGTTCAACTGTGTCAGATGAAGACTATCTAGAACCACATGGCAGTGGAAAATCCATGCCTAAGCACTGAACACTTCAGAGATACAGGCTAAGTTCAGATGTATTCTTTGTAGCTCAAGAATGGGAATTGCCTACAAATTCAAAAACATTCCCAACTTGAGAAATGTGCTAGCCACCATCAGGTCCTTCCCACCTCCCAACAAGAAGTCAAGTCTGAACCTCTGTTCTCTCAATCTGAACATCTCTGAATTATACAGAATGGGGTAGAAGCACTAGTTTTGGACATAGCCCATAAAGGGATCAGTAGTTTCTGCTTTCTGTCTCTTGGAGCAATAAGCCACCAAGTGAGGTGACCACTGATAGGGACAGAGGACACATGGAGAAATCACTAAAGTACCATCTTGGATGTCCCAGTCTCTGTCCATCCATTTGCACCCTCCTATCTGAGGTCCCAAACAGCCTGGAGCAGAGAGAGAAGCTTTCCCCTCTGAGCCTTGTCCAAATGTCCAATCCATAGAACAAGGAAGACAATAAAAGAGTTCTACGTTGCTAAGTTTGGAGATGGCTAGTTATGCCGCTTTAGATAACCAGAACACCCAGGAAGGTTCCATGTCATAAAAGATTTCAATTTCTTAGTTAGGAATTGCATCTGTATGCAGATACCAAAAAACAGGGAAACATTAGTTTAAACATGTTAGACTTTTATTTTCTCTTACATATCAAGAAGTGAGGCCCTCCAGGTCTCTGCAGGGTTGTTTGTTTGTTTGTTTGTTTTTGCTTGCTTGTTTTGTCCTCATGCAACCAGGATGGCTGCTCCAGCTCCAGCCACCAGTGCTTTACACAGCAAGAAGGAAGAAGAGATAGCGATTGTATCAGAAAAAGCAAGACTTTCCAAAAAATGCCCAACAGGGAATGCTGTGTATATCTACTGGCCAGTACTATGCTGCAACAGATTGAAAAACACAGGGTTTTGACTGGCAGTTATAATCATGAATATAATGGAGTTTGGTGAGTAAAAGAGAAAGAAAAAAATTATACTGGAGAGGCAATGAGGTGTCCCTATCACAGTCAGTAAGAAAATCAGTTCTATTAGACAAAGTCCAGAAGCAGTGGAAAGCCCTACACCCACCCAGCGTTGTCATGAACGACCCAGAACTTCCCATCTCTCCACTCTACCATCTGAAGCAATGGCTTCAGCCCGAGGCCAGCTGCCCTCCAGGTCGTGGAAGGGCAGCCAGCAGCTCTCAGACTGCAAGCCTCCTTGTTCGTACCCAGCAGGAGAGTTTGGCTTCTTGTCCTTCTCTCTGAAGAGCAAGGAAGGGGCCGGTATTCCAGTGCGGCGGGTCAAGCCACTGCCTGTCACTCTGGCATCCCATATGGGCAACAGTTTGTGTCCCAGATACTCCAGTTTTGGTCCAGCTCCCTGCTCACACCTGGAAAAGCAGCAGAAGATGGCCCAAAGAGTTTGAGTCCCAACACTCAGGTGGCACAGCTGGAAGAAGCTCCTGGCTTCAGCCTGGCCCAGCCCTGGGAGTTGTCGCTATCTGGGGAACAAACAAATGGATGGAAGATATCTTTCTTTCTTTCTTTCTCTCTCCCTCTCCCTCTCCCTCTATCTCTCTCTTCATAATGTTTTCAAATAAATGAATAAATAAGTAATTCTTAAAAAAAGAACAAGGAAGCAAGGGACCACTTTCCAGCTCAGCCACTAAACTCTGCTCAACACCCTCTGAACACCTCCACCTCTTCCGAGCCCTCAGGAATCTCATTGCCAACCAAAGGGCTTTCATTCACAAGTTTGGGTTAGGCTAAGAATAAGGCCTCTGCAATTAGCCCTCTGGATTTATCTCCAACCTATCACTTTGCACACCATGTGACTGAGCAAGTGACTCAGCCTCTGGGGCACGGTTTCTTTGTGTGTAGGAATGAGCAAACCAACAGGCTCAACTGGTGTGGATTTCATGCAAGAAATAAGTAAGAGAATACATGTCAAGTACTTAGCATGGCGCCTGAAACCCAGAAAGAATTAAATGGATTTCGGCAATTGCAATTACGCAGGACATTTCACACAAAGCCTTGTGTGAGTTTTACAAACGTGGAAATAAATGTTAATCAGGGATGCACTGTCCCTCCTTCCTTCTTTGCACTTTTAATGCAATCAACACCCCCATCCTGAAAGATGCTTCCCTGGAATGCAGCTCTGCAGACACAACCTGTTCCAGCTCTCACTCAGATAAACATGAAACTCAGCCCATTCATAACCACAGACTCATCTAAAGTGATAACTGCAAATTTACTATTAACCAGTACCATTGAAGGATCCCATAATTAATCCAATTCAGTCATTAGCACATCTCTACTAAACATATCATTAAACAGCTGAAAATGTGCTTTTGGTTTTTTTTTTTCACTCACAATTCATTTCAACAAAAATCTAAATACTAATAACCAAATCAGATTATCTATGCAGTAGCTCCCTCAATTGCTATAATTGATTTCCTTATTGACGAGAGTAGCCCTTACACTTAACCCAAGAAGTAAATCTATAGTATTTTTTTCTCAATTGGAATAAACAGCATAGAGAGAATGTAAAACATACTTGCCAGTAAAAACTAACTGCTAACAGCTATTAATAATAATAATAATAATTGACATTACTACACTTTCCTAGCTATGGGTACTATGCCAAATGCATAAGAACATTATGAAGAACTATTGCTGTTATCCCAATTTGCAGAAGTGGAAATCGAGGGTATAGGAAGTTAAAATCAGAGTTCCTAGAAGCAGAAACGGATTCCCAAGTCCAGGGTGTTCTGATGCCAGAATACAAGCACCACATAGGATTTCGCCGCTTTAAGAAATCTTTGGCTGACCCCAACATTTTATATCAGGATAGAAGACAGAGCAGGTACCGAACACATAGGTTTTTGAGTCAAGCATGAACCTGAATTCACTCTGTCAGTTGGTATTTGTTGGTCGTACGACCTTGGTCAAGTTGTGCAAACTTTCTGAGCCTCGGTTTCCCCATCTCAGAGGCTGAAGTGATGACACAGCAAACACAAACATGAGCCAGGGCTCAGGGTAGTGCCGCTATGACCCTGTCCCCAGGAAATACTGGGTCCCTTTTCCCCACTTCCTTTCCTATTCCTCTCTGATCCTCATACTGTCTGAGGAAAACAGTCATTCAGGCAAGATCGACCTTTGGTTTAGGCCTTGATGAGGTTCTAAGAACACATGGTCAGTTTTTAAACTCTTTTGAACGGTTAAGGGTTGATAAACTCTGAGTTCACACAGATCAGTGCTTTTCTTCCTGATAACACCTTAGTAAGAGCTCATCATCAGCCTTCAGTCTTGTGCAGGCTCTGTGATGCCTCCACTCAGGGTCACTTTGGTCACAAAGCCAGACCTGGCCCTCTGTTGGCCATGCACCAATGAGACTGGAGCCAGGAGAGAATCCTCATGGGAGGTGGGTAGCCCAGGAGGGGCCTGGGGAATAAGAGTGGGAGATGTAGTCACCCAGCTCAGGAAAAAGCCAAGCATAGCAAACACCTGTCAATCTGCTGCCCCACCCAGCGCTTCTGAGCGCCTTTCCTGTATCTGGGGAATTCCTCCCATTGTGCGGTCCCATCTCCCACTGAGGAAGTCAGATGCTGAGTCACATTGTTAGCAAAATGACCCCAGTGGTCCTCTTATCCCTGTGTGCCTTTCTCTTTGTGATACAACTTTGCTGCTCCTCCCACTGGAGTTGCAGTCCATTTGTCCCAGCACAAGTAATGTTTGGGCACTTCCACTATCACACTCTTGGAATGTTATGCTGTCATGTAAGGAAATCTAAGCTGGTCTCCTCGAGGGTGAACAGCCATGGAGAGAGAGGCCCAGCCAGCCAGTCCAGCCACCAGACCCATCAGTGAGGCCACTCCAGAGCACCCAGGCCCAGAGGAGTAGCCAGATGATGCAGCCACATGAGTGGCCCCAGGCAAAACATGGGGAAAGAACCACCCAACTATTCCCACCCCAACCTGCTAATCACAATCCTGAGCAAATAAAACAGTTGTTTGATGCCACTATGTTTAGGCAGTTTCTTGCAGAGAAATAAATTATGAAAACACTCTCCAATGCCTCTTACAGCTAGAAAGAAAACGTGTTATCTAGCCCACCAACAAGCCACACTGGTTCACTTCAGGCTTTAATCAGAGGCTAAAGGCTCTAGAGAGTATTTCTTGAGAGCAGATGCACGCATGTCCGGTTTCCCAGGGACAGTGGCAGAGCACCTGCCAGTAACGTCTAATGCGGGGGGTGAGCAGTAACATTTCTGCAGCACAAAGAAAGCAACAAACCAGCTCTTCAGATGCCTTTGGGCATCAGTTCTTACCCCCCCACACCTAGTTTTGAAGCCATCACCTGGGCTCTCTGAGCTATCTGTCTTAGTCTGAGTTCCCTCAAAAGTGGAGCCCAGTGCAAGGATACAGATGCAAGAATCAGGAGTGAAAGGAGAGGAAGAAGAAGAAGGAAAAGGAGTAAAATCCAATAAGGATGAGAAAGTGGGGCTCAGCCCTACTGAGGGCCCCTGAAGGCATCGTGTAGAATGAAATGCAGAGTGTCCTCTCCAAGGGATACGTGTCTGAGGCATCTGTCCTTGGCTTCCGGCCCCCATTTGTGGAGGCCGACACTTGGAAGCATTGGATACCCCAGTACTTCCAGGCTGCCCTGTGTAAGAGCCAGGCAAACATCATGGCTTTAGGAGAAGCCCTGAATAGGAAAAGCGGATCATGGGGAAGGGCCTTGCAATCTGAGTTTGGTAGAACTGACTGCTACATCCACAGCTGAAACCAGGGGTGACCCCAGGGCATGCCACCCCAGCAAACACTGGCTCTGCTGCCTAACGCTGTGGCAAGCTAATGTTTAACAACTGGCTCCCAAGCAGAAAGATGGGCAGGGGGCTCTGAACTGTGTTGTTTGTCCATTTCCATGGTGTCAGTGTTCCTACCGTGACCACCAACATGACATCAACCAGTTCAGAAACTTCCTGGAAATTTAACAATGGCTCTCAGGAAGCAGTAGAAGCCAGTTCCTGCCCACCACTACTTAAAATCTTTTACTAACTTCTTTCTCTGCTAGAGAGTGTTTTAAATTTGAAACATAGGCAACTAAAACCAATTGCAGTAGGAGAGATCACACAGGTTGGGGATCAGGAATTAGGTACATTATGCCTTCTGGCCCCCTTTCCCCCAGCACCTCAGGGCACAATTTCTGATTCCCCCATCTGGGTAATTAAGATCCCCCAGGAATATCGCTTCAGCCAAGGCAAGGCATGTGCAAGAAAGGATTGGCTTGACAGTAACAGAAATCCTTCTTCAAGGCTTTGATAAAACCACTTACAATGTCAGGAAATTCTTCTTTGCCTGAAAACCAGATCCCCCATGCAGCTATTTCAATGTTGTCCCCCCAGTTTTATTCTGGATGGTGGCAGAACAATTATCCACATCCTCCCGTAAAGTAGCCTTTCAGACACTTGAAGGTTTTTCTTCTCCAGAAGAAATAGTCCAAGGTCAGCCTTCTGTCAGAAATTCAATTTTCTGATGCTTTCAACTTCTCTGGGGCTTTCTTTCTAACCTCATCCAAGTTCTACGTGTCCTTATTAGCTGTAGAACCCAGACCCGGACCCAGGCTTCTTGCTGAGTTTTGACTGTGGAGAAGAAAGGGAGGAAAGGGGCCTTCTTAGAGCCTGCGCATCCCCTGGGTATTTATAGATTCCACATCCCTGGCCTCTTTCCAATCTGGCAAAAGGCCAAAACAGGGCAAGGAGGCAGTCGTCAGAGCAGAAGCAGTCACCTTCCTTATCGTGACTGGCTCCCCTCTGTAGAGAGAGAGAAACCTCCTGATCAGAGTGATGGCCGGCCATCTCTGTACCCTAGCCTGCCCTCCTGCCACTAGCATCACCCCAAATCCTATTTGCACCAAGCACCAGAACACTGGAACACTTTAAGAGTTCCAGATGACTCAACCAGGTGAGAGAACTTAGTAATCCTTGGAAGGAAAGCTAAACTCAAGAACTCACAAAAGCCTGACATTCTTGCCTCTCCCTCTCATTAATTCTTGGGTGCCTAAATCCAGATTATGGCTTCAAACAATGCCATCTAATACAAACATAATATGAACCTAGTTATATCACACCCAGTTAAATTATGAGTCACACATGTAATTTTACATCATCTACTAGCTGCATTTTAAGGAGGTAAAATTAATTCTAATATGCTTTATTGAACCCCATACACATTATTCTTTTGACATGCAGTCACAATTTTTAAATTACTGGTGTGATGCATGTTCTTTCTTAGCACTAAGTCTTCAAAATCTGGCATACATGTACTCTTACAACACATCTCAGTTCTGCCCAATCATGTTCCAAGCAGTAGTGGTCACCCTATCAGGCAGCACAGGTTAAAATCAGTGATACCCAAAGCATGGTCCCCACCATCACGGCATCAGTCTCAGCTGGAGACATGTCTGGTCCCCACCAGGCCTGGTGAGTCAGACACTCAGTGTGCAGCTCAGCAGTTGGTTTAACAAGCCCTCCAGGTGAGCCTGACACATACTCCAACATGCAAACCCTTAGTCTGTGTGCAACCACATCGGAAAAGCTTAACCTGCTTCTGCTACATGGCATCACCAAGTCTAATGAGAGACATGAATCTTCAAGAAACTAACTCTCCCCATTTTCCTGTTGCTAGGGAGCCTAAAATAGCCACGTGTCATGAGATAATGTTGTTCTCTTTTATTTTTGTGCCAATTAAATGATCATTCCATTGGTGTTCCCTCTTTATCAAAAGATCTGTTTGACCCTCCTTCCTGCCTTGAGTTTTTATTTGATGAATGTATTTTTACAAAGATACAAATTTAGAAATATAGTGGTTTTTTTCTCCCATGCTCCCTACCCCATTCCCATCCCACCTCTCATTCCCTCTCCCGTCTCCTTCATTATGGATCATTTTTAGTATGACTTTATATATAGAGGACCAACTCTACGCTAATCATAGATTTCAACAATTTCCTGCCTTGAGTTTGAATTCAACCCCTTCATCTTCTTGTCTTTTTATAGTACCCACCACAGCACCCACCTTTTAATATCACATTTATCTAGGGTTGCCAGATGTAACAAATAAAAATAGGAGCCACCCAGTTGAATTTGAATTTCAGATAAATAATGAGTATCATTTTAGTAAAAGGATGTCGCATGCAATAGAAATTGCAAGGGACATATTTATACTTAGAAGTATATGGAAAATTTTGCGTGGGACATACTTATGCTAAAAATTGTTTATTTGGATTTTTTTTTTTGACAGGCAGAGTGGACAGTGAGAGAGAGAGAGACAGAGAGAAAGGTCTTCCTTTTTGCCGTTGGTTCACCCTCCAATGGCCGTCGCACTGCAGCCAGCGCACTGCGCTGATCTGAAGGCAGGAGCCAGGAGCTTATCCTGGTCTCCCATGGGGGGCAGGGCCCAAGCACTTGGGCCATCCTCCAATGCACTCCCAGGCCACAGCAGAGAGCTGGCCTGGAAGAGGGGCAACGGGACAGAATCCAGCGCCCCGACCGGGACTAGAACCCGGTGTGCCGGCACCGCAAGGCAGAGGATTAGCCTGTTGAGCTACGGTGCCGGCCTTTTTTGGATTTCAAATTTAACTGGGTATTCTGTATTTATCTGATAAATCTATGCATACTTGTACATGCTACTGATTCCAAATTCTTCCTATAGCCAGACCAGGAGGACCCTCGGTCAGCTCCGGTGGGAGTCACAAAGGAGCAGCACTAACTCTAAGAATTGCCACCCTGTGCCCTCATTCCCCAAGAACTTGACTTGAAAAAACCATTCTGTAGAAAACCAGCTGCTGGACTGTTTTCCTGGGCTTTCCAAGGATGGGTCCTCTGGCTTCCCGTGAATGCCAGCTGCCTCTCAGGATCACGCTCTCAGTTTTTGAAAAATCAGATCAAACAAAGAGAACTGTCAGTCAATCAGAGCTGCACAAATGCACCCACTTAGCTCCCAGCTCAAATTGGGCCTCCAGATTTGCACTATTGAAAAGGAAATTGGCTTCACTTGCCTCGAAACAGCCCCAAAGTGGGGAAATTAATACAGAAGATGCCAAGTCATAATGAATTCTGGCGATGGCAGTGGGTTGTGTGGCATCATCCAATTACAGCAAACCAAGACACTGCCTAGGGGGAGAAACCAGTCTGGACATCAAGCAAAATTAGGACCCTACACAGTAACTACCAGCGGAGAGAGGAAATTTGTTAGGATGTTACAAAAATCAGAGCATCTGATGAATGCAAATACCCCAACAGATGCCCAAGATTCCTACTCTGCATAGCTCTGGCATGAATGCTCTCAGTATAGGTCAGAGCGTGAGCTCCTCCTATAGACAAAGCTCCTATGATGCCAAAGCTTTTCATATGGCCTCGTCCCTGACCCTCTGTGACTCATCTGTAAACCCACATCGTTCATGAAAGAATGCCTGCCTGGAGGAAGTTTTCTTTCCCGTCAGTGACTTCATGTTTTCTCTCAACTTGCTGGACTCTGCAGCCAACAGGACAGAGCCAAGAACATCTGGCAGGCCTTAACCTTGGATGACCCATAGACTCTGGCCACAGGAGGGTGGGCAGGCAGACCAGAGAGGAAAAAGACTCCTGGAGTTCACCCATTATAAATCCAAATGAACTAAACAGCCAGTTGATGAGCAACAAAAGGGCTGCTGTACCCTATGCCCTGTGTTCTCCATGGCTTCATATTCAGATAACATTGTTTTATTTTGCCACACAATCTCTTCCACACTTAAGGAGGCATAAATATAGGGCAACAAGCGAGCAAAAAAGCCTATGAAACCTGAGTTTTTGGCTTATTGCTTTACCTTGGAATAATTTTTTGAGTGGTGTAGAGTCCTGTTAAATATGGGACAGCTCACTTGTTCTCTTTTTTTTTTTTTAAGAAAAACACAATAATGCACAAATAGGGTCAATACCAATTGCATTAATATGAGAAGTTTACTATATATCACCTTAAAAAGATATAACATAGACATGAGTCTCATAGGGATGATATATCAGGAAGGAAGAAAAAAAATTTATAAGCAAGGTATATTTTGAGCCAGGAAACTTAGAGGGAAGACAGAATTTCTCATAGAGAGAAAACTTTGATTTGGTTTAGAAACAAAGCTATCAAAATATTTGATTTTGGAAGATGGTCTCTGGTAAAGGTTTTAGACAAAGAGAAGGTAACTTATTTTAGCTAGGTAGTTACAGGATTTGGGGAGTTTAGTCGTGGCTGCTCACTTGTAATGAAGGAAGAGACTACGGGAACATGAAAAGAGGAAAAAGGTTGGTTGAGAGAGAAACAGGAGGCTCAATTGAATGAGGGAGTCCAGGACTTCGGAGGAAAGTTAGAAGTTTGGTGATGGAAAGGGCCAAGGGTATGTAAGGATTAGCACAATATTGTCTGTAAAGGCGCAAGGTGAACCCAAGCCTTTGTAACATCTGCTATGTACAAGATCCTAGGCCTGGAGGAATTTTGCAAAGAAGAAGGAGGAATGCCCATAATGTTCAAGATGATGTGGAATATAAAAGAGGAATAAAGGCAAAAGGACATGTATGAGAGCCAGAACCAAAAGAGGAACAGGAAATCAGAGAGGCAAGCACAAGAATCCAATCCCCTGAGAATCTGCAGAAATACCAAGTGAAGCTCCAGACTTCCAGTGGTGTCTGGGATGGAGCTTGGACAGAGTTTGTCTGTTCTAGACAAAGCTAACAGCTAAGACCATAGGTATATGATTATACTTCCAGAATTGAAGCTGCTAAATATTGGAAGGAAGGAAGGAGAGAAAGAGGGAGGGAAGAAGGGAGGAACATGAACAAGATTGAAAAATATAGGAATGTAATGTCTAAAATTATATCTGACAGAAGTTTATTCCCAGGGCCGGCGCCGTGGCTCACTTGGTTAATCCTCCACCTGCAGCACTGGCATCCCATATGGGCGCCGGGTTCTAGTCCTGGCTGCTCCTCTTCCAGTCCAGCTCTCTGCTGTGGCCCGGGAGTGCAGTGGAGGATGGCCCAAGTGCTTGGGCCCTGCACCCGCATGAGAGTCCAGGAGAAGCACCTGGCTCCTGGCTTTGGATCAGCACAGCTCCGGCCATGGCAGCCATTTGGGGAGTGAACCAACAGAAGGAAGACCTTTCTCTCTCACTGTCTATAACTCTACCTGTCAAATAAATAAATAAATAAATAAGAAGTTTAGTCCCAAAAGATGTATATAATCTAGAAAGGCAGAGGGAAAAAAAAGCAGAAGGGAGAGAGGGAGAAGGAGAAAAAGGAGGCAGAAAGGGAGAAGCAGGAGAAAAAGAACAAAAGGAAGAGAGGAAAACGAGCTGCTGGATAGCAGCCTAAGAGATGACAGTGCCAACCACTGGACCAGCAGAGGACAGCTGCCGCGGACGCAAGGACAAGGTAGAGAAGAAGCCAGGCTCAGCAACACGGCTCTGCCATTTGGTCTGAATTCTTGTGAACACCTGGATCCTCCACAAACCCATATTTATATGCAAATATAACAAATGTGCATGGAGTATTTAGTATTAACAATGCCATTGAAAAGGAAAACCGAGGATTTTCTAGATCTGTTTTTGCATTTAGCTGTTTCTACCAAGGATTACCAAAAAAAATAAAAATAAATAAAAAATAAGTTCTTGCAGATTTTATTCATCTTTACAATGACCCTATGAGAAATATGAAATGCTCGTAATTATTCAGTTTCTGGTCTTATGCTGGAACTTATTCAGAAAATAAAAGGCTTTCTCCAATAAACATTCTCCCAAATCTAGATTTGATCACTTTAACTACACAATAACCCCATTTAACATGGTGTGGCTAGAGAGCAATCGTGTGTGTATGTGTGTGTGTGTGCACGTGTGTATACTTAAAAATGCTGAACAGTTACACATAAACCTTCTCATCAACTAAGATTTATCCAAAGATCTAAACAACATATAAGGTGATTTACACAGTAAATAACACTCTGATCTTTACAACTGAAATCATCCGCTTTAAGGAAAAAACAGGGTTCTGCAAGTCAGGGCACCAACCCAGAAACCCGCACACCTGGGACGTAGAATGTGGCTCTGGCAGCTAAGCCATAGCTCCTTTCCACAAGGCTTCAGAAGACCAGAGGAGCCAGGGCAAAGGTTCTGACTCAGTAGTTAAGATGCCTGCGTCCCCTATCAGAGTTGCAGGGGTTCAAGTCCCCACTCCGCTTTCCAGCCTCCATTCCTGCTAATGCAGACTCGGAGGTGGGGGGAGCAGGTGATGGCTAAAGGACTTTGCACCCTGCCACCCACTTGGGGGACCCAGATGGAGTTCTAGACTACTGGTTCCCGCCTGGCCCAGCCCCAGCTAATGAACACGTGGGGAGTGATCCTGCAGATAGGAGATCTCTGTCTCTGCCCCTCTGCCTTTCACATAAAAGTAATTAAAAAAAAAAAAATTAAGTGCTGGCTGGCACCGTGGCTCAACAGGCTAATCCTCCGCCTAGCAGCGCCAGCACACCGGGTTCTAGTCCCGGTCGGGGCGCCGGATTCTGTCCCGGTTGCCCCTCTTCCAGGCCAGCTCTCTGCTGTGGCCTGGGAGTGCATTGGAGGATGGCCCAAGTGCTTGGGCCCTGCACCCCATGGGAGACCAGGAGAAGCACCTGGCTCCTGCCTTCAGATCAGCGCGGTGCGCCAGCCGTAGCGGCCATTGGAGGGTGAACCAACGGCAAAGGAAGACCTTTCTCTCTGTCTCTCTCTCTCACTGTCCACTCTGCCTGTCAAAAATAAAATAAAAAATAAAAATAAAAAAATTTAAGTGCAAAGTCCTCTTCCTGACGCCACTCTTGTCAACAGAGAGACTCCACCTTTGTAGTTCTGAGCCTTTGGTACGTACTGCTATTAACCTCGGCTTGAAACTGTGGGCTAACATTGGGCTTTAAAAATAAAAGTATTCCTAAGGGACAGAATTCAATGTGGAAAGTAAGAGCAGGAACACAAGTGGGGGTCATCCTATTGTCAGAGCAGTAGCTCCTGAAGGACAGGACACAGGGTGTGGTCTAAGTGGCCACTTCTGGGGGCTTCGTGATGTGTTTTGTTCCTGATTCTCAAACTTTGAAGAGGAACATGACCCAGTACTTATTGTGAAGATTTAGTCCTAAGACATAGTTTCCATCCTCAAAGATCTCAAGTCAAGTCAAGAAGACAAGAAATAAGAACACGAAGAGCTAAACAGTACCACGAGGCTAATTAATCAAATGACAACAAAAGATTAGACAGGAAGCAGTGCGTTTTTAATTTCCAGATCAGTTGCACAGTTAACACCGCAGAGAAGGTAGAGATTACTTCAAGCTGTGGTGGGAATGAAAACGTTCATGAAAGGAGGAGGACTGAAACAGGGCCTTAAAATTTGCATCAGATTTGGGTGATAATCAGCACTCCCTGTCTGCCTGGCAGCATGCTATGTGCTTCAGACACAAGATCTTATTTAATAGTCACGAAAATTATGCTAGGTTTGACATTGCTATCTCCATTTTGCAGAAGAGAAAACCAAGGCTTGTCAAGATCATGTAGCATGATAACAGTCAGGATTCAAACTCACGTGTAGCCCTGAAATGCACACCCCCATGACATGTTGCATGGCTGTTTGGTACCCTGGAAAGGTGTTAGCTACATCCAGAGATGAAAATGCATGGTGGTCAGGTGCATTGAATATACTGGCAATGACTGAGAGGTCAGTCGGATCCCTCAAGATGGAAATTTCTAGAGCAGAGAGTGAAACAACTGAACAGGTAGGTGGAGTGAGCCTTTTCACCAAACTGTAAACGGTAGGTATTATAGTACACTTGAATTATGAAGGACCTAACCCTTTAACTCCTAATGTCCCCAATTCCTTTTTTCTCTTGATTCAGTAGTACTGAATTCCTACTTAAGAAAAATGCCAGACCTTTTCATTTTGAGCCCAGGATAATCTGCATATTATTTTGCATATGTTTGCATATCAAGTTCACTCTCTCCCCCTCTCCGTGGTTGTAGGATGTTAATTAATTGACTAGTGCAGTCTTTCCTCCTGCAGTCTTTCCCTCCCTTGCCCTCTCTGTCTGCTGCCCACCCAAGGTGCGGGCAGTCCACTCCTGGGAGGACCAGGGACCATTCTGGCAGCAAGCAGTTGACATGGTTGCTTATCAGCCCCAGCTCTGAGGCTTTGGAACAGAGAGCCTGCCCCACCTTGTCGGGAAGAATGACAGTGAGTACCTGCCCTTGTAATCCCTGCCTGCCCTTACTGAGGCTTAGAGGCTCAGAGAAGGTGTCCAGAACCCTTGGACTTTAAATAACAACTTAGGAGAGGTAGAGAGTTGGGGGAAAGGAGCTTTGGGTTACCTGCAGAGAAGAGAAAAAAGCTCAAGATAGAAAATAAGAAAAACACAGCCAGACTGGACTTCGCTTATGATGCTGGACTGTTTTTCCTCTTTGTTCTTCAGTCAATTAAAAACTACGAGACACGAAGCCCCCCAACATCAGCATAACTGGAATACCCCTTACCTGGATGAGGGCGGCAGGCAAGCTCCCTATCTACAGCAGAGGCATAGGAGCCAACCCAAAGCCTGTGAGACACCTACAGTGGGCTTCCAGACACCTTGGGAGAAGGTGTAGAAAGCTGGAGAAAACCTCACCCAAATTCCCTCCCCTGTCACCTTGATCTGACCATCTACACAACCCAGTGGCAATTGTGTCCCTTTGTGCCTACTTCCCAGAACTGTTATAGATAACCTGGGCTCTCTGTTCCTAGAAAGTGAAGCATGAGCATCCTTACATTTGGTGCCCTTAATACTCGAGCAGGCTCATCTTTTAGCACTCAAAATGCCTAAGCTGTCCTTCGGGAGCTGTGACGATGACTTCAAAATGTTACCTCCTCCTGAGTTCAGAATATGGAACGCTCAGGGACAGGACAGGTTTGCCTTTACCCCCCAAATTCCATCATCATCCCTGTAGATACCATGAGGCTGATCTTGAAGGCAAACCAACCATAATTATTTGAAGACATTCTGGAAGAAAATGAAATGCTTGCACATTTCAGGCTATAGCCTGAGTCATAAAGGATGAATAGAAACAATATTTGCAAGGAATTAGATTTAAGTCTTTTGTCTTCTGTCATGTCTGTCGGGGAGTGCGCTTAGTTTTGGGTCCCCGAGATCAGAACTAAACTAGATCCATGTGTCAGGCAAAGTTAACAAGGCAGTCATTTAAAAAAAATAAAAGCAGAGAAATAGGGACAAAGACAGACAGACAGAGATTCAGCACTCCCCAAATGCCTGCAATAGCTAGAGTGGGAACAGGCCAAAGTCAGGAGCCAGGAACTCAAACCAGGTCTCCCACGTGTGTGGCAGAGACCCAGCTACTTGAGCCATCACCTGCTGCATGCCTGGGTGTGCATTAGCAAGAAATGGAATAATTTGATGTGGGCTTCCCAAGCAGGATCTTAACCACTTCGCCAAATGCCTGCCCCAGCAGTCTTTATTTAACAGTACAAAGGGGCTTGCAAAGCCAGAAGAGAACAACCGTTAAAACAGTTTCTTTCTGAAAAATAAATAATAAGTACTATCATTTGCATGAATCTTTACCACTTAGAACTGAATTAATATACAACAACAGTCATGAAAGTTAGTAAATGCTAGATTTTTTTTTACCATTCCTTTATTACAATGCTGAAATGGCTATATAAATTTAATGGGATAGAATCACCTCTAGTACTCAGCCTTTTGTCTTCCCCCTGCCACAAAATCACATTCTAATTTCCCTAAGCTTTTTCCTCTTCTTTCCTTTTTACAAGGGCTCTGCCTTTCCTAGGTTTGTTCTGGGGAGCTTTTGTGAAGCAAAACTGGGGACAGGAGTGGGAAAAGCAAGGAATAGAAGGGACAGAGACACCAAGGCCAGACCTGAGGGGGCTGGTTTTTCAGAAAGTTAAAGCAAAGTCACTCTAGAGAGCCCAGGGAATGTGAGAGAATTAATCAAATAGAAAGGTAAATGCTTAGAAGTATTGCTATGGGCTTTGTATCCAATTTGTGATATCTGAAAAATTATGACAACTGGGGATATTATAAAATTGTCTTTGGTTCCTGGGCTAGTTGACAACAACCCTGAGACTGGATCACATGTGGTCACGGCTTCAATAGGGTTACCTGTGCTAATCCTTCTCGGTTTGTGCTTAAAACCTAAAAAGCAACTGGAAGAGAAACTGGAAAACTTAAAAGGAAATTGGAAGAGAAATGGCTGTATTGCTGCAACTCCCAGCTCTCACCTCCATCAACCAAGAGCCTTGCAATGCTAACAGCTTCTTTCCTACAGATATTAGAGTGAGTACTACATTTGTATATGCAACTAGTCAAGTCACTTTGTGAGCACAAACTAAGTTAACAACAATAGCACACTGTTGGGTGATGTGTTTTCAGCTTCTCTCCCAAAGCGGCCATGAAGATTAAATGAAGTAACACAAAGTACTTATAAACACAAAGTACTTATAGAAAACTACATAAATGTGGCATCTTGGACAACTGATCTTGGATCGATCACAAACCCTGCAAAAAGATATGGAGCTAGTTGGGCATTTGGCCTAGCAGTTAAGCCACTGGTTAGGATGTGCATGTCCCAGGATTGCCTGGGTTCGAGTCCCAGCACATCTTCCAATCCAGTTTCATGTTAATGTGTACCTTGGGAGGTAGCAGATAATGGCTCAAGTTCTTGGGTCTCTGCCACCCACATGGGAGACCTGGATTGAGTTCCTAGCTCCCAGCTTCACCCTGCCCCAACCCTGGTTGTTGCAGGCATTTAGGGAGTGAACTAGCAGATAAGAGATATTTTTTTCTCTGTTGGTCTTCCTCTCTCCAATAAGAAATTTTTTTAAAAAAAAAGTTTAAAATATACTACAGAGGCCCAAAGTAACAATTATTCTCACTTAGAGTTCTATCAAAATGTCAAGAAAACAGAAACAAATATATTTTGTCTCTCTGACATCCCCATTGACTTTAATTCTGGGAGGAAACCTGACTTAAGTCCCCTCCCACACATTGGAAGATTTCTGGCTGGTTTCCAGGGGTCTTCATGATGACCCCTTGCTCAATTTCCTGTTCTTGGTGATCTCTCAAACTATCTCATCTCCTCTCTGTTGGCCATACACTTCTCTCTGTCCTGTACCAACCTAAACGTGCCTTTTCCTGTCAGAACTCCAAAATGCCACCCACATCAAAACAGTTGCACAGTACAAACGGACTTTTAGTAAAGGATGGGATACAGAGGGAGTCATATCACAAAACCGCACTGCTTACAACTTGAGTTCCTGGGCCATTCTCAGCCCAAGATCCTCCTCATTGGACACCTCACCTTCTCAGCATCCCCCTGCCCCATCAAGAGGCTTCTGACTCCCTATCAGTTCCCTCCTCCCATCCACTTTTCTGTATTCTTTCAGTTTTATTATGCAGAATGTTTTTGATCTCCCTTAGCGTCATCTTTTCTGCAAATCATCCTTAGCGCTGGGAGTGCAGAGGCTTCATCTTCCACACCACAGAGGCCATTAGGGTAGTTTCCTACACAAAGAGCCACTTCTAACGTGACTATGCCACTGGCCTGGCACAGCATGTCAATCCAGCTGCGGCCTCAGTTCTTGTTGTAATAGATTTTCTTTCTTCTCGCTCTATAAGCAGGTGCTGGTGAAAGAGAAGGAGGGGCCTGAGGAGCTTTTCTTGAATTATCCAGACATTTTTTTCTACTTAGCATTTGATTTTACATGGCTGTGGAGAGCCAGTAGGCTTCCATCTTCCCGCTGCTTTCCATGTCTGTGTAATGAGAGAACAGCTGATGCCTGTTTCTTAAAAAATAGTGATGAGTTTCAACGTGCAGACTGAAGTTATTACACTGCCCCAACTCAAGCAAATGGCCAATTAAGTGGCCCCACGAAGACACACTCCATGTTCAGGTGAGGGTCCCTTTGCTGCAAAAACAACTGGGAGGAAGTCGTGTGCATCAGCCACGAAAATCCCTTCCCACCTATTTCTTGGCAATTAATTAACTGCAAGAGTAAATGCAACTGTCCTTGACTTTTAAGTGATTGCAGAGAATCACTGTGTGTGTGTGTCTGTGTCTGTGTGTGTGTGTATGTGTCGGTGTGTGTGTTGGGAGGGTTGGTGGTGTCAGCAGATCCGAGTTCAAATGTGAACTCTTCCTCTTCCTTATTATACTGAGACTTGGAGTGCTTCACCTGGAAACTGCCTTCCATAATTTCTGGAGCAAAACAGAAGCTGAGTGGATGAATGTTTTGATGCATGGGTAGATGGAACAATAAAACTTCACCTGTAAAAGGAAGACAAATAAAGCCTACTCGGCCTGTTTTCAGGGGTTATCGAACATCTGCAAGAGGTTGGTGTTACTATGGGCTGGGCTTTATTTCCTTTTACAGCCAGAAAAGAGGCCAACATTAGACTTTTCTGGAAATGTAGTCAGATTCCTATGCATTACTAACAGGCCACTAGTGATGGAAATACAGTAGCTGCAGATGAAACATTTTAGAAACAAGGCAAAAGGACAGGAGACAAGCCATCTCGCCAGTTCCCTCCCTGGCTTCCTCCCACCCCTAGCTCATCCCCTTCCCATATTTCTCGTTGGCCACCACTCACTCCTCACCCTGTTCTTTTGCATCCTAAAGCATACTTGTTAAAAGCTCTGTGACCCCTCCAGCTATCTCCTTTGAGGAGGGTAGCACAGCAGAGGAAGCTTCATTCTTATGCTAATCCAGCTTGGTCTGAGCTGCTTTCATAGCTGCCACAGGAAAGCACCCCTTGCCAGAGAGGACTCCAGAGCCACCTGCACCGCGCTGGAAGAATGTTAACAAAGAGCGAGTCCGGGAGGGAGCTGGTTTTGAACCTGACCATCCGGTAAAGGGGCCAAACTTTCACTGCCATAAATAAATAAACAAACAAATAATCAACCAACCAAACAGATTACAGAACACAAGAAAGCACAAAGCTTCAGAGGAGGGAAAAGGAGGAAGATACTTGCACAATACAAAAGACTTCCAGTGCCTTTATCCAAGGCTGAGGATAAGTTCCCCTCTTTTATGGACAAGGAACTCAAGCCTCGTGATTGGGAGGGGACTTGTTCAGGGCCTGAACAGTTCCCAGGGACAAGGCATTACCCCTACTTCAGCGTGCAGGCCAGCCAGTGACAAAGCTGACACCAAATCGAGCCAAATCTGAAGTACTCACGGTGTGGAAGCTCAAACAGTATTACAAGGTATAGTGCTTTGACATGCTGAGTACTTTGAACAACAAAAAAGCAAACTCATAACCAAGGTCTCCCCGCCCTTCTCCCACCCCCTGGCTGCCCTCCCTCTGTGGAAGTTCCCTTGTCTGCCTGGTGGAAGGCTCTCCAGAAGGGGAGCACCTGTCTTGAGTCCCATCCCCAGAATCTCATCCAACCGGGAAGATCAACATGAAGAAGAGGCCAAAAGTCAAAAACCACACCCCGAGTCCAGGAAAACTATGATTTTTGATTTTTCAGCCCATTCATGTCCCCAAAAAAAACTTAGCAACATTGCCTATAATACCCCCTCCACTTCCCTGTACAAGGGCAAGGTTGTATAAGTGCCTGTGCTTAAAGATTGATTTGTTCATTTGAAAGGCAGAGTTATAGGGCAGGGAGAGACAGAGATCTTCCATCAGCTGGTTCACTCCCCAGATGGCCACAACAACCAGGGTGGGCCTGGCCAGGAGCTTCCTGCAAATTTCCACATGGGTGGCAGGAGCCCAAGCACTTGAGCCATCTTCCGCTGCTTACTGGACAACGTGATTAGCTAAACTAAATGGTAGTTTCGTTTCCTTACCAGGGATTGGCCTAGGGTACAAATGTGACTCAAATCTGCCAATGAAAAGGAAATGGAGGTTTTATGGGAGCTTCTAGGAAAAGTTTCTTATTTTAGGAAGAAAGTCAAAGACTCAAGGAAGAGAGATGGTTCTTCCCCCATTGAAGAACCCCATGCTCCTATGTCCTGTGCATGGAGCTGCAGCATCCATTTGCGGCCACCAGGGGTGCTGGTCTGAGAACCAAGTTTATGTGCTAAGGTTGGCAAATCCTTATTGTGAAAGGAATTTCTTCTTGGGTTGTTCAATTACATGGTCCTGTAATGATGAGCTTTAACCCATGGTTTAGGAATGGATTACTGAGGGTTTTTTATCCAGTTAGCTATCTTCTAAAAACTCTTTTGAGCAAGAAAAGAAAGGGTAAAAGGCAGGTAGAAGAAACTTGGGATCACGCAAACCCTATCCTACCCCGGCCAGTGAAGGATATACAACCACATTTGGGGTAAGTACCACTGAGTTTGAGTTCTGATTTTATTATGACTTCCGGCTTCCTTTTTAATTTAATCATCTCTAATTTTTTATGAGGAAGAAGAAAAGTAAGACTAGAGTAAGCAGCCTATAAAATGTATGACATCTTTAAAAGGTGGATTTCATTGCTCACCTGCTTGTAAAATATCAAGTCTCTCCACACGCCTCCCCCACCACAGAAACAGGGAAATGGTTGTGGATCTATTTGCCTTTTTTTCCCGTGAAAGGCTTTGAAGTTTATTAAAAAACGAGGTGGGCTCCCTGATATGTGCACTGCATGTAAACACCATGTAGGGTGTGTGCTGGGGCACAGCACATGCAAACACCAGCAATCAAATGATTGTTTTAACCTTGGTTGCTACCCGAAGGGCTCTGTCCAGCTAGAAGCACCAAATGTTTCTAGCCCATGTGGTCAAAAACCAAGTTGGGAGGAATGATCATTTTAATTAGCTTGAGTGACTGCCACTGATCAGCACCAAATACAATTATGCCAGACAGCTAAGAGCATAATCGGCTTAGCAAGAAGTGTGATTTGTGATTCTTTACCTTCTTTTCCAGACAGAAAAAACATCATCTTACAAACTAGTTTGATCATCCTGTCGATTCGATTGATTAATGTGGTCTAGGCCCGTGGAGGCTTGAACAGTCAACTCCTAAGACACAAAAGGGATTCTTAGGCAGAAAAGAGGTAAGTGTGCAGTCATCACCTTAGAAGCCAGTCTGTTCTTTGGAGAGATGATAGAATTGAGTGAAAAGAGCATTTGTCGAAGGCCAAAAGGTCTGTTATTGTTCTGATTTTACCAACAGGCAGCTTTGCATCTTGGGCAAATCATTTTGCCTATCCAGATGTCACCTCCTAGTCTTGCCTCCTCCAAAAAGAGAAGTCCAAGTCCTAATCCCTGATGCCTGTGAATGTGACCTTATTTTAGTATCTTCATGGATATCATGAAGTTCAGGGACTCCAGATGAGACCAAGGTGGATTTAGGGCCTGCCTAAATGACTGATGTCTTTATAAGAGAAAGAAAAGAGCAACACCAACACAGAGGAGAAACTGTGCGACAATGGAGGCAGAGATTGAGTTGAAACGTCTACAAGCCAAGGAATGCCAAGGATTTCCAACAAACACCAGAAGTCAGGAGAGAGCCATGGACAGTTTTTCCAACAGCTTCCAAAAGGAACCAGCCCTGCTGACACTTTGATTTCAGACTCCTCGCTTCTAGACCCATGAAAGAACAAATTTTAGCCACCTATTTTGTGGTGCTTTGTAAGTGCAGCCCCAAGAACCTAATAGAGATTTCAGAGTTCAGAGATGACATCTACAGGCCTTCGTGTGATCAGAGTCAACTCTTTCTGTCCTGTGATTTTGGGGTGGGGACACAGGCAGGTTAAATCTATGCTTAAAAACAAATGCTGCCTGCGGCGCTGGCACCCCGGGTTCTAGTCCCGGTTGGGGCACCGGATTCTGTCCAGGTTGCTTCTTTTCCAGTCTAGCTCTCTGCTGTGGCCCAGGGAAGGCAATGGAGGATGGCCCGAGTGCTTGGGCCCTGCACCTGCATGGGAGACCAGGAGGAAGCACCTGACTCCTGGCTTCGGATCGGTGCAGCACGCCAGCCGTAGCAGCCGTTTGGGGAGTGAACCAACGAAAGGAAGACCTTTCTCTCTGTCTCTCTCTCTCACTGTTTAACTCTATCTGTCAAAAAAAAAAAAAAAAAAAAAAAGAAGATAAAGCTGATTCTTGAATTCTCTCTGAAGCCTTTGTTTCGGGATCAGGTATGGTGTTCAAAGCCTCAAAGTTCCTTTTTTCACCTGGATAAGGCACTAGCACTCTCAAGAATGGGCCATTTTGAAAATATTCACTCTGTGGGCTGTCGTGTGGTGCAGGGGGTTAAGCTGCCTCTGGTGACCCATCAGAGCACTGACTGAGGTCCCAGCTGTTCTGTTTCTGACCCAGCTCTCTGCTATTGTGCCTGGAAAGCTGTGAGAAGATGGTCTAAGTACTTGGATCCCTGCCACCCATGTGGGAGATCTGGATGGAATTCTTGACTCTTGGCTTTGGCCTGGCCCAATCGCAGCCATCGCAGCCATCTGGGAAGCAAACCAGTGGGTTGAAGATACCTCTCTCTCTCTCTCTCTTTCTCTCTCTCCCCCTCCTTCTGTCATTCTATCTTTCAAATAAATTAAGGTTCTAAAAAGTCAAAAGGAGTGTTTATTTCAACAAGATTTCTTTATCTTTAAAAGTTTCTCTATGTCTGGGTTTAAGAAACGTGCAATGGGGAGCTGTTGAAATGTCTTTACAAATTTGTGTTTAAAAAAAAAATGTGCTCTGAGGGTTGTATAGAAAACACACTGGAAAGGACAGGCATGAGTGTAGGGAGATCATTAGGGGGCCCAGGCTATAATTCAAGAGAAGTGTCAGGGCTTAGGCCAGGTGGTCACAGTGCAGATGGAAAGAAGGGAGTGGATTGGGAGGCACCACCACCAAGAGATAGCTGGGAAGAGTTTGCTCCAATCCACTGTGCAGCCATATGCAGGGCAGTTAGACTGTCCTCCAGATGAAGTCACCAAAAAGGTACCCTAGCAGTAAGCCCTTGACATGCTTTTAACCCAAATAGCCAGGAAAGAAAAGAAATATCCATATATGCCAACACTTGGGATAGGAACTTGAATTCATCCTGGAATTTCTCAGGAAGCCCAAAGTATCGGCTTCTCATGTTGAGATCATTGCCCTATTTCAAAGTCAAGGATTTAGCATATACCAGAGTGGCCAGGGCACACTTCATCTGTGTTTAGAGAAGCAGAGTGGTGAAGCTGCCCTGCCTGGCTATTCAAGAAGGACCACCAGGCATGCGGATGAAGAAACCAGGGCGTGGGAGGAACAGTAGCAGAAATAAGGTGCTAAGCCTGGAAATGAGGGGGACACCTGGCAGGTGTCTTTGAGTTTAAGAACTCTGACAAAGAAAAGTGCAGTTCTGGGGAAGTGCCAATCACAGGCCTATGGCCCATATTACAAGTTGCAAAAGGCCACAATGTGGAATGGGGATGTCAATGCATCACAGCAGCCACAATGGGCTGGGCTGCCACGGTGGTGCGTTCCTCGTTTCCTGAGGTTGTTAGACAGACAGGGAAGCTCTGCCTTCCAGGAATTTTGTAGGGTTCATAGATCTGGTATGGGCTGGTTGGGTCCCGAGGGCCTATTAGCCTATTAATCTCCCTTTTAGCATCTGTGCATTGTCTGCTCACAGGGGACCACACGCTGGATGAGGATTCCTGTCTCTGAAACATGCCCCAGCCTTTTGAAAGGAGACCATCCAAGACCCAATTCTTTCTTCCTCCTCCTGAGCAGTGTACCAGCGGATGCTGCAGACCCCATAATAAACCAAGCTTCTGTCAAGGAACTTGGCAATATCGGGGTCTCTCGATCATCCTTTCAGCCAATTTCATTGCCAAGCCGAATCAGGTCTCTCCCTGGCGCCTGCAGAGCTGCCTCACTAACCTTGCCGGGCAAGGAACCACATCAAAAACTTGCCATGTTCCAATGGCTTTCTCCCAACGACGCTAAGTTGGGCCGTGCTCCCAGCGCACATGAGAGGTGTCATTAAATATCATGACAGGATGTGAGCAAACCATCAGGGGCCTTCGGCGATCAAAGAAGCGCAACACAGTTGAAAAGCAGCTCTTTAATAGGGAGGCAGGAGCAGGAAGTTCCCCTTTGTTAACAGCAGCCCTAATGACTTCTCCATGCTTCCCTCATAAAGGCTGCCTAATTACGTCACATATGTCTGCACCTACATTCAAGGCCCCCCTCAGTCTGGGTCCCCTACTGTCAACCAGGCAGCCCTTGAGGTCATAAAATCCAGGGGAGCCGATGCCAGAGAGCTGGTTGTTATAGCTGGGTTTTCTGGCCTTGGACCGACACACAAGCCCTCATTATGTTTTAGCAGTGAATTGGGGGGGGGGGGGGAGTGAAGAATTAACGGTCCTTGCTTGCTCAAATGCATCTCTGTTTGTATCCTCTTCTTTTAATCCTACGGGACCATCACAGTGGTATATAGGATTAAAGGTGGCATCTCGTTTACTGAGAGCTAAAGAGATCCAAACTGTATCTCAGCAGAGGGCAAACTGTACATCCAATTTTTCAGCTCCGCCTGTATCAAGACTACAATTAATTGGGCTCCTGGCAGTCTCACAGATGCCACGAGAGTCCCTGAAGGCAACCACATGGCCAGAACAGCCACAGCACACCCTCAAACCTCCATCTCCTGGGTCCCCACAAAACACCCACTCTGGCCCACACCTGTGACAATTGGTCTCATCCTTGCCCTAGGATTTATCTCATCTCCCATGCATTCATCTCTCCTCAACTGGATCCAGAGCCACTCATAGGTTTAGTTTGGTTTGAACTGATTTTCGTACACCTCTTTAGGCTCTAATGGGGGTTACACAAATAGAAGATCAGAAATGGATGGATGGAGGGAGGGATGGATGGATGGATGGATGGACAGGTGGTTGAGAGCTGTCAGAAATGGGCACTGCCATCTTCTAAGTCATTAATTATCATTCTAAGATGTGAATCTGTGACTCCCCCAGTGGGTCGTGTGGCTGTTTGGATGACATCTTAGTTCAGAGGAGTCCTCGCCTTGGGTTAATTTCTATCACGGGGAAACTTTTCTCCTGCAGAACTTCATGAATATTCCAACACCACAAATCTGAACTCTACCCTTTAGAAAGGACACATGAAAAACCTCCCTGGTAGAACTTTTTTTACTCTTTTAGACTCTACTTCTTTGGGCACCCACGTGTCCCACGGCCACACCTTGGCACAGCCCCCCAGGACTCAGCACCCTGGCTTTGGGAGCGGCGCTCCGTGAGGGGCAGTGTGGCAGAGTGGGCAGCAGCTACATCAGCTTTTCAGATCTGCCTCTGCTTCTTTCCAGTTCCGGAGCTTCGGGTGGAACACGTGAGAGTCTGGGTGTCCGCCACAAACTCTCCTCACTCTGCTGTCGTGACGTTTTAACGAGATAATGCGTGCGCACCCAGCATGGAGAAATTTCTCAGTAAACAGCCACGATTATTCCAAGCGCCAGTGGAACAGCCTGATCTTCAGGATCTGCCATGAGGAAAATGGGTGCCACCTACAACAAACACACCCGAAGTACAAAAGCTTCCCACTGAAAACTACACACACAACGCATCCACGTACACAGTATTGTACACCAGCTCGCCAGCACCCAGGCTGTCGTGAGCACATTCAAGAACCTCTCAGAGACAGGGTGTCAAGAGGATCCCATCGCCAAGCCAAAATGGTTCTGATTTATGGCAGCTTCACACACACACACACACACACAGTCATGAAAGCCGTCATTTATGTTCCCTTAGGGGAAGGTGGGTAAACCCTACTCCATCCCTCCCCAGCAATGAGGCAACCTCACAGAGAGGGAACATAAAGCCTGGCACTGCTAGTTCTTATTGTGTGTGACTCTGCCTTAGTTTTCTCACCTGTGAAATGGGATCACCAACACCATGCTTAGCTGTATAGTTCAGCGCTAACACAAAAAAAAGCACTCCATCAGTGTTTCCTGAACTGTTGCTGGTCCCTGGCAGCTAAAGGCATGTTTGTTGGCATTCTGTAGGATTCTAAGACTTAAGTCTGTTCCAACATCTGCAAAGCTGTTAAAACTCCAGCTTCTTCGTGGTAACATTGTGGGTTGATGCGCTTGGGGTGGGGGTTGTGAAAATGAAGCAATAAGAGTCCAGAAACATCTGATGTTCGAATTTGCTCCTGAGAAGAGCCCCGTTTAGGATTTTGCTTGTTGTGTTTGACAGGTTACAGTCGTTAGGCAATCACATAGTCTCCCCGGTATGTGGTCCATTTGGGAACAATAAAAGAACTCGGAGAGCCAGAACCTGCTCCAAGAAGAGCATTTTCAGTTTCTCCTTTGAAGCCAACACTAGATTGTTGGCACTGGAACTAACGGCTGTCTTGGTCTGGAACTATGTTTTATCTCGAGATGCAAATTTGTCATGCAAGCCCACATCCAACTCTTGCACATGGGGGCAGCTCTGTCCTGCACATGGGGGCAGCTCGGTCCTGCACATGGGGGCAGCTCGGTCCTGTGCTACTCCAATGCTGCACCCACAAGCAGCCCCCAGAGTCCCCTCCTGCTGCTGACTCCCTCTGCAGCCCTGCTTCCTCCTCAGCCGCCGACGGGAGAGTTTGGAGTCGCTTCTCCTCGGGAAGCCTGATCAAACTCCGGCCTTGACCACTATCAACAATCAGCAAAGAACTCCATGGGCATTTAAACCAACTTCTCCCCAGTGCAAGAATTCCTCTCACTGCTACTCCAGTGACTTCATCTATTTCCACAGAACTCATGTCTTTGCAACCAGGACCATCCCATCACGAAGCAGCTGTAATTGGAGAATATTTTCTGACACTGAGTCAGAATATGCACCATACAGTTCCTACTTAGGTTTAGGTCCTACTAGGCCAAGGTCAGCCTCAGGCAGACCAATCCATAGGCCAGTTCTGCTCTCTAGAATACCAAGAAAATACAACAAATTAATGTCTCAAAGGATTAAATGATATTGAACTTAACACAAAGCCAAATGTTTTCATTTTGAGTATAAAAAAGCAAGTCACAAAGTTCTTACAGCTCTCCTCCTCCCTTTCCTTTCTTCTCCCCTTTTAAAAACATATTTATTAGCTTTCTTGCATATTTCCTCTCTGTACCTGCTCCTCTTGTGACTTTTCTCTAGCCTTCATCAAAGTACTATCAAGCCCAAGTGAGGCAGGCTCTCTGGAGGAGGCAGCCACAGGCTGGTGTCAGGATCACACCCCAGGGGTGCAGGAGTCGGAGGGCAAAAAATTGACCACATCAAGCAGAATGACATCATAGGAGCCAGGTTTCTCACACTCGAAAGGGGAGGTACAAAGGCAGAAAGAGAGAAAAACTACACAGTAGCCCAGGATGTTGAATTGGAACTGGAAACATAGATGTGAACTCAAGGTTGCAATACACAGCAATAGACTATATCTGTAGTATATGAAGTACGGATGTCAATTTCTGTATATTATATTATACCACTTATCATTTCCTAGCCCTGGCCATTGATACAGCCTGAAAGCAGTCACATCCCAGAAGCAATGAGAACCTTTAGCACCCAAATCTTACCTTCTAAACCTAAGTCTCCATAGTTGATTCCAGAGCTAGGGCAGGGAAAGGAGATGATCCAGGAACATCTTGTTCCATCTTGCTGCCAAGAAGTAAACAAGTGCACAAAGAATGAGAGAGACACATCAAAAGGGGAGAGGAGCCAATTTGGGTGGGCTCCCACGGGCCAAATCTGGAAATATTAAAGCACCAAAATAAATCATGATAGTAACAGATTGTAGCCATTGGCATAATAGAAGCCCATAAATCTACACACAAATATCAATTTTTAAATGAATAAATGTGTAGGGAGAAGGAATGCTTTTCTTTGCATTAGAAGGAGTCATGCCATGAGCCATTCACCATGTGCTAATCACCATAGTAACAATTACTTCAGGTCAAAAGCATCAAGGGATGCTAGAACTAGTGGCTGAAAGTGGAATGAGGACAGGGATTTCACAGTATCACAGTCTTGCTCTTCCACAAGTCACTCGTGAGACCTCATTGGGCGAGACCAGCATTAAGCTCTCGTGAGAACAAAGCTCCCAGGAGCTAACTGCCTTTCATCGGACCCCACCCCTTGTAGATTCCATCATCTCAAGATCGCCACCTTGAGGATCACACCTCCAGCATGGAACCCAGGGGGGCCAAACCACATCCAAACCACAGCAAAGCTAGAAGCATTCAGACAAACACTCAACGCCCTAAACTCTGAGTGTTCTTAAACAAGCACCCTCTCTACACACCCATCCAGACTCCCCCAGGAGCCCCACGGTGCTGTGGAGGCAGAGACCTAGGAGACCAGATGGCTCCATTTTCACTGAGACCAGGGAAGAACAGAATACAAGGAAGCATTTTTTCCCTTTGCAAATCACTTTTTCTATTTTCCTCTTTGTACAGATATTCAACTGATCCCCTGGGTTAGCACCCACAGCTGGCCCCGGCCCTGGCCCTTGGCCACTGCCACCTGTGACATGGGGAGAGAAAGGGGTGAGGGGGTGGAGAGGAAGGGCTGCTTGCCAAATGGGGTGACCAGAGCTGAACCCCCACAGCCCAGAGTCACCACGGAGGAACTGACCCCAGGTGGCTGTCAGCTCACCACGGACAGGCGTCACCAGCGCTTCAGAGAAGGAAAGGCCTTATGAAACTTTCAAGTCCGCAACAGATGTGTACAGGCATAAATATTCAAAAGAGCCCATCTGTTAGGTAAACCGTCTTTCCGTGTAGGAACGCAGGCCCGTGCGTCGGGGAGACCCCGTTGCTGGGAGAGCCCAGGGGTGGGGGGAAATCCTGCAAGCAGATGCTCTTGGTGTTCAAAACAAAAGGGGCCCGAGCGGGAAAGGAAACTCAAGACAACACCAAGGCAGCGTGGGATCTCACTGCTCTGCCAATCAGGGCCTCTGCAGGAGCCGAGCCCCCAGAAGAGAGGGTGGGCAGGGGGATCAAGAAAAAGCAACCGATTGGCGCCCCTGGCAAACACCCTCGAGATTCTGGTTCGAGATGTTGAGGTTCTCCCTGTACCCCACTACAGGATGCTCCTCTTCCCCCGGTCAGGTCAGGCCTCAGACAAGCACCTCCCCACTCAGGCCCAGGCCTCCACATCTGAAAAACCCAGTTCCTGGGTCCTCACTTCGTGCTGGCTCTCCCAGGAGCACTGTGGGGTGGAAAGAAACAATGAGGATGGATATCTTAACGCTTTGCAGCCTACTACAGGAAATGGCTCATTGACTATTCCCAGCAAACCTCTGAGGAAGAGACTCCTACTATGCCCATTTTGCAGATGGGGAACTGAGGCTCAGAAAGAATGAGTGGCTTCTCCAAGGTTGTCAGGGCTGGCAAGTACTGGGCCAAGGTTCAGGCTCAGGCAGATGGAGATCTGAAGATCCATAGGCTGAGCAAGGAACTATCTTGCTCCCACAATACAAAAGCACAAAGGCAGGAGACCACTTCCTGCCAGACGTGGGATCCCATACAAGTGCAGGAAAGTGAGAGAGACAATGAAGACTGCTTGGGAATCCTGCACTGCCCCTTGGTCGTGACGGGTTGCAGGGCAGGTAAGAGCTCAGACTCACCTTCCAAGATAATAGCCTAAAGTCCACAGTGTCGTGCCCTCCCTGGCTGCCCGTTCTGAGTGCCCCCTCCTTCTAACGTGGAGCAACCCTGCTGATCCATACCCTTCGTCCAGAGTACACCCCCACCTCCTTGTTTGGCCACTGTCTCCCCAGCAGGCTCATCTTTCCCAAGCACCTGCCCAGCAATCTCCCTCCTCCTTGGAAGTCTTCTCCTCTGCTTGCTGCCAGGGACTGTGGCTTGGGTATCACTAAGATATTCAGGGTTTAATTACACACACTCACAGACACACACACACACTCCTCTGCTCCAGCCACACTCGGCTTCTCACTCTCCTACAAGATGCCTTATAATAGTCATCTCTATTTGGGTCAAAGAAGACTTTTCTCCTATATTATAAAATTCTGACCAAAATAGGTTTAAGCCAAACACAAATTAAGAAGGGAATGTATTGGCTCAAGTAACTGAGTTGTTCCCTGGAAAGTCTTAGGGGAAGCAGTACAGCTGGATCCAAATGCATCCAACTGTATGCATCCAGACAGGTGCTCAGGATGTCGTAGCAAGATGTCCAACTGCTGCTTCACCCTGCACCCACCAGAGAGCAGGGTCCTCCTACCAGTTCACGCTGACTGGGTAAGGCACCCTGTCTGAGTCACTTGCTACAGCCCAGGGACAGAGTGGTCTCATCAGCCAACACTGTGTCATGGACCCACACGGAGCCCTGCAGGGAGGGACATAGGGAGCAATGCCCCCTATATGCACTGACAGCGAGTGGTTTCCTCAAAGGAGTTCTGAGTGCTCCTACCAGATGGAACACTGTGAATGAATACCTAATGGACAGACCCCACAGCATTACCCACAGCCACATGTGACATCCTCGGAGTCAGTCCACTTACTGAGCGCTTACTATGTGCCCAGGGTTAAGCTAACGAGTCCTACAGGCCCAGGCTCATTACACAGTCAGTGCTTTATAACCTGTGGTTACTGGCGACAAGAACTGCTCTATTATCTTCATCATCTGTATAGAAGGGGAAACCTGGCTGAGAGAGATAAAGTCCCTTGTCTCAGGCCACACAGCTTTCAGAAACTGGCAATGAGAATCTTCAAAGCCTACTGATACCTACTTCCCTTCCTAGTCTACCTGGGATACTGATCGAGACCCAACTCAGGTAGCCTATAAAGGGTCGTTTCTACCTGTTTTACTCAGCCCTCCCTTACGGCACCTGAACCCCATATTGTAACACTATTTTTTTCCATTCTTTGATGTAAACGCTTTTTACATCTCAAAGTTTCTGAAGTTAAGGCTCAACAACCATTGCCTATAATCAAGGTGGCAGCGCTTCTTTTATCTCCCAAAACTTTTAAGTTAATATCACATCTTATAATCAACCCACATTATAATCAAGGAAATGCGGGACGTGTTTCCAGGTCTAAGCTGTGAGCTCCCCAGTTATTCATTTTGTGTCCTAAACCCTTAGCTCAACATCTTTTTTACATTGTGTGTGGATTGACCCAAGTGGTATTATTCAAAGAGAGGTGCCTTTAATGTTCATTTACTCTGCAAGTACTTTGAGCACCTATTATGTGACAGGCATTGCAGAGGAGCTAGGGAGATAACGTCAAACAAACCTGCTCTCAGGCCAGAGTTACAATGAGGATCAGGAGGTTGTAGAAGATGAGAGTGGTTAAATGTAAGTATGCCAAGGTCTTGAAACACACGCTGAGGAGTTTAGATTAAAGGTGGGAGGCAAATAGGAGCCCCTGCAGATTTCTGAATGGACAGATGACAAAATCGAAATCACACGCCCAGAAAATTAGCCGAGCTGTTGGGTGCAGAATACACCAGGAGGGGCGAGGTTGCAGGTGGAAATGCCGGCTAGGAAGGAGGCTGCTGCAGAATCAGCGTGTGAGGCAGTAAGAGCCTGGGCTCCACGGGCGTGCTGACTACATAAGTGGCTGGGGAAGGGCAGATCCCAGAGAGAAATGGCCAGCCTGTTCCGAAAGGGGCAGGCTGAGAGGAAGCAGCCAAAGGAGACTCCCAGGTTGAAGGCTTAGGAGGCCCCGGGGAAGGAAAGAGGGAGAGATGCTTAGGGAGCCAGGTGTCCTTGGGAGACCAGGTTGGAGCAAGAAGGAGAAGGTCTGAGCCAGAGACGAAGATAACATGAACCACGTGCACCCAGGGCTGGGACTAGACATGAGCCTACGTCTCCGGAGACCAGAGCAAACCCTTCTCCCACCTGGGCTGGAAGGGCAGCTCTGCATCTTCTTTCCAACTCCAGATGGCAGGAAGGATGCTCTCACTACTGACATCCTTGTCACAGGTTGAGTTGACAATTAGGCAGGAGACCGAGGCTAGGAAACGGCTAATTGACATAACCCCGAGTCACTGCAGAAACAAGATCATCAGTAGCAACTCATTAGGCAGCAAAGCAAGAGGCACAGAGCCTGGAGAGCGACGGAGCCGAGGACTCAGGCTCCAGCTCTTCGTGGAAGTTTATTGGCCCCTATTGTCACACTCTGGGAAACGCACAAAACATCTCCAGTGTCTACGCGATGTTTTTCCCACGCTCTACTGCATTTTATGGGGATGGAGGTTAGGCTACAGTGGTATTTTTTAATTTGGTGTTTCTTAGGACATACGCCTTCCAGATGTTGGAACTAAGGAGGGAAGGAGTGAAAAACACCTATACGATACCTGGTACCCAGTAAGTCCTCCATAAATGCTAAGCTGTGGTGATGCATTTAGCTCTGTGAGAGATGAGAGAAACGTAAACACTGGTACCTGTGCTCAGTAAGACACATGCAAGTAATAAAGCTTATCACAAAGAGCTGTGGATATCCCTCCAGCCGTGATGTTTCCAACAGGAACAAAATCCCACATCGCTACCCCTCTGGGCTGGACCTTTCCTGCTAAATGCTCAACATGGTGCAGTGACTGCCTGGAATTAACATCTTCCAAGCTTCCAGCTTCCCGGCATCTGAGACCAGACAGAGCTGACCTTTCTCCTCCCTCGCTCTTGCCGACCCAGGCAAGCACAGTGGCTTCCTCTGAGAGAGAGTGGACGCACTGAGTCTTTGTGCATGGGAATGTGAAATGGTGCAGCTGCTGGGGAAAGCAGGACAGTGGTTCCGCAAAAATTTAAACAGAGAATCACCGTTTGATCTAGCAAGTCCGATTCTAGGCATATGTCCCAGAGAACTGGACACGGGTAAATAGATATTTAGTAGTCTGTGCTCATAGCCGCAGCAGTCACAACAGCCAAAGAGTAGGAGCAATCCAAATGCCCATGGTGGATGACTGGACCAATAATAGGTGTGATATACACACAATGGGATACTCTCTAGTCTTCAAAAAGCAGGGAAATCTCATATGCTACAACATGGGTGAGCCTTCACGACATCACACTAAGGGAAATAAGCCGGTCACAAAAGGACAAGTGGCTCCACTAACACGGGGCCCCTCGGGCAGACAGATTCAGAGGAACACAAGGTAGCATGACAGCTGCGAGAAGCTGGGAGAGGGGAGAGAAAGATGTGGAGTTCCAGTGTGGGGAAGATGAAAAAGTTCCGGAGACAGACAGCGGTGCGGTTGTACAACAATGTGAAAGTGTGTGATACCACCGAAACACACACATAAAAATGGAAAACTTCGTGTTATGTGTGTTTTACCATCATAAGAAAAAAAGATGTTAATAAATAGGCAGGAGTAGAGGCATTTACAAGAGCCAAAATCGTTGTGTCCAATTTAGTAGCAGGAATGGGGGACTGGAGGAAAAGCTGCCCTCTCTCCGGTGTTTCAACTTTACAAGGCAATTTCAGAGGCACCACAAACCTTCGGGGGCCTCTCCTCCAACCTCTGCCCACATCCAGAATGCCCTGTGTGCACGTCTCTCCCCAGGGCGGCTGCCCAGCCCCTGCGGGACCGCTGCCTGGGCCACTGTGCTCCCTCCGCCGTTCAGCTTTCCAACAGTCCTCCTTGGTGACAGTCCTCCCTGGCCATCCCCTTTCCTTCCCACACTGCTCACCCTTCCCTTAATCATCCCTGGGAGGAAACTAATTAGTCCAGCCCCCCTCTGCTGTTTGCCCACAAAAAGGAGAGTCTCCGACCATTTTACAGGCGATGTGACTAGACCGGGAGGCACCTGCTTTTCTTTATGCTCTCTTAAAGTGGGGACACCCGGGGAGCCCCTGGGTCAGCCAGACTGCAGAAGCTGGGAGAGGGCGAGGTGCAGAAATTTGCCTCTGGCTTGTGGCTCAACAGCAGTGTGGATTCGACCTCAGGGAACGGCCTTGGCTATCCGCTTAGGTGGCTTTGAGAGAAGACTGACAGAGGAAGCAGAACATTCCCGAAACACGGGCCTGCCCGTGGCATCAGGAGTTCAGCCAAGGAAAAAAGCAAAAACACTTGGCCAGAGAGAGGCTGCAACGGCCTCCATCAGCCCCTTCAGGAGCAAGACAAAGGCCATGCCTATGTACCGAGGGCACCCGTGCTCCTGACGCCAGGGAGGACACTGCAGATGAAGAAGCAGGCCTCCCAGGACAGGCCCCAGACACAGCACCTCCCAGAGGCATCCAGCTGTGGTCACCACAACTAGCTGCTTTCATGCAGCTCAGATACAGGAAGGCACGGCACCTTACAGAACCATCGGCTTGGGGCGCGAGCACCTGCTCTGAGCTCACCACAGACAAATCCTAGCATGTCCAGGGCATCCACTTTGTTCCCACTCTGGGCTCACAAGCAACAGAGCTGAATGGTCAGGAGATTCACACGAGCCTGGCCTGGAAGAACCCTGGAAGAGCCCTGGCCCCGCCCCCAAAGGCAATGACTCCCACCCTCTCACTTTGTCAGGGAAGCCCTGAGAGGGGGTGCCCAGGCTCAGTCAGCGAGGAGCAGAGGGGAACTGTGCCCCGGCCCAGCGGGGTGGGCCACGAACATCTGCCTGCACAGCTCCTCTGCAACCACCCAGCGACAGCTCTTTAAAGTCCCTGCACATCTGTTGCTTCTTCAAGGATAAAAGCCAAGAATTAACCCCGGCTCCTATGCCCTGACCAGGGGCTGAATGCGTGCTCAGAGCTCAGTGAATTCCTTCTAAATGAGGGCCCGGGAAGGACACAGACAAGGACTGGGGTTCCTACTCCAGAGGGGAAGGACAAAGCCCACAGAAGCTCCCCCAGATTCAGCAAGGGCACGAGGAGTTGGAAGAGTTTTGAGATCCATCAGATCTTCTTTCGCTGCCCTGTGATGATGGTAGAGTAGATAAAAGCCATATCCATAGGTGCCCACCTTCTCCCTGGCACCATGTTTAGAGCCAGGCCCCATGCAAGGTCGCCACACTGTGGCTCTGCAATACACCAACCTTTCTCCCTCTCTGCGCGCCTGCTCTCGCCATCACACACTTCCACAACTGAACAGCCTTCCCGGCTACTCTTATTCTGACCTCCCACTTATTGCATGAAGCAAGGCAGAAGTCCTCCTCTCTCTCTCTCCCCTACCACCCACCTGGGAGACCCGGATGGATAGAGTTCCAGGCTCCTGGCTTCAGCCTAGCCCAGGCTGGCCATTGTGCCCATTTGAGGAGTAAACCAGTGGATAAAAGACATCTCTCTCTCTCTTTCTCTAACTCTGCCTTTCAAATAAGTAAATAAATATCTTCTAAAAACAAGAGAAATATGAAGTGCCATGTTTTGTAATAGAGCCCACCTCTAGTGATCACATAAGACATGTTTTTTGTTTTTTGCTTGTTTGTTTGTTTGTTTTTGACAGGCAGAGCAGAGCGGACAGTGAGAGAGAGAGACAGAGAGAAAGGTCTTCCTTTGTCGTTGGTTCACCCTCCAATGGCCGCCGTGGCCGGCGCGCTGCGGCCAGTGCATTGAGCTGATCCGAAGGCAGGACCAGGTGCTTCTTCTGGTCTCCCATGGGGTGCAGGACCCAAGCACTTGGGCCATCCTCCACTGTACTCCTGGGCCACAGCAGAGAGCTGGCCTGGAAGAGGGGCAACTGGGACAGAATCCGGCACCCCGACCGGGACTAGAACCCGGTGTGCCGGCGCTGCAAGGCGGAGGATTAGCCTAGTGAGCCACGGCGCCAACTATAAGACATGTTTAGACACTTTTTTTCCTCTAGCTTGGCTCTCCTTTTCTCTTCCCTCCCTTCTAATTTCTGCAGCTACTTACACGACTCTGTGGCATAAATTTGAGCATCTATCTCAAATCAAGTTCGTAAGCCAAGATGTAAAATATACATAAATAAATTCAATGCATGTCCCAAACATTAAGAAAATACAACGTTTTATAATGTGTGTATGGGCAGGGAAAGCAAAGGGAAGGGAAGGTAGAAAAGGGAGAGGAGGAGAGATGGAAAAATAAGGAGTCAGAAGGCAGAGAGGAAAGGAAATGAAGACCAGAAAGGCTGGGGCGATGGGGACCAGGTGTAGTGCACCTGCACACACACACACACACACACACCCAGCAGCCAGCACAGGAGTGCATGCACAGGCACACATAGTGCCGTGCTGGCTAAACTTCTCCCTCCCCCAGCTGGCTCTCTGCACCTAACAATCAGAACTGCTATTAATTATTGAAGGCCTTCCAATGGTGACAGGTGCTGTGCATGTATTATTTACATTCCTTACAAGAGCTGTCTGAAGTAGGAATTTACCTATGAAGAAATTGGGGCCCAGAGGCAGTACATGACTGCTCAGGTAACACCGCAGTGGAGGTGGGCAGTCTTCCTGGGTCCAGCAGCCACTGCCCTTTCCTCAGTAACAAACCTCGCGTTATCTTTGGGAACGCCCTCCTGGCCCATCCATGCCCTGGCCACCAACACTGATTCAGGGGCAAAGACGTGAACCCATCAGGTCAGTCTATACTCTGAGAATTTGGTGCAAAATCTCAAAAAAGAAAAATTCTTTCCATGGGATCGAATGAAGTACAAACAGGAGCTAAGTGGAGGGGAGGGAGAAAGAGACTCAGGCAGAGACAAGCCTTATGCCCCCTTGAGGTCTCAGGTGCAGCAATGGCTGTACTTCCCAGGTTGGGAGCCACCAACTTTCTCAGTTTCATTCCTGTGGGTGAGCAGCTGATGCAGACCTGGCCCATCTGGCCACAAAGTGTCTGCTCTCCCACTTCCAATGCATGGTGAGCCCTCATCGCACGAGACCCCCACGCACCTCACTGCTGCCTCCCACTACTCCAACATCTGCCACTTCCAACTCAACCCCTGGAAAATGCTATCCCTAAGAAGAATGAAGAGTTATCAACCAAGGGCCTGGCACAGCTCCATCATGGGACTGACACATTAATGGGGAACCTGCACCAGGTGCGTGGACCCATAATTGCACTTGCTGATTATAGCAGGAAAGGCAGGGTGCTGAAAAGAGCATTTAGACAACTTGTCTCAAAGAATTAAAACAAGACAAGGGTTAGAGCCAACTCAGAGACCTAGGCACCCCACCTCTCACAGAGATCTCTCAAGAGGGGAAAAGCCAACATGATCTGACTCTAATACTGTGGCATAGTTTAAAACAGGGACAAAAATCTAAGCCCAGGATCTAGGGCTTGGTGAGAGTTATCAGATCCCCTTGCCAGCATCCTTTGACCTTTGAGTGCCAGCCTTTGTTTGGATTATCCCAGAAACCCAAGAAGCATAGCCTAATAAGACAGGGCATTCCATCACGGAGAAGCTCTCTGATTATTAGCAAATTCTTTCTCAAATGATGAAAATGAAACGGGTTCATGTAGGAGAAAAGGCAAGAGAGGAAAAAATGAGAAATCCACACAGGTAGGGTGCTGGGGTAAACATTGAGTTTAGAATCAGAATGGAGATGAGGAGTGGGAGACAGAGAAAATATCAGAGACCAGGCAGCTTAAGGATGCTTACTGCCCAGCGCAAGTACATTTACTTCCTTTGACCTTCTTCCCAGAGTAACGTTTTCATTTAATTGTTGTTGGTTGTTGAACTGTGTTCCCCAGAGTGCAGTCCTCTGCCAAGGCTAGACCACCGGAGACTCAATTTGGGGCTGAGTTATAATCACATGAATCTCAGATACACTTCCTTGTGAATCCCACCCAGTTTATAAGGGAAGGAGCAGAAGCATGAAAACATAGAACCAGTAGGAGCCAGATGCATAGGATGAAGACGGTTATAAAAGAGAATGAAACGGGGCCAAAACTGTGGTACAGTGGGTTAACGCCCTGGCCCATATGGGCGCCGGTTCTGGTCCTGCTCCTCTTCCGGTCCAGCTCTCTGCTATGGCCTGGGATAGCAGTGAAAAATGGCCCAAGTCCTTGGGCCCCTGCACCCATGTGGGAGACCTGGAAGAAGCTCCTGGCTCCTGACTTCAGATCAGCACAGCTCCAGCTGTTGTGGCCATCTGTAGAGTGAACCAGAGGATGGAAGACCTCTCTGTCTATACCTTTCTAACTTTGTCTTTCAAATAAATAAAATAAATCTTTTAAAAAAAGAGAATGAAACGAAGTTTCTATTGGTAGAGTCTGTGGTCAGAAAGGGATTAGCTAGAAGAATGCTCAATTTGATGGTGAATCACCCTAATTCGTTAAATTGCCTAAGGATACCACCAGCTGCAGCAACAGCAGGTTGAATCAAGTGAAGAGGCAAGCCATGGAGATGGGAACTCATCCAGGTCATTAGGGTATGAATCTGTCAGGGTCAGCCATTACAAGCAATAGAAGCTAACTTGGTGGATTAAATAGAAAAGGAGTTCATTAAAAAGATATTGAGGAGCTAAGAAATCTTTGAGTCGACTGGGAAAATAGCTCGACTAAGTTTAAAAAAAAAACTCATTATTTATTTTATTTGAAAGGCAGAGTTACAGAGAGAGAGGGAAAGACACAGAGAAAGAGATCTTTCATTTGCTGGTTCACTCCCCAGATGGCTGCAACAGCCAGGGCTGAGCCAGGCCAAAGCCAGGAGCTTCATCCAAGTCTCACACATGGGTGCAGGGGCCCAAGTACTTGTGCATCTTCTGCTGCTTTCCCAGGCACATTAGCAGAGAGCTGGATGGGAAGTGGGGCAGCCGGGTCTCAAATCGGTACACATAGGGGATGCAGGCATCATAGGCAATGGCTTAATCCATGACACCATAGTGCCAACCCCTGGACTAAGCTTTTTAAAATGTCATTTAGAGGCAGGCATTGTGGCACAGGAAAGGCTAAGCAGTAGCTTGGGATGCTGCATCCTATACCGAGGTACCAGTTCGATTTCTAATTACTCTGCACTTCTGGTCCAGCTCCCTGCTGATGCACCTGGGAAGCAGAGGATGATGGCTCAGGCACTTGAGTCCCTGCCACCTATCTGGGAGACCGGGGTGGAATTCTTAGCTCCTGGCTTTGGTCTGACCTAGCCCTGGTTGTTGTGGGTATTTGGGGAGTGAGCCAGCAGATAAAAGTGTTTCTCTCTCTCTCTCTCTCTCTCTCTCTCTCTTTCGACCTCTATCTCTACTTCTATCTCTTGCTCTGCCTTTTGAATAATAAATATTTTCTAAAAATAACACTGAACACCCTGCATCACAACACGGACGTGTCAAAAAGCAAAGCCTGCACCCACCACACTACTGGCACCAAGCCTTAGTGCGTGCACTGAGGCAACAGACAGGAGGCTCCTGCACCAGCACCCACTGCAGGGAGAACACCACTCGCTTCTGCTCCACAGGTCTGACTTGCAGCCACCACTACCCTCAACAGTCACGTGCCTTTACTGCCACTTTCCCAGATGAACAGAACCCTTGTGAGCCCGGATCCTCGTGTTGCTCACCTCCGAGCCCACCTGCTTTTGCAGTCTCTAATGGGTGCAATTGAGGTCACTTATCCTGGCTACCGAGGACATATGGAAATCACATTTCCGGCTTCTGCCTCGAACGAATGGGGCTCTCTACTAGCTGGTTTGGGCTCCTGGGACACAGTGTCGCAGACAAGGGGACTGAGAAAGAGGAATTTCTCATGGTTCTGGAGGCTGGGTATGTGAGAGCAGTGTGTCTTCAAAGCTGGCTGTGTCTTGGACCTCTCGCCTCGATCTGAACACGGCCAGCCTCGCCCTGGGACTGCACATGGTTTTGGGGGTTAATGACATGTATCAACTCGATTGGGTCACCAGGTGCCCAGATAGTTGGCTACACATTATTTTGGGGTGTATGTATGAGGGTGTTCTGAATGAGATTAGCATTTGAATCCATGGACTGAGGAAAACAAGATGGCCCTCCCCACAGTAGGTGGACATCATTTCCTCTGTCGAGGGCCTGAGTAGAGCAAAAGTCCAAGGAAGGCAGACTTTTTGTCTCCTCTGTTGATTCAGAGCATTGGTTATCTGCTGCCTTTGGACAGAGGCCAACACCAGCAGCCCCGCCCTGGTTCTCAGGCTTTCAAGACTCAAAATAAACCACACCACGGACTCACCTGTGTCTGCAATCGTGCGAGCCAATTCCTATAGTAAATATGTATGTGTGTGCAAAAGAAATAGCAAAGATACATGTACAAGGCTTACTATTGGAACATTGTCTGGAATATTTTAAATGTTTGGTAATAGAAGAATGCTTGATGAATTGTGAATATTTATAATATGAAATATTTAAAAGGATGAGATAGAACTTTTTCCACAGAAAGCCTCCTAAGATATGTTGTTGAGTTGGAAAGGGAGGGAGGAGAGAGAGAGAAAGCGAGCAAGCTCATAGAATAATATATATAGTATGATTCCATTTACGTGAACAGAAATAAACTATTTGGGGGCAGGCATTTAGTGCAGCAGCTTAAGTTGCCATTCCAACTGGAGTGCCTGGTTCGAGTCCCAGTTCCTCAGCTTTGGATCCAGCTTCCTGCTAGCGCACATCCTGAGAGGCAGCAGACTGAGGGCTCAAGTATTTAGGCTCCTGCCACTTAGGTCGGAGATGCAAACTGAGTTCTAGGCTCCTGGCTTCAGGTTGGCCCAGCTCTAGCCATTGCAGGTATTTGGGGAGTAAAGCATCAGGTAGAAGCTCTTCTCTCTCTGCCTGTCTCCCTGTCTGTCTTTCATATAAAAGGAAAATAAGTAAACTAAAAAGGTTTTGTCAACAAAAAATAAACCATCTACACGTGTATGTGTATAAACACAGAGCACATGAAAACCCAGGGTTCCCAGGGAAGGGGAGGAGAACCTTGCAGAGGGAAGGTATTGAATGGGAACTCTTCTTTTTCATCCTATGCTTCTGTTTGAATTGTCTACGGTGACCATGGGTTACCACTGCAACTCAAAGAGAAGACTAATTGGCTGATTTAGATATCACCCTGCCTCTGTCCATCCTCAGAACCACCGAACATGGGAGCCAAAAGGTCGCACAGCATCATCTACTCTGGGGCTTTCCCTAGGGTTCCACAGCAGAGCTAAATGTGGCCGAGACCACACGGGAACCCCCTGCAAGCTAGCTTGGGCTTTCAGCAGCTCTTATGGGGCAGTCTTCACCCCAAAGCTTCTCCGTCTAACCAGAAATATTCTGAACCTGCAAGGCACACTATTAAAAACAAATGCCATTTGAAACTAATTGTGTATACGGAAGAGGACTTTCTCATTGATGTACATATAAAATAATTTGCAGAATTAAATTTGGTGTTTGAGTCTATATGGTGAATACTCCAATAACCCAGATCTCAAATGTGTATATTCATTAAAGCATCCCCATTGTTCTTCAGGACTGGGTTTATAAATAAAATATGATTTATCTTATGTTAAGGTCTATATATGATTTGGGGTTCTTTTTTAATTTCCACAAAGAAAAAAAAAACACACTGTATTCTAATCTGTTTATCTCTCAGGTGAAGAAACTGAGCATAAGGAAAGATAAACAAGAGCCAAGACCCCACCATTCATGGGTCAGAGTCAGCCAGCCAGCCCTGGGCCTGAGCTTGGGAAGTAAGTACTCAGCAAAAACCTCCCCTTACTAGCATGTGCCAAGCTCTTTTACACACGTGTTTTTCTGATCTAAGATCACACAAGCTGGTGGAGAAGGGGCTGTGGTGCTGTCCCCTGATGAGAGAAATCAGGCTCCCAGGTAGAGTAACTCAGTCTCCAGAGGGAGACCTCTACCTATGACATCACTGGGTCAGATTGACACAGGGGATGGGTACATGGGGTAGTTGTCTCTAGACTCTATAATAAGCTCCTTAAAGGTGGGTACTGGAATTAAAAGATGAGTTTATCTTTGGTGCCAAAAGTTTATAAATCCATGAAGGTTTTTTATAATACATACTTTTCATGAGCTTTTCAAAGACTCCTCATACACTGTCATTTCCACAAAGCTGATAATAGGGCATAGGGTCATATGAAAAAAGATGCTCACTAATTATATCTGCAACACACAAAAAGCACCTCACCTTAAAGATCCCATCATCTGTTTTGTGTCTACACTGCATTCAGTGCAACAGACAAAAGACTGTAAAAATGCCCTGGAGTGCAACCCTAACCAGGGCTCCTGGTTCTACAAAATATGAACTTGGTTTAACTTAAACAGCAAGAGTGTTCATTGGAAGAAGACCCAGACATGGGGGATTACTAGGAAGCCTAGCACACATCAATGGAAGCCAAATAGGCAGAATAACATCCAAAATCATGTCTTGTCTTCAGAGTCAAATTCTTAAAAGCAAGCATCTGATTGACCCACTATGGACCACAAGCCCAAGCATAAACATCTAATTGGCTCAGCTGAAGCCACACATCCAAGCACTAATTTCTAAGAAGCTGGGAGAGAAATTTCTAGCCTCCTCTGGCTTCCACTGTAGGAGACAGGACTTGCCTTCCTTCATATATTAGTTATCTGTTGCTGTATAACAAATAACCCCAAAAGTCAACAGCTGAAAACAATAAACAGGCATTATTCTATTCAGTTTCTAAGAGCCAGGGCTTGGAGCTGCTTAGCTGGATGGGTTTGGCTGTCTGTCATGAAGTTGCAAACAAGATGTTGACCAAGGTCCTGGTCATCAGAAAGCTTGCCACAGGCTGAAGGATACACTTCCAATGTGGCTCACTCACCTGCCCAGCCAATTATATATAGGCAGGAGGCCTCCTCACACAGCCCTCTCCATCAGGCTCCTTAAGTACCTACCTCACATGGCAGCTGGCTTCCCCCAGAGCAAGGGATCCGAAGCAGAAGCCATAATGTCTTCTGTGACTCAGCCTTCATGACACACCATCATTTCTGCCATGAGCTATTGGTCACACAAATAGCCATGCTGCCATGTGGAAAGGAATTATGCATGGGAATGAAGACAGAGGACAAGGACCAGTGCTGACTCACTTGGAAGCTGGCTGCTACGTTTGGGCTTCCCCAGAACAAGAGAAGGTATTAAGAGTCAGTGCATCCGGCCTCAGAATCAACCCTTGGGGCATTTGGATCTGGCTAAAAGGCCCATGAGAGTCTCACAGGCATGGAAAGCCATGACACGGTGGCAAAAACAATCTAAATGAAAGATCCTGGTGAACAAGACCCCAGCGGGAGGAACAGGCCATCAAGGAGGGAGGTACCTTTCTCTGAAGGGAGGAAGGAACCTCCACTGTGATACGGCCTTGACTAAACAAGTTCAGAGTTGGTGAACTCAAAGGGCTTCCATAGCCTAGACAGCTCATGGCAAGAGCCTCGGGTGATTGTTGACGTCATAAATAAAAGTGCCAATTGTTAAATCAACAACGGGAGTCACTGGGTACAGGCTCCCCATGTAGGATCTGTCCTTAATGTGTTTTACTATGAAACTTAAAAACAACACTACTAGTCGAACAATACCCTATACCTTGTGCGGTTGTTGAGTGCAGCCTGTTGAAATCCTTGCTTAGTATATACTAAGTTGATCTTCTGTATATGAAGGTAATTGAAAATGAAAATCGATGAAGGGCGGGATGGGAGAGGGAGTGGGAGAGGGGAGGGAGGGAGGTTGGGGGGGGGAGCCACAACAATACAAAAGTTGCACTTTGTAAATTCACATTAAATAATAAAAATAAATTAATTGGGGGAAAAAAAGAGTCAGCACAGCCCACAGCTGTTGATGTCCATTGTAGGTGCCTCCTGGGTACAAAGCTTGCCATCTAGTATGTAGGTATAAATACTTGTACTTCTGGTGACATCATGCACCTCTCTGAGGTAGACTGAAAAAAAAAATGAAAATGGGATAGATAGCACCAAAGACAACTTCACAATTCTACTTGGACTTGACCCTAGAAATAACTCTTTGCACATAACAAAGCTGGGCTACAATGGAAAAACAAATGTTCCTACCCTGAGTGTGCTCTCAGGGTTCTTCGCTCCCCTGGCAATAATAATTCCACACTATCTGCTGAAAAGTGCTCAGACTTGCAGAATCAAACTCATTTGAGACCACTGCTTTCATGATAGACTTTGCCATATCTGGTTGCAAATGCAAGGGAGTAAAGATGCTTGAAAAGTTGGCCAGGCATAGGGCACAAAAGTAGAAAGCTTATTCCCCTTCTTTTCTCCCAGTTACTTTCTTCTTAGGCATGAAAACATCCAGCCCCATGCTCTGTAAACTCCACCAGTCAGCTTAACTCATTTCTGTATTTTTCCTCCTCCACAGGCCAAAATGGCTGCCCCTACACTTTCCTTTTATTCCAGTGATTCAAGAATTACATTCCTGTACACATTCCCAGAAGATAAAATAAATAGAAAAAAGCCCCACTTCTTATCTGTGACCCTATTCAAGACAATCAACATCATACTTGAAATGCTGAGCCAAGTGCTTAAGAGAACGGAGTCAGGTTTAACTATTGGGGCATCTGGGGTCCATGAAGAACTAGACTCCGTGACAGTCCTAGCCTGCTCTAAGGAGGAAACAAAACATATCTTTACATTTCCCAGAAAACAAATCTGCGTGTGACAAGAGCTATAATCAATAAGTAACTTGATAAAGTGGATAAAAATGGACTCAGGAGGGGAGTGCAACATCCTATTAAGCAAATTCAACCCAGACCTCTTTCAATCAGCCATACCAAACTGCAAAACTCAGAAACCCTGGTCTCTGTGGGAGAAGCAAGATCAATATTTTAAGCCGAACTCCTTAACTTTGTACTAACAACAAATCAGAGGGAAAAAAAATAATGTTCTCTAAATTTAAAGACAGAAAAAGGCATGGGGAAAGCAGGGGAGGGGCAAGAAATATGTAGGCTATAAGTTACACTCAACTCCCAGGGAATAAATCTGTCTTTCCTGAACTAGACAAATGCTAAAATCCACCAGCCCAGTCACAAACGATCCTTCATGAATACTGAAAGAGGAGAAGGAAATATTCAGGTCACAAATTTATCTGATTGAAAGTCAGGAACTAAGTGAAGCCTGCAAAAGTTTGATTTCTTTTTCATTAATATTGGGGGAAGAAAGAAAATACTCCAAGATGCCAGGCGCAAAGGAAAGGGAAGCATTGCAGGCTGCAATTTTTTTTTTCCAATTGCATGAATACCATCATATAAATATTTTCATTTGCAAGGAAAGTGTGAGTCTGTGTAACAGAGTTCTCATGAATAAGTACCAAGCATTCAAAGGAGAGCTCCATTGGAATTTCAGAAACATTTCTGCTGCTCTACCTGGACACCAACCTCTTCTTACCTATCCACAATAGCCAATCAAGAAAGCAATTCTCAAAATTACAGTCTGCTGGGAGAGGATATTAAAGGGCTGAGTTTTGCAGTACTTTGGTTGGATTCTAACTTATGGGGGCCATCAAACTCTACTCATATAAGGTCCAGACAAAGGAATGAAAAGTAAGAAACAATGTTAGGATGATAGACATGGTAAATTATTTTATAGTCATTTCTCCTCTACTCTGATACCCTCAAAAAGAAGTTACCTAATCAAAACTACTGCCGATCATTCCATTTGCAACTCCATCTATTGTGACTTTCTGAAGGCCTACTGTGTGCCAGGCACTATAGGGTCTGTAGGAGGAAAACACTTCTCTTAAGTTGCCCCATGCTTTCCAGTGAAGTTGGGGTGAAGAAGAGACAGATGGTCATTTCTAGAGGCTCTCTTACAGATGCGATGCAGAAGGTCAGCCAGCAATCATATATTGCCATTCCCACATTGGGCGCTGGTAAATGTGGCTCAGTGGAAATGGCAAAGGTTTAGGTGTGAGCTCAAGTCCTGGTCTTGCCACTGAACTGGGACATGGTACTAAACTCATCAGTTTCTCCATAAATAAAATGGGGGAAATTATACTTACATCAGGGTTTCAGGAAAAATTAAAGGAGATATCATTGGTAGACTGCTAGGAAAGTGCCAGAAACCAAATAGGTGCTATGTAAATGCCATATGCTTCCCTTTTCATAAAGAAAGTCTTTGCCCGGGGCTTAACGTTGGCACAAAGAAAATATGACCTCCGCCTCCAACTCTCATATCTGGTAGCAACCGTACCTGGACACAACAAAGAAGACAAATTCACAGCCTACCCTGGCCATGTCCGCTCATCTGCTCACTGCTGCAAGGCTAAGGGGAAAAAAATTGCTTTAGATTGGGGAGAAATTGGATCCAACCCTGGAAAAGACGATTGAGGTCTTTCAGAAATTGAAAAGGTAATGTGAACAGACAGCTTTCAAAGCCATTCCTCCTCCTTTGTAACTGAACTACACAGCCTGATAGTCCTCTAGGGAGGGAAGGGTTTCTGGAAGGGCCCCCTACTCGCACAGACTCCCTGAACTCTATTGGCAAAGAACTGGGCTGGACACTTTCACAGATGAAAGGACAAAGACATGTCCTGTCTCCCGAGGGGCCCACCAGGCCAGGGAGAGGAAACAGATAGAGATGAAAGTGACATGTCTTGTACGCCAATGTGTAGAGCAGCACTATTCACAATTAGTCAAAAGGTGGAACCAATGCAAATCAACCAATGAGTGTATGGAAAAACAAAAGGTACTATATACATACAGTGGAATATTATTCAATCTAAAAAAAGGAATAGAATTCTGATATGTGCTTCAATACAGATGATCCTTTAACGAAAATGACACTGAGAGAAATAAACCAGACACAAAAGGACAACTATTGCATGATTCCACTCATATGAGATACCTAGAATAAGCAAACTCAGAAAGATGGAATAGAAGTTGGGAGGGACTGGGAAGAGCTGGCTTGGGAGCGATTATATTTAACTCGTTAAAGGTAGAGTTTCTGTTTGGGACAGTGAAAAGCTTCTGGACAAGGAGAGTGGTAATGGTTGTACCACACTGTGAATGGACTTAATGCCACTGGATTGTAAACTCAAAATGATTAAAATGAAAAAAGAAATCCTAAAATCTGTGTGGAACAACAAATACTTGTGTGGATCTGAAAAACCAAAGCAAAATTTAGCAAAAATAACAAAATCGGAGTCATCATACTTTCTGATTCTAAATTTTATTGCAAAGCTATGGCAACCAGGGTCGATGCTGTGCATTGAGTTGTGGCTGCTCCACTTCTAATCCAGCTCTCTGCTTATGGTCTGAAAGAGCAGTGGAAGGTCGCCCAAGTGCTTAGGCTCCTGCACCTATGTAAGAGACCCAGAAGAAACTCCTGGCTCCTGGCTCCTGGCTCCTGGCTCCTGGCTTTGGATCAGCCCAGCCCTGGCCATTGTGGCCATCTGGGGAGTGAACCAGCAGATGGAAGATCTCTCTCCCTCCTTCTGTAACCTGTCTTTCAAATAAATAAATTTTTTTAAAAAGCTATATGTCTGCTTGAATTAGGCACCTGTTTAAACCCAGTGTACCTTTTCAATAAAAGTCATCAAAAATTATTTTTAAAAAGCTAGATAACCAAATAGGGAGTCCAGAAACAAATCCATACATTTATGGTTGATCAACCTTCAACAAAGTTTCTGAGAATACACAGTATGGAAAGAATGGTCTCAAAGGGAAAGAAAGTTTTAAAGTGAGAATATAATTTTCCTCATGGGCATTGTCTACCTTAGAAAAACTACTACAGAACTTGCCTGTGACTATAGACTTGTAGTTCAGGCCACCGAAGATTAGAGATGGGACTTGGGCACTCCCTTGACTTGCATCCTCTGGTCTGCTTTAACAAAAAAAGAAAGCTAGGCATCAGAAGCAATGGGTGGCAGGCCTATTAATGGCTGATCTGTACAGTGATCTGCCCTCAAGGAGACCCAATAGGCCAGTCTACTGCAGTGGCTTTCAATGTGGTAAGCCTGGGCTTCAGCAGAAGTCAACTTGTGAAGAGCCCTGGCAGCTCTGCCAAGAGTTTGATCACTGGAAATGGACCTGCCCTGGAGTCGAAGGATGCCCAGGTCAGAGCCACAGATCTTATTGGCTCTAAGCTGAAAAGCCCTTCACTCAGCCCAACTTCCAAAGTGACCACTGCAACTGAGGGGATGGCCAAGTAGGGTCAGCAACATTGCAGGCAGAACTGTAAATTTCTTGTTAGAGATGCCACCTGCCTTTACCTGGCCAGCTCTCCTCCCAGGCCAGCTAAGTAATGAAAGTCAACAGAGTGCCTTCCCTCAGGAGGTTCACACCTCCCTTAGGATGTACCCCATGTGAAGAGATAGATATGTCTGGGCCTCTTAACTTACAAGGCCTAAAGCCCAACAGATTATTATCAAGCCCCTTCTGTCAGGTTCTATTTGCCTCTCAATCAGAAAACTTAATTGTAGCTTAGACAGCACCTTTCTTAGCTCCTCTAATAATGACTCTGTGCTTTTTTCTAGACCCTGTCTAGCGTACTTGGGCCTCATTCCTTTGTAATCATAACCTCTACTCTACCACCAATGGCTCTACTCCCAACCTGTGTGTACTGATGGTCCTCTTCCCCACTTAATGCTGTATAATTGTTCAGACCTGGTAAATGCCACTCTTAGGATCATTGGTTACTATCCTCACCCTGTCTTTTATGACCTTGTCTAAATATGATCAGAGTTGGTGAACTCAAAAGGCTTCCATAGCCTTGGCAACTCATGACAAGAGCCTAGGGTGGTTACTAGCGCCATAAACTAGAGTGTCAATTTGTTGAGTCAACAACAGGAGTCACTGTGCAGTTGCTCCTCATGTGGGATCTCTGTCCTTAATGTGCTGTACATTGTGATTTAATGCTATAACTAGTACTCAAACAGTATGTTTCACTTTGTGTTTCTATGTGGGTGCAAACTGTTGAAATCTTTACTTAATATATACTAAATTGATCTTCTGTATATAAAGAGAATTGAAAATGAATCTTAATGTGAATGGAAGGGGAGAGGGAGCAGGAGAGGGGAGGGTTGCAGGTGGGAGGGAAGTTATGGGAGGGGGAAGCCATTGTAATCCATAAGCTGTACACTGGAAATTTATATTCATTAAATAAAAGTTTAAAAAAAAGAAAGAAAGAATGGTCTCCTCAATAAATGGTGTTAGGAAAACTCAATATCCATGTGCAGAAGGATGAAATTGGACCCTATCTCATACTATACACAAAAGTCAACTCAAAATGACTTTAAGATTTAAACATAAGACCTAAAACTATAAAACTGCAAGAAGAAAATGGAGGGGAAAAGTTCTCCAAGATTGGTCTGGGCAATGATTTTTTGGATAGGACTCCAAAAGAACAGGCAACTAAAGCAAAACTAGATAAATGGGTTTACATCGAGGTAAAAAGCTTTTGCACAGCCCAGGAAACGATCAACAGAGTGAAGAGGCAACCCATGGAATAGGAGAAATATTTGCAAACCATACATCTAATAAGGGATCAATATTCAAAATATGTAAGAAACTCAACTCAATAGCAAGGGGGGAAATGGATATTTTTAATGAGTAAAGAACCTGAGTAGACGTCTCTCAAAAGAAAATTTACAGATGACCAATAGGCACATGAAAAAAAAAAAAAAAAAAGCTCAGCATTGCTAGTCATCAGGGAAATGCAAATAAAAACCATGATAAGATATCACCACACACCTGTTAGAGCAGCTATAATCAACAAGAGAAAATAAGCATTGGTGATAATATGGAGAAAAAGGAATCTTTATATTCTATCAAGAGAAATGTAAATCGGTACAACCATACAGAGAATAGTTTGGAGGTTCCCCAAAAGCCTAAATATATGACCCAGCAACCCCATTGCTAGGTATTTATCTAAAGGCAATGAAATCAGTATGCCAAAGAGATCTGCACTCTAGTGTTCTGGGCAGTGCAACTCACAGTAGCCAAGATGAGAAGTCAGCCTAAGAGCCCATCAGTGAACGAATGGATAAAGAAAATAAGAAAACCCTGTCCTTGGCTACAATATAGATAAAGCTGGAGAAAATCATGGTAAGTAAAATGATCCAAGCCCAGAAAGACAGGCACTTCAGGATATCATTTATGCATGAACTCGGAAAAAAGAGGAACCCATAGAAGTAGAGAATAGGACAGTTACCAGAGGCTGGGAGGCAGGAAGGGACTGGGGCGATGCTGATCACAGAGTACAAGATGAGTAAATTATGGAGACCTACTGTACAGCTGTTATACAGCACGTTGACTATAGCTAACAATAAGGCAATATATACTTGCAAACTGATTGAAGCAGAGTTTCAATGTTCTCACTGCAAACAAATGACAAGTATGTATGAGAGGTGACATATATACTAATTGCCTTGATTTAATCATTTCATATATATATATTATATATATATATAAAACATCTCACATTGCACACCAGAAATATGAATTTTTTGTCAATTATATCTTGCTAAAACTGGAAAATGGTTAAAATGGTCAATTTCATGTTACTATATTCTAGTATGATTTAAAAAAAAGTAGCTGTTTGTCAATTACAGCATCTGCCATAGCCACTCTGCTATGGGGCCATGCTTACCTTGCCCCTGCGAGGTACCTTGTATACTATGTGATTTCCTTCACCCCCAGCCATAGAAAATGGAAGAAAGAGCGTTTGGATTTGAATAAATGAGCCAAACCGTGGATCCACCAGGCTTACATGATGTGGCCCAGATGAAAAAGGCTCTGAACCCATCTGATATTTGCTCAGAAATTTAACTAGAGGGGCCAATGCAGTGCCATAGGAGGTTAAACCTGCACCTGTGACAGCGGTATCTCATATGAGCACCAATTCATGTCCTGGCTGCTCCACTTTTGATTCAGCTCCCTGCAAATGGCCTGGGAAAAGTAGTAGAAGATTGTCCAAGTGCCTGGGCCCCTTCCATCTATGTGGAGACCTTGATGAAGCTCCTGGCTCCTGGCTTCAGCCTGGCCCAGCTCTAGCCATTGTGGCCATCTGGGGAGTGAACCAGTGGATAGAAAATCTCTCTGTCTCTCCCTCCCTCTCTCTCTGCAACTCTGACTTTCAAATAAACAAAATTTTTTAAAAAATGATTTAGCTAGAAATGCAAACAGATGGAGGCCCATAGTAGTGAGAGCTAAAGCTAAAAAGTTGTAGAGAAAAGGATCATGGTGGACCATGCACAAGCCAATATTGGGAGGATATCAAAAGTATAAACAAGAAAGCAGGAAAAAAATTAACCCATGTAGGTTGTATCTGTCAAAAACCTGGCAAGCAAAGAACTGCACACCCAAATGAGTAATTTGAGAAAGACTGGATAAAGAGATCATGTTAAGCGCTGGGGGCAGGGTTTAGGAAAACTAACAAACAATGATGCAGAACCTGAGAGCTAGCAACCGCAGGGACTGTTACCTCCCCTTGGCCTCAGGAGTCAAGTTGGGGGAGCTCCCTGGAGGGGACGACTGCCTGGAGCAGAGGTTTGCAGCCAGAGCTCAGGAACCCAGCAGAAAAGGAGCTGGGGGCATCCGTCCCCAACCTCAGCCTCTTCCTGCCTCCTTTTCTTCTGCTCTGCCCCCATTGGTCAAACCAAACCACAGACAGCAGGCAATTCACAGAAGTGCAGAGGGAAAAGATATCAAAACTGACATTGGGTTATATTGCCATGGGTGCTGATGGGCTGAAACTGATAACTGCCTGTGAACCCTGAGGGACCTGGGTAGGCCAGGCCCTTACTGATCCTTACTAGAAGCTCTTTCTGCACTAATGAACAATGAGACTTGTTTTAACCAACAGGACTCAGACCTGTCAACCATGCTAACTTGGGGAACAGGGATTTAGCCTAGTGGTTAAGATACTTGCATCCCTCATCCAAGTCCATAGATTCAATGCCCAGCTCCAGCTCACGACTCCAGCTTCCCGCTAATGCAGACCCTGGCAGACAGTGGTGATGACCCAGGTATTGGGATTACTTCTGCTTATGTGGGAGAATCAGACTGAGGTCCCAGATCTGGGCTTCAGCCAGGCCCAGACCTGTTATTACAGGTATTTGAGGAGTGAACCAGCAGCAAATGGAAGATATCGCTTTCCACTGGTCTTGTCCCACTCTCAAATAAATAAATAATTTAAAAATGTTTAGTGAATGCTAAACTGATCCTTAATTGGCATAACCACCCTGAAATCCTCTTCCTAAGTCTTTGAGGGGAAAAAAAAAAAAAAAAAAAAAAACCATTTGACTTTTTCTCTGAGAGCAGCTCAGTGTACCTATTCACCTGTGTGTTTCCTTTGGCGGGTAACTAAAGCCGGTTGCATGTCTTAGCATCCAATGTCTTTGTTTTGTGTGACTCAACCTCCCAGGACACGAAGCAGGACAAGGAAGGGTGAGAGGTGGATCTACAGGGGTAAATGAAGTTCTTCAATGTGGATGTTGGAGAAAACAGGCCAGTGGGGAGAGCAATGAAAGCAGCAAACAATGAGAAGGAACAGTCTCTTGAAAGGGAGCAGGATAGGGTGTCCTCTGGGGCTCTGGACCCAATCTCCAACCTTGTTCTTTTGAAGGCTTAGCTCTGGCTTTGGCCAGATTCCCAGGCAATTTTCCCATTCAACAGCAAGACGTCCATGACGGGTGAGCTCTCCCTGACCCCTCGCAGGAGTTCTCTGACCAGAACCTCTCCTCTCCACCTGCAGTCATTCTCTAGCTCCTCCCAGGGACTTCAGTGGGCCACCACTTGAGGGGTTCAATGCCCCTTTGGTGGGCCATAAGCTATTCGACAGTTGGGATGTGTCTTCCAACTAAAGTCATCAAGGAGCCGGAGGGGAAAGCACCCCCTCCCCACGCCGCCCATCACACTCTGTCTTTCCACACTCTCCCAAAACCTCTACACCGGGCTAGGCAGGTGTCTGGGACAAATTGCAAAAGGGAATTGCCACACAGGAGAGGACCAGTTATCGTTCTGAGTAACTGACTCTTTCCCCAGCAGTATCTGAAAACAATTGCAAGATGCTTTCTTCTCAGCTCTGTCTTGGGAGCCAAACTCAAGAAGAAATGAGCCGTCTTGACTTTTAATGACTGCCATTCAGTTACCGTGAACGATCATTCTAGAAAGGTCAGGATTGCATTTTGTTCTTCTCCTGCCAGGGAGAGGGATAGGGGATGGCAAGGCTATTTAGTCGGCCTCCTCCAGTTATACTTACAGGAACACTAGGATGCATGGACAACACAAAGGAAGCTTGGTCCCAGCTCTACCAAAAAGCCAAACCCAAACGCCAAGTCCCAAAACGGGGGAGATCACTGCAGGTGAGAGGCATCCAAGGCAAAGACTTGGCTCCATATGTCATGTTAGATCACCCATCAGCATCTGGGCAGCAAGCAGGGGAAATCAGTAACACAGCATGGCGGACGCCAAGATGGAAGGCAAGGAGGAGTTAATTTAAGTAGACACATGCACTGTTTAATCTGCACTTGGAAATTCTACAGCCAAACATGTGGAAAGCAGCTCTGTGCACAATATTTTACAGAGTTTTCATCAAAGAAACTCTGCTGCCTGCCTCTCGTGGGCTCATTTCCCAGGAGAGAAGAAAGAAAATGCGGGCAGGATGCCCTCTGTATCCTTGACGCTGTGTATGGGAACGTGTGTGTGTATGTGCACAAGTGTATATGATTGTGTGTAAGAATGTGGGTGTAAGAGTGTGTGTGTGTGTGTGTAGGAGTATGAACTGTGTAAGACAGACCATGTGTTTGTCTGCACACGCATTTTGGGGCATGTGACGGTAGGAGTGACAACAGTTCCAAGGGAAAAAAAGGACACATCCGAACCATGTTGGAGAATGGAGGGAGTGACAGGAAGAGGGCGCTGTCAGCTGGGACAGCTCACCCTTGGGGAAACCTCTCAAGGACATACAACCCTGTTACCAGCAGCAGCAGGCTCCATCCAAGGCCAATTCCACTAAGGGTGCCCACCAGGCAGGTCTAATATCTGGAGAAAACAGAGTCATCCGGGGGCTAAAAAGGACCCCAGCTGCGCCCTTAGATTTTACCTCCTCCCCTGACCTGCTGCAGTCCCCCTGCTCCCACCAGGAAATTCACCTCTGCCCATGGACTAGCTCCTCGAGGTCTGTACGAGTGGTTCTCAAATTTCGGCAGAATCACCTGCAGTCTTGGTGAATCAGAAGGTGTGGGCCCCACCCCAGAGTTTCTGGCTCCACAAATTGCACGGCTACAACTTCCCAGGTGGCACCCATGCTGGTAGAGCGTTTGCTGAGAACCACCGGCCTGCATGGGTAGATGCTGACGGTTTCACTGAACTGGCTCCTGTCATTTGGCAAGGACCGATTCTGAAGGGACAAGATGCGGGAGCTATAAATTTCCACAGTGGAACCCAGGAAAGGTAGACACAGGGAAGGTGTGTGTCCCTAGCACACCTAGTCCCATTCAAGGATCCAACCTGCACCAGCACTTTCCTAAGAGGAGGAAGATCAGAGCAGGGAATCAGGTGGGAAGTAGGGGAACCTTTGCCCTCCTTCCCCATCAAGGGGGCACCCTGCCAGCTCCCTCCCAGGCACGTGGACAGCCAACAGTTGCTGTCTGAAGACAGATTTGGCAAGTGCGGAGCAGTCCCACAGTGGGGCTCCAGGGCCCCTGATTCCTTCATGTTTATGTTTACTGTTCACGTCCAAAGCTGTTTTTCCAGACTGGGCCGTGTTTACCCGAACACTGCAAATGAGAGCTCCGCATGTGACTTGGAGACATCTGTTTTGCCTTTGCATGTTTCTCATTCTGATTCCTCTCTCCCCCTCTTGTCTTTCTCTATCACAATGCACTCACCCAGAAATAGAATTCCAACGAGCTCCAGGAAAATCCAAAGGGTCCACTCAGTTGAAACTACAATTGAAAAGCTTTCTGCTTGATCCGCCCACTTTGAAACAGAGAGCACGTGTTCCTCAGAGCTGGAGACAAAAGGCCACCCCTTCCCCCAAACCACACAGCTCTGCGGGATTGTTTCAAGACTGCAATTAGAAAGGGCTCTTTGGATTTTAAAAATGGATGTCTAAATAGTCCATATGGTACTTGCTTTTTGTTTTTTGGAGAGAATACTTTTTTTTTTTTTTTTGAACAGGCAGAGTTAAACAGTGAGAGAGAGACAGAGAGAAAGGTCTTCCTTCCGTTGGTTCACCCCCCAAATGGCCACTATGGCCAGCGCTGCGCCAATCTGAAGCCAAGAGCCAGGTGCTTCTCCTGGTCTCCCATGCGGGTGCAGGGCCCAAGCACTTGGGCCATCCTCCACTGCATTCCCAGGCCACAGCAGAGAGCTAGACTGGAAGAGGAGCAACCGGAACAGAATCTGGCACCCCAACCAGGACTAGAACCCGGGGTGCCGGCGCAGCAAGCAGAGGATTAGCCAAGTGAGCCACACTGGCCAAGGAGAGAATACTTTTGAAAAGTCCAGCAAGCTACTTCTTTGTAAATTCAGGAATTCTTTTTATCCACCAAAGGTATTCTATGGATCAGACCAAAAGCAAGGATAGAACCCTAATAAGCTGACTAGTGAAAGATAATCAGGGCTCGATACCCATACAAAGAAGGCAGCACTGCCCTAGAATGAATAATACATGGCTCCAGAGCTCATGGCCTCATAGAGTCACAGAAGAGCCTGGGACAGGAAGTACCAGGTAAGCTTACACCTGCTTCAGTCCACATCTCTTTGAACCCAGTTTCATCTGGGGCAGCTCCCTAAGGAAAAGACTAAAGTCATTAGCCCAGACTCTCTAGCTCCCACTCGCAAGGCCCTGTACTGAGCCCCTCTGTGACCACATGATCAGTGGTTCCTGCTTATGCATGTGCAGGGATTTCCCTAGCAGCCCTTTCCCCATCCACTCAGTTCGCTCCTAGCAGCATGAACAAAGCCCATGCAAACACAGCTACGTGGCACCTATCCCTCCCCTTCCTAGCTCCAGCCACCGTGAGATGTGCTCCAACAGCAACAGCACCATGGTGTGTGTTTCTCGGCATTTACAGTAACACCTTAACAGGTTTCCCCCGATCCATAAATATGCTGTCACCAAGGTCCCCCTTTAGAGCCTCGTGTGGAGGAACTCAGCCATCTGCTTCCAGATCTCGACCGTTTTCACCTATCTTCCACGCTGCTTTATGGGAGGGGATTAGGCCTGGATTTCCTCAGGTGCCCAGGTTGCAGTCTGCTGCCTGTCAGTTTCTCCATCTCTGGCCACATGTGCAGGCTGACAAGTGCTGCTCAGACATGCATCCCGCCTAACAAATGGTCCTTGACACTGAACTTTAACCCCTTTGGTGTTGCCCATTATGAAGCGCATCTTTCACTCTCCAGGATAAGCTTTAAAAAAAAAAAAAAGAACCCGACAGGAATGATGCATCCAAATGCTGCCATTCAGCACAGTGGCTGGAGAATCCTTCCACATGAAAAGACAGCTCCTCTGCCCAATGTTCTTAGCTCCCGAGGGGACAGAACAGCTTCGGGGGAAATGAAGAAATCCCTGAACCAGCAGCAATAGTGTCCCTGAACTGAAGTAAGGAGAGGCCAGGTCCACCATCTGGGTCCCAGGAAGGTATTTCGTGGGTAAAGTCCCAGTAAAGTCCCCTAAGAGCTTGGTACTTGGACCATGCACATCAGATTCAACATCACCTGAGAAATGCAGTTTTGCAGTCCCAGCCAAAATCTACTTTCCAGCAGCTGCTTGTAACGAGAGCTCCGTTTGGTTGGAAACCACACCAAAGTTCAAGTAGTGCTGGCTTAGTTGTCAGCCTGGCATGGCACATGCTGGCCCCGTGTAGCTGGGAGCCTCGGTAATCTAATGAGGATGGGATTGAACTGGTTTGGATAGTCCTAGATTACCTCCCACTTTCTTTTTTAATATATTTTAAAGATTTATTTATTTATTTGAAAGAATTACCCAGAGAGAAGAGGAGGCAGAGAGAGACAAGTCTTCTACACACTGGTTCACTCCTCAATTGGCTGCAATAGCCGGAGCTGTGTGGATCCGAAGCCAGGAGCCAGGAGCTTCTTCCAGGTCTCCCATGTGGGTGCTGGGCCCCAAGGACTTGGGCCATCTTCTACTGCTGTCCAAGGCCATAGCAGAGAGCTGGATCAGAAGTGGAACAGCCAGGACTTGAACTGGCACCCATGTCGGATGCCGACATTGCAGGGGGCGGCCTTACCCACTACGCCACAGCACCAGCCCCATAGATAATTTTAATGAAGGATTTTGGTAGAAATCCACTAGCAAGTTAAGAAAGTTATCTTTTTATTTCTAGTTTGCGGAGAGTTCATGATTTTTTAAAAAATATTTGTTTATTTGACTGGCAGAGAGAAAGAAAAAAAGGAAAAGCAGAGAGGAAGAAAGAGAGAAGGGAGAGGAGACATAAATAGAAGTCTTCCATCCACTTGTTTACTCCTCAAATGGTTGTACAGGCCAGGGTTGGTCCATGTTAATGCCTGGAGCCCAGAACTCCACCCAGGTCTCCCACATGGGTGACACGGACACAAGAACTTGGACCATCTTCTGCTTTACCAGGCACATTAGAGGAGAGCTGGTCAGAAGCAGAGGAGCTAGGTCTCCAACTGGCACTCCAGTGTGGTATGCTGGCATCACAAGCAATGGTTGAACCCACTGTGCCACAGTGCTAGCCCCTATGGGATGTAGATACCCACTGCTGGCTATGTAAGTCAGTCACTTCACTTCTTGGGACAGCTGTAGAGAAAGATCTCTGGTTTTCAAACTTGACTGCACGTCAGAATCATCTGGAAATGTTTTGAAAATACAGATGCCTAGGTTCTACCCCCAGAGATGCCACTTTAATTTGTAACAGGTGCAGCCTGGACATCTCGAGCGTTAGAAGCTCCCCAGGTGATTGTAATGTGTAGCCAAGCTTACAAACCATTGCATTAGATGGTGTTTAAGCCTTACCAACTCTAAAACCCAATTATCTGGCTAATTCTATGTTACAGATAAGTAAAAGAGGTTAAAAAATTAAAAAGACATAAAGCTAAGGTAATACCTAGGATTTGGTTTGCTTTATTGCATCCCTGGTTGAAGTGAGTTTAAGAATAATAACAACTGAAAAAGACAAAAAAAGAATAATAATAATTGAAAGCTCTTGTGAATCGTAGTTTCCAGTTAATTGAAGCCTTACTCTAATACATTTCTCTTAGTGGATTTCATATTTCATACAGGAAGATTCATAGCATGGACTCTTTCTCATCAGAATCTCCACTCTTCAATTTTATTTAAGCAAGTTGATGGCCTCCCTATTTTTCCCTTTGAAGTCAACTTACAAATGTACAGCGAGTGCTGTCTTTTAATACCAACTTATGATATTTTTCAAATCCACATGTTCATTTGAGTTAGAGGAAGATACTTAAAAATAAAGATGAACTGTGTTCAATATCCCATTGCAAACCATTGCACTACATTTCATCCCATCCTACGTGAATTTCTTGCTGTTTAATTTGGAAAAAGACGCTGTGGTTTTGGTTCCCACTAACTGACCTATTTGGCTTCCCCACTTTGGGTAAGTTTGGCCAGGTGAATCAATTTCTATAGTCTCCTCTGAGGTGTCACTTTCAGTGACAGGGAGAAAAGTGAAATTTGCAAGCCATTAGCTATTAAGATGGTACATGAGATTTTAAGATTTGTTTTTAAATAACTCTACAGGTCAGATTAGAAATTCTCTTTTTTAAAAATGTCTTCTCTTTATAGACATACTGTATTATAAGGGAGGTTTAATAATTTTTTAAAATATTATTTATTTATTTATTTGAAAGTCAGAGTTACACAGAGAGAAGGAGAGGCAGAGAGAGAGAGGTCTTCCATCCGCTGGTTCACTCCCCAATTGGCCGCAATAGCCGGAGCTGCGCTGATCCAAAGCCAGGAGCTTCTTCCGGGTCTCCCACGTGGGTGCAGGGGCCCAAGCACTAGGGTCATCTTCTACTGCTTTCCCAGGCCATAGCAGAGCACTGAATCAGAAGTGGAGCAGCCGGGTCTTGAACTGGTACCCATATAGGATGCCAGAGCTTCAAGCCAGGGCATTAACCCACTGTACCACAGCGCCAGACTCAGGTTTAATAAATTTAATAGGAAGTAATGTATGTCACCTTTACAGGAAACCGAATTGCAGTTAGCAGAGCTGATGAGGAACTGGTCAGCCCCCTCCCAGTTTCTCTCCCAGGCCCTGTGGTATTTAGAAGTCACTCTCTGTGAACACCTGAACACCTGCTTCACCCTTCTCCAAGGACGAGCTTTCTCTGGTTTTCCACATTCACGACAAAAGATGTAGTGCCCAGCCACGTTTGCATTTATGGTACTCTTGTTCAAGCAAATGTTCCCATATCATCAAGACTCTCTCAGTGGGGGTGTGATGGCCCAGTATAGGTCAGGGGTTCACACCTGTGTCAGTCTGTGGCCACTGGTGGGTGGGAAGGCAATCATGGCTACCACTGCCCACTGTGTTGGAGGACAAGCCACAGAGCTCAGAGAAAGGGGAAATCAAGAACTAGGCAGATTCTGCAAAGCAGTTTACCACTTACTTGCAAAACAGTTTTAGCAGCAGGTTCTCCAAGAGTCCCTATTATTCTTCAAGTTCAACTTCATCATGGCTACTTAAGCCACTGCACCAACCATAGCCCTCTCATGACTCATAAGCAGTGGGTGAGTCCATAAACCAGTCTGTTCTACATCTAAGCAAGGCTTGCATGACAAAGGTTGACAGTTGTCCTCAGTATCTATTTCCTCTTCCCCCAAATTAGTGCGTGTAGTTAGCCATGGGGACAGCCTAAATAAAGATCGCATGAGTATGGGTATTACCACTTGGCTAAGTTCTGGCCGATGGGGTTTGAGCAGAAGTGATAAGTGCAACTTCTGAGTTATGTTCATCAAGGGAAGGGACTGTCCCTCTCCTCTTTCTCCTTCCTTAGCCCTGCTGCTTAGAGTGTGGCCATGGGGACCAGACATCTTGAACTATGAGGATGAGGGAACACTAAGGTTGGCAGAGCAACAACACAGAAGGAGCCTGGGCCCTTGATGACATCAGAGAGCAGAGGCACCATATCAATTCTACCTTTGACATGAGAGGAGTACAGGTCTGCCTTGTTTTATCTGTCTGTTTTGGTTTTTGCCACACGCCAGAAAACTATGTCCTAATAAATACTGTTTGTCCCAATCACAAAATTCCAGAACTTTAGTGTTATCATATGGAAATTATCCAGTCCAACCTTTCACAGTGCAAATGAGGCTTTTGTGACTCAGAAGAGAATTTCTACCTTATCACACATTTGGAATAAAACCAGGTCTTCTGACTCTTCTTCACCCTACTCCCAGTCCTAGAGTTTTTTTTTATAGCCCCACTTTTATCTCTTCCACTAAATACATAATATGTTTGTTTATTTTTCACTTTATTTGAAAAACAGAGAGGTGGGGGAGGAGAGAGAGAGAAACAGAGACATAGATATTCTAAGCTCTTCCATCTGCCGGTTCACTCCCCAAATGCCTGCAACAGCCAGGGCTGGGCCAAGCCAAAGCCAGGAGCCCAGTTCTGAGTCTCCCACAGGGGTGTCAGGGACACAGGACCTTGAGCCATTACCTGCTGCCTCTCAGCATGCCCATCAGTCAGAAACTAGATTGGAAGCAAAGTGGCTGGGACTCAAACCAGGCACTCCTATGAGGGATTCGGGGGTCTTAAGTGGCCGTGTTAAACACACTCTCCAGTAATGCATATTTTATAATGTGTGATCAAATTTTGTTTGCAGAAACTTTCCCCACAAAATGATGTGTGAGTAAAACAACAGCAGTCCCCTCCTCACCGAGGACATGGGAGCTCTGGCTCTGAGTCTGCCTCCTTCTACTTCACAGCCCACACTCTGGATCCTCCCCGGATCTCCACTCCCTCAAAGCCGGCTTCAGCATAAGATGGGTGCCGTGGGTCACACAGGAAGACATTTAATCTCCCTGAGCCTCCCCGTCCTCCTTTGAAAGATGAAATTGGACAAGATCCATTTGACTCTGAAATTCTAAAGTTCTGTTAAGGTTGCAGTCTCTCCAGTCTGATCCTGACAAAAATGTGATTTCTTTTGAAACCATTTCTCACTTTCAAAGGACAAAGTTAAGCTTTTTAACATAAAGGCTTCAAGCACCATGCAGCCCATACTCCTCACTGCCCAGGCCCCAAGAAAGCCCTCCTGGGACCAGGGGAAGGGAAAGCAGTTGGCAGATGACATGAGCCAATCACGGCTGCTCTGGTGTTAACCCTTTATTTGCCCTTTCCTTCATTATTTTGTGGAATAGGATGGAGAGAGCTGTGGTTCCCTGTTCCCCAGAGTGTAGCTTGGAAACTGGGACAACTCCAGAACAGAGGTGGAAAGAGTGACGCAGGATCCACATTTGACTTTCTTTCAGTTTGCCCTTCTTGGTATTTGCAGTAATGGAACCTGGGTTTGGAACTCTCATTTTTTCTCATTTTGTAGAGAAGGAGAGGCACATATGAGCTCCTGAGACAGACAGACAGACATACACACACACACACACACACATACCATACCCCACCTTGGACCCATCACTTGCTCTTGGAAAGAGAAAACTAAGCATATGGGGAGATGAGGTCAGAAAAAGTGGGAAGGGGCCCCCAGATGTTGTTTGCCTACAGGAGTAAAGGACAAAGCCCACAGGAGGAAGATCAAGCCAGCACTCAGTAATCTACATAGAGTCATCTACTTCCCGAGAAATTAAGACTTTAAATATCTCTCCTTTTTCCATTGCTACTCACACTTTAGGCCCTTGTGACACCTCCACTTGCTATCTCTACACCCAAATGGAGCCTCCCAGGCCCTCCTGCTGAGGGATTGACATGAAAGCATAAGCCAGGACAGGACAGGGGGCAACCACACCTCAATCAGAGAGAATTCAAAGAACCCTGAAAAGGGGTTCTAATCTATAAAATATCACTAGGGCAGCAAAACCCACCCCTCAATCAGAATTGGGGAGGTTGGACCCTGAGTATCCAGCCTGCCACCTCCCTGCTTGCTAGCCTCCCAAATCAGCTTTCTCTTCTGTTCCCCAAATCCTCATCCTCTGAGGCATTGATTTCTCTCCCAATGAGAACCCAATTTCAGGCTCAATGGACGATGGGGACTCCCTGTTACCTTCCACTCAAGAGTTTTTATTCTGCCAACGCTTTTGCTACATCATGGTTCACATTTTGAAACTGATTATCAGGCTAATGAATTTTTTTCCCAAGTTTCTGATTTTGAATATTCTCCGTTTGAAAGAACACCAGTTCTAGTAACTATTGATCATTTCTGTAATTGAGCTTCTCTACATATTTCAGAAAAAGTTTAAGAAGGTTGAATGCCCCACGTTGTCTTTTTCTCAACACAGAATCTCTCTAAATTCATCCGTCATTTTCTTTTTTTTTTTTCTTTTTTTTTTTTTTGACAGGCAGAGTGGACAGTGAGAAGAGACAGAGAGAAAGGTCTTCCTTTGCCGTTGGTTCACCCTCCAATGGCCACCGCGGTAGCACGCTGCAGCCGGCGCACCGCGCTGATCCGATGGCAGGAGCCAGGTGCTTCTCCTGGTCTCCCATGGGGTGCAGGACCCAAGCACTTGGGCCATCCTCCACTGCACTCCCTGGCCACAGCAGAGAGCTGGCCTGGAAGAGGGGCAACCGGGACAGGATTGGTGCCCCGACCGGGACTAGAACCCGGTGTGCCGGCGCCGCAAGATGGAGGATTAGCCTAGTGAGCCGCGGCGCCGGCCTCATCTGTCATTTTCACGTCTCTGAGATACTCAGGTTTTCCCTTAGAACAAATGCAAGACCGCTTTTGCAAAGGGCACCTCGGGATTAAAAAATATGCCAGGGGCCAGCACCATGGTTCACTTAGCTAATCATCCGCCCGCGGCACCGGCACCCTGGGTTCTAGTCCTGGTTGGGGTGCTGGATTCTGTCCCGGTTACTCCTTTTCCAGTCCAGCTCTCTGCTGTGGCCCGGGAAGGCAGTGGAGGATGGCCCAAGTGCTTGGGCCCTGCACCCACATGGGAGACCAGTAGGAAGCACCTGCCTCCTGGCTTCAGATCGACACAGTGCGCCAGCCGCAGAGTGCAGGCCGTAGCGGCCATTTTGGGGGTGAACCAATGGAAAAGGAAGACCTTTCTCTCTGTCTCTGTCTCTCTCTCTCTCACTGTATATATGTTTATGTGTGTGTACTGGATCAAGACTTTGCTTTGGTGAGTCTGTCTGGCCCCATGTCTGTACCAGGGAGCATTTGGGGAGGGGTCTTGGAGGACCAGGGCATCTTTTACACTCCCAAGCCTCTGCTCCAACCCCTGACCTCTGTTTCACGAGTTGATAACCAACTGCAGATGACTGAATTATAATCTTTCCACTGAAGAAAATGTCTTTAGAAAAAAAAAAACTATTCTTTATTCACTTGAGATAGCTATTTCAAATTTCAAAGCCAACATGTTAAAGAATGCTAAGGAGGCAAAAAAAAAAGTCACTAAAATCACTAGGCAATGCTAATTAAACTTGAATCAGATTAGTTATGCAGAATAAACCCAGGAAAACAAAACTTTATCCAACCAGATTGAATTCTGTATGCGAATTGCAAGTTGCATTCATATCTTTGGCCTTTCACTCCAAGCCCTAACACAGTTCCGGGAATGTGCTTCTTGAAGACAACAGCTCATGGGCTGCCACCCACTGCTGCCTTGTCCCAGCATCCCCTCCAGGGGCAACCTTTTAAATGGAGAAGAGAACGTACTAAGAGAGCCTCTGCCTTCACAAATCAGTATTTGTGGACACTGAATCCTGACAAATACTTCACAGATAAAAATGCTCAAGCTGCCACCTCTTCTTTAAACTTGGCCATGGACCATTAAAAAATTAGGAAGTTGCATCCCTCTTAAATGCACACAGACTCCAGGACTAAGGGAGCCTGAGCAGATCACAGAGGAGTGTGTGGTCCCAGAAGCCTGGGCAGCCTTTTCCCACAGCATGGAGGTGCTTCTACCACATCTTGTAACTCCCACAGTTTTGCCCTTAAAATGAAATTTAGAGGGGGCCAGTGCTGTGGCGTAGTGGGTGAAGCCTCCACCTGCAGTGCTAATATCCCATATGGACACCGGTTCATATCCCAGCTGTTCCTCTTCAAATCCAGCTCCCTGCTAATGCACCTGGAAAAGCAGTAGAAGATGGCCCAAGTGCTTGGGTCCCTGCACCCACCTGGGAGACCTGGAAGAAGCTCCTGGCTTCAGATAGTTGCCTCCATCTGGGGAGTGAATCAGCGGATAGAAGACCTTTCTCTCTGTCTCTCCCTCTCTCTGTCTGTAACTCTAATTTTCAAATAAATAAATAAAATCTTTTTTAAAAAAAATGAAACTTAGAGGCCAGCGCCGTGGCTCACTAGGCTAATCCTCCGCCTTGCGGCGCCAGCACACCGGGTTCTAGTCCCGGTCAGGGCACCGATCCTGTCCCGGTTGCCCCTCTTCCAGGCCAGCTCTCTGCTGTGGCCAGGGAGTGCAGTGGAGGATGGCCCAAGTGCTTGGGTCCTGTACCCCATGGGAGACCAGGAGAAGCACCTGGCTCCTGCCATCAGATCAGCGCGGTGCACCGGCTGCAGTGTGCCGGCCCCGGCGGCCACTGGAGGGTGAACCAACGGCAAAAAGGAAGACCTTTCTCTCAGTCTCTCTCTCTCACTGTCCACTCTGCCTGTCAAAAAAAAAAAAAAAAGAAAGAAAGAAACTTAGAAACTGCCAGATAGCAACAGATACTAAGCACCAAGGTGAAAACAGCCTTCATAACCATTCAGATGTGTTCACAGCGTTCAGGTAGGATCTTGGAGGCCTCACTCTTCCTTCAGGTTTCTCAAGTTCATGGTGACTCTGTGGCTCTGGAGGGGACCCAAGGGGACCCTTGCAAATAGAAGTTCAGTAAAGCTGCAGCACGGGTTGCAATCATTCAGTCTCTCAACATGGACTTACCCAGGTCTACAATGTTCAAGGCAATACTGCACTTAGCATAAGGACATCTGCATACCACAAAGATATAAGCAGGCTCCAGGGGTCAGCTCCTTGGCCTCTGGGGCTGCCCCTTCCTCCCTCTCCTCAGTGACACACTCTCCTTCCCTCCCTGCTCACCTAAGCCTGCTTTACAGAGAGGACCTGACGTCATCTACTCCCATCTGGGAACTCTCCACAAGCTGGCTCATTTCACACCCACCTCCACCGTGTGCAGGTGGCAGTTCAGAGCAGCCGAGGCTGCAAATGGGCAGGTGCTTCAGCAGAGAAGCCAGCGTGAACCTGACAAAGCCCCTGACCAGCGGCCATCACAGGCCTCCCGCACAACTCAGGGTAAAAGCCTAGCACTCACAGAGGGCCCACAGGGCCCTGCGCCATTGTCCCATTGCAGACTGGCCTCCCTGCCAGCTCTGCCCCCATTCTCAGGACAAACCAGGCTTATTTCCACCACAGGACCTCGTGCTGGCTGTTCCAACCTCCACTCATCCCCCGGGTACCAGCTAGGTCCCTTCTCACCTCCTCTCTTTGCACAGACGTCACCCTTCACACCTCCCATATACACACATTCCCTATCTCTCTCTCTATGTTATTTCTTCCATAGAAATTATCACCAACTGCAACATACAATTTATTTATTGTGTTTATTTTCTCTGCCCCACCCCCAACCATTGTGTTGGTCCATTTTATTCACTGCTATAGCACCAATCCTTGGGGAAGGAACTGAACATAGTACATCCTAAGCAAACATTTACTAAATGAATAATGACATGAAGAAGCTGTTTAAAACACAGGCTTCCCTTGGAGCCAGCACTGTGGCACAGTAGGTTAAACATCCACCTGGAGAGCCAGCATCCCATATGGGCACGAGTTCTAGTTCCAGCTGCTCCACTTTCAATCCAGCTCCCTGCTGATGGCCTTGGAAAGCAGTGGAAGATGGCCCAGGTGCATGGGCTCCTGCACCTGCACGTGAGACCCAGAAGAAGCTCCTGGCTCCTGGCTTTGGATAGGCACAGCTCTAGCTGTTGAGGTCATTTGGGGAGTGAACTAGCAGATGGAAGAACTCTATCTCTCTAACTCTGCCTCTCAAGTAAATAAATCTTAAAAAAAAAAAAAAGGCTCCCCTCATTATTCTGTGGCCTCTCACGGTGTCTCCGAGGGTGTGTGAAGTGGGTGGAAGTCAGTGTGGCAGTCTGGATGGGACTACTGATTCCTTGTCTTCCACCAGAACTTCGCCGTGCCCCATTTTTCCTTGTGTGAATGGAAGGGATCCATACGAAAAGAGGAGGGCTGTAGGCACTGGGAATTACTGCAGCCCCTTCACAGACACCAGATGACTTCAAGGGTAAAAGAGATCCCTCTGGGGCCAGCCAGCACTGTGGCGTTATGGTCTAAGCTTCCACCTATGGTACCACAATCCCATACGTGCACCTGTTCAAGTCCCGGCTGCTTCACTTCCAATCCAGCTCTCTGCTATGACCTGGGGAAGCAGAAGAAGATGGCCCAAGTCCTTGGGCCCCTGCACCCAAGTGGGAGACCCGGAAGAAGCTCCTGGCTTCTAATCAGCCCAGCTCTGGCCATTGCAGTGATCTAGAGTGAACTAGCAGATAGAAGACTTCTGTCTCTCCCTCTAACTCTGCCTCTCAAATAAATAAATAAAAATCTTTTTTAAAAAAATCCCTATTCCCAACACCAAATCTTTCTTTCCTCTAACTCTTTGTAAGAGAGTGGAGCTTATTCCCTCAAATTAGTCTCAAAACTGATATCGCTTTTTCTCTTTGTATTGTAGGGCACATGGCATATCAGATTATCAATCCTAAAAGACGTAAGAGCTGCCATGCGCAAGCCCAGCCCCAGATCCCAAAGCCACTTGTCAGTCCACACATGCCACACCCTGACTCTCCATGAGTCAGACGCCAGAGCCACTGCTGCACAGACATGTCAGCACCTAGTCCCTGAGCAGCACTCTGGTAAATGGACAGGTGCTGAACATCACGCGTCATCAAGGAAATGCCAATTAAAACCACAAGGAGGTGTCGCCTCACCCGGTGACAAGGCTATGATCAAAAAGCCAAAAGATAACAAATATGGCAGGGATGTGGCAAAACAGAAACTGTTTTGACACCCTATTGTTGGGCATGTACATTAGTACAGCCATTGTGGAAAACAGTAGGGAAGTTCATCAAAATCTAAAAATAGGCTACCATATGACCCAGCAACCCCACTGCTGGGTACATATATCCAAAGGGAATGAAATCAATATGTCAAAGAGATAGCTATACTGTGAGCATTACTCAGAATAGCCAAGACTAGGAACAGTGTCTTTCATGGAGGAATAAAGACATTACAGTAGGGATAGATCTATGTATATAATGGAATACTATTCAACCTTTAAAAAGAAGAAAATTCCACCATTTACAGCAATATGATAAACCTGGAGGCTCTTATTCCAAGTGCGATAGGCCAGACACAAAGGACAGATACTGCACGATTTCACTTGTATATGGAGTCCAATAAAATCAAACCCACAGAGTAGCATGGCACTGACCAGAGGTTCCAGGATAAGGAAAAAGTTTGTCAGAGAGCATGAAATCGCAGTTATGAGATGAATAAACCTGGGCATGTAGCATGCAGCCTGGTGACTATGGCTAATGATACTGTATTACCTACTTGAAGTTTTCTAAGAGAGTAGATCTTGAGGTATAGAGGCCTCTCGATTAGCTTACTTATGGAAAACATTTTATAGTAAATACATTTGTATGTCAAAACACCACTTTGTACACCCTGAAGATGGATAGCCTTTACTTGCCAATGACACCTCAATAAAGACCTGATTGGCAAGGGATCTGGGAACTCAATGACACCATAACATTTGATTATCATTTTATTATTCCACATGTCTTACTATCTTTGTTCAATTCCTCGAACCAGGCTTGTAATGTGACTGATGATATCCGCCACTTGGCAGGTGGAAAAAAAAGCTCAAAGACTCACTTCAAAGCTGCCAGGCTAGAAAAGGCAGAATCAGAACACGCACACAAGCTTCTGACTCCAAGCCTATGTTCTTTGCATTCAATTGTACTTTGCTCTCATCAAATAATAGGAATCCAAGAGAGCTTGTATGCTGTGCCCTCTTGGACTCCTATTCAGTGTAAAGGCATATGCCAGAGAAAGTTTCTTGCTACTCCAGAATTCAGGAAGACTAGGATCCTCAAATTCAGAAAATATAATATTTTCACATTTAAGACAGAGAAAGACTTTCATCCATGTATTGGGACATGGATGCAGCATTGGCAGCATTCAAGTTGTAGTGCTGTGCTCCCAACCCTGAGCTTGCTTTTGTTCACTCTAAAAATGAGCACATCATTCCTTGAAGGTGTCTTACGCACCTTTGTAGCAGCAGTTGTGTGTTCAGATCCGAGGGAAATCCTGGGACCCAGCTGATGCTTCTCCTGCCCACAAGGCTCTCCACAGACATCACCCCTCCTCAATGGTAAGAAAATACCCCCTCAGTCCTCTCCACTTACCCTCAAACTGGGTCACCCTCTAATCAGGAGAAATTAACGGCTCACAACATATTTTTCTTTTCCTCTTAATTACAGTAATTCCACCCTGGCAGTAACTCAGACTGAAACTATGCTAATGACAAAGTTTTAGCCATCAAAAGTGACTACCATCCTACTCCTAGTTAACTGCGAGTCACAAGTTCAGACCAGCGGTCAATTCCAAGCAGCTAATAAGGCTGCAGCCTCGGGGCCCCACACTTAAGTTCACATAGCCATAGGTTTTCCTAAAGCCTTTAGAAGGAAGACATTCTAACCACAAGTGGGTAAGATCAATGTCTCCACTCTAACTTTTTCCCCACCCTAGTTCCCCTCAGATTAGGCAACCCTGGAGAGGCTCTTGGCATTTTTGAACCAGATAAGCAGCAGCTAGAGAGTCATCTAGTTTGGGTTTGGAGGGCTGTCATTTCCACATAGGGGTAATTTAGTGCTGGCTGTCCTGGGACAGACAGAAATGGCTTTCGTGAATAGTCCCGCTACTCCCAGGCCCACTCACCCATGCCCAAAAGGGAGTAAGCCAGAGGTCATACCGCACTTGGTTGCTCATGTTGGACAAAATACTTGACTTCTTGGAGCTTCAATATCCCATCTTTAAAATGAACGTAATACCAGCACCTATCTGGCAGGTGATAACAATTCATCAAAATAGTTAATACGAGCCAGCATTGTTAAGCCACCACCTGTGATGCCAGCATCCCAAGTCAGAGTGCTAGTTTGAGTCCCAATGCTCCACTTCCCATCCAGTTTCCTGCTAATGCTCCTGTGAAGGCAGCATGTAGGAGACCCAGATGCTGTTCCAATCTCTTGACTGTGGCCTTGCCTAGCCCCAGCTATTGTGACCCTTTGGGAAATGAACCAGCAGATGGAAGATCTCTCTCCCTCTCCATGTCTCTACTTCTACCATTCTCCTGTCAAATAGATAAATCTTTTTAAATATTATTAGTAGTGATACTACTTATTCTACACTACACATGGTGTTACTTTCTTAACATACATTATGTCAATTACAACCAGGTTTAAGGAAGTCAAGTAATGTAGCAAAGGTCACATAGCTGCTAAAGTAAGCAGCCGACAGATGAACATAAGCAGTCTTTTAACCACTGTGGGTTCAATATAGATGCTCAGTGCTATCACTGACAGCTAAGATTATGTGAAGCTGGGCCAAGCTAACACCAAGTGCTTGGAAAAGATTGGCAAAAATTAAGGTCAAGCCAGGGGTTGTGTAGGACAGGCAGAAGTTCTAAGCTATTGTCCAAAGATTAAGATAAGGGTCATAAGCTATAGGGAAACACTAGCAAAAAACAACTACCATGGGCCTAGCATGATGCTAAGTGTATTATATATGTGTAATTGGGATCATTTTATATTTATTAAGCCAGTAAAAGAAGTTTGAAACTAAAATCATATTCAATGGTGGCAATATTTTGCAAGCCTGATACACACATTTATTCATGTCAAATATGTAAGTTGCTACACTCCAGTGGAAAGCAATTTGACAATATATATCAGGATCCATGAAGATATTCATACCCTTTGACACATTAATCCTGCTGTTGAAAATGTATCCTACAGAAATCTTTGAAAGGAAGCAAAAAATCTATTTATACAAAGATGTCCAGTACAATGTTCTTTGTGATACTGAAACTCTGGAAGCCTCTCAAATGACCAAAAAAGGGAATTGATAGGTAAAAGATGACACGTTGTTTTGATGGATAACCTGGGCTCATTAAAATGATCCATGGGGTGTCTATGAGAACATGGACAAGTGCATCATAATATGTGAAAAAGGACTCATTGGCAATTTTACTTTTGCCAACTATGTATCCATACAGATAATGGCAGGCAACAAAACCATCAAGTATCTTAGGGTGAGGTATTGTGGGAGATCTCATTCTTTTCACACCTTGGAATGGCCTTACTGTGATGATAAATGAACATTAAGGGAGGCAAAAAACTGTAATAAACAAAGGCCAGCATGGGTGAGAGGAACAACCTAATGGATAAAGGACAGGGTTGTCAAGAACTACAGAAAATTCCAGCACACAGCTCCATTTGGATGACCAGGCAAACTAGGAGTCTGGCTTTCCCACTGTCCCATCAACACTCTGGACAAAGCAGCACCCTCGAGTGCTCTGGTCTTCATTTTATAGTGGTTTTGGTCAACCACAGGGTTATTGAGAGGGTCCACTCAGATACTGTTGTTTTGCTTCACTCAAGACTTCTTTTTTTCTGCTAGCAATCCAAGACATTTTTGCAGTAAATGGCACTACTTAGTTCTTCTCTTCTGGAGTTTGGAGAATAGGTTGAATGTGACTGGCACCTAAGTCTCTGGTTCTGTGTGTTCATATCTAATACACCACCTCATCCTCTATGGCAACAGTCATCATTCGTCATGGGAGGTATCGTCACCACTCGTTCCCATGCACACTGCCCATCTACCCTCTTCTGGGTAGAACAGCAAAATCCTTGACCCTCCCCTTCCAACTGCCACTAGCAGGAGAAAAAGCAATATCATTCTTCTTCCCAGCTACCTGTGGCTTGCACCATGGTGGGTACAGGGGCCACTTGGGGCCAACACTCAACCACCCAGGAATACCACACAGTGAGCTGACCCTCCAAACCCAGAGCCTCATCTCTTTGTCGTCTTGCCTCCTCCAGGGTCCCTGAAGTTAGTGCTGGAGTGAAGCCTTTCCTACCAGCAGCCTAGCAGATTCCAGCCGTCTTTAAGGCCCAGCTCAAACATAACTTTAAACCACAGCCTCTCAGTCTTGGCACTCTTGATATTGGGACCAGATACTCTTTTCTTATAGGAGGCTGCCCTGGCCTCAGGATGGCAGTAACAAACTCCAGCCTGCCAGATATGATAACCAAAACGCCCCCCGATGCTGCTGGATGTCCTTTAAGGGACAGAATGTCCCCACCCTTGCCCCTTCCGCCCAACCCAGCAGACGGATTTTTCTCTTCCACCTATTCATCCCTGTCTGTACTCACATATCTATAATATACAATGATCTCTCTGGAAGCCCTCATCATTCCATTTCGATTAATTCTCTGTGTCTCTCTCCTGAGGCAAACCTTAGTTTTCACAAGGGAAAGACTGTGTCTTGAACAGTGTGACATAACCATGCCTAGCACAGGATGTGACACAGAGCAGGAGCTCAATGAACCCTGTGGAGTTTGATGATGTCTTTGTGAACCCCAGGAGCTCTCAGAGGCAAACAGATATGACCTTAACCTAAGGTTGTAACACTTTGTCCTCTCCCAAATTGGAATGGGAAAGAGAAGATAGAGTATTGTTTATTGGAGATAGGGGGTAGGGAGAACTAGACTTTATTCTGTTTGCCAACAGCGATGTTCAAGAAAGTTTGAGCTGTGTTGGGGAAAACTTGCAATGAATTTCTGGTTTAAGATGTTGCTAACGCATATCCACAGGGATAAACCGCATAAGTCTAAGAGGAAAGATGAGGAAGGATACTCCCAAAGCCTTGAGGCATAGATTTACATTTGCTGAAACTCCCTAAGCCTCATCTGATATTACTTACAGTTAGACATCCCCTGAGGCCACACAGGACAGACTAACAAGTAGAAACATGCCCCACCCAGGACAGGAGGGGTCCAGGTGGCCATTGGTGAGAGGCCATGTGATCAGGGGCAGGGGACACTGGAGGCTGGAGCCAGAATCCACAAAGATGGATGCTGAGTTGTCTCAAATGATCTTGAGATGGAAAGGGGAAGTGGGGGAGGAATACCAGAAAAGCGGATTTACTTTCTGTTGGATAAGCAATGCCCTTCCCTGCAGCAAATTCTGTGAAAATAACCTTGACATAAAACAACTCTGAGGGAAATTGACCTTCTTATAGATAAATGGAGGCTTTGAGGAATTTTCTTAAGATTTTAAATGAGCTTGGAGAGTTTAGAGTATCCTGCCCACCCTCGCTGGGTTAATGAGGCCCCATCTCTTTCCTGGTGGATGACTGGCTGTATGGACTGGAGCTGGTGGTTTCAACAAGGCCAGAGCCAACAGCAGTAATACGGAGCCCGGCTCCTGGTGGCACCACCACCACCACGCTCTGGAGCAGAAGAAGGGCCCAACCCAAGCCCCCTTCACCCAGGTCTGGCAATCCAGAGTCCTGCACAGACTCAGTGGCCCCAAAGTTTCTGGGTTGCCCTCTCCAACAGAGTTACAGGCAGCCTGTGGGCAGGGATTGGGAGCAAGCAGGCAGCGGGGCCTAGGTTGCACCTTAAGAGCACCCAGGGACTCCCCTAGGTGAGACCTGCCAGTAAAGGTCAACAAGGGCCCTCAGCCCCCAATAAGAATCTCCCTGCCCCAGTCCACTGGGCCAGGAAACCCATTCACAGGGCCAAGGCCTATCATCGCCCATGAAGGTTAAGGCTCAGATGGTCAATACATCAAGGCAATGAAATGAAACTCAGAACAGTCGCTGTAAGGTGTAGACCCCTCCTTCCTGACATCATCTCCCCAACCACTGTCCCTACTTTTGCAAAGATAGGACCCCCTTTGTCCTTCAGGCCAGAGGTTGAATGCAAGCCCTCCAAGAGGCCGGTGGATGGGTCACATCTCTGGGCGTATCTGCCTCCCTCACTCTAAACTCCTTGAGGAAAGAGATCACATCCCCCTTGCTCACCTACATATACCCACGCCCAGCAAAGTGCCTGGAGCATAACAGACTCTTCCCAAACATTGTTAAACTCATCCAGAGAATGAGTCAACCAGTGGGTACAAGGAGGTAAGAAGGTATGGTGTGTTCATGTCAGGCCTACAAGGCTCAGGCCTCCCACTCCATGTCACAGCAAGTGTCAGGCACACATTTGGCACATTGGTGAAGCTACCACTTGGGACACCTGTATCCCCGATGGGGCTGCCTGAGTTCAAATTCCAGCTTTGCTTCCAATTTCAGCTTCCTGCTAATGTGCACCATGGGAAGCAGCTGGTGCTGGCTCAAGTGCTTGAGTCTCTGTCACTCACATGGGAGGCCCAAAGTGAGTTCCTGGCTGCTGGCTTTGGCCTGGATCAGCCCTGACTGCTGCAGGCATTTGGGGAATCAACTAGTAGAGGAGAGCATGTTTCTCCCCACCTTCTTTCAAATAAAATAAAAATAAATTTTTTTAATATTTACTTATTCACTGGAAAGGCAGAGTTAGAGAATGAGAGAGCGAGAGAGAAAAAGAGAGATCTTCCATTTTCTGTTTCACTCCCCAAATGGCCACAATGGCCAGAGCTGGGCCAGTCCAAAGCCAGGAGCCAGAAGTTTCATCCAGGTCTTCTACATGGGTGCAAGGTCCCAAGCACTTGGGCCATCCTCCGCTGCTTTCCCAGGCACACTAGTAGGGAGTGGGATCAGATTTGGAACAGCCAGGACTCGAACCAGCACCCACATGGGATACAGGTGCTGCAGATGGTGGCTTCACCCACTACACCACAGAAGTGGCCCCGCAAAAAAAAAATTTTTTTTTAAGTTTGTAAATGACTGAGTGTGTCCACAGATCAAACATTGTTATATAACCTTGGTGCTACCAGACATATGTGGTTCCTACTTACAGTACAGCCTGTAACTAATGCAAGAACATGGGCCTCTTATAAGGTATAGTCTTAAACTAAGAGGCATGATAATAAATCCCAGGGAAAGGCATTTGTCTGCTAAAAGCAGTTCTTGCAACCAAATACTAAGGCTAGAATTTCAGGGAGGTGCAGATGGGGGCCCAGGAATCTGGCCAGGCTCCTGCCAACATATGGGATCTCTGCCTGCACAGTCTAGAAACCATCATCACCTGCTGAGCACCTCTCCTGGTACTGCCCAACCTGACAGCAGCTCTTATCTTCTGCTGACATCTCCATCTTCTAAGCTCAAGGATGTGGAGTGCAATTTTTCCACTTTTTTTAAGATTCGTTTTTATTTATTTGAAAGGTAGAAGTCACAGAGAGGGAGACAGAGACAGAGAGAGAGAGAGATCTTCCATCTGCTGGTTCACGCCTCAAATGGGCCTTCCTCTCCTGCCTTCCCAGGGATTATCAGGGAGCTGGATTGGAAGTGGAGCAGCCAAGACTTGAATTGGTGCCCATACGGGATGCTGGCACTTCAGGCGGCAGTTTAACCCACTGTGTCACAGCACTGCCACTATTCTTATAGCCAGACTTCGAATCAAGTGTTTATTGCAGAAGTCAAATCACTGCTAGAAACACCCACATCCCATATGGGAGTGCCTTGGTTTGCATCCCAGCTCCACCTCCAGTTCTAGCTAGTCTGTACCCTGGAAGGCAGCAGATGATAGTCAGGTACATGGGTCCTTGCTATCCATATGGTAGACCCAGACTGAGTTCCCAGCTCCTAGCTTAGGCCTGACCCAGGCCTGGGTGTTGCTGGCATTTGGAGAGCTAAGTGGTGAATAGAAGATCTCTGTTTCTCTTTGTCTCTCTGCCTTTCAAATAAATAAAATAACATAAAAAGAAAAAACAGCCAGTATTATTGTGCAGTAAGTTGAACGACCACTTGAGAGGCCGGCATCTCATATTGGAGGGCCAGTTTGAGTCCCAGCTGCTCCGCTTCCATTCCAGCTCCTTGATTATGTGCCTGGGAAGGCAGCAGAGGATGGTCCAAGCCCTTGCCTGCCACCCACATGGGAGACACAGATGGAGTTCCAGACTCCTGACTTCAGCCTGGCCTACCCCCAGCTGTTGCAGCCATTTGGGGAATGAGCCAGTGGATAGGAGATCTTCCCCCCCTCTCTCTGTCACTCTGCCTTTCAAATAAATAATTCATTACAGCCAGATTTCTGTTAGACTAACCCAGAGAAACAAGGAAAGAAATATGAAGGATGAAAAGAAAGAGGCACCCAGGCATTCCTGAGAGTGTTGAGAGACAAACTTGAGTGGAACAGTCTGTTGCCTGGAATAGGACCTCTAAACTCTGCTGCCCTGGGGAGCCCAGGAACTGAAATTAAAACTGGAAGGGGGAACTCTGTGTGCACATCCTGCTGAGCAGCTCCATTCCCAAGGCCTGGCTGCTGTCCCCCGTGTGGACTCACACGCAGGAGGACTCGTCCTCTGAAACATGTCGGACTACGGTGTGCCCTGGAGATGGAAGAACACAGCGCAGTGAGTCCGTCTACATGTCCTAAGCCACAACCAAGCCCAGACACTGGAGCCCAATGGCCAGCGTCCCTTCCCTCCCACAGAGGACCTGGTCAGTCAGCCTAACGTGATGAGGCTGGCTCATTCCGCAGCCTGGAAGATCACAGTCATAACCATGCCTCCAACACAAGCACTACAGATAAATCTTAGCAGGCATTATGTTTGGGCCCACAGAATATTAAAGCTCAACAGTTTTCATTAATTTTCTGCAGTGTGCTTGTTTATACAAAACGGAACATAAATTGCGTGTGGGTGATGCTCTGTTTGAATCCCTAAATCTCACGTTGGGTTATCAATCTTGGGCGAAGGAAGAAAACTAAATCACTCAACTTCCAGCCCCGAATGTTCTGGCGATGCAGGGTTAACTGGAAGTTTCAGGCGGGACTCAATTCTGTCTTTCTCCAAGTTTCCAAGTTCCATGAAGTTTCTGGATGATAAACTGAATGTGGCACAAACTCCATGTAGCACAACTCAACGGGTCTTGGCCAAGAAGTTTCAAAAAACAGTCACGTCAGACTCTATTAAAGAACTCCTAGGCTTTCTTTTCTTTTACTTTTTTCCCTAACATGGCATTGGCATGTAACATTCCTCAGGTAACTGTGGCCAACTCCAGATGACAGAAAGGCATTTTAAATCTTACTGAAAGGGCTGCTTTTCCTGACAATCAAGAAACGGGACCTTTAAATCTAACCCCTTCACATCGGAGCCTTCCAACCCCCACCTGTTTGTGAAATGTCACAAGACATCTGAACAAGAAAACATCTAGGCAAAAACATGGGAAAATGCAGTGGGGTGACTCCAAGGAATTTCATTAACAAATCCGTATTCCCTTAACCCAGACCTCAACACAAAGCACAAGTGTAATAGTGCTTTATGACTACCTGAGATTTTGACCTAATGGTGTGCACCATCTTCTGAAATTAAGTGGTCCTAAGTAACTTCCAATCAAGGTAGCATAAGGTTGGCTCTCTATCCCCCCTCTGCTGCTACACAAAGGCTCAGAGCTTAGTTTACCAACACAAGTGTATGCAGAGAGGCAATCTATGTGCCTGTTCTACATAACAAATGACCCCAAAACTCAGTAAAACAAACACTAAATTCCTTTGTCCACAATTTCGTGGATCATGAATTGTAGAAGGGATAAGCTTGAGGCCTCATGCAGTTGTGGTCACATGGTAACTGGGGCTGTGGTCCTGGATGGACGTCCATGATAGTGCACTCACTCCCGTAACTGGCTACTGACTGGAAGCTTAGCTGGCCATTGCCTGAAGCAAACACCTCCACGTGGCCTCTCTCTCAGTGTGGTATCTGGGTTCCAAGGTGGGGCATCCCAAGCGTAAGTGTTCCAAGAAACAAAAGTAGAAGCTCCACGGCCTCTTCCTACCTAACCTCAGGGTCACTTCCACTGCATTCTAATGGCCACAGGTGGATGACTGAAGCCACTAAAATTCAAGGGGACAGGAATTTGTCCCACCTCTCAATCTAAGGAGCATCAAAGCCATCAGAAGTGGTTGCCCAATGCTGAGGGCAGAGCAAGCCCAGGCTGTCCACCTCAGACAATGTCACCCTTCTCCACCAGGCCTCCAGCCCAGGAACCTTAGAGGAATGCACTCAAACCCAGCCAAACCACGACAAGCACCCAGACTCAGTGCATCTGGAGGCTCTGGAGCCATGGCAGCATCTGCTTCCAGCCAACGAAGGCGAAAATGAGGAGAAAACCAGAGGATGCACATTCACTCTTTCCAAGGCCTCACCTGGAAGTGGCACACCTCACTTCTCTCACATCACCATGGAGAGGGTTTGGGCACATTTAGCCACGTGCCTGGTTACAGACACATAGGAGAAGCGGGGACTGGCTGCTGGTAGCTTGCCTTCCCCGCCCTCGTACTCAATAAACATAAATTATTGCAGTGGTTATTGGTCTTTCTTGTGGGAAGCCTGTAGATATTTGCTGGTTGATTGAATAAATCAGTGGAAAAGAGGAAGAATGGAGAGAGAAAATGGGGACCAGCATTGTGGCTTAGTGGGTTAAGCCACTGCCTGCAGCTCCAGCATCCCATTGGATGAAGGGTTTGAGACCTGACTGCTCCATTTCTGATACAGTTCCCTGCTAATGTGCCTAGGAAAGCAGTGGAGGATGGCCCAAGTGCTTGGGCAACTACACCGATGTGGAAGACCTGGAAGAAACTCCTGCTCTCAGCTCCTACTTGGCCCAGCCCTGGCCATTGCAGACATTTGGGGAGTGAACCAGTGGATAGAAGATCTCCCTCTCTCTCTCTAACTCTGCCTTCCAAATAAATAAATAAATCTCTAAAAAAAATAAAAAGAAAGAAAATGGATGTTTCAGGGTAGAAGCAAGTAAAAATAAAAAGAGAGGAGTGTTGAAAGAATCATATAAAAATGTGGCACTTGTGGGGCCAGCCCCATGGAGCAGGTTAATCCTCTGCCTGTGGTGCCGGCATCCCATATGGGTGCCAGTTCTAGTCCCGGCTACCCCTCTTCCAATCAAGCTCTCTGCTATGGCCTAGGAAAGCAGCAGAAGATGGCCCAAGTACTTGGGCTCCTGCACCGCATGGGAGACCTGGAAGAAGCACCTGGCTCCTGGCTTCGGATCAGCACAGCTTCAACCATTGCAGCCATCTGGGGAGTGAGCCAACGGAAGGAAGACCTCTCTCTCTGTCTCTCCCTCTCACTGTCTGTCACTCTATCTCTCAAATAAATAAATATATATTTTTAAAAAAGGTGGTACTCTTAATGCACAAGTTAGAGGGAGCAACTTGTGCCACCTACATGAGAAAACAGCACAACAGGCTCATCCAGGGACTTCTCACCAGGATTCCGAAACAGGCACCCAGCGGAGTCTACAGAGACCCGTGGCACTCAGACAGTTGAGTGTCCCGTTATGATCATCACATTTCTAGAGTGGCAGAAAAACCCTCTCTTGCCCGAACCCCCAGGTTGTTTTAAGTATTCAGTCTGAACTAATTTAAATTCTCAGCTTTGAGTGGGTTAAGGACCAGGAGAAAAAGGCTGCCACTCTAACTGCATCCGCGGAGTGTGCTAAATTCTCCTTGATAGTAATTAGCATCCCGCTTCTTCTTTACTCTGCCCATACAGTATTTTCAAATCAATTGCTCAGCATTAGTGATTCTGCTGGGATTGATTTAATAGTCTAATATGAAGTCTCAGCCCTTCTGTACAGGTTAATTACATGTGGTCTTATACATTCTAATTTAAAATACTGCCTTCACAATTATCATCAGCACTAAAACAGAGCACTGGCAATGAAGCCTGGGCTTGAATTTTTTTCCAGAAGTAATGAATTGAAAAACTGAAATGACTTTTAATTTCTTTGGCACTTACCATTGCAATCTCTCTTCCCTTCTGCAGAAAATATAAATCAGGCTCTCCTCCTCATTTTAGATTGTTTTGAGAACAGGCAAGATTGCCTTTTGAAAAAAGCGGAAGACTTAGCTGTATGGGTCTTGACCAAGTAGAAGGGCTTGTTGGACATATTTATGTGTGGATTTATGAATTTAACTAACATTCTATGGTGTTTACTGTGTGGCAGGCATTATCCTAGAGCTTCATAAATATTAACAACCACACAGTTACTATATAGTTACCCAGGCTGTATAACAAATTACCCCAAAATGTATGCACCTAAAACAACAAACATTTATTATCTTATAGTTTCCGTGAGTCAGGCATTCAGGAGCAGCTTTGCTGGGTGGTTCCAGGAGAGAGTTTCTCAGCAGGATGTAGTCCAACTTTTGGCCAGGGCTACAGACATCCAGGACTGCAGAAGCCACTTCCAAACCCACCCATGTGGTTATTAGTAAGCCTCGGTTTCTTACCACATGGAGGGGAGGGAAGAGAGGAGGGAGAAGAGGGGAGGGGAGGAGAGGGGAGGGGAGGGGAGAGGAGAGAAGGGGAGGGGAGGGGAGGGGAGAGGAGGGGAGGGGAGGGGAGGGGAAGGAAGGAAGGGGGGAGAGGAAGGAAGGAAGGGAGGAGAGGAGAGGGGGAAGGGAGGGAAGGGGAAAGGTAAGGAGGGGGAGGGGAGGGGAGGGGAGGGAGAGGAATGAGAGGGGGAGGAGAGAGAAGGGAAGGAAAGACCAGGAAGAAATGCCAAAATTGATGTAGTATCTTAAAACCTAATAAGTTTGGAAGTGATGCACCACTATTTCTGCTGCATTATGCATTTGTTACACAGAAAACCCGGGTAAGTATAGAAGGAGACCATACACAGTATGAATACCAGTAAATGCAGATCATTGCAAGCTAGGCTGGCTACCACAAGTAAGCACTATTATTATCCCAATATGTGAAGTAAGATACCCAAGATCACTGTTACTAAATGTCAGAGCCAAGACTAGAATCTAGCTCCAGAATCCAAGCTCTTCACAACTAGTCACACACCAAATATAAGTGCCCAATCATTTTAATTTAACATATGGTTCAAAAACAGCTTCTAGACCAGCCAATAGTGTTTGTTCTAAATGAACAGCTGATTAAAAAAAGAAAGAAAAGAAAATAAAACTTTGTTGAGGATGAAAGCTCTGAACTACTTATCATCAGCAAAAAAAAAAAAAAAAAAAAAAAAAAGAAAACTTCTTAATGTCTCCCGGCCTCTGTCGTACTTGGTAAGATACTCACACACCCGAGGAATTCCTTACTTTCTTGCAAGTCAGTCTGACAGTCACCATCACCACAGCCACTGCAGTCCTCAACACTGTACCCCACACCACACCACTAGCACGCTTCTGTCTGTTCCATTCCCTGCTGCTCAGCTCTATGCAATGAGACTGCTAAAATCCCATTAATCGTCCTCAACCTTCAATCCAAGAGCCATGGGGCCCAGTTCCTCCAGGTATCCCTGCTGTCAGTTCTGGCTTCAGATGGACATCTGTATACCTCTGATAAGTGGACCCAATTGAATCAACTATCTGGCTCTGAGAATGACTGAGTGCCATGGACTCTGCCAGCAGGTATTATAGGCACTTCACACATCTCCCATTTAATGTTCCTATGTCTTATGCTATGGCTTGAATGTTTAGCCTCTGAGCTCATACACCGAAGTCACAAGTTAGTGGTTACATGGAGGTAGAAACTTAACCCAGTTGTAGTGTTTACAGTTGAGACCTTTGGGAAGTGGTAAGATTGGAGAGGGTCATTAGAGTACAGTCACCCTGATTGAATCCTGGAGGCTTCATAAGGACAAAGAGATGACATGTGTGCCTCATCTCTTGCCAAGAGAGGCTCTGTGCCACCTTGGATCCTGCCAGAAATGATGTCATCACTATAGGGCAAACCAGCGAGGCCTGCCCAATCTTGGCTTGTGAACCTCCAAAACTGTAAGCCAAAATCAGCTGTTCTCCTTATAAGTAAATTGCCTCAGGTATTTCATTCTGGTGATGAAAATCTGATCATACTTGCTATAAATAATATTTCATAGCTAGGAGAGATTGCCAAGTTACTATAGGCCAGTTCTATGCAAATGGCCTTAAATACATCAGAACATTTTATCCAAACACAAACTAGAGAGGTACCCCTCTGACTTTTGTTCCTGTATCACAAATAGAGTGTCTGCAGCTCAGAAAGGTTAAACGAGTAGCCCCAAGTCACAGAGACCTGGAAGTCAAACCGGGATGTGTCTTACTACAAGGGCCCTCTTTGCCCACCTGGACAAGGAGGCATAGAGGGAACTGTTCACTGTTTTTCTGCAGAGCAATTGTATGCTGCTCTCAACTCACCTTTGGGGTTCATCCTTGCATACCAAATGGCCCAAACAATTGTTTTCTAAACAAAAACAATTTCCTCCATTGAACAGATCCTGATGCCAGGTGTTGAGATGCCTTTTTTTAAAACCCTTTTCTACCAGCAAGTAAGGCACTATATAAGGGGTTAGCAAGCCTTCTGAAAGGGCCAGATAGTAAATATTGTCAGCTTTATTTCTGGGCCACATGGCCTCTATCACAACCATTCAGCTCTGCCATTGTAGCAAAAGCAGGCATGAACAATACGTAAATTAATGAGCATGGCTGTGTTCCAATAAAACTTTATTTATGGACACAGAAATTGAACTTCATATAATTTTCTCACATCACAAAATATTCTTCTTCTGGTTCTTTTCAACTGTTTGAAAATTCGAAATCCTTAGCCCAGGGGCTATACAAAACCAGATGGCCGTCGTTTGCTGATCCCTGCAGTCTACCACAGAGGAAGTCAGAAGTTCTCCCCAGGAGCCAAGTGACTGCTTTCTATCAAATGCACAAAAAGCCACTCCTGGGGAAACGTATTGTCTAGAGGAGTTGTTCTGAACCTATACGTGTAGCCATCAAATCAAGTGGATGAAGTAATCTCTCACTTTTCATCCCGGAAGATTGGCTGGGAAAAGTCAAAGAGGGGTGCACTACACACCCCTCAAATCACACCTTTATGAGGGACACCAAGATTTGGACCTCAAGTCTCCCTTTAGATTCGTTATCCTCTCTGTCCCCACACCTCCCTCAGGCTCCTTCAAGACCTGGAAGTCAATGTAAGTTGCAAGAGGGGGGAGAGGAGGAGAGGGTGAAGGATGAGGAGGGGGAGGGGAAGGGAGAGGGAGGGAGGAATGGGGGACATAATGAAGAAATGAAAAGGAAAGGCACAGAGGAACGAGGTCAAGGGGAAGACAGAGTTTAGACAATTTCCTATCAGATTCTTCCCTAATGAAGATACTTCAAAAAGTTCCTAGAAAATAAAATTAAAGGGACTCTTATTATAGTGCAGCAATTTAACTCCAGCATCCCCTTTGAGCACCGGTTCAAGTCCTGGCTGCTCCACTTCCAATCCAGCTACCTGCTGATGCACCTGGGAAGCAGTGGAAGATGGCCCCTGACATTCATGTGGGAAACCTGGATGGAGTTCCTGGCTGCTGACTTCAGCCTGGTCCAACCCTGGCATTTGAACCTGCAGGTGGGAGACTTCTGTCTCTCCATTTCTCTCTCTCTCTGTAACTCTGCCTTTCAAATAAATCTTTTAGAAAAAAAAAACACAATTAAAAAGTAAATTTAACATGACACAAAACTATTTGAAATGCATGTGTAGTTTCTTCACAACATGCATTTTCCATGAATTTTTTGAAAACCTCTAATATTTCATGTTTAACAGAAAGCTGCTAATAGGCAAAAGTCAATGACTCATTCCTTATGATTTTTGAGTATTGGGCTATTTTCCAGAGATGCTATCTTTACTTCCTGTTCAACTCCCTTTTATAATAAGAGAAATGGTGCGTCTCTATGTGTATGCTTACAGAGACAGGTTTTAGGATTTTAAGACTAGGAAGACTATGCCCAATCTTTTCTCTAGTGCATTAAACAGCCACTGAAATGCAGGATAAGATAACCCAGCTTCCTACAATGCAAGGTACAAGCTCCTGTGACAATGGAACCAACCCCACTAGCCATTGGGGTTTTGGAGGGCAGGGACAGTCTTATTCACATTAGTACCTTTGGGACCTGGCACAGGAAAACATTCAATAAATGTTTGTCGAATGAATGAAAAGCAAATGAGGGAAACATTTCAACTTAAGAGAATTAAAACCTATTTTCTAACAAAGCAGTAGCACTTGAACAAGGTGGGTGTTCCTGGAAGATAAGAAGCACCTGGGAGAGTTGTACAGCAAAAAACAAAGATGAGTGTTGCCAAATGTCACAGAGAGCAAAACCAGAGGGGAATTGCTATGCTTGGAACCAACACTGCCCCATGGAGATGACTTGACAACAATCCAACTCAACGTATCTCTTTCTCCAAATGAGAAATTAAACCTTAAATTACCCAAGGCTTAAATGGAGTTGAGTTAGAATAAATATTTTAAGTGTAAGGGGGGAAAGCAAGGGAGTCAAAGACCACAGTTATGGGGCCAGCACTGTGGTATAATGGGTAAAGCTGCCACCTGCGGTGCTGGCATTCCATATGGGCACTGGTTCGAATCCCAGCTGCTCCACTTCTGATCCAGCTCTCTGCTATGGCCTGAGAAAGCAGTAGAAGATGGCACAAGCACTTGGGGCCCCTGCACCCATGCAGGAGACCTGGAAGAAGCTCCTAGCTCCTGGCTTCAGATCCGACCAGCTCCAACCATTGCAGCCATTTGGGGAGTGAACCAGCAGATGGAAAATTCTCTCTCTCTCTCTACCTCTGGCTCTGCCTTTGCCTCTGCCTCTCTAATAAATAAATCTTTAAGAAAAAAAAAAGGGCCACAGTTATGTCAAAGTTGGAGCTACCATTGAAGTCATTTACCAAAGAAAATTAAACCAGGCCCCTAACCTTAAAAACACTGATAACCATTCTTGACTGTGCTGGGTTGCTCGTTCCATCAGTACTCAACACATTTCAGCCCTAATGATCTGATGCTGTTCCAACCTCTTACCCTCATCTTAGGCTCCATCAATTGTCACACAATAAACATAGGTCACAAATGGAAGGGTCTTTAGGTTCCCTGTGTGTAGAAATCAGGGCAATTTTCCAACCAGGGCACCTGCAGGGCAGGGGAGATGACTCCTGGCTTAGGGAGCAGACATGCTCCCATTCAGCTGCTTCTGTAAGCTCTGCTGTGACTCCTCGCCTGTTCAGGTCAGTCAAACCACCTTGGCAGGTGGATGAAGCTGCAACTGAGGCCCTCGGGTTCTGCCTTGAGAGCTAGTGCTCCAGACTCCTCTGGGCCTGGCTTTGGGAGAGGGGAAACACACAGGACTATTTTTATGTTTTATATTATATACTTCTATACAGGTTTTTTACGTTAGTTTTACAAGATTTTCTTTTATAAAAACATAAAACGCATACCAATTTCTAGCTGTTTGAGCTGAGACTATCATATTTTTCATGTTACCTATCCCATACCATAGTTATGAGAAAAGACTGAGACTGATCTCCAAATCCATGTCCTCCTCGTGGTCACACAGACTACACTTCCCAGCATCCTTTGCTTTAAGTGCACCCACATGACTGAGTTCTAACCAATGGAATGGAAGTGGAGGTGGTTTGTGCCACCTCCAGAAGCTGGCCTACAACACCATTCACTTGCTCTTCCCCCTCTGTCATCTTCTTGTTGACCAGACAGTGGTCTTGGAAGCCATGAGTGCTGATGGCAGAACCACAGATGGGAAAGGCCTGGTTTTCCAACGGCTCCTTGGATGACAGCTACCTATCAATCAGCAACACTCATTCAGACATTGTACAAGGGTATTCAAAAAGTTTGTGGAAACAGAATTAAAAGATAAGTTTATTTTAGTGTAAAAAAATTGTAAATCAATGCATATAAAAGGTCTCCCAAGAGTTCATGAAAATATGTACTATGAAAAACAATGCATGGGTTTCAAAATTGTCTTCCCTTCTATTTTCCCACAAAGTTTCTGAAGGCTCCTTGTATTGGTTTGCCCGGGCTGATGTAAGAAAGCACCCTAAACAGAATGGCCTAAACAACAGAGATGGAAGTCCAAGATCAAGGGAGCAGCAGAGTTACCTTGGGCTGGAGGCTGCCCTTCCCCTAGTCCCTGGTGATTTGCCAGCAATCTTTGGCATCCCTTGGCTTGTAGAAGTTCACCCTGTCTCCTACCTCCCTCTGTGTGTCTGAATCTCCCCTTCTTATAACGACACCAGTCTTTTGAGATTAGGGACCACCCTATAACCTCATCTTAACTGTTTACATCTGCAACAACCCTAGTTCCAAAAAAAGTCAGATTTGAGTTGAGAGAGATTAGGACTCAAATATATAAATTTGGTAGAGATTGAACCCATAAATGATGTAAAGTAAATCCCTGAGATTTTTGTGGCTTTATCCATTACAGGAGCCAGCATTCTGTTAGCTAAAACAAAGATAATAAATACAAACACACAGCTCAGCACTATACAAATACTACATACAGATGGTGGCTATTACTGCATGCCTCTGGCAGAGGCACATTTATGAATCTCACATCCACTGGCCTCTTCCATGGACCAGTCTTTACTCTTAATTTCACAATTTTGGATTCTTTGAACTCCACCATTAAAGAGGGCCCCCAAAATGATACAAGCTTCAGATTCCACAGCATCTGCATCCACACCACTCCCTGGTCCATGTCCTCACAACTTCCACCCTAGACAATCCTCTCTGAACTGGTCACTCCCCTCTCTAATCTGTTTTACAAATCACTGCCAAATTAAGCTTCTTGCAACTTACGTCATCAACCCGGTCTAAAGCCTTTCAGGGCTCATCACTCTTTGTTTATGAATTTAAGCATTAATTAAGCACCAACGCATGCAGGTACCATGCTAGACCTGGAAATACAACAGTGCTCAAGAGAGACTGCCTCAATGAGCTTACAGTCTAATGGAGGACTGAATTAGCCAACTATCATTTCAAAACACTAACAAACAACCCCACAATTTCAATGGTTATATGACACATTTTTTAAAAAAAAAATTTTTTTTGACAGGCAGAGTGGACAGTGAGAGAGAGAGATAGTGAGAAAGGTCTTCCTTTGCCATTGGTTCACCCTCCAATGGCCACTGTGGCCTGCGCACCGCACTGATCCGATGGCAGGAGCCAGGTGCTTATCCTGGTCTCCCATGGGGTGCAGGGCCCAAGCACTTGGGCCATCCCCCACTGCACTCCTTGGCCACAGCAGAGAGCTGGCCTGGAAGAGGGGCAACCAGAACAGAATCCAGTGCCCCGATCGGGAGTAGAACCTGGTGTGCCGGCGCCGCAAGGCGGAAGATTAGCCTAGTGAGCCACAGCACCAGCCAAAAATATTTTATTTACTTGAAAGACAGAGTTACAGAGAGAGGTAGAGATGGAAAGGTGTTCCTTCTGCTGGTTCACTTCCCAGATGGCCACAACGGCTGGAGCTGCACCGATCCAAAGCCAGGAGCCAGGAGCTTCTTCCAGGTCTCCCACGCAGGTGCAGGGGCCCAGGGACTTGGGCCACCTTCTACTGCTATCCCAAGCCATAGCAGAGAGCTGGATCAGAAGAGGAGAAGCCGGGACTAGAACCAGCGCCCATATGAGAGGCCAGCACTGCAGGCCAGGGTGTTAACCCCCTGCGCCACAGTGCCAGCCCCAACACATTTATTTTCTTCCTCACATGTGTGTGGGTGAGCTGGGGTTGCTCAGCTTTAACCTACACATGGAAGTTGGCTCTATTCTGCTCCACTTGGCTCTGTTTCTGGGTGAGCAGCCATCCAGGACAGTTTCTTCTCATCGTACAGGGCTGAATCGGGGAGGTGGGAGTGGAAAGGGGCAATGCCTCTTACAGGCCAGTCACACAACTGGCTCACTGGTACTTCCACCCACACACCTTGGGCCAAAGCAAGTCACGTCATATTGAGTGATTTGTTAGGGCAGCATGGACCGGGGGTGCATATACCATAGAAACACATTTCTTCACAGTTCTGGATTCTACAAGTCCAAAATGAAGGGGTTGGCAGATTTAGTCTCTTCTAGGCCTCTTTCCTTGGCTGAGAGCTGACAGCCTCCTCCCTCTGCTTCCTCATGCTCTTTCCTCTGTGTGCACCTGTGGCCACAATTCCCTCTTCTCAGGAAGGCAGGCAGCAGTTGTAGTGCATAAGGACCCACAGTCATGGCCTTGTTTTCACTTAATTACCTCTTTAAAGACCCTATTGCCAAATACAGTCATCTATTGAGGTACTGGGGGTTAGGACTTCCACATAGGAACTTGAGGGGGACAAAATCATCCCATCACACATATCACACATGGCTAAGCCCAACACCATGAGAAAGGAGAGGATACATCATGCACCCTATGTGGGAAAAGAAGCAAGAGCTGAGAATAAAATAACAGCATCCGCTTCTGGAAGACAGTGAGGATACAACAGAGTTAGTTGCAAGAAGGAGGAAAAAGACAACAGGATCAAGTCCAAAAAGGCCTCCCAGATATGACCCAACTACCCCTCTGCTGATCTCAGTGTTGCTGCAGAATGGCACCCAGCCCCGCATCCCTCAGAGGCACACAACGAAGAGGGACAAATGCGGTGCGATGCAGTAGAAAGATGGATGCCTGGATTCCTAAGACCGGCATCTTCGTATGTGATCTACTGGGTTCTCATTCACAGTGAGCCAGAAACCATCTGTGTGATCCTGAGAAAATCATTTTCTCTCTCCAAGCCCATAACCTGATTTCTAAGAAGAAAAAACAGACTCTAAGATCCTTAGGATTCGCTGACCCAGTTTCTTCTCTGTGCAACATGTAGTCCACAGAACATTAGTCCCAAAAGACACCATGCAAATAAATGGCTCCATGAGCAAACACGCTTGAACATGCTGCATGCAATATCCCTTTCCTAGAATAGCAAAGGTTATGAAACGTCCTGCAATAAAAGAAAAACTCATTTTACTTCAACTGTTTCCCAGATGTATTTGGCCTAAGAATTTCTCTTTCTGCTCCTTACAATATGGCCGAGAACCAGTGAACTAATGCCCTTAGCACATGTTGCCTTGCAGAGTTAGGTGTTTTAATGTCGATGGCCTGTTTCTCCAGATAGCTTCCCTGTGCCCGGAGGACACGGTGCTCTGTGAATTCTTGCATCCAAGTCAGAAAGTCCCACCAGCTATGATGTAACTGCTTCTCAGGGCCCCACAGCTCTGCAACCCAATCTTCCTCGTACTCCAGAAGCTCTGTGAACACACCAACAAAAGCATCAAGCACAACCCCCTACAGCCCAACTGGAGCTGGTCCTCGGTTGACACATGGAGACCCCATGCACGTACTCCCAACATTGCTCAAAAGAGTTTTCCGTCTCTTTTAGAGGGATTCTTCCCAGAATCTGCAGCATGTTTTCAAAATATCTTCAGTAATGGCATATCTTTGTGCTTCGTGGGAGTTGAGTTTTGGAAACAATCAAAGTCTTCTGGAGCCAAGTTTGTTGAATAACTTGGGCGATGAAACCGAGAAATACAGTTCTGCATCAAAAACAGAGCACAATTCACCTCCTCTTTAAGTCGGGCCCATGCTCATCTGGCTCCCAGCTCTCTGGAACAAGAATAGTCATTCCAAAGGAGATCCTCCTCCATGTTCCAGAATCTCACACACCATATGCAGAGCTGCCGATGGCTACCTTGAATGGCAAACGATTACGTCCACTTGTTTGTGTCATTTCTTTCTTTCTCCCCTTGTCTGAATAGAGATGCATAACCCAGTGTTTCTCACACTGTGAGTTCTCAGGGGGCCGTTCATGTGTCTGTTGCCAGCTATTGTTCTGAAGTCACAAGACTATCCACATCTTTCATGGCGCCGAGGCCATCCTAACGCCTGCCTTTCTTCCCCTCTCTCCTTATCCGCTGCACACGATCACTCTCCCTCTTGCTGGCTTTGATCCCAGGGTAAGGATTATTTTCTGGGTTTTTCTTTAGCACTATTCCTGTTATTCAGTACTCAGCGTATGCTTTTTCTTTCCTTCAAATAACATTTAATTGCCTTAGCACAACTTTTTCAAGGAGCCAGAGAGTGTTCTTTGAAGATCCGAATTATCCTCCAAGCTGGGCTTTCAATGAGGCTGACATTTGTGCTGACTTCTAATAACCAGAACGTAAAACAAAAGAAAGGACTTTTACACCACCTTTCCCTGAGAGCAGCTTAGCCGTGACTACATAGCCAGAGGACTGTCAGAGCTGGAAGGTAATGAACAGGTCGCACATCTTTAGCGGGTTCCAGACTTCCTGGGCCATGGAACTCATTTTGGACAGAGACTTCCAGCATCCCAGAGTATAGGAAGACCAAAGCAATGAGAAGTGCTCAGCGCAGTGGACGTCTCCAGAGAGGCCGCAAACGCTTCACCGCTCACCCCGTTGTCTGCCGTTCCTCTGTCCTTGTATTTTTGAAGGCAGCTTAAAAACACACAGCTCACCAGTGAGGGAAATGAGGCCCAGAGAAGCTCAGTGAGTCACTGACCAAGCAAAAGGTAGAACCTGGGCCTCCTAATACCTCCTCCCCGACACAGTTGTGCATTGGAAGCACTGGGGAGCTGATTAGAAACCCAGACCGTGGGCCTTGGCCTCAGAGAACTTCACCTGAGTCAGTCTGGGGTGAGGACCTCAAGTCAGCTTTTTTTTTTTTTTTTTTTTTTTTTTTTGACAGGCAGAGTGGACAGTGAGAGAGAGAGACAGAGAGAAAGGTCTTCCTTTTTGCTGTTGGTTCACCCTCCAATGGCCGCCGCAGCCGGTGCACCACTCTTTTCCGAAGGCAGGAGCCAGGTGTTTATCCTGGTCTCCCACGGGGTGCAGGGCCCAGGCACTTGGGCCATCCTCCACTGCACTCCCTGGCCACAGCAGAGAGCTGGCCTGGAAGAGGGGCAACCGGGATAGAATCCAGCACCCCAACCGGGACTAGAACCTGGTGTGCCGGCGCCACAGGTGGAGGATTAGCCTAGTGAGCCGCAGCGCTGGCCAAGTCAGCATTTTGTAAAAACTCCCTCTGTATCTGTGGAGAGCTCGGTTTAGGAGTCCCTGATTTTTGCCATCCAGTCCTCTGTGCCCAGTCTCCAAGGAGGAACTGATTGTTCTAAGAAGGAAAAATACAGAGACGAGCCTAGATTTGCTCATAAAATGACCATCACTAAAAATGATAGACTGTGTTGAGACTGTCTCAGGCCCAGAGATTAATTCCTGGGATCAATGGGTTATTTCCAATGTGAACGTTGGGAATTTTGGCCAACATTTTGTATCCCTAGACATTTTGCATCACTTCATAGGCACAACCTGAAACAGTACCTTAAGACTGATCATACTTTGTCTTTGACAAAGTAGTTTTTCATGCCTTGTCTTTTTCATTCCATTCAGCAGTCCAAAATATGGGTAAGGCAAATCTTACTGACCCTGTTTCACAGACAGTACAGCCGAGTGCCATGTAAGAGAAACGGCGTACAAAGGCCACATATCTAGAAGGAATCAGGGCTAGATCTAAAACAAAACCTTGGATCCTTAATCCAGTATGCCTCCTTAACACATCCAAAAACAATTCATACCACCAGAGCCTCCTCTTTCCTGCCCACTCCAGCATAATCACAAATGGTATTACAAAATGAAAAACTCTGTAACTCTAATAGCTTTAAAAAAAACACTACTGATGCACACAGCCAGGACTTCATGGTGTTTATTCTAATGTCCTCATTTACTGTTGCACTATCAGGGCCAAATGAGCACCATCCAATGGAATTGTACGCCTTGACTTTCTGAAATCAGTTTCTACTTAGGCCGGCAAGTACAGCAGTCACTGTGGGGACTGATGTGGGGAACATCCACATCACAAGTTATTCGTTAACAACAAAAATTAAAAGCCAATACTTACTTGAATTTTCAAAGGAAATAGAACCTGTTGGACATCCAAATAAAAGGAAAATATGCATAAGAAATAGGAACATTTCCTACGGGGGGTTACATTCATGGAACCAGGTGAGCCATGGCCCAAGTGAATGGATGACTTGTTTCCTGTCTTCGTGACCAATCCCACATCAGTGGACATCGCAATTCAATTCCTTAGCTGGCAAAAGACGCTGCTCCTCTCCAGGGACTTTGTTTCAGGCGAGGGACATTGCGGTGCTCTGCCTGGTTCCTTTTAGACTCCAGGAGAGAGCAAAGTGCCTTGAAGGAACTTTGGCATGATCCAGACTTCCCGTATGTGGAGCTACCATTGCTCCCTCAGGAAGTAGGGAAAACTCCCTGGAGACCAGAAGATCTCCCAATTAAAAGGAGTTTCCAAATCCCGCCCACAGTGCCTCTAAGATCTCGCCTTTCTCTTGATATGTGTTTGCCCTGTATCTCTGCCTAACCAATTCCCTTAAAAACAGTTCTATGTTAAGATGTGTGGTAAGGTACAATAAGTAAAACCATACAGCAGAAATGTAGGATAAATAAATAGGTCCCACATCTTAGCACCTCTCCCTCCCCCTTCCCCTTCCCCTTCCCCTCTCCCTGCCCCTCCCCCTCCCCTTCCCCTCTCCTTGCCCCTCCCCCTCCCCCTCTCCCTCCCCCTCTCTCTCCCTCTCCCTCTCTCTCAATGGTCTCTCTGGTCCCCCACCAAATACCTAATCTTAGAGCAGAACATGAGCTGGTGGCACTTAGTGGGTGTTTGTTGAACGGATGAATGACAGGTTGACCACCAGTCCCAAACCCAAGAGGAGACATCTTGTACATAATAAAGGAAGTAAAAGGACTCAAGGGAGCAACTGAGTAATGATGCTGGGGTGGGACTGATGAAATAGAAGAAGAGGAATCAGAAGAAAATGCCTACAGGAGCTGTTTGCTGCTGTTGTTGCTTAACAGCCCATTATCCTTCCTGTGTCTCACTAATCTTCAGTAAATCACAGCTTAACAAAACACATGCAAATATGTCACATTATCTAGGGGGAAAAGATGGGCTGGGTTTGGAAGAGCATTTTTTTTTAATTTTTTATAACAGGCATGTATTCCAAGTGGATACCTTCAACTCAAAAATGCTAAGATTCATTTTATGAATATAATTGAGCAAATTTTAAAAATTTTTTTAGTTTCAGATTTTCTTGTTTTTTTTTTAATTTATTTTTTTATTTGACAGAGTTAGACAGTGAGGGAGAGAGACAGAGAGAAAGGTCTTCCTTCCGTTGGTTCACCCCCCAAATGGCCACTATGGCCAGAGTTACGCCAATCTAAAGCCAGGAGCCAGGTGCTTCCTCCTGGTCTCCAATGCGGGTGCAGGGCCCAAGCACCTGGGCCATCCTCCACTGCCCTCCCGGGCCACAGCAGAGAGCTGGACTGGAAGAGGAGCAACCGGGACTAGAACCTGGTGCCCAAATAGGATGCTGGCACTGCAGGTGGAGGATTAACCTAGTGCATCATGGCTCCAGTCCCACAAATTTTAAAATTTTTAAAGTGATGTTTATCTTAGAGTTGTTTATAACAGTGAAAACTACAAAACAACCCCAACATACATCAATAGAGGATTAGTCACATAAATTAATTTGCTTCCATCCAACTATATTCCACACAACCATTAAAAAAATGAGGTGTAGATTTTTATATATTGTCATGGAAACACACACACATATTATTAAGCAAAAAAAGCAGCTAACAAGTTAGTAGTAAATGTAATATGTGACGATTTTGGAAAACTATAAAGGTACTTGCAAAGGAAAAAAAGGTCTAGAATATCCATATGGTTAGCTATGGGATTTTCCTCCCTTTGATCTTTCTATAGAAAAGACTTTTTTTCCAGAACATATAGCTAAATATACTGTGATCCTTTTTTTTTTTTTTCAAAGAAAAATATAGCTATTTCTCCACATGGCTATCCAACTTTCCACACAATCTTAATTTCTCTTTCCTCATCTACTACAAGGTGTTGGAATTAGAATATCCAAATGCAGGTTCAGATTCAGTCAAGTCTAAAGTCATTTAAAGCCACTGTGTCTTTGTGTCATAGCATGCCTAGCCTAGAGCTGTCCAAAGGTAACATCTTCGACATTTAGGTGGAGGACATGCAAGGTAATTGACAGACAAAGTCACATCTTGGAAGAAGGTGGCAACTAAATCACTTACTTGGGAATAGCCAGTTTAAGTCAAGGGAAGTTACAGCCTCCCTACGTTAACAGAGGGAGAGGACCCACAAGGAAGCAGAAAAGATACGCATGGCTTCGGATCATTCACGCCAACTCCTCTGCAGCACATCTGCCCTTCACAGTTGTTCCAGCATCCTAGCCATGTCCTCTGCCTGTGTGTGGCCTGTGGCCAAGGGAGCCACTTCTCCCTCCCACCCCCAGCACCACTCCCTACAAGGACAGGGAAACTGGGACTTCAAGAGGTTTCTCCCTGCTGTTCCCAGGGCCAGCAGCACCAGTGGGTTCAGTCCAGGAAACAGATCCCCAGAAAACTCATACACTTTTCCTTTGGTTGGAAAGGGGCAGGGGAAGACAGAGAAAAGAGGGTGGAGGAAAGGAGGGAAAAGGGAGGGAGGGAAATGAGAAAGGAAAAAAGGGAGGGAGGAGGTGAAGAAAGATGCCCACTTCTCTCCCCTGAGACAGCACCATGGCTGAAACTGTGCCAAGAGCACAAATCGGTTTCACAAACACAACAGATCTGAGAAACAATATCTTCATAAGCTCATATGTTCCACTGATTTGATGTGGTTATAAAAGTAGAATGCCCTCCGGATAAAAACCTGGTTTCTGAGATCATGGGCTCTATGACAGTAAAATTTCCCTGTAACAATTCAGACCCAGGTATATGGAAAATACTTCCCTTGCATAGTTTTTCCCAGTATAGTAAAATTTTATGCCATCCACGCTCTCTCCCGGAAAGAGGCATGAGAAGTTTAGTGTTGGGGAGCTCTGCCACAGTTTCTGCCCCAGCTGATGGAGGAGTTTTCCCCTGGGACCCAGGGGCCAGGGACTCTTACAGACATTGACAAAGTTGGAAACTCTGTAGGCTTCCCAGGATTCAGACCAGAACTAAGCCTAGGGTCAGGCTTCACCCCCAAGCTTCTCTCTTCCACAGGCTGCCTGCTGCCAGGAGATCCCACGCCTCTGATAAGTCCTAGAAATCTCTGAAACCTAAGTGTTCTAGAAATGCCCAGGCAAGGGTACTAAGTCTCCCTTTCTGTGACCTTGTCCTTCTGGTATGTAGCTTAGGATCCTTCCCAAGGTCAAGCTGCCTCTTGGGAAATCAGCTCATGTCAGTCATTTGTACAAAAGGCAACTCTGAAGAGTTCATGGAAAATGAAATTAAAAAGATGTAAGTTTACTTGAGTGCAAGAAGTTTTTGAAATTCATGCCAATGAGTCCTTTAGCGGGGAACCCAAATACCTCCTCTTCCTTAAAGGCATTGCCGTTGATAGCCCTAATTATTCAGAGAAGGGACTCGGCTTCTTTGTGGAATCTCACGTGTATTTGGTTAGGCTCTCTTGGGGGTAAGAGTGAGAAGGAAGTTTTCCCAAGCCCCTTGAAATCCCAACACTTTCTGGTTGTACCTCAAAAATAAACAGGGTTCCAGAAGCAAAAAGGCCACAACAACAGAGCTGCCCTCTGGAAAACAGGTTCAAGACACTAGCACAAGCCAGCCCATTTCCAAGCTATCCCCTGAGCGGCCATCTCCTGCACAAATCAACCCCATTCCTGATCCTTCACAACCCTGCTCACTCTACCCAAGCCAACTGGAATGCATCCTTCCCTCACAGCACTGCAGTCTCCCTGGCTAGAAAGTAGATGTCACGGTACAAGCACCTGTGACTCTCAATGATGGGCTGCATATTTACTATTATTTTAATTACACTTGAAAGGACAAAGATCAGGAACAGATGTCAGATGTATGAATTAAAATTAATGATCATTTGTTAATGGAGTGAAGCGCCATTCATCATTTTATTAGAACTAATTCTTAAGGCCATATGGAACCTTTTACAATGGAGTAAATCTTTATTCTCTTTAGAATATTAAGAGTGTAATTAATAAAACACAGAGAATAGGGTTGCCCAAGTAAAGTCTCTCCTTATTAAATGTTAGTTTTTACAAGTTAGTATCAAAAACTGGATAGAGCCCAACAAAGTGAGCATACAAGTATAGACCAAGGTCAGTCTACATCTCTCCTTCCTTCCTTCCTTTATCTATTAAATTATTCAGCAAACACCTATTGAGTATTAAGCATCATGCTTGGGGAAAATATACAGTAAAGAGACATGGTTCTGCCTTCCTAGGTCTAGCAGCCTGATGAAAACAGATATTAATCAAGTAATACTCACAACTATATCAGGTGATAAGTATGTTCAAAGGACCTGTGGCAAGGGGTACCCTAAGGTACAAGATGACAGAACTGAAGGCCAGATTGGCTAAACAAGTGAGCCGGAGGAGAGTTTGTGAGAACAGGTTGAAGGATGAGGTAGGGGCTTGTAGACTACACTTGGACTTTAACTTTTGTCCTAAAACTGGATTTCCACATGCAGAAGTATAAAACAAGACCCCTACCTTTCACCTTACACAAAAATCTACACAAAATTAATCAAAGATGTAAATCTATGACCTGATACCATCAAATTACTAGAAAAGATTGGGGAAACCCTGCAAAACATTGGCATAGGCAAAGACTTCTTGGAAAAGACCCCAGAAGCACAGCCAATCAAAGCCAAAATTGACAAATGGTGTTACTTCAAGCTGAGAAGCTTCTGCACTGCAAAAGAAACATTCAGCAAAGTGAAGAGGCAACTGACAGAATGGGAGAAATTATTTGCAAACTACAGCTGATAAAGGGTTAACATCCAGAATCTATAAAGAGCTCAAGAAATTCAAGAACGACAAAACAAACAATCCAGTTAAGAAATGGGCAAAGGACTTGAGCAGGCATTTTTCAAGAGAGGAGATGCAAATTGCCAACAAACACTTGAGAACATGCTCAGGATCACTAGCCAGCAGGGAAATGCAAATCAAAACCACAATGAGGTTTCACCTCACCACAGTTAGAATGGCTGTCATACAGAAATCAACAACCAATGCTAGTAAGAATGTGGGGGAAAAGGTACCCTGTCCATTATTGGTGGTAACATAAACTGGAAAGCCACTATAGAAGACAGTATGGAGATACCTCAGAAATTTGAATATAGACCTACCATATGACCCAGCCATCCCACTTCTGGGAATTTACCCAAATGAAAAGAAATCAGCATATGAAAGAGTAATCTGTACCCCCCATGTTTACTGCAGTTCAATTCACAATAGTTAAAATATGGAATTAACCCAGATGTCCATCAACTGAAGAATGGATGAAGAAATTATGGTATATATACACTATGGAATACTACTTAGCAGTTTAAAAAAAAATGAAGTCCTTTCATTTGCAACAAAAGGGATGCAAGTAAAAATCATTATACTCAGTGATTTAACCCTGTCGCAAAAAGACAAATACCATATGTTCTCCCTGACCTGACCTGTGGTAACTAATAGAGTACCTAAAAGGTAATGTATAGGAGTGAAATGGGCGCTTTGAGATGCCATAATTTTGAACAGCCTTTGTCTTCACTGTTGAGGAATGATTTTTTTTTTCTTCATACTATTTGTTTAACTCTTTATTTAATGTAGGGTTAACCTTATGAGTATAATGTTAACTGAAAATAGATCTTGTAAAAAAATAAGAATGGGTACAAGAGATGGAGAAGGAAGAAGGGTGGGAGTGCAGGTGGAGGGAGGGGAGGATAGGAAGAATCACTATGTTCCTAAATTTGTATATATTGAAATGCATGAAGTCTGTATGCTTTAAATAAAAGTTTTCTAGGTGAAAAAACAAATCTTTGTCCTAAGAATGACATAAACCTTCAAAGCGTTTTAACAAGGAGGGTGTCAGAGTCAGATTTGAACTTCAAGATCACTCTGGACTCAGTGTGGAGTCTAAATGGTGGGTGAGAGACAGAAGAGATGCACAGACTGGGCCGGTAGTATTTGCCTTGGCTCAGGAACAAAATGTCAGAGCAGGAGGACAACGAGGGGGTAGAGTTGGCAGAGCACTGGGGGTGGGGCTGGGGTGGAAATTGTAAATAGAGAGGTATGGGGACTCAGCAGATGTTTAGAAGCTTTCCAGAACCAGGTAAGGACTAGATGGGGACAATGGTGAAGACAAACAAGGTGTCAAAGGATGGCCCTTGGGTTTCTGTCCTGGTACTAGATGGATGTTGATGCCATTTACTGAGATAAAAATTGCTAGAAGATGCCAGTGGATTTCTTTATTTGAGAGACAGAGTTCCCATCCACAGTTTCACTCCCCAAATGACTGCAACAGCACCCAGCCAGGGCCAAAACTCACTGCAGGTCTCCCATGTGGGTAGCAGAAACCCAATTACTTGAGTCATCACGGCTGACTCTCGGGATCTGCATTATTAAGAAGCTGGAGTCAGGAGCCACAGTCAGGACGTGAACCAAACACTCTAAAGATGGGCATCTTAACCCGAGGCCAAATGCCTGCCCCCGGATGCCCAGTTTAACAAAGAAGGTGCTGGATCTCTGGGTGATAGGTTTGTGCTTGCCCTTTCCTGACCATCCCACCCTGGCAGAAACATGGCTACAAGGGGGAAGATGATGGAGTTTAAAAGGGGCCAGGATTGTGGCCATTGTCTCATGCACTCCTTGCCTGGGGATATCAGCACTGGAAAGAGATGATCCAGCTCCACCTCTCCCTGGACAGGTGAGTGAAGAGGTGTTACCCAACATCACAGAGCAGAGGGGCAGCAGCACTGGGACCAGCCCAGAGGAGGGCACCACAGGGAGAAGGCACCACTAGAGCAGCCCTCCAGAGTGGCCAGTGACTCAGCAAATGCAGCCTGCCTGCCTAGGTACCCTGCGTGAGAGATGCCAATCCTGGGGAACAAATACTAATCAAGCGATTGGAACTCAGTGCTAGGCGTTGTGATGGAGAGAGACTCAGGGTGCTACAGGCATTCACAGGAGCATGGACAAATCCCCAGGGGAGGGCATCTGGGAAGGGTTGCTAAGGCGACACCCGACACCCGACACCCGAGTTGAGTTTTGAAGAATAATGAGAGGCATCTGAGTATTTCCCAAGGGGGATGCAGCAGCTCACCAAGGAGAAAAGTAAAGCCCTAAGCAGGATAAACCCCCAGTGTCCCTTCTCCTCCTCTCTCTCCTCCCTCTCTGTGACCCTTTGCAGCCTAATCTTCTCAAGAAACGTGAGCTTTTGGAAAACCAAGCTGAGAAGGGTACTTGCTTCTCTCACATAACCCCACTTTCCTCCCAGGAAACACAGACCCCTCTAAGGACTGAGCACAGAGCCGGGTTATGACTTCAGAGGCAGGCATGGGGTCTAAAAGCCACAGTGACAGGGAAAGTCAGCAAGAACAGAACACCAGCAAACAGCAGTGCAGGTGCACGCATGCACACACCTTCACTTTTAGAGCCTACAGAGGGCTCTGTCCCCAGCCTCTCTCCTCAAAGCTTTGCTCTCAACAGACTCCAATGTCCTTCCCCTGCCTAGCCCACTTCACCTCCCTCCTCCTTCCTTCCCCTCTTGGGTCTCTCACACAATGAGGAAATTTTAAGATCGCCTCCTCACAAAACAGCCTGGGCTCCCACTTCAGCAGACTGGGGGATTACATGGGCCTTAGGACCAGTCTATGAACAGAGACGCTTCTCCTGCTGTTCAGAGAGATGGGACCTGCAGTAGTAGAGCTGGACAAAGACCTTTCAGTCTCTTGTGGGTCCCTGGCCCCCTGCAGGACAGATTTGACCCAGGGACAGGACCCTGGGGTCTGTTGGGGACCGATGCCTTCTCACCATCCATGGTTTTCAGGAGTGCATTTGGAATTGGGTCTGTGTGGCTCTCCCTTCTCAAAGACAAAGCGAAAAACTGAGTTTGTCGAGATTGAGCTGTTGAGCCAGCGAGAAGCATTCCTGGGAGTGAATACCCCGGGGCCCGAGCAATCACTCCCCAGTGCTGGGGCTGGGGCTGGGGCTGGACGTTAGCAGGCTCAAGTGTAATTTAGGGCTGCGCTTATTACAGGCTCAGACCTTGTTTGATGCACTGGAGTGGAAAAAAGTTCCCTCTCTGCATGTGGCCGTGTCCTATGTGTCTGTCGTATCTTTAACAATGTAAACATCAGAAACAGATGGGGAAATCCAGGCCGGTGCCAGGCCAAACAGCCATCACTTCAGACAATACGCCCCGGTGCCAAGACAAACAAGCTCCACCGATATCACTAATTTATAGCGCACTGGAACCAAGCAAAACAAATAGCCATTAAGGCCTAGAAATCTTACAATGAATAACCTTTCTGTACACAAACTCAATGCCACTATTAAAAGGCCATCAACTGCAACGAATATATGAAACATAACAATGAAATCCTTCTTATGTGAATAATTACTGAATAATTACCGGGAAAGGGGCATTTCTCGAGTTTGCAGAGGCCGCGTGTTCTGAACGCTGTCTTGCTTTTGCAGAGCTCACAGGCGCGCTCCAAGCGCCTTGACAGGCTGCACCACTGTGCTATGCCTGGCAAACCGCGTGTGCCCATTTTCCAGATGGGGCCACTGCAGCACAGAGTGATGAAGTGCGTTGTCACTCCGTCACACCGTTCTGACAGACAGGATCTCAAGACTAGATGCCAAGCCCTCTCTCCCGGGGTCCTGGCCACATCCTGCACAGCCTTTCCCTCTCGCACCTGCAGCCCCTGTCATCCTTGCCACCCTTCTACGTCTCTTGTTTTGTTTTTCCTGTAAATTGACAAATTGCAGGCAGATGTATTTGTGTGGTGCAAAGTGCTGCTGTGATTTATGGATACAACGTGGAGTAATCAAACCCAGCTCATCAACATATCTGTCACCTGAAATACTTATCTTTTTTTGGTAAGAAACTTTGAAATTCACTCTTAGTGATTTTACTTTTGAGACATTTTTCTTTTACTTATGCACTTATTTTTATTTGAAAGACAGAATGACAGAGAGAGTTTCCATCCACTGGTTCACTCTCCAAATGCCTACAGTAGCCAAGACTAGGCCAGGCCAAATCCAGGACCCCAGAATTCCACCCAGGGAACCAAAGGCTTGGACCATCCCCTGCAGTTTCCCAGGGTGCACACTAGTAGGAAGCTGCATCAGCAGCAGAGTGAGTTCTCAAACCCAGGCACTCAATATGGATGTGGGTGCCCCAAGTGGTGTTCCAACCTCTACACCAAATACCTGCCCCAGAGATTTCCCAGTTCATAATATACTCCTATTAACTATATTCACCAAGTTGTGTAATAGTTCTCAAATAAATGTTATTGGTGTCTGAGGCTCTGTACTTTTGACTATTGTCCCTCCATGTCCTTCACCCCTGGCCATTATAACCACCATGTCACTCCTTGCTTCTATGAGTTCAACTGTTCAAATTCTACAATAAGTGAAAACATGCAGTATTTTTCTCTTTGTGCCTGGCTTATTTCACTTAGCGTGCTTTCCAAGCCCATCCATGTCACAAATGACAGAGTTTCTTGTGTGAGCTTGTGCACTCGTCAGCTTCTCATTACCTTAACTAAAACACCGGAGAGGAGCCCCTAAGGAAGGAAGGAGGTCTGCTTCACTGTGCATCTTGGGAGGTTCACGGGCCAAGGCTGGGAGGCCCCACTGGCCTAGCATCTGATGAGGCAGTGGGTGGCAGAGCACGTGCACAGGCAGGATCACAAGGCGAGGCAGGGAGCAGAGAGCGAGCAGCTAAACCCAACTCGGCTTATATAACCAACCCTCTGGGGCGAACTCCCTTCCAAGGGCACGTCCCAGTGACCCGAAGACCTCCCACTGGGCCCACCTTCTAGACGCCATAATTAGATCAAGTCTCCACCCTTAATCCATCGCCATTAACATTAATCCTTTAATGACTTTGGGGACCAAGTCCCCAATGCATGGGCCTTTGGAAACACCTAAACTATTATCCAACCATAACAAGCTGAATAATACTCCATTGTGTAACACACCACACTTTATTTATGCATTCATCTGTTGCTGGACACAGGTCGGTTCCATAACTTGCCTCCCTGCCCAGGTGGGACCTTGGTATGGGCTATGAGGCTAGGCTGGGTACTGTCTCAGGTATGATACACCTAGCCCCTGCCCTTTGCTAAAATGCACAGGGTTGGGTGTCTCTTTCCCTGGGTAGAGCCTCAGGCAGGGCCTGAGACTGGGCCTAGAGCAGGGTTGTCTAAGGATTCAAGCCAGGTGGATCAGTGGTGGCAACCAGCTCATCTTTATCAGTGGGCTATCAGGTTAGTTGATGCCTCTGATCAGTGCCACCGCTGGTGGGTACACAGAGCAGCCTCCTGTGGCGGGAAGCCTAGGGAATGTAGCAGGGACTCCTCCTCTCAAGGAGGCAAAAAAACTAAGGGCAAAAATGATAGAGGCTCTCAAGCAGGGGCTTTCGGGGGCCAGGGATAAGGGGAGGGGGGGGTGTAGAGGGACTTTCTGAGCAATATCGCAACACAACTAGGTCCATGGAAGCCATGCAGCTAGGTGAACTCCAGCGACTCAAGTGCACGCAGGTGTGACTTTGTGTGACAGCTATGTGAGTAGTGCTGTAGCTCTAAGATACCCAATCAGAAGTTGTATAACTGACTTTGTATTAGAAAACTTAAAGTTGTTTGTGCTACAGTATATAAGACAGCGCCCCGCTTTATTCAGGGCCCAAAATGTAGAGACCAAACTCTCCTCTGGGCCTGCCAGCAAGAACAAAAGCTGATTTCCTGTGAAGAGCTGGTGTCCCCCGTCTCTGTCCGAGATTCCCGCTACACCCCTAGATCAGCAAGGTGGTGACTGTGGGCTCTGCCTCCTTGCTCTGCTTCTGCATGCCTTTCCATGCCTTTCCTCCATGCATTCCCCATGAGGGGAGACCAGGATGGGCCCAGAGGCAGTGCTGAGCCACCAGGGAGCTGCTGGTGAGGCAGCGAGGCTGAGGGTGAGGTGCATGCTGGTGAATATGTTCCGAGAGCTGCTCAGAGCCAGGACCTGCTGTTTGGTTGGCATCTCTTTGGGGCTGGGGCGGAAGGCACAGCAGAAATAGGGGTGGTGGGCTCAGGACTGGGGCTAGTCGACTCAGCGGGACAACAGGGATGAATGTGGCGACTTGGGAGGAGTAGAGAAGAGAGTGAGGTGGAAGCAGGCTGCTAGACAGCAAGAGGTGTTTTCAGCAGAGGAGAGAGACCCTCCCAGAGAGAGAGGAGCGGGATGAGGAGGGGAGGGAGAGAATCATGCCAAGCTCTTCGGAGTCAGCAAAAAGCCCTCCTCCACCTCTTGCTGGAAATGCCACAAACACAAATGCATCGAGCCCACCTCTCAAGCCGCTCAGTCCCTTTCCCAGACCTTCCTGGGGGAGGTTCACTCTTCTGCTTGGAACACCCCCACCTCCACCATGGGCTGGGGGGAGGAGGGTCCTCATCCTACCAGTGCCAGCAAAAACACCACCCCACAGAGAAGCCATCCTGTGGGCTCCAAGAAGTTGTCCCACCCGGCCTCTCCCTCCCTACTGGTTGTCACATAGCGTGGATTGCATTTTGTCATTATTGACTTCTTTGTCTGCTTTTTCAGCACCACAGCAGCGAATCACAAACCCCGCAGCAGAGAGGGGGTGGTCAAGGGGGCATTAATCCCAGTGGTTTTGTTCATCACTACTCCCGGGCACCCAGTGTGGTGTCTAGAACAGTTTGGACTCAGTGAATGTCTAAAGGGTAGCTGGTTGGGGAGAGGGAGAGGGAGAGGGAGAGGGAGAGGGAGAGGGAGAGGGAGAGGGAGAGGGGGGACAAGGAGAGGAGGGAGGGAGGCAGAACAATTCACTTCCCCTCTCCGCCACCAAGGCAGTCAACGCAAAGTTCCTTGAACATTTCTTCTAGAAGCAACTACTCCAAAGTAAAGTTTCAAACCTAAGCTGTAACCCTACACTAAGCTGATTATTCACTGGTTTTATCTGCGCCCAGTCTTCGCCGTTACTCAGGATAGCGAAGAATTGGCTGGAAATTGCATGTTGGATTCTGCATGGGAAATAACATGTGCATCTGAAATATTGTTCAGTTGTCTGAGAGCTGCTAGACTATGTACTAGGCTGACTTCACAGGGTATTTATAACTGCCAAATTAAGTCCTTTCAAAAATAAATACGGTATTTTTAGCTCAGTGTCGTTGATAACCTGCTTTGTTGAAGTCACAAATTTGGCTCAGAAGCAGCAGTGTGTCTCCTGGAGTCCTCCGGACCCCAGTCCACCTGGGAGTGGAACCGAGACCTTGTAGCCCCCTCCATCCCAGGGAGAATTGGGGGGTGGGATTGTGTGTTGGCTCAGGACAGACAAAAGAAATCTGGTCAGATCTCCTTAGAAGGCATCACTCACCCTCTCCTCTCTGTCGGGGGCCGAGATGGAACAGTAAAAACAAAGGACAGCAGTGAGAATGAGAAATGGAGAAATAAGGGGGAGAAGTGGGGAGGGAGGGTGCCAGAGGCTATGTCAGCTGATACCAAGGGCAGCCAAGAGGGAAAATGAAAAGCAAAAAGGCAAAGAGGAAAAAATCCAAGCAGGAAGGTTCTTCCATGACCAGAGGAGCACGATCTGCCCAAGGCTGGAGAAGGCACCGCAGGGACCTCGGGCCCCGGATATGAAGGTGCACTTGAGACAGAGGTCTCTAAAAAGGGGACCAAGCACACAGGGAACCCCACTCCCCTCCTCTGCTGCCGCTGCACCGTGATAAAGACCCCCGAGAAGGAAGTGCAGTGAAGAGAGCTTCCGAAAGTGTTGACATCAAATTAAGTTAGGTTTAAACCCCAGCAGTATGACCAGGGCAAGCGACTTGACCTCTCTTGGCCTGTTTTCTCAATGATGAAATATAGATAATAAGAGTGCCAGCCTCCTGGGAAGGCTGAGAGACGCGCAGCACAACGCTCAGAGCGCCTGTTGCGCGGGAGGAGCTCAATAAACAGAGGCTCTTGTTTTCACTGCCCTTCGGCTTCCGATCCCCAGTGCCCCTGTCCTATGTGATGAATCGTCCCCTGTTAAATAAAGGTCAAGGGCAGGCTTGTTGAAGTCTGGACAAGGAGTGTGGAAGCAGAGGAGAGAGAGACTCAAGAAGTCTCATCTGGGAGGGGCCAACAGGACTGATGCCGATAACAACAATGGATGTTGAAACCATGGGGTCAGCCCAACCTGGCTTCAAATCCCACCCCTGCCCTTTACAATGTACATGGCCTTGGGCAAATATATTCGTTTCCTGTGGCTACTCTAACAAGCAGCCACAAACTCAGTGACTTACCACAACCCAAGCTTATTCTCGCACAGCTGTGATGGTGAGCCCAAAAGCAAGGGGTCGGCAGGGCTGGTGCCTTCCGAAAGCTCCCGAGTCTTTCCCTGCAGCCCTCCGCTTGTAGCCTCTCCCCTACCTGCCACGGGCGTCACTGCAGCCTCTGCCCCCATCAGCACATCACCTTCTCCTCTGGCAGCCCTCATGGAAGGCCTGTTTGCCTCTCCTGGACCCACACGGCTATTCAGGGCCATCTCCCCTCCTCAAAGGCATGAGTTTAACCACATCTACAAAATCCCTTTCTCTATCTAAAGTCGCCGGTTCTAGGGATCAGGACGTGGACACATTTGGGGACCGTTACTCACCTCATCGCTGTGAGTGAATTCACTTCTCACCTTGTTTTCGTTTCTCACTTGTTTTCCTCACCTGCGCAATGGAAATGATGCCTCCTGTGATGGGTAATTCCACGTGTGAACTTGGCTCCACCGTGGTACCCAGGTAGCTGGCAGCACACCAGTCCGCCAGTCACTGTCAAAGTATTTTTGAAGATGAAATTAACATTTAAATCAGTAGTCTCTGGATGAAGCAGATGACCGTCAGTCACCCGATGGATTCTGCTGAAGGCCTTAGCAGAATAAGTCTGGCCTCCTGGGCAAGAAGGGATTCTGCACCCAGGCTGCCTTGGGGTTCAGGTCGCCACATCAACACTTCCCAGATTTTTAGCCTACCCTGCAAACTACAGACTTGCTAGTCCTACCCACCACAGGAGTCAACCAAAGCAAGATGTGTCCCCCTAATTCTGTATCTCTGGAGACCCTGTCTGATACACCTACCTTCAAAACTTGAGGTACAGTTTAAATGAGATAAAACACACACAGTACTCAGTTCCATGCCCAGACATAAAGATCCGTAAATATGAACCATGTGTGCTGGGCTTTTTCCAACACTAAAATAAAAATTTTAAAAAGTGTGAAGTATTACTACTATTATATACCATGGACTTTGAGTCAGGTGGGGAGGGAAGAGTAAGATAAAGCCTATTTAGCCGGCGCCGTGGTTTAACAGGTTAATCCTCTGCCTTGCGGTGCCGTCACACCAGGTTCTAGTCCCGGTTGGGGCACCGGATTCTATCCCAGTTGCCCCTCTTCCAGGCCAGCTCTCTGCTATGGCCCGGGAAGACAGTGGAGGATGGCCCAAGTCCTTGGGCCCTGCACCCGCATGGGAGACCAGGAGAAGTACCTGGCTCCTGGCTTCGGATCAGCAGATGCGCCGGCCGCAGCGGCCATTGGAGGGTGAACCAACGGCAAAAGGAAGACCTTTCTCTCTGTCTGTCTCTCACTATCCACTCTGCCTGTCAAAAAAAAAAAAAAAGATAAAGCCTATTTGTAACTGCTAGAAACTTCCCCCACAACAATAGAAAACCCTTAGGCCACTTTCTTTTTTGAAGATTTATTTATTTATTTGAAAGGCAGAGTTACAGAGAGAGGGAGAGATAGAGACAGAGGTCTTCCATCCGCTGATTCACTCCCCTAATGGCTGCAACGGTCAGAGCTGGGCCAATCCAAAGCCAGGAGCCAGGAGCTTCATCGGGTCTGCCATGTGGATGCAGAGGCCCAAGTACTTGGGCCATCCTCCACTGCTTTCCCAAGCGCATTACCAGGGAGCTGGATCAGAAGTGGAGCGACTGGGACTTGAATCGGTGCCCATATAAGATGGAGCTGCAGGCAGAAGCTTTACCCACTATGCCACAGCACTATGCCACTATGAATAGGAGCCCCTATTCATCCTGAAAATGCAGAATCACTTCCTGCAAATACAACATGAGCTGAGAGCTCTGAACAAGCCGGAAATCAGCATCTGTCAACTGGGGCCACGACATCCACCTCTACATGAAGACAGGCGCCTCCCCTGTTGCAGGGATAGCCTTGGGAATGGAGGCAAGAAGCCCACAAACAACAGCCAGCAGTGTTGGGTGCACTGACATCACACCTGTCAATCACAGGGCTGGGGACAGGACCGGCAGAGCAAGCGTGCCAAGTGCAGAGGTGAGGGAGACCTCCCACGGGAGCAATCTGTTTCCTCCATGCCAGGACTGGCATTTAAAAGGGAGACCCCCTGAAAGTCAGCAGGGAAGCCCCTGAAGGCTCACTCTACTGGGGTTGTCGGGTTTGAGCAGCCCTCCCGCGTATCTGCAGGGGAGTCAAGCGCTCAGGGCTGTTTAAGGTGGCTCAGCTCTGGCAAGCACTTCACGTCTCCCCTTGAGTGGGAGTCGCAGAAGCTCAAGTTCATTGAGCTGCAGCAGGCAAAGGTGTCTGGAGTTCAAACACTGTGGCAATTTGCATGGTAATTTACACTGCAGCCCTTTGTCCCCCTGTCATCCCGGAGAAGCCCTCCCAAAAGTTGAGAGAAAGCAGCTCACTGTTTACAGGCTGCTTGACACACTGTGATTTTACCGGCACCGCAGCCAGACGGAAGGGGAGGGGCCGGAGCGGGTGGGTTTTATTGTGGCGGCTGGCGCTCCTCCTCGACATTGTTCAGCGGAGCGGCTGGGAGGGAGAGGGGGTAAACTCGTCGTCTGGCTGCAGAAAACCTCATGTTGGAGGCTGCGTGATGAGCTCCAAGTTAACCTTTCAAGTAGCAATAAAAATGATTTCTGCAATTGGGATAATGCACTTCACTTTTCAAGATATATTTCCATGTATTGTCTCCGGTGGGGAAAAGAATGTTCCGTATGAGAGGTCAAGAGGAAAAAAACCGTTCTTTCCTGAGATAAGGAGAATTAGAAGGAAAACCTCTGCAGAGTTAGTGAACGGAGAAGACTTGCGGACGGAGGGGAGAGAAGGCACAGGGACCAGGCCCCTCACGACTTCCTCTTCCCATATTCCAGACCATTCTCCAGAAAGTGGAGGACTCGAACAGACACCTGAGGTGATGACGGTGGCCTCTGCCTGCTCTAACATTCCTGCAACCCTGTGAATTCTGATGGCATGGGGGAGGAAGACACTGTCCCCATTGAATGCTGCCCGAATGTCTACACATTCACTTAAATACTGAGTGTTTGCTTTGTACCAGGCACTGTTCTGGGTGCTAGACTTGATGAATAAGTGAAATATTTATCATATTTGACAGCAGTAAGGGCAAGGAGAAGAAACATGTGGTGGGGGGAGGCAGGAAACAGTGCTGTGGCTGTAGTAGGTTGGTGCTGGCAGCCTATATGGGCACCAGTTTGTGTCCCAGCTGCCTCTATTCTGATCCAGGTCCCTGCTAATGGCCTGGGGAGGCAGTGGAAGATGGCCCAAGTCCTTGGGTCCCTGCACCCACATGGGAGACCCAGATGAAGCTCCTGGCTCCTGGCTTCAGATTGGCCCAGCTCTAGCCATTGTGGCCATTTGGGGAGTGAACCAGCAGGTGGAAGACCTTTCTCTCTGTCTCTCCTCTGTGTCTGTAGCTCTGCCTCTCAAATAAGTAAATCTCTAAGAAAAAAAAAATCGGAGAAGTTGGATATGAGATGTTAGCAGGAAGGAGGGGAGCTAAATGTGGTGGAAAGGGAGGGCTTTCCTGTAAAGGAACCTGAGGAAAGTGAGAGAGCCACACTGACAGATGGGGGAAGCCTTTCCAGGCAAGGAAACCAGAGGTGCAAAGGCCCTGGGGTAGCCTTGACAAGCTTGCCATGCTTCTGCCACAGCAAGGAGGCCAATGTATCCAGGGCAAGGGGATCAAGGTGAAGCACAGAAGGCACGATTAGAAGAGGAAGAGGACTACTGATGGCCTCCGAGGCCACTGTAGGACTCTGCCTTTTACCCTAAGTGAGGTGAAAAAACACTGGACATGACTGGACCTGGACTGAAACAGGACCCACCCGCTTTCTGTACTGGGATGGGAGGAGTGGTGGGTTGTCATCCGGGGCACTTCCGGGCAAAGACAGCTCAAGTCACCAAACACAATACCACCGACTGGGTGGCTTTAAAACACTGGAATTTCTCTCTTACAGGTCTAGAAACTAGAAGTCCAAGATCAAGGTCTCAGCAGGACCCATGTCTGGTGACGTCTCGCCAAGGGCCGCCTTCTCATTGTGTCTTCTCGGGGACTTTCCTAGGTGCATGCAGGTGGGGGGGGGGGGGGGAGAGCGTGGGTATCATTTCTTATAAGGGCACTAACACCTTCAAAGGAGCTCCACTCTCACCATCTCTTCTCCCCTGGTCATCCCCCAAAAGGCCCATCTCCAAATCCCTTCACACTGGGGGCCTAGGGCTTCAACACAGGAGCTGGCACGGAGCTGGGGGGCGGGGAGAATGCGACTGCTTCCGTGGCAGTGGCCAACTGCATGCCAAGGAGAGAAGCTTCAGAACCCTACCAGTGCCAGTGCTGTGGCATAGCAGGTAAAGCTGCTACCTGCAGCACTGGCATCCCATATGGGCGCCGGTTCGAGTCCCAGGTGCTCCACTTCCAATCTGGCTCTCTGCTGTGGCCTGGGAAAATAGCAGAATGGGCCACTACACCCGTGAGAGAGACCTGGAAGAAGCTCCTGGCTCCTGGCTTCGGATCAGCGCAGCTCCAGCTGTTGCAGCCAATTGGGGAGTGAACCAGTGGATGGAAGACCTCTCTCTCTGTCTTTGCCTTCCCTTCTCTCTGTCTTTCAAAATAAATAAATAAATCTTAAAAGAAAAAAAAGAACCCTGTCTTTCAAATAAATAAATAAATCTTAAAAAAAAAAAAAAGAACCCTACTGCACCTTGACCTTGGACTGCTAGCCTCCACAATGGTAAAAACAATTGCTATTACCTACGCCACCCAGTCTAGCATACTTTCTTATGCCAGTGCCAGAAAACTACTTCTCAGCAGATTGACTCTGGGTATTTGCCCAAATGCCCCATTCACAGTAAGAACCCTCATCTGCTCCATGGGGTAGATGAGGAACAACAGGCCTAAACCCTAGTCCTTTGGAGACGGTAACTATCAACATCAAGTTTAAATGTCCAGGGTGGCAGACTATGGAATTGAGCATGGTGACGGCAGAGCAGACTCAGACCACATGAAGATGGCCAAAGTATCTTGTGATTTCCATAGATCCGTTCCTGTTGATGAGGGGATGGATCAGGCTGACAGACGAGGTCTATGCCAATCACATAAGCTTTTTTTTTTTTTAAACCATTCTTGCTGCAGAATCTTAGACGGTAGCTTTTTGCCACCAGAGCAAGAAGGTGGTCACACTGAGTGGTGAAATGTTTTATGTATCAAAACGCTTCTCCTCTTGCAAACTCCAAGTGTATCCTACCAGCAACCTACTTGCAAGTAATGCCAGGGGGCCTCTTAGCTAGGCTCAGAAAAGGTCAAGTGCACTGGGCTCAGCCAACACCAAAGCTCTGTGGGACAGGCCAGGCTTCCATCCTGGTCTGACGCAGGACTTCCCCAACCAGCCTCCTGCATACCATGGGCATCTCCAAGGGCTCCAGTGTATCTGTGACAAATTCAGTGCAAAGGCAGGAGATGAAGGAAACAGGGACATGCCCATGAGGGGCTGGAGAAACAGACAGAAGTGCTATTGACACCCCAAAATAATGGCAAGACCTGGAAGGCATGACAGTTTCCAGCAGAAAACAGTGTCTCTAGAGTCACCATTCCACCACAGCTGTCCACACTGGCTTGTGAAGCCCCCAGGGCTCTCAGTAATACATAGAGGGGATGTGGAATCCTGTACAATACAGTGGGGCAAGAGTCAAGAGAACAGGGGTGACACCCATGAATGCAGCTCCATTGGGTCTCCAGGCTGGCATGACAGCACACCAGGGAGAACATCAGCTAATGTGGAATAGAATTATGATATATCTTTACGCTGTGCCCTGGCCCCAGAGGATTAGTCAGCCTGAGCCATTGCGTGAACCTTCCAAGAGCTAAACCTTGCACAAATTGCTGAGCCCTAAGCCTCCATTTCCATGTGTGTAAAATGGGAATCATACCAGCATCTGCCCCATAGGAGTGGGAATTAAGTAACATGAGAGATTGCAGGTACACAGCACAGTGTCTAATACATGATGGTGAACAACTTTTTTTCAAGGACTTTTTTCAAGGATGCTGAGGGTGACCAAGGAGTGAGCCTGGGCTCCATAAGTGCCAGGCCAGTGAACCAGTATCACCTAAGTGAGCCAAGGATGGCTTACTTGTACCAGCCCCTGGATTGTCTGCATCTTACAGTAGGCTGAGATCCATTTGCCCAGAAGCCCACTGGTACCAAACTCTACAAACTTCTACAAATCCAGTTCTTTTCAACATAGCCCAATGAACCATATGTTTAGTTGTTTAGAGTCTACCTGCTTTGCCTACCCTGAAAAGCTGCACCCAGCCTCTGCTGGCCATAGAGAAGATGAGTCCCAGAGCTATGAATACCTCCAGCCCCTGCAGCCCCTTGGAGCTCTCTGACCAAGAGACTCCCTGCCAGGCTGCCAAGCAACAGCATCAAGATACCTACGCCCCTCTCCAACCTCCCTCTGCTCTAGGAGCTCCCTCGGTCTCCTCCCACTGTGAGCAGTGGCCCTGTGTCACAGAGCAGTCTCACGCTGTGTCAAGCCGGGGACAGTCTTGTGCTGTGCGGGACTTCCCCACTTGCAAACCTGTCAGAGCATCCCCTGAATAAGGCTTGCATGTACTACTGCCACAAAACTAGGCTTCTTCCTCATCAGCTCTACAACTTGTGTCTCAGGGAATGAAATCAACATAGGCATGGCTAAATCCACAATGGTATAAGTCTACCATTCTGAGCAGCCAGTTCTCAGAGTCCAAGGGGCAACTGTAGCTCAGCTCAAAGGACCACTCCACAGCCAGAGCCTTGCCAGCTGTTGGACCATAAAAGCATCCAGACTCTCTAGAGAGGGGAATGACCAATGCCAGGCAGAAGGTGGGGACCCAGACACAGTGGAGGAACATGAAAAGGAGAAGCAAAGACAATGTCGTGTAATGCATTTTGGAGAGGTAGGGCCCACACTCTTCCAGTGGCTACAGTCAAGGCTGGAGCAGAACAGGAGCTTGAGACTGGCCTTGTCCTAACATAGCTACCTATCAGTCAACTCTCTGGGAGGGCAGGACACTGCTGCTGCTGGTGGTGGCGGAAATGGTGACGGGTGATGACACTAATGATTGCAATCATTGTTGTGGTGATGCTGATGGTCATGGCGATGAGGCTGTGAGGCTCCTGGTCACGATGGTCACAAAGATGATGACGATGATAATCAAGATGACTGAAGCACTTATTTATTTATTTGTTTATTTATTGACAGGCAGAGTGGACAGTGAGAGAGAGACAAAGGTCTTCCTTTTCCATTGGTTCACCTTCCAATGGCCACTGCGGCCAGCGCACTGTGCTGATCCAAAGCCAGGAGCATCTCCTGGTCTCCCATGTGGGTGCAGGGCCCAAGCACTTGGGCCATCCTCCAATGCACTCCCGGGCCATAACAGAGAGTTGGCCTGGAAGAGGGGCAACCGGGACAGAATCCGGCACCCCAACCGGGACTAGAACCCGGGGTGCGGGCGCCAGCGCCACAGGTGGAGGATTAGCCTAGTGAGCCGTGGCGCCGGCCTGAAGCATTTATTATATACCTAGTGTATTGAGCAATTCATGGCATTATTTAATGTAATCTCCACAATGATCTTCTCAGGCCGTTCCACCCCACCCCTCAGATAGGAGAAAACTGAGACTTAGGTCCACAGAAATGTTGGAATCAGAACTTGATCCCTAGCAGGACTCCCCACTTCCAACTACCATCCCACACCATCACAGACAGCCAATCCGCCTAGGACAGCTAAGGCAAGAGCTGTTTCATGCCTTACTTTGAAAGTTCCTGAAACCATACAATCTCTTCAGAAAGAAAAACAAACACTAAACCAACAATGCCTGAAGGTGCTTCTAACATCAAAGGGACTTAAAGTCCAGAAAGCTGTATCTCCGTGACCCCCGAACATCCAGGAGCAAAGTGAAAGCTTCAGCCACGCGTGCAGAGGTGCAGGTTCTTGAAAGGTGGGGCTACGGCTCCTACACTGTGGGCAACGCCCCCAGAATAAGGCTCTACAGAGACCACGGCATCATTTGCATTGTGGTGCCAGCAAAGAGCATCTCAAAGAAGAGCATTAGGAATTAATCCACCCAGGAGTAATGAGCTAAAAAGATGCAATTTGAAAAGGCACAGGCAGCCAGTGACAGCATCAACCAACCTGTCAGAAGTACAAGCAGATAGAAAATTCTAGCTTTCCATTAATGGCAGAGTACTTTGTTTTACTTTCAAATGCCTCAAAAAAAAAAAAAAAAAAAAACCTGCTCAAGGTGGGTGGCAAGCTACATCTCCCACTCTATAGGAAACTCAAGAAAGATGCTCACAGCTTCCCTGAGCAGGTCCCAGGGAAAGCCAAGAATGCAAAGGCCACAAGACCCAGCTCAGAACCACTGCTGCTCTAGCAAAGTAAAAGCAAAGGCCTCCATAGCAAGCCCAGGGGCAGCAGTAACAGGTGACCTGGGGGAGGGCTGTCATCATTCCTACCATTATCCAATCATTTCTTCATGCTCCTCTTGTCTCCTCAACTGGACCAGGTGCTGCTGGAAGCCAGGGATTATACAATTTGTTGCTCGGATTCCCCCACAGCAATCAGCAATATAATGGCCAGTGACATAACCACCACCATTTGTTCTATCAGAGAAAATCCACTGCATGCCGGTCAGCGTTGGAAGCCCCTGAAGTCACTTGGGGCCAAACATGACCTCGTTGAATCCATTCTTCCCGTATTGGTGAGCAGATGACTGCAGAGTGAGTCACAATTTCCCTTAGCAACAATCTCATGATTGGGAGTTCTGTTGCTATTCAAGAATTTAGCATCAAATCAATCATAGGCATGACTACAATCATTTAAATATAGAAACCACAATCATTCCAACGAGTAAAATTATTCTCCACAAGGCAGAACTTTAGAGTTTGAAGGGACCAGAAAGACATTTCAGTCAGCTCCCTTCCTAGGAAACAAGCTAAAGCAGAGGCCATGGGAGGGAGAGTGGCTCAAAGCGACCCAAGGAGTCCATGACAGAGCCAGGGTTCTCCCTCCATAACGTCCAACCCCACCCCTTTGGCTGGTGCATAACATTGGCATACAGATCTCAACTTCCTTCATTTTACAAGAGGTCTCAAGGTTAAAAAAAAGTTAAAAAGCTCAGTTCTGGGTGGGCATTGTGGCAGAACAAGCTAGGCTGATGCCTCAGAGGCCTGAATCCCACCTCAGCGTGCCTGGTTCAAGTCCTGGCTACTCCATGCTTCCACTCCAGCTTCCGGCTCACACGCCCTGTGTGCATGGTGCCTGGGTTCTGCTAACACACACCCACCCTTTAGGGCTGCACACACATCCTTTATTTGCAGATCTCTTGGTCACACCGCATTTTTAAGTTCCAGTTCTGTGTGCTATAAACTTCTTGGCCCATATTCACTCTCCTGAGCATATGAGGGCTGGTGAAGTTACCATCCCAGCAAAACTGGAAGATACAAAGTCAACCAAAGCTCATCAGGCTTCGTTCCCTGTGGAGCTTCTCAGAGCATTAAATGTACAACCAGGCTTTGTGGCCATCCAACAGGGAGATCCAGCCACAGAAGCTCATTTCTCAATCTTGTTTGTCAGGGGAACCCTACTCTTGTAGAGCATCTTGGGGACCTGGTGCTTCTAGGTCTTTAAAACACTGTCATGGCTGAAATTTTCTTAAGAGTTCATGTTAGCTCTAATCAACACTATTTGATTAGAACAGCATTGGGAGTCAGTTCTAACGGCTGAAGAAGTTAAACCTGATAGGTTACATTTGCTTTCATATCCGTTTCCTACAGCCACCTTTTCTCTAGGCATCGAAAGTCATTCCAAAGAACTGTCTTCTCAAAAACAGCCAATAGTGAAGGGGCTTAGTGAGCCATGGCTGGGTTTCCCTCCCAGTCCTTGTCTGAAGGGGTCTTAACTGTAAATGTGTGCAAAGCAGACTTCTTTAGCTCCCTCTGCTGGCTGTCACTTCCATTGCTTTTCTCCTCCTCCTACCCCAGCGTCTCCCAGGCTTGCAGCCCGTCACAGGCTCCTGGGGGGGAGAGGGAAGAGGGGGGACGGGACACAGATGGACAGGCTATGAAGGGCAACCTGGAAGGAGACACAGAGACAGAGTGAAGGAGTTGCCAAAGGCCCCACGACAAAACAAGGGTTAAGTAATCTCCTCCCCTTTGATGAATTCTTATACAGTCATTAAAAATGATAATTACGATGACTTTGCAACAACATGGAAAAATGCTTATGATATAATTAATGCTAAGTGGAAAAATGCAGAACACAAAATGATAGCTACACTATGATTACGACTCCTTAAATTATATGTTCATGAGGACAAAAACTGGAAGGGAACATGGAAAAAATAAAAATAGTTTAATTTGCCAGGGATGACAGCAGTGTCATGGGTGAATTCTTTTTCCCCTCTTTATGTTTGCCTAATGGTTCTATAATGCCCACCGAATTTTCAAGAAGGAAAATTTCAAATGAGCCTTAAGAATGTGTGGAAGTGGGAGAGGAGAAGCAGTGACTCTCTTTTGCCCAAGGGTGAGCTGCAGGGGTGGAGGGTGGGGGGTAAGGAAGAGGAGGGGTCTATGTAAAGAGATAACAACAAAATAAAAATAGATCTTGGTGAAGAACAAGACAGGGAATGGGAGAGGGAAGTGGAAGAGGGGTGGAAGAATGGGTGGGAGGGCGGCTACAGTGGGAAGAATTACTATGTTTCCGGTGTATTTATGAGATGCATGCAAATAAATTTTAAAAAAGGGGGGTGGCGCTGTGGTGCAGCAGGTAAAGCCATCACCTGCAGTGCCAGCATCCCATATGGGCGCCAGTTCTAGTCCCTGCTGCTCCACTTCCGATCCAGCTCTCTGCTATGGCCTGGGAAAGCAGTAGAAGATGGCCCAAGTTCTTGGGCCCCTGCATCTGTGTGGGAAGACACAGAGGAAGCTCCTGGCTCCTGGCTTCGAATCAGCACAGCTCCAGCCATTGTGGCCAATTAGGGAGTGAATCAGAAGATGGAAGACCTCTCTCTCTCTCTCCAGCTTTTCTTCTCTCTGTCTGTAACTCTTTCAGTAACTCTTTCGATGGCGTAGAGGGAGGGAAGAGGTGGAAGGCACCACCTTCCAGGCCATGGGGAGCCTGGCCTAGGGGACAGGAGCATTGGCAGGCCTTGGGGGGAGGAACTGCATGACAACCAGCAAAGCATGAACTGGGAACCGCTGAGCAACCAAGCACCACAGGGGTCAGAGGAGTGGAGGGACAGGTCCCAGGCACCTGACCACTCCTTAGGGCAATATTCTCTTGAGCCTACCTACCCACTGCAACGGAGGTGCTGCTCAGATGCTAAACATGATCCAGAGCAAGCATCCCAGCACAACACCTGTCAGGTCAAGGCAGAGAGGGCCCGAGTTCCAAAAGGGGAGTCGCCACAGGAGTGTGCACCAGGCGGCTGGCAGGCCGAAGTGTGCCCCCACCCAAAGATGTCCCCTCCTAATCCCTGGAACCTCTAAAGATGCCCCCTTACATGCAAAAGGGACTTTGCAGGTGAGATTCAGGTTATGGATGGTGAAATGGGGGACATTCTCCTGGATTTCCTGACAGGCCCAATAGGATCACAAGTGCCCTTATAAGAGTGAGGCAGGACAGCCGATGGCAAAGGAGATGTGACAACAGACGTGGCAGAAGCCAGGGGCTGGGGTCGTGGCGCAGAGGGTTAAGCCACCCCTTACAAGGCCAGCATCCCGTATCTGAGCCCCATTTGCAATCAAGCTCCCTGCTAATGTGCCAGGGAAGGCAGCAGAAGATGGCCCAAGTGCTTGGGTCCCTGCCATCCATGGGGGAGCCCTGGCTGAAGTTCCAGGCTTCTGGCTTCAGGCCAGCCCAGACCTGGCTGTTGCAGCTATTTGGGAGTGAACCAACAGATGGAAGAGTGTGTGTGTGCGTGTGTGTGTGTCTCCATCTTTCTCTACTCCACCTTTCAAATAAATAAATAAGTCTTTAAAAACAAAAAAAAGCAGCAGCAGAGGTCAGAATGACACAAGGCCACGGTCAAGCTGCAGGCAGCCCCCAGGTGCTAGAAAAGGCAGAGAAATGGACTCTGCCTGGGGCCGCAAAGGGAACACAGCCCACCAACATCTTGATGTAAGCCCAGCAAAGCCAATTTACATTTAACCTCCATTACTGGAAGACTGTGAATTTGTGTTGCATTAAGCCACGAAGTGTGTGGTTATTTGTTACAGCAACTGTAAGAAACTAAGACATAACAGTTAAAAACAAAAACCGTAAGAGCCGCAAGGAGAGAGCTCCACACTCCAGCTGTTGCTCCGCGGGCGCAAAGATGTTGCTTATAGTTAAGCCGGGCAGTACAGATGTCTGAGCAATGGGAGACGGAGGCGCTCGGCGTGTCAGGAACTCCTTCCTTCCTACCAGAGTCCATTACTGACTACCAGCCTTTACACTGTGTGTCTGACATATCCTTCCCTGCCGAATTCTCAGAACAACTCTACAGTGCAAGCACAGATGGTTTCCCCATTTCACAGATGTGGAAACTGAGGCTCAGGTCGGTGAGGTCAGGCGACTAAGTAGGGGAGCTGGGATTCAAACCTGCAGGGCAGCCCGACTCCGGAGCAGCAGCTCGGAACCACTCTCTTAGCCGTCTCGTAAAAAGAAAAAAGCACTACCACTGCGGTCAGCCTCACACAGGGCAACAGGGAGTCGAGAGTGGGAGTAGGAAACGTGTGTCCCAGGGGGAGATCTGCCCCCAGAATTAAATGGGCACAGAAAGAGCTGGCTTCCCAGAACTACATCCACGAACTCCATACAACCCAAACTAACCCCGACAACCTAAACATCCAACAGTATAGGGGCTGGCTGTGTTCAGACCGACTAATACAGACTGACTGTTCTATGGCTCATCAATACAACACAACACTAGGCAGCTTTTTAAAACGATGATAGGAATGATGCAGACCTCTACTTACTGACATGGAGAGATGCTCCTAATCCATCAGTAAGTCTAAAAAGCAAGCACCAGACAGAATACACAGCAGAAATACACACACAGTCTGGAAACACAAGTACATTCATAGAAGCATTAACAGTGATCATCTCTGAGATATGAGGATACAGATAACTTAGTTTTTTTCTTCCTACTTGTATTTTTCCTAAATTTTCTGCAATAAAAAGAAATTTCTGGGATATGTTTTCAGGTGAGGAAGCTGAAGTTTGGTAGTCCCAAGCAGAGATGTGCAATGATAAAAATGGTATGAAGGGGCTGGTGCTGTGGTGCAGTAGGTTATTCCTCTGCCTACAGCACCGGCATCCCATATGGACCCCAGTTCGAGTCCTGGCTGCTCCACTTCCGATCCAGCTCTCTGCTGTGGCCTGGGAAAGCAGCAGAAGATGGCCCAGGTGCTTGGATCCCCGCACTTGCATGGAAGACACGAAAGAAGCTCCTGGCTCTTGGCTTCGGATCAGCCCAGCTCCAGGCGTTGTGGTCATTTGGGGAGTGAACCAACAGAAGGAAGACATTGCTCTCTGACTCTCCCTCTCACTATCTGTAACTCTACCTCTCAAGTAAATAAATAAAATCTTTTTTTTTAATGGTACAAAGTAGCCACTACCTGGCAAAGCAAATGCTGAAAAATTTACATAAATTTAATCCTTGTTGCACCTGTGGTCTCCAGATTTCCAAAAGCGAAGCTCGCAGAGGTTAACTAATCTGCCCCACAGCCACCCAGCCCTAAGACATTATACTGGGGTCTAACCCAGATCTGCCTATCTCCACAGTTGGATTCTGTCCACTACACAACTCTAATATTTTAGCTCTGGTACCATGAGGGTTTCAGAGACTCCAGGATGCAAAAGGAATCACAATGAGCCCAAGAATACTTAGGACAAAAGAAAGAAACAGATTGGGGAAGTCAAGAGTCCACCAGCCCCCGCGGCAGGGTCTCTCAACCTCAGCCTTGTATTTTGGGTGCATTAAAGCTTTGTGGTGGGAAGAGTGGAAGCAGACTACACATTGCATCATGGTTAGCAGCATCCCTAGCCTTCGCCTGCTAGATGCAATAGCGCCCCCTGTCTGTGACGACCAAAGATGTCTCCAGGCATTGCCAAGTCCACTGCCCTAAAGAATTCCTGCCAACACAATGTCATGGACCACAGTTGACTCTGTTTTTCTGTTCATGCTCAAACCAACCATGTGGCTCATGGCACAGTGTGAGATAGCGCCTCATCAACCAATCGTTTAGGCCGTATTATTTGGAGCTAAAACAACTCCTTTGGGCATTGTTAAAGACAAATACCCTAATTGGCAAGCCCCAGGTGACACTGGTGGCTATTGCCTGATCTCCAGAGAGCACAGAATGTAAAATCGCATGGCTCCCAGAATGGCTCTAGAATGGGCCTTTTGCCGCCCTTCGACAGGGTGCATCCATGCACTCCCTGGAGTAGACGGGAAGCTGTTGTTGCCTTGTAAATACCAAGCTGTGCAATCATTACCAGCTTGCTTGGAGATAATCAGGGCTGACACTTGCTGTACGTGCAGGGTTTACTGCAGACCACCCACAAGGTCAACTCAATGCAAAATGACACTACTAAGTAATCCCAAAATGTAGATTTCATTCCAACAAATTGCACACAAGTGGTCTCCTGCTGGTTTAACTGTTGCCTGAAAAGGTGAACCCAACTGCATTGGTGGCAAGTATGCTACCAAAAAGCAATTGAAACATAAACCGAATGAAAATGCCATGTCTGGGACCATAAGCATTGAATGTCACAAAAAAAGAAATGAACTCCGGCCGGCGCTGTGGCTTAACAGGCTAATCCTCCGCCTTGTGGCGCTGGCACACCAGGTTCTAGTCCCGGTTGGGGCGCCGGATTCTGTCCCGGTTGCCCCTCTTCCAGGCCAGCTCTCTGCTATGGCCTGGGAAGGCAGTGGAGGACGGCCCAAGTCCTTGGGCCCTGCACCCACATGGGAGACCAGGAGAAGCATCTGGCTCCTGGCTTCAGATCAGTGAGATGTGCCGGCCGCAGCGGCCATTGGAGGGTGAACCAACAGCAAAAAGGAAGACCTTTCTCTCTGTCTCTCTCTCTCTCTCACTATCCACTCTGTCAAAAAGAAAAAAAAATGAACTCCTTTAATATAGATTTAAAATATGATGAGAAAATGGGGTCCAATACAACAACCTTGTCCTAACTTGAATCAAAGGCCATGAATAGTAACAAAATGATGCAGAAATTAAGTCTTTTTCTTTTTGCATCTAAGACTCTTCCATGCTGCTTCCTGCTGGGCTTTTGTGTTTTGAGATGAACTAAAATCTGAAAGAACCAATGTGATGATGGGATCCCCAGGAGTCAGTAAGTGCATGTCTACAGCTCCAAAACACATGGTTCCCAGCCTCTAATAGAAAGGGCATTCCAAGGGCCAGTGCTGTGGCCCAGTAGGTTAAGCCTCTGCCTGCAGTGCCAGCATCCCATACAGGTGCTGGTTCTAGTCCCAGTTTCTCCTCTTTCAGTCCAGCTCTCTGCTGTGGCCTGGGAAAGCAGTGAAGGATTGCCCAAATGCTTGGGCCCTTGCACCCATGTGGGAGACGCAGAGGAGGTTCCTGGCTTTGGATTGGCCCAGCTCCGGCTATGGCAGCCATTTAGGGAGTGAACCAGCAAATGGAAGACCTTTCTGTCTCTCCCCCTCACTGTCTGTAACTCTACCTCTCAAACAAATAAATAAACCTTTTAAAAAATAAAAAAAGAAAGGGCATTCCAGTTCAACCCACCTCCGTCTCCAAATAATCAGGCTACAAATAAAGAACTCCTGAGTCATAAGGTTTGAGAATTTTGTTTTAATGTCTCAGAGTAGGGATTCTGACCACAAGTTCAACCAATAAACTGACAAGGTTGCCTAAAAGGTTGATATCCTCTCAGGATGTATGAATAGTTTACTGCATGGGCTAAAAGAGATGACAGTCTCAGGGTAGGTGATCTGCCACATGTGGAGAACACACGTTCCAAGAGTGACGTTAAGGGGGACATCAGTGTTGTTTGGCCCCTCAGCACCCATTCAACTCCTTAGCTATTAGCACCCCTTGGTGTGCAATCATCTTTGAGTAGTAAAATCTGAACCAGGTATTGAATGAGAATCTACCAACCCCTCTCCAACTCACATCCACACCAACACATCACTTGGAAGGTGAGAACTGTGTCTCACCCTCCCACAGCACTGCAAACTGCGATGGGCACATCACAGGTACTTAATAACCATCCAGGGAGTTTTCAGGGCAATCCTCACTGAGGCTGTGCTATAGGGTTTGAACTCCCCCCCGCAGATTCACGTGTTGAAACTTCAGTTCCAACTTAATACTTTATCCCTTTTAGTATTTTTTTGTTTTACTTAATGCTACTGGTTGAACCCTTTAGTTAACACACAATTATTCTTAGGTGTTTAAATTTAACTGAAAAGTGATCCCTGTTAAATATAAGAGTGGGAATAAGAGAGGGAGGAGGTGTACAATTTGGGGCATGCTCAATCAGACTTGCCCCAAATGGTAGAGTTAGAAATGTGCCAGGGGATTCCAATTCAATCCCATCAAGGTGGCATGTACCAATGCCATCCCACTAGTCAAAGTGATCAGTTTCAGTTCACAACTGATCATAATTATAGGATTAAGAGTCAAAGGTATCACATAAACAAGATTAGTGTCCGCTAATACTAACTGATAGAATAAAAAAGGGAGAAAACGATCCAACATGGGAAGCAGGCTACACAACAGACTCATAGAATGGCAGATGTCCTAAACAGCACTCTGGCCTCAAAATCAGCCCTAAAGGCATTTGGATCTAGCTGAAGAGCCCATGAGAGTATTGTAGGCATGGAAAGCCAAGACACTGTGGCAAAAACAAACAAACAAACAAAACCATAATGAAAGATCTCTGCGAGTGAGATCCCAGTGGAAAGAACGGGCCATCAAAGAAGGAGATACCTTTCTCTGAAGGGAGGAGAGAACTTCCACGTTGACTATGACCTTGTCTAAGTAAGATCAGAGTTGGCGAACTCAAAAGGCTTCCATAGTCTTGGCAACTCATGACAAGAGCCTAGGGTGATTATTGACGTCATAAACAAGAGTGTCAATTTTTAAGTCAACAACAGGAGTCACTGTGCACTTACTCCCCATGTAGGATCTCTGTCCTTAATGAGTTGTACAATGTGAATTAATGCTATAACTAGTACTCAAACAGTACTTTATACTTTGTGTTTCTGAGTGGGTGCAAACTGTTGAAATCTTTACTTAATATATACTAAATTGATCTTCTGTATATAAAGAGAATTGAAAACGAATCTTGATGTGAATGGAATCGGAGAGGGGACGGGAGATGGGAGGGTTGCGGATGAGGGGGAAGTTGGGGGCGGGGGGGCACTGTAATCCAAAAGCTGTACTTTGGAAATTTATATTTATTAAATAAAAGTTAAAAAAAAAAAAGAAAGAAACTTCAGTTCCTCAGAGTGGCAGTGTTTGGAAGTGAGGCCCCACGCAAACATTGGGGTCAATTGGTGGAGACTTCATGAACGCATGAGTGCCTCTTTCTCCCTCCTGTGCACATACTCCTGTCTCCTCACCAGATGTGACTGCCTGACCTCGGATTTCAGCCTCCAGAACCATGAACCAAAGTAAACCTCTTTCCTCTGTAAATTACCCAGCCTCGGGTATTCTGTTATAACATCAGAAAATGGACTAAGACACCATGTCTACATCGAGAAACCAAGCCATTGGGGGGTGGGGGGGAGGAGTATGCCACAAAGATGAGTGATTTCCAAACTGTGGGTCACAACCCATTAATAGCTTGCTCAGTAATTTAGTGAGTGCATAGCCAATATTTTCACCTTTAAATGAAATAGAATTGACTGTGAGAGAAATCTTCAAGTGTCCCTGTCCCATTCTGTGGAGCTGCACTGGGAAATTCTGAAATTCATATCTCCATTCATTCTGTCCTCTCACCCCATGGCTGAACACGGCCAGAGAAAGTCCCACAACCACACCCCTTACCCTTCCCGTGGTTCCTGTCCTTGGCCTCCTGGGATCCGGTTCCAGGCACAGTCATCTCCTGGGTGACCATCTCCTCACCTCTGCCTCCAGTGCCTCCTCACCCACCCTCACGCTCAGCTGCTCACCTGCCACCCTGAGAACCTAGAAGCACTCAGGGAGGAAGCTCCACAGTCTCCCCCCTCCACTTCTACCCACCCACCTGCATCTGTTCCCATAAACCCCACCTTGCCCCCTCTTACTACAGGAGCATCCTCGCTCCCAGAGAAGACAGCCTCTCCACTGCATGCTGGGCTCCACCCACTGCTGCTCAAGGCCATGGCCCAGCAAGCTCCCCACTCTCTTACATCTCAACATTCTCCCTCTCTACTGCATTCTTCCCATTGGCATGCTGTGTTTCTCTGATAAAAAAAAATGCCTTTTCTCTAGTTTCCCTCCAATTACTGCCCCTTGTGTCTGCTTTCCTATACAATTATACAATAGATTGCTGACAAGAGTTGTGGCACAGCAAGTAAAGCCACTGCCTGTGATACCAACATCCCATTTGGGTGATAGTTCAAGTCCTGGCTGCTCCACTTCCAATCCAGCCTCCCACTAATGTGCCTGAGAAAAGCAACAGAAGATGGCCTAAGTGCTTGGGCCCCCGCAACCCACATGGGAGACCTGGATGAAGTGCCTAGCTTTGGCCTGGCCCAGCCCTGGCCATTGTAGCCGCCTGGGGAGTGAACCCACAGATAGAAGACGTGTGTGTGTGTGTGTGCACGTGTGTCCCTCTCTAAGTTTCAAATAAATAAAATCTTTAAAAAGGAAAAAAAAAGAGTTATCAGTGGGAGAGAGGGACATTGTGGTATAGCTGGGTGAGTCACTGCTTGGGTTTTGCTTGCATCCCATATGGAAGTGCCTGGTTCAAGTCCCAGCTATTCTGTTTCCAATCTAGCTTTCTGCCAGTGCACCTGAGAGGCAACAGATAATGGCTCAAATACTTCCATCCATGTCACCCTGGCTCGCTCTCTCCTCTCTCTTTCCTCCCTCTCTCTCCTCTCTCTCTCATGCTTCCTTTCAAACAAATAAATAATCTTTAAGAGAAGGAGAGTTGCCAGTACTCCTTGGCTGAGTCCTCTCCTCTCATTCTCTTTTATACTACCTCCAAGCATATTATTACCCTTATCGCTCCACCAAAATTGTTCTTTTCGAAGTCCCAGTGAATCCATGCAGTCAGACCCAACTTTCAGTGTTCAAGGCTCATGCTCCTAGCTTTGAACACAGTTGCTCTCTTCCCCCTCCTTGGAACATGACCACTACTTGGCTTTCAGGCCACTGCACGCTTCAAGTCTTCCCCCAGCCTATGGCCATTCCTTCCTGTCCTGCTTTGTGTATATCTTCCTCTTGATGGAGAGAGCAAGTCTCAACTCTGTTTTCCTCTTCTCTGAATGTCTCCCTCCCCCAGTGAACTCATCCTGTCTCTTGGGTTTAAATTCAACCTATCCACTGGTGATCCCCAATCTCTATCTATAACCACTTCTGAACTCCAAGCTCACATATCCAAATGCCCACTCATCTTCTCTATTTTGATGCCCAATGGTGCCAGTTGGGATGTCTGTGTCACATATCAGAGCGCCTGGTTCAAGTCTGAGCTCTGTTTCCAAGTCAAGTGCTGTGCCACTGCATCCTGTACATCAGCAGGTGATGATGACTCAAGTAATTGGGTCCCTGCACCCAGATGGAAGACTTGGCTTCAACTTCCAGCTCCTGGATTCAGCCTGACCCAGCCCTGGCTGTTGCAGGCATCTATGGGAGTGAATCAGTGGATGGGAGACATCCCTCTCTCCCTCTCTCCCTCTCTCTCCCTCTCTCTCCCTCCCCTCCGCTTCCTCCTTCCCAAATAGTAAAATTTATATATACAAGAATCCACCTACTTCTCACTGCCTTCAGCAGTACTCTCATACTTCAAGCCACCATCATTTTTTAACCTCAGTTACATTACCTCGCCCCCTTGCTGCCTATCCCCAAACACAGCATCAGAGTCTACTAAAACATACAGATCAAATCCTCCCTCTGCTCCGAATTCTCCAGCAGCTTCCAGCTCAGTCACTCCTACGGGAGGACACAGCCTTCACAGGATGCCTCTAAGTCTCATCACCCTGCCCCCTTCTGCCATGAGGTCTACAGCGATGCCACTTGCTCTTGCTCGTGGCTACGTGAATAGATGTCATTGACAAGAACAATCTGTTTATTGGGAACTGTTACAGCCAGCTAATCATTGCATTCATAAACGACCAACTAACCTTCATCCTGAAAGCCTTTTGACTAATTCAAGTCAGGTGTGATCCTATGACCTCCAGGTGAGCAGGAGGGTATCCAATTTGCCACCCCCGGAGCCATCCATCCCCTTGGCTTTAGAGTCTTTATGTTGCATGATACTCCCTTCCCTGACAAATCTCTAGTCACCCAAGCCCATGCAGGTGCACGCCTCAAATCTGTAGCTGTAGCAGCTCCTGCTGGTATCGGTGCAGCTGTTTCTTTTCATGAGCCTCTTTTGTGCACTGACATACCAGGAAAAAAAAAAAAAAAGAAAGGGAGCATATTGAATTTCAGGAGATGAACCAGCTGACTCAGGACAGAGAAAGCAGAAAAAGACGGCCCAGTCAGTGGGACACTTTTCATGAGAACATATTTCCAGAAATCCAGGTCCATGTGGAGTGTTGCATAGTGTTAATCTTGCCCCTGAGATATGGATTAAGAAGATTCTGCCCATAAAGATGCATGCTTTTCGAATATTCCTCCCAGTCTGGAATGTGGAGACAGCTCAGGGGCTCCGAATCTGAACACTGTCACTAGAGCCCACTCCCTGGTTTCAAATTCGCTTTGCTTTCTTTCTTAGTTTGTGTTTTATTTTTTCCAGGTGTGGAGACTGGTTAAGTGGTCACAACACACTCTTACTTAACAACCTCCATGCTGACTGCTTGAGGACTCAGTTAGCTAAATTGGCACTGGGGCCAACATGCGGCTTTTTGACCTGGTAATTGCAAATATGGGGCTGTTTGTTTTTTCAGAAGTGTCTAAAACATGTGGGACAGGTATAAAGTTTCCACATGAGCCAATGTCTTTGGTTCATTATAACCTAAGCAAACTGCTTCCCACAGCTGGCCAAGAATATTCCTTCCAGTCCCCCTTTCTTTTCAGGCAGTCCCAAGTTCGTAAATTTCCAAAATGGAATTTTATCTTGTCTCTTATGCAGCAAAATCTTAAACTAACACTGCCTGGTGACAAAAAATGGCAACCTAGCCCGGAAACAAATCAAAGCTGCATTTCTATTAAACAAGATTATTAACATGGTAGAAAAAGAGGAGACCATTTTGTTAATGATCAAATATGCAGGCTTCAGCCAATTAAAGCATTGAAGCAAATAATCAGGGAGGGGATCCCTCACCGGAGCTAATCATTACAGCAAATGACATTTGAAAGATTTTTTTTTCCCCTTCTAACTATAGAAATTGAAAGTCAAAACATCGCCAGCACAGCATTTGATCTTCTGAGCTCAAAGTGCACTTGCTTCACATTGCAGAGCCTCGAACTCAAATGGGACTATGTCTTTTTCTGTCTGAAATAAGCTAAAAGGAACTTGCAGCTCCCTCATCTCATGTCAAAAACTCATCTCATGACAAACACTGAGTCCCAACAAAGCTGCAGGGAGAGAATCAGGTGCTGCAGAAAACCGAGCTCCAAATCGCCCTCCTCAATCCTTGCCTTGGTGCCACCTGCCACTCCTTAGGTCAACACGAGTTAACCAAGTGACTGATGCACTAGGGGTCACTGAGACCTCATCGGGTTTCCAGCCCAAGAGTGCACACCTCACTTGCTCACCCACTTTCAAATGCAAGACCCCTTCTCTCCAAGGAGCATTGAGCTATGGAGGAAAAGGAGGGAAATTTTCTACATTTCACCATGGACTGGGTTCTTGGCATCATCAGAGAACATAAAAATAGAGAAAGCTACAACAGGTTCTAGATTGGTGCACAGGCCATGGGGCGAATAGCCCATTCAGAAGACGCCCCTATTTTTGTATTTTATGCAATAGGCAGGTATTTTTACCTAATAATTATTCATGTTTCTAATAATAAGCACCTGAATTTTCATAGTACTTTACAATTTACAAAGAACTTCCACCCGTTAATATTTGTCAATCCTAATAGATGGTTAAGGCAGATACTACTACCTCTCCTTGAAGATTTTTTAAAAAATGAAAAAAACTGAAGCTCAAAGAGATCAAGTTGCCCAAAATGATACTATGAGGCAATTAGAGTGCCAGTCCCAGGCTGCCGAACTCCCAGGTGCTTACTCTACACAGAGGCTCCTGGATAAGTGGATTTTGACACCTGCCCCTGGAGAAATATAAAAAAGTTCAAAGTCGCAACTCTGATCAATCTCACATTCGCAGATGAAATGGAAAAGAGAAGAAATACAGATTTTTCCCTCGCTGCTCCCCCACCCCAACTCAGTGCAGCTGTGTCCATATGACCACAACCAAAAGAACTCAACAGGCCCTTGTCCTGGTCCCTCTCAGCAGCCACTTACGGACTAACCAAATCGTTCTTGCCACCCCTCCTGCCTCAGCCCAAATACCACATACATTCCCTAGAGTAGGAGCCCCTCGAAGGCAGGGTCAACGGGCCACACCCACCTCATGAGGCTCTGCTGCACCCATTAGAGTTCACTTCCGCAGCAGCCGGCTGGAAAACTGAGGTGCCATTGCAGGCTGGCAAGGGGAACGCAGCCCAGACCACCTCGCTCCATCACTAACCATACTCACACTCTTCTGAGAGAATATAAGACCCCCATGACTGCGAGGACAAGAACAACCAGCCATGGCAACACAGCCTCCAGTATCTCTAATTTTCTATTGAAAAGATTTTACACATGCAATACCCTTTGCTGCCAAACATAATAGTGTATAAAGACAGCAAGTGTCAGGCTCCAGCCCAAAGCAGTAAATTAAATTGGGCCGCTCATCCCAAAGGCAGTCCCATGACATGGGTAGGATGGACAGCCCAGCACCTGCTCAGAATCCTGAAAGGTTGCAGGTGGACAGGACAGTTAGAATGGGCACAAGCTGGAAGCCAGGGTTAGGTAGAATAAGGAATATTAAAATATGGACTCTTATTTGGCCTATCCATACCAGACATCATTAGTGGATCACAGCACCCTTCAACCCAGCCAAGGACTACAATCCTCCTAAACACCACATTTCAGGTAGCAACATGGTTCAATTGGGATTGCAAGCAAGATGTCACCCATTTGCCACGCTCACATGTGAGCCCTATTTCCTCTTACTAGAAATCAGCATTTTACCCATTAGACTACTTCATGGTGCTTCTCCATGCTCCTCTGAGTGCAAGATTCTTGATCCCAGATTAGTAATCCAATTTGCTTCTCCTGCATTATTGGCTGCAACATTGGGTTGCTTTCTGCCCTTTCCCTATCACCAGTCCCCCACACCTACCCTCAGGCCCAGATCGCTGACCAGGGGCTCTGACTCAGGCCTGGTGACTTGCCCCCAACTCCTGATTCTTGTCTGGCAGCCTTTTTATCATTTCTCCCCCTGATTCACTTGCCTACCTACCCCTGGGGCTTATCAGGAAGTGCCTTGACCAGGTCAAGATTTCCTTCCATGACTGCATAACCATATGAAGACACTGAAGAACTGGGACAGGCGTGCAGAAGCAGGAAAAACTGAACACTCATGAAGGAGAAAGGGAGAAGCCCCTGACCGTTCCGCAAAGCTCCCTTGGCTACGGAGTGTTTCAGAAGGTGGGGCCCAGCCTTTATATCTCCCACCAGAGAAGGTGAACGATTCCAGGGCTGGCTTTTTCTGCTTTATGGTGAAGTTTCTGCCTTCGAGGTAAGGAGCAGATGTTTCCTAAGCTCCCAGGGATTTATCTGCCTTGTTCACACCTTCAGCAGACAGTTCATTGCAGTTTTAATTTATATGGCTCTGTTTCACTGGGGGGACAATAACTCTCGCTCCACTTTAAGTCACAAAATGGCGGCATCAAAGACAAGCGGGCTGTGCCTCATCCCACCTAGCCTCGCGTCTCCCTCCCTCCCTGCTCCTACTTTCCTTACAGTCACATACTTCCCAAATCTAAACAATACAGTCCATCTCAGACCTGCAGCTTGCTGCCAAGAGAGGCTCTGTGGCATGGCAGAGCACGCAGGAATCTGGAGGCCACATGCTGGGTTCAAGGCCCAGGGCTACAGACAACAAACCAGACAGATCACTTCCCCTCTCTGGGCCTCAGTTTATGCATCTGTAGCCAGAAGGGAGGCGGGGGTGAGCCTATTCTGTAAGTCTCCTTCCAGCTCTGACATTTTTTTCAACTCAAGTTTATTTGCGAAAGGAGGTTTGCAACCTCTGTTCAGCTGGTGCCAGCCAAAGCCTGGGCGAGCGTCCCCGGTGCCCCTCGGCTGCTCCCTGCCACTAAGGCTTACACCGACAGAGGGAGAATCATTCCCAGCTGCTGGCAGCCTAATCCAGCTGCCATGTGGGGAGTTTCGTTACGCCTATTTCACAGTGGGTCGTGTCAAGTCAACATGTATTCCTTAAGTGCCTCTGACAAGCCCAGAAAGAGGGCGGACCCTTCGGGGAGCCCCAGTGACTTCACCCACAGAATGAAAGGCTCACTCTCCCTGGATGACTAAGGTGCCTCCCAGACCTGAGATTCTGAGAGTCAAGAATCCACCACGGGAGGGGAGCAGCCAACCGCTGAGCTCTCTCCTGGCATGGCCCCAGCCCATCTCCTTTCAAACCAACACACCTGGGACCTCACATAGACTGTGATACCAAGTCCAGACATACCCCCTCCCCCAGCAGAGACCAGAGTGTGTGAGTGTGTGTGTGTGTGTGTGTCACACCGCCAGCACTTCTCCATGGCTGAGTGCCTGTCCTGCCCCCTCCCAGTCCCCAGTTCTCTGGGCCACTCAGGTGATGGGAAAACGAGGCAGGTGCTTTGTCCAAATGGTGTGATTTGAACAAAGCCCCCACACAACCACAAACCCTGTCCCTCACAGAGCTGCCTGAAGCTCTCATCACAGGCTCTCGGATTCTTTGCCTTCAGGCATCTTGCTTCCAGAAGTTTCCTGTTACACGCAAGCACACGCTGAAGAGTAGCCTGCATTCCAACTTGCGCCTTTGTCCCCAGTGCCACCCTCTCGCCGCAAACACGCGCCAGCTCCCTCCTCCCCAGCCCCCAAGAACAGAACAAAGACGTCTGACAGAGACGGGCAGGGAACCTAAGACTGAAGAAGGGAACTCGGCAATAACGAGAGGAAACAAACAGGCAAGCTGTCCAACATCCACCCGATTTGTTTTATGTCCTTGACACCTAGCGAAAGAACTAGGAATTGGTGGGAAAAGAAAAGGATATGGGATAATTTAATGGTGATTTCCAAACCCACTGTCCCTATTAGGGTTTTCAGGAACAAAAATTCTCACTTTTGAGAGTTGTAAAAACTCCATCACCGTTTGTTTGACTTGGCCAGATGGACCTCGGCTGAAGTCACTGCACGTTTATCATTTAAATGTGAATGACTACAAATGAATTCTGAGTGGAGAAATTTTGAGGGCAAAGTATAGCTACACAGATGGAAACCACAGAGACACAGGATCGGGGTTCACACTCTGCCTCCCTCACTGAGACCAAAAGAAGGAAAAGTGGACTCACCCCACTGTGGATCACGGAAAGGCTTCCCTAAACAGAGAGGCGTTGAATATGAAAGAGGAAATTAGGGAGATTCTAAGGACATTTCCTCTTTTCTGTAATTTTTTTTTAAAACAGAATCCATTGGGGCCAGCAATGTGGCACAGCAGGTAGAGCCACCACCCGCGATGCTGACATCCCATGGGGTGCCACTTAGTGTCCTGGCTGCTCCACTTCCCATCCAGCTCCCTGCTAACAGGCTGGAAAAGCAGTGGAAGATGACCCAAGTGTTTAGGCCTCTGCACCCACATGGGAGACCCAGATGAAACTCCTGGCTTCAGCCTGGCTCAGTGCTGACTGTTGGAGCCACCTGGGGAGTAAACCAGCAGATGGAAGATCTCCCTCTCTCTAATTCCTACTTTCAAATAAATAAATACATCATTCAAAAAAAAAAAAAACAGAATCAGTTCCAGTTAGGGATTGAATTGTGTTCGCAACTCCCCCCATCTTCACCCCTAGTAGTCCAGATGCTGAAGTCCTAACCCCCAGTGTGACTTCATTAGGATACATGGCCTTTAGGAGAGCGATAAGGTTAAATAAGGTCATGAGGGCGAGGCCCCAATCTGATAGGATCAACATCCTGACAGAGGCGGCACCGACACCAGAGAGCACTCCCCACCACCACACACACACACACACACACACACTTCTCCATGCACACAGGGAAGGGGCCATGTGAGGACACACCCAGAAGAGTCTTCCCCAGGAACTGAACTTCCCAGCCCCTTGATCTTGAACTTCTCACCTCCAGATGTGAGAATATAAATGTCTACTGTGTGAGCCACCCAGCGTGTGGTATTTCCGAGCCGGCGCAGGCACCAGGTGTACAGGAAAGCACATTCCCGGCTGGGCGAGTGGATGAGCCAGGTCGGACACCCAACAGGAAAGAGTTGCCATTCCAGGCACCGGGAGTGGGGCAGCGAGAGTGACCGCAGCCCCGGCAGGGGCAGGACAACCGCCTCACAACAGTGCTAGCCGCTGGCTCTAGAACCCGTGTCCCTTTCTCTAACACGCGGCCTGCAGACCCCCTTGGCTGGGCCTTCCTCAGAAAGGCACAGAGCAGGGCCCCCTCCTGGCTACAGACGGTAGTGCATGCAGGATGCTCTCCAAGGTTTGCCTTGGCCCAAGTCCAGGGGCAATGCCAGGGAGTCCAGACCTGGGAAAGAAGAGAAATAAGAAGGAGCTGATGCTTTGGAGAAATGGGAGACAACCATGGCCCTGAGGAACAAACCCAAGAGGAATGGGCAGCCCGTGTTGGCCAGGGGACCTGGTGTGGCTTCCGAGCCCCCAAAGAACCATTGAAGGGTCTGATGGCACAGGCCAGGGATGCTGTCAAGGGCAGTTACCTTCAGGAAGCCAGAGGTGGCAATGTAAGGGAATGAAGGGATTTTCAAAAGCAATGTGGGGGCCGGTGCTGTGGAGTACTAGGCTAAGCCAGTACACCAGCAGCGCCAGCATCCTGTATGGGTGCTGGTTCCAGTCCCAGCTGCTCCTCTTCTGATCCAGCTCTCTCTGCTTATGGCCTAGGAAAGCAGTGGAAGATGGCCCAAGTTCCTGGGACCCTGCATCCACTGGGAGTACCTAGCTTCAGGTCAGCCCAGCTCCAGCATTGTGGCCCCCTGGGGAGTGAACCAGCTGATGGAAGACCTTGCTCTCTGTCTCTCTCTCTCTCTGTCTGTAACTCTCTCAAATAAATAAATAATCTTTTAAAAAATAAATAAAAGGGAAAAGTGGGAGGGGGGCAGCCTCTGTAGGCCAAGTGTGTGTCCAAGGGGAAGGATCAAGCCTGAAAGCTTGGACAACATGCCCATCTTCCGACAAAACTCTGATTAAAATTAAGAGCAGAAAATCATACTTGATAAAAAATTTACACTTTTGAAAGTAGAGAAGGAAATGTGCCTCTTTTCTTCTTAGTAAACAGTTGCATCAAAATCCCAAAGTTTTCCAGCATCAAGATAAAGCAATGTGGGTGTGTTTGCATTGGTACTAACAACGCACGTAAGCTGTGGGGTGCCAGTAAGATGCCCAGAGAAGGGCTCAACATACAGTATTGGCCAGCTTGTGCGTGTGCAAACTCCCACCCTAGCTGATTTCAAACTGTTTGTGGCCCAGCAACCAGCCTGCAAAATCCCCGAGTATTTAACCATAGCCTTTGGCAAGTGAGCACCAGCTGGCTCCAGTGTACTCCTGTAAGGCGTGCTGGGTAGGCAGGTGATTCTGCGCAGAGGCAGCTGGGGGGACCAGAGGCCCAGCAACAAAGGAACCCAAAGCGGGGGTGTCAGGAGCACAGGCAGATGTCCGTCTCTGGGTCACACCTCTGCACAGCACTAGCAGAGAGCCACCCGCGTGTCATTCAGCCACCCGTTTCCTAAAAGGGGAAGTGTCTCTCCTGCCTTTAAGAAGCATTCCTGGGCCAGCGCCCCAGCTTGTGGCACCAGCATCCCATATGTGCACCGGTTCGAGTCCCAGCTGCTCCACTCCCAATACAGCTCTCTGCTATGGCCTGGGAAAGCAGTAGAAGATGGCCCAAGTCCTTGGGCCCCTGCCCCCACATGGGAGACCCAGAAGACGTTCCTGGCTCCTGGCTTCGGGTCGGCTCACCTCCAGCCATTGCGGCAATTGGGGAGTGAACCAGCTGATGGAAAACATCTGGCTCTATCTCTACAGCTCTCTGTAACTCTTTCAAGTAAATAAAATCTTTTAAAGCAGCAGCAGCAGCAGCAGCATTCCCTTCTCCCTGGGACTGTGCCATTTGGAGGCTAAGACAAGAGCAGCAGCCACACAGAATCCCAAAAATCCTCGGCCTCTTTAAACTTGTAAATTATCAGCGAGAACCCTGGTTTACAGGGGAGAAAAATAAGAAAGGGAAGGGAAGGAATTTAATTTACTAAAGATCTTTACTGAGCCTTGTAAAAATCAATGAGCCCAACGTTCCCAGGGACTCCAAGAAGGTGCCTATTATGTCCTTCCCTAAAGGGAAAAAGAGGAAAGGAATTCCGAAAGTCCCATTTTGGATTTGACCAAAGAAACGCTGAATGTTTTTGCCCCAAGCACATAGCAACAGGACCAGGACAGTTCCACCCTCAACTTAGCCCTGACCTTTGGAGATCACGCCTAGGAGATACTCATGTATATTATTCATTCAGAACTTCATTCATTCTGTGTCTAAGGCAAGTCTTCAAATGAACTACAAATATTGAGCTTTTGGCAGAAGCCGGACCTTCAATAGCTGGCACTGAACTTCATGCTTGGCCAGTGTTCAGTACCTCCACATCCTATTTAATTTTTCCTCTTTCCCCTGCAGAAACCCAGCAGAGGATTCTCTCTGAAGGTCTGTGCCAGTCACCTCCAGGGAGTTATGAAGACCTACTCTCTGGGCCACCAGTCAGAGCACAGAATTCTAGCTGGCACCAGTACGCATTAAACTAATACTTGATGAAGTGGAGTGATTCGAGAACAGGATTATCAGACATAACCTAATGGTTCTGATTATAGGTACATGAGTTGTCCATTTAAGAGTTCAGGTACAGCAGAGAGTTTAAACACTGCATATGTAGGAGGACACAACCAGGGTGAATGATGAATGTATTTCCACCAGCCTCTGGCTCTGCTGCAAGCTGCAAGCGACTGCATTTCTCTGGACTAAGGAATCGCCTCTAAGCCAAGCACTGGAACCATAGAGGAGAAAGGGTGACCTCTGCTGGTGAAATGCATTTTTATCTCGTGTTCCACAACTCTGCAGAGCAAAGCGATCAGAGTGGGAGGAGGCAAGGACATGACAACATCTTCCCTGAAAGAAAGATCATTTTTTTCCACACCAATAATTTTTACAATCTCATCAGCAAAGGGTAGTTGTTTGTTTGGTTCAAGAACTCTTTAATGATGTGTAGAAATGAGATTTTTATTGTGTTTAATAATTATTCCCTAGAAAAACAGAAAGAAGTGCTTCCATCTGGAACTCGATAATTCATTGTATTCTCTCTTTTTCTGTTTCCTTTCTTGTTTTGACACTCCACTGATGAAATGAAGAACTTGTAACCAGTAATGAAATGTGAGCACTAATTAGACTAAATGAAAAGGAGGGCCTCCCAAACATCTCATTAAGATCTATATTTATTAGCTGGATAAATCCACATTTTAGGAATTAAAATTTTAAAACACTTTCAAATAGCTTTTACATTTAACAAATCAGTGTGTTCTTGAAGAAATGGAAATAAGTTACTTTGCTTTAACTGTTGAAATCTTAGTATAGAGTTGATCTTCTGTATATAAAGATAATTAAAAATGAACCTTAATGAAGAATGGGATGGGAGAGGGAGTAGGAGGTGGGGCGGTTTGGGGGTGGGAGGGTGGGTAGGGGGGAAGAACCACTATAATCCAAAAGTTGTACCTATGAAATTTATATTTATTAAATAAAAGCTTTCTATAAAAATAAATAAAAAAGTTACTTTTAGACTTGGCAGCGCTCAAAACAAAATCATTTCCATAGCGCTTTCATTTCATTGCCTGGGTTTGCCCCCCCCCCCCCCCCCCGAATCTCTCTCATCATCTTTTGATAAGCAAAAGGCACGTGTTGTGCTACCGGTTCTCTGATGGTGTTCAATCATTAGTCAGCATTTCCCTGATCACAGTCAGCACTTTAAACTTGGCAAAGTGAAAAGAATAAAGTCAAGCACTTATTCCTAGACTTCCACAGAAAAGCTGGGCAAGGTCTTTTTTTTTAATCTATTTTTTAATTGTCAAAGGCTGTTTGTACATGCCACTGTGATGCCTGTGTAATCAGATTTGTCAGGGACGGGGGCTGGGAAGAGAGGAGACACAGGAGAGCAGACTTGCAATCCTACTCAGAGTTATAGAAGCTACATTCGTTTGGGTGAGGTGAACTTCTCTCTGTCGGGAATCAGAACTATGGAAGACATGGGTATCCAGTAGAGTATAACCCACGCCCTAACTTTATGGAAAGAAGTGAAAACAGGTCCCATAGGGTTCATTCCCAGCATGGACCATGATCTCTTCTTCCCCTTGCTTTTTCATCTAATAAATACACTTTCCTAGAATATCAGGGAGATGTGCAATTCCTGGAAAGTAATAGTTTTGTTCTGTGTTGTAAAAAAGAAAATGTAGACCTCCCAAGTTTGTTTGTTCAAAGTGTAATGCCCCAAAGTGTCAGCGATAGGAGGCGGGACCTTCCCAAAGGGAGGAATGAAAGGATCCATGTCCCTCGGTTTGAAAGTGGATTTGTTATAAAATCCGGTCCAGCCCCTGTGGCTTCCCGCTGGTGCGCATGCATACCCCCCCACCTTCCACCACTGGAGGACAGGGCAAGGCTTCCCCAGATGCCACACCTTGCTATGGGATTTCTCAGCCTTCAGAACTCTGAATAATAAGCTGCTCTTCTTCATAAACTATGTAGCTTGTGGTGTTGTGTTACAGCATCGTGAGGCAGAATTCAGGACAGCCCCTGAATTTAAGAAATTAATTATAAATATTATTATTTATGTAAATGCCAGTATCCATTCAAGCTTTTTAAAAAATTTAAAATCTACAAATTCAAGTAATTGAACCTAATAGTAAGAAATAGTAATGATGGAAGGAAAAGACACACACACATACATCACATAGAGCCTAGCAAAAGAATGCTTTAATGTTGGCATCATTCATATTGGTGTTCAATACATGGTCATTAATTAAGTCTACCTCTACAAGTGCTTATGTCATTTATATCACTCAAAAATATGTATTTAAACACCAACTCTGTACCACAAACTGGTATACAAGTTAGGGAGACAATGGCTAATCAAGTCAAATACATTCCTCTTCCTTCTGGAGCTTATCATACCATGCCAGACATCAATCAACTGTCCATACCGTAAATATAAAACTACAACAGTGATAAGTACTATAGCCAAGAGGTAGATGGTGCGACTACAGCACTGTTTCTTAAACTAAAGAGTCTATTTTAAAAAGTCATCTGTATATTAGGCAAACCCAGTGTTACCGGAGAAATTGCAGGGTTCTTGTCTTCGCGCAAGAAAGAATTCAGGCGTGAGACAGAGAGTAGTGGGAGGTAAAATAGCAAGGTTTATTAAGAAGGAACATCTGTAAGGACGGATGGGCACCTCTCCAGACAGGGCCTGAGAGAGAGTGCCCAGTCCCTCAGACTGGGGGAGAGCGGGGCTGCATGGGTGAGTGGAGAGTACACCCGGCCAGGCCAGGCGGGCGGCTCAGCAAAGATGCAGAGAGCTGAGCGCGCCTTCCAGTTGAGGCTGGGGGTTTTTAAAGAAGTAGGTCTTTATCTTTACATGTTTTCACCTGGAAAGAAAGACTGTTAAGAAGCTTCTTCCTGTGGAAGGTCTGAAACAAAGGACTTTATGGATGCAAATGTTATCAGACCTGAGGAAGGGAGCAGGGTGTTTTGAGATGCAGATGCTGGGCTGCACCTGGGAGACTGAGGAAGATTTGTCAGGCAGGAAGCAGGAGGGGGTGAGGGCGTTATCAGGTAGAAGGGGGCAGGGCAGGCAGGATGCGAAATCTGGGCTTCCCCTGAAACCTTGTTAGGATGACTTTGAGATGCAGATGCATATAGATGTCTTCTCTTTAGGCCTGTCACACACACATAAGCTCATAACTGACTTCCTACCTAACATTCCCCCCTCAAGAGGTTAATACCCAAAATTCTTTTTGGGATTATGGATGAAGTTCCGTCTTCTGTAACTTCTTCAAAGCTGGCATGTGGGCGTCGAGGGAGATTTGGGTATTTCCTCTTGCTCTCTGTCTTATGGTGTGTGACAGTGGCCTTGGAAAGACTGTCCTGTTCAGTCCAGAGGGCTGCTCAGGTCATCCAATGGAATGGGCTGGAAGCCTTGTCTGACGACCATTTGGAGTTTGACAGCTCTTAGTCTGCTAGAGACAAAACGAACAAGGGCATTAAAAACACACGGTCCAAAGAGAAGCAGCAAGATTACAGACGTTATTGGGCCAAGGAGAGGAAATAGTCAGGATTTCCATGACCAGATGTTAGGCCAGAAATCCCAGCCCTGCTTGGCCTGGTCCTGGAGCTGTTTGGAATTGTCCAGGAAAAGTACAAATTTGGGTTTGTACCTGTCCAGTCTGACCCAGAAACAACATTCTTCCTGGAGCATGGCACAGATACCCCCTGGAGCAGCAGTTAGCATGTTTAATACTTTTTTTTTTTATAACCTTTTGTGACTTCCACACACCCTCTTTAACTTACTTTAAACATTTTACCATTTTCATTCCAGTCTAGAGTAAACTAGCCATCAGGATAAAGTTATTCTTACAAACCATGTCCTTTTCTTATTTAAAAAGCTCTTTCCTTTTTAGCCCTTCTTACCAACAACACTCTTTACTTCTAAACCTTTTTTACCAAGCACACATTTTTATACTTGATGTTTTCCATAGAGCCTGGTTGCCTTACCAGAAGACTAAGGTTTTCATGCAGAGTGAAGATGCCTTAAAAATCCCTTGTGTGATCTAGAGCTCTGGTTTAGGCAATTAGTTTTGCTAGCTGAGCAAAAGTTCCTGGGGGCAGAGCACGTTTCAATAACGTGCCATGCTGTAACCGTTGCATACTCTGAGAAGCAGGTCCTGTCTGACAAAGCTGCTTCCATTTATGAACCAAACTTTATTTGCATTAGTCAGGGGGCTGTCTTTTAGGTCCCTTCTGCTGGCATAGATCAAGTCAATAGCCTCAGTACAGGAGTGGAGGGGACCACTTTCCCTTGGAACTGGCATTAAAGTAACTGGGTTTATGCCTTATTTTTACCTGAGGGTTTTCTAGAAGGAGGACCTGATATTTTAGTATTTTACTATCTGTGAGCCAGTGAGAGCCCTTTTGCTCTAATAGAGAATTTATTTGATGTGAGGTATAAAGGGCGATATCTTGCCCCAGTGTAATTTTAGATACCTCCTCTGTCAGCAAGGCAGCTACTGCCATTGTCTTTAGGCAGTGAGGCCATCCTTGTGCAACCATGTCTAAGGTTTTAGAAAAGTAGCCCACAGGTTGCTTAACAGGTCCCAGATCCTGAGTTAACCCTCCTAAGGTGACTCCCTGCCTCCCAGTGATGTACAGCTGGGAGGGTTTCTCTGGGCTTGGCAGTCCTAGCACAGGGACTTTAGCCATAGCATCCTTTAGCTGAGCAAAGGCTGTGGTTTGCTCTTTCCCCCAAAGGAGGGGGCTCTGCTTTGGCTGCCTGTTAAGAGCCTGGTTTAGGAACTGTGCTGTTTCCCTGTATCTAGGAACCTGTAACCTGATAGAGAAAAGCTGGGACTGCCTGAAGTTTGCAGAAGTAGGAATTTGCTGCATGGCCCATATCCTCTCTGGGGCTGGTTTTCTCTCCCCAGGGGAGAGGACAAGGGTTAAATAGTTAACACTTTAATGGACTAGCAATGCTTTGTTTTTCTCCAGATACCTAGTAGCTAGTTTTGCTAGCAAATTAAGCCAATGTACAAGACTAGGGTCTCAGGCTGGGAAAGGAGACAGACTAGCAAATTGTTTACATTTAATCATCTACATTATGGATTATTGTGCACCCCCCTCAAGAGATAGTCCCTTTAAGTCCTCAGTGAGGACCTGTCCAAATAGGTGCAGGACTATCTGAGTTAGCCGTTACTGAAAGCCCTGTTTTTAGGAACTGGCAGGGAGGACTTTCTCTAAGCTTAATACTATTGGATAGACGTTTAAGGCCTGGCTGGGTGTGTGAGGCCCAGACCTATCCAGGGGGTGCTGGAAGAGAATTGCAAGAGATGCGAATCTCCTTTAAGGGAGGCACCCTGTTGACTTGCATTACCTGGCTGGACTAGGAGGAGAGCTTTAATAGGAGGCTGGTACAAATAGGCAACTTGCGTTTCACTGACCCTAGGCCATCCCCTCAATAGCAGTGGCTGGAGCTAGAAGCTAGGCAGAGGCTGGGCAGAGCTAAAGGCTTTTTAGCTCGGGGCCACAGGGTCTGCGGTTCTGAACCAGGAGTCCTTCGACACCCAGGGCAGTTCCGTGTCCAGTGGCCATGCTCTTGGCAGAGCTGACAGAAGGCAGTTTCTGTTGCGGCAGCTGCTTGCCCAATGCCCTGGCTCCTTATATCAGCAACAGGTGCTGTTTGGGGTGCACTGGCCTTGCTGGGTCTCCTTGACGGCAGATCACCGTGCAGAAAGCCATAGATTGGCCTGTTGCCTATCCTCATACCGCTCCTGCTGCTAGCTTGCTCCTCGTTCTCCTGGTCTCTAATAAAGTAGACCAAGGAGGCAGCCTCTATGTCAGTCAAGGGGGTGCTCAACCCAACCCTGATTTCTTTAATATCAGGGTGAGCTAAAAAAACTATGGTCATGGGCAAATTTTGACACTTAGGATTTTTCTGCGAGTTAAGACCATGCCCATGAGGAGAACTATGACCTTTTAGGTAAGATCAACTGTGGTGACCTGCTTGCATACTTTGAGGTCATCAGTACAACTTTCTATTTATCCCTCAATTTGGTTTAAAAGGGGAGTTCTGCCCATTCACCGCGTACACTGAAAAATTGATCTAGCTGTCACATTATTTCATAGTTTAACCTCTTATTTTGGCTATGCTGTTTGGCCAGGCATTATTACAGAGAAGGTCAACCATTCCTTACATAAGGTCTGGGGATCAAACCGTACACCACAGTGGAGAGTCCTGCAGAACTGTAGTAACTTCCCTTCTGGAAGAGAAAAGAGGAGAAGTGAGGCAACTGAGTCGGGTCTCTAGACTGACTTCCTGGGCTTTCAGATTTAACTGGCGGTTTAACCAGTGCTTACTGCGTAGCCTGACTTAGAGGAGAAATTGTGGCAGACGTCTCTGCCATCCTTTGGCTTCCGGATTATTTACCGTGTAGCCAGTGGGCTATGGGCCTGGGTTTCCGGGTTTAACTAGTCTTACCGTGTAACCCATAAGTTTTTGGGCTTCCGGGCTTTCACCGTGTAGCCTGTGGACACTAGAGTTTTTTTGGGCTCCTGGAACCTGGTTCTCTAGCACCTGCCGCATAACCATCTCCCATCGTCTCTAAGTCTCTTTTGAAACACTTTCTCCCTTTTGGCTAGACCTCCCGTTTGATCCACATTTAAACTAGCAATACATTTGAACTAGCAATGCCTGGTTGTTCAGCATTAGCTGGCCAGAGACTTCGTCAGTCCCTCTTTAAAGGATCTGGCTTCTGAGCCAGAGACTGGAGCAGCTAGAAAGAAACACGTTTATAGCTGAAGTTTAGCATCATTTCACATCTTGGCACCACTTTTAATCTAAACAGCCGATTGGTTATTATCTCTGCAAGATGAGAGATATCTCTTTTGACATCTCCAGGGGCCCTCTGGGGATGTCAAAAGTCCGGATAATTTAGAACTTTGATTTTCAGAAAGTCTGTTAAAGGTGCCAAGAGAACTTAGAGTATCTGGTCAAAATAGAATTCCTTAACATCCTGAAATGATAGCCATTCATTAGTCAGGGTGATTTTTACACTTTTAAACCAGATCTGATCATAATACTTAACAATGCTTTTCATCAATCTGAACTTAACAGAGACAGTAGAGTACACAATAGATTACTTTGGCAGAACATGAATTCTATGTCTCTTGTTTGTCGAATAAACCAGAAATAAAAACCTTGAACATAAGGGTTCACATAATTCAGAACTATTTAACAGAGTCAAAAAGAGCTTACAGGACCTAACTCTAGAAATGGCAGAGCAACCGATTAAGCAGACACTGTTAAAATAGACGTTACAGTTTTTGCAAAAACAAATTTCAAGATTTACGACTTAGACCATTTCCAGATATTTACTAACATTAGTGCACAATTTTTTAAAACCTCATTGTTGTAACAGAAGATCAGACTTCAACTTTAGGTCAATGTAATTTTGGCATTAGCACTCAAAGAAAACTCTGTAAACAATTTTAAAGTTGTAAACCTTTTAAAACTTTTTATGACTTGCTCACACCTTCTGAAACTTTATACCTGTAGTTACTTTTACATAGTCTTGAATTGTCATGTATGGACAATCTATGAGAATACATGCTCCTGGACAGCAAACATAGACACTAGTACACATTTACAACTTTGAAAAGATCTTCATCGTTAAGAGAAACATGTTTAAAGCATATCAAAGACATGTAAAACCGAGCAAGTGAGCTACCAAGCAAACCAAAGGGCTTTGGCATTAACTTAATTTTCTGAACCAATGTTAACAACATAAAGGCTTGTATACACAGAATTTACTCTTATTTTTATAAAACCACTCTAGCTGGAAAGCAAAAACATGAATACAGCATAGGTCTGACACCATTTACAACATTTTAATACATTTCACATAATCTGAATTGACTCAAGCAGCTGTTACTTTAACAAATTTTAGAGTCTCATCCTTTGAGAGTTCCAGGGATCCGACTGGAAGCCCAAAGTTGGAAGACTCGGTTTAGAATTTAAGCTGTCAGAGTCGAGCGGTTTAGCCAACAATTAGTACATTCCTGATCAGTTGGATAATCACTCAAACACTGAAGACAGATAAACAACATAAACAACTTCGCATTGCAGTTTTCCCAATCAAGACTCATAATGGCAATAGAAAAACGCGAAACCTTCAAGGCACGTGAAGGAACACTCTCAGATAAGTCAGGGACAGCAGCACAGAAAAGAACTAGACATCAGCATATGACCCATTGCTTAGGCTTCCATTAACTGCAAAGAGAAAAACCCATCAGGTTGGAAAGGGTTAATGTCTTAAGGTTCTGGCTCCCTTAGGTAAGGCCAGCAGTAGTATTGAATTGGAAATTCCTCCAGGAGAGGAAAAAAAGCAGCCCTGGGGGGGCGCTTTCCATAGGGATATCTGGCTATGCCTGCCTGGGTGCAGCAGGCCACGTGGACTGGAATAGAGTGCAGAGAAAGGCTGTGGTCCCCCATTTACAGGGAAGACTGCGCACACCGGGGCCTTGCAGGACTGGCCGTGGGGTCGGGTAGGTGCGCCATTTCACCAAGAGTGCTGGGAACCTCCTATAATTCAGCCAAAGCCAGATCAATCAGGACTACTGCAAACACTCAGTCAATTAAAACATAGTTAACTTTAGCTCCTTTCCAGATTCAGTCCTCAGACAATCAAAGCTTAGCAACAGTAATAGCTCACAAAAACTTCAAGATGCACCAAAGGCTACCATAAGCTGCAAAGACGGAAAGCCTTCTACCAGGTTGGAAAGGGTTAAGGTAACAGCTTATCCCTAGGTGGAATTCCCTCTTACTTTCTCCTGGCCAGCGGTATAGGAAGCCCCGGGGGAAGGGTGGAAAGTGACAGAGGACAAGATGCGAGCGACTGCCCTCACCTTCCACTACGAATCTCAGCCGGAGGAGAGCAAAGGGAAAAGGCCCTGGTGTCTAGGGGCTGAGTGGGGTTCGAAATCTCCTATCGCTCAAGAGTGCCCACTACCTAGTTGTCTGAGTTTACCTGGAGGGCCAATATTAGCCTCGACCGAAGCTAAGCCCTGCTCGCGTAGCAGTAGGCAGCGTGACCAGGCGTCCCTCCAAGAGAGAGACCTGGTTCTCGGGTCGCGGTCCAGCCGCCGGGAAGCCAAAGCGAGCTCAGGGGGTCTCCACGCTCTCAGGCAACTGCCCTTCCTAATCGCCCTCCCGTTCCTTACAATCCCTCTGGAGTTTCGGCCGTAGCTAAGCCGTGGCCGGGGGGACTCCGCGTTCTCGGAGAGCTGTGGGGTGCCGGACACTCAACGGTCACTTCCACAGATCCGGTCCCGCTTGAGGGAAGGAATACTGACCTCCGATGTCTTCTCAAACTCCTGCCTGGCTCGCCAAAAATGTTACCGGAGAAATTGCAGGGTTCTTGTCTTCGCGCAAGAAAGAATTCAGGCGTGAGACAGAGAGTAGTGGGAGGTAAAATAGCAAGGTTTATTAAGAAGGAACATCTGTAAGGACGGATGGGCACCTCTCCAGACAGGGCCTGAGAGAGAGTGCCCAGTCCCTCAGACTGGGGGAGAGCGGGGCTGCATGGGTGAGTGGAGAGTACACCCGGCCAGGCCAGGCGGGCGGCTCAGCAAAGATGCAGAGAGCTGAGCGCGCCTTCCAGTTGAGGCTGGGGGTTTTTAAAGAAGTAGGTCTTTATCTTTACATGTTTTCACCTGGAAAGAAAGACTGTTAAGAAGCTTCTTCCTGTGGAAGGTCTGAAACAAAGGACTTTATGGATGCAAATGTTATCAGACCTGAGGAAGGGAGCAGGGTGTTTTGAGATGCAGATGCTGGGCTGCACCTGGGAGACTGAGGAAGATTTGTCAGGCAGGAAGCAGGAGGGGGTGAGGGCGTTATCAGGTAGAAGGGGGCAGGGCAGGCAGGATGCGAAATCTGGGCTTCCCCTGAAACCTTGTTAGGATGACTTTGAGATGCAGATGCATATAGATGTCTTCTCTTTAGGCCTGTCACACACACATAAGCTCATAACTGACTTCCTACCTAACACCAGCATTGTTGAATTTGGGCCTAGGGCTAAAAAAAATGTAAATCAAAGAACCAAAACCAACCTTTATAGATACAACATATCCCAACATACTCAGGCATTTGGCCAAAAAGGTGCCTGACTCCATTAGATATATTTGTTCAGCATCTATGCTGTGCAAAGCGATCTTCTCGAACGTCAGTGGGAATGAGAATTACCTGGGAATCTTCTTCCTGTATAGATTCTGAGTGTGCAGGTTCAGGTAGGGCCTGAGATTCCACACTTATAAACAAGCTCCCAGGTGATACCACTGCTTCCAGTATCAAACCCTTGTCTAGCTCCAGCTCAGGTGGAGATGGTAAACTAACATGGCTCCTGGATCCCCACCCCCATGCCCCACCCCCTTCAGCCTCCCCCCAAGATCTAGAAAAGTACAGAAGAGAAATTGTGAAAATCTTCCGAGTTGACTGGGATATTTGGGGTTGGTAGTGGAGTAATTTCTTTGTCCTGAGGTGAGAACCAACCCAAAAGGGTATGGGAAGCTTAAAAACTTTAAAAATTGGTGGAATTGTACTCCTGCTTCCCCCACCATATGTCCAGCACCGTAGTGCAAACAGTGCCTGCAGGGGCCAGCTTTGTGGTGCAGATTAAGCCCCAGCTTGCAACACTGTGTATCAACGGGCTAGCATTGCAGAACAGCAGGTTAAGCTGCCACTTGCAATGCCAGCAACCCATATCTGAATGCCTATTGGAGTCCCAGCTACTCCACTTCTGATACGGTTTCCTGCTAATGTACCTGAGAAGGAAACAGAAGATGGCTCAAGTGCTTGTGCCCCTGCCATCCATGAGGGGGACCAGGATGGAGTCCCTGTCTCCTTGTTTCGGTCTGGCTTGGGCCTGGCTGTTGCAAACAATTGGGACAGAAACCAGAAAATAGAAGATATCCCTTTCTTTTTTTTCTCTTTTCTCTCCTCTCTCCTATTCTTTCTCGCTCACTCACGCGCTCTTTCTCTCCCCTCCCCCACCTCCACCCCATCACTCTGCCTTTCAAAAATTTTTTAAAAAAGAAGAAGAAACAGTGCCTGCACCCCAGCTGCCAAGACATAGAGATCTGGTCCAGATGTCCTCAGAAGAAATAGAAAATCCAGGAGGACCAACTGACCTCTGGAAATTATTTCCAGGACTGGAGAATTACGAGCTGGTCTTGCTGGTGGGTCTCAAACTTATCCGCACATGGAAATCACCTGGGAAGCTTTAAAACCACTGATGCTTAGATTCTGCTTCTAGAGATTCCAGTGAAATTGACTTGGGGCCTGGCCTAGGAATTAGGACTTTAAAAATCTTCCCAGGTGAATGATGTGCAGCCAAGATTCAAAACCACAGAATTCCACTGTCTCTTGTGAATTTGCTTCTCTCCTGGGGGCAAAGAATGAAAAGCTGAGCTGAGGGGTTATTTTGTGGGATAACGAGCAACTGAGTATAATTTTCTGATGTCAGGGCTTTCTACTCTGAAACTCATCCACCCCCTGAGTTCACTGAAACTAATAGGACTGAGGTCCACCTTTCCCCAATAGTGCTGCCTGAGTAGCCAGTGTCTGAGAGGGAAAAAATGAATGCATACATACAAAAATAACAAGATATTTCAGTACAGCCATTTCAAAATGAAAATGACTTCCTGAATTAAAATTCTAAGAGAAGTAGAAATATTAGAACAGATAGACCAAGTATTTTTAGTCAGTCTAGTAAATAATGTTAAAAGCTAGAAGAGGGGCTGGCATTGTGGTACAGCAGATCAAGCCTCTGTCAGCAATGCTGGCATCCCATATGAGTGCTGGTTCAAGTCCCAGCTGCTCTACTTCTGATCCAGCTCCCTGCTAATGCACCTGGGAAAGCAGCAGAAGATGGTTCATTTGGGCCCCTGAACCCACATGGGATACCCAAATGAAGCTCCTGGCTCTGGGCTTTGCCCTGGCCCACCCTCAGCTTTTGTGGCCATTTTGGAGTGAACCAGCAGACCAAAGATCTTTCTCTGTCTCTCCTCTTCTCCCTATAACTCTGCCTTTAACATAAATAGATAAATCATTTTAAAAAGAAAGAATTCGGGGCCAGCGCTGCAGCACAGCGGGTTAACACCCTGGCCTGAAGCGCCGGCACCCCATATGGGCACCGGTTCTAGTCCCGGCTGCTCCTCCTCCAATCCAGCTCTCTACTGTGGCCTGGCAAAGTGGTGGAAGATGGCCCAAGTCCTTGGGCCCCTACACCCACTTGGGAGACCCAGAGGAGGCTCCTGACTCCTGGCTTTGGGTCAGTGCAGCTCTGGCCATTGCAGCCATCTGGGGAGTGAACCAGCGGATGAAAGCTCGCTCACTCTCGCTCTCTCTCTCTCTCTCTCTCTGCCTCTCCTCTCTCTGTGTAACTCTGACTTTCAAATAAATAAATAAAATTTTTTTAAAAAAAGATAAAGAATTCATCAGAAGCAAAAAAAAAAACATAAGAATCAAGCAGATGGCAATGTGGCTGTGGCATAGTGGGTGAGCCCACCACCTGCAGTGCCAACATCCCATGTGGGTGCTGGTTCAAATCCCAGCTGCTCTTCTTCTGATCCAGCTCTCTGCTATGGCCTGGGAAAGCAGTAGAAGATGGCCCAAGTCTTTGGTCCCCTGTGGTAGCTTTGGGATCCACAAGGAGAAAAGGCCTATACATCCGGGGATGGAGAGTCCCTACCTGTACTTCCGGGGAAGAAAAGTCCTTGTCAAGGTCCCCAAGGGTACCTAAAGGTCAACCAATGAGGATCAGACCTGCCTTGCCCAGGAGTGGAATCCCAATAAAAGCTTGTGAATTGATTGATTCATCTGCCTGGGAAGATTTGTTATGCGCCGGACACCTTGCACCCTACACCTGTGTGGGAGACCCAGAAGAAGCTCTTGGCTCCTGGCTTCAGATTAGCTCTGCTCTGACCATTGTGGCCAACTGGGGAGTAAACCATTTTTAAAAATTAAGAAAGGTTAGGAGGAAATACTGAAAACACGGCACAAATTGAGATAACAAACTAGAATGATATAATACATGTGTCATTTATTATAACAGAGGTGAATGCATTGAGCTCACCACATAAGAACTGACAGGATTTATTTTTTAAATTCTGATACATGCTATTTACAAAATATATGCTTCCAACATAAGAACATACAAAGGTTGAAAACAAAAGAACTGAAAATGACAACTTGGGTAAACATTGATAGGAAAGCTGACCTAGCTATGCTAATTCCAGAAAATATAATCTCTAATTAAAAAGCACTATTGAAACTAGAATACCCTAGGACGCAGCAGTCCCATCCCCAGGTATAAACCTAAGAGAAAATTACACACATGTGCAACAAGGAACTCTCAAATGACCCCCAACTGTCCCTGCTTCCTGGGGACTTTACTCCTCTGCCCCAGCCTCCAGCCACTTCCTACACAGAGACCAAAATGGGAAGTCATGTCCCTGGAAACATGCTGGGTACAATCCCTTTTGAGAACGGCCTTGAATGGGGACAAGGGAAGAGGAGAGAAAGTTTCCACTTCAAAGTGATGCATAGAAAAGAAAGTCAGGAAAACAAAGCAAGTGAACATTTCTTTCTTGCTCTGGGGATGGAAGGTGACATTACAATAGTGAATCTCATTTAGCTGGAGGCAGGCAGTCACTCAGCCATTGTCCAACCACCTGCAGTCCAGGGGCCCCTCCCCAAGTCAGTGAGTCCTATTTCCTCCAGATTCACTTTGCCTTGGGGCACTCTGATAAATGGCCCATTAGCAGCCCACAAAGAGATTAAGAAACAATTCCATTTAAGAGGATGCACCATTTCACCACAAGGATCCTTGAATCAGAATGGTCTGCCTCTGCTATCTTGCAGGAACAAAAGGAGCAGGGGTTTTGAGGTCACAGTCAGCCGGACCATATTTTGTTCTTATCTCCCATAATGAAATTTAAATAGCCTGCTATCGCTAAGTAAATAATTGGCACCATAAAGGCCTTCTGGAAGCTTTTAATTATGTCAAACTTGCTCTTCAATTCTAAACATTCCTTACAACTGAAGGATATTTAGAGCTTTGGTGTCTTCTGGGCAGATGGAGAAAGGAACACAAAATAGGATAAGAAGGCAGGAACTTCCCATCAATCATGATAGCCTCCCACTATCCCAGGATCAGAAAATGTAAGGATTTGAGTGGTGAGGGAGGGGCTGGGGATTCCCTGGGAAGCAAAGGTCTGGATTTAGTTCCTGCTGGGTCCCTGCCGGGCTGTCCCATTTGGGACAAGGCACTCAACAACCTCTCTGGATCCCATCCTAACAATGTTTCAGGGGAAGCCCAGATTTCGCATCCTGCCTGCCCTGCCCCCTTTTACCTGATAACCTGCCAGGTGGCGGCCCTCACCCCTCCTGCTTCCTGCCTGATAAATCTTCCACAATCTCCCAGGTGCAGCCCAGTATCTGCATCTCAAACACCCTGCTCCCTTCCTCAGGTCTGATAACATTTGCATCCATAAAGTCCTTTGTTTCAGACCTTCAAGAGAAGTTTTTCTATTTACATCCAAAAAGCCCTTTGTTCCAAGAGGAGCAGAGGTGGGGAAGCAAGACCCATCTCCTTAAAAACCCCCAGCCTCAACTGGACTGCGCGCTCAGCTCTCTGCATCTTTGCTGAGTTGCCCGCCTGGCCTGGCCTGGCCTGGCCTGGCTAGGTGTACTCTCCACTCACCCATGCAGCCCCCCCCCCTCCCCCAGTCTGAGGGACTGGGCACTCTCTCTCAGGTCCTGTCTGGAGAGGTGCCCATCCGTCCTTACAGATGTTCCTTCTTAATAAACCTTGCTATTTTACCTCCCACTACTCTCTGTCTCACGCCTGAATTCTTTCTTGCGCGAAGACAAGAACCCTGCAATTTCTCCGGTAACATAAACACTTGCTGCACTCCTGGCCTGCTCTCTGCTTGGTATAGACCCCAACTTAATTTCTAGACTTTTCTTTCCCCCTTAGATAGAGCCCTCACTCTCCCATGTACTTCTCACACTGAATAAAACCCTTAAAACTCACCATGCTGCCTGGTCTATTTGAGCCAGTATTCAGAAGTCTTCTCTGAATTCGTGGCAAGAACCCACACAGCTTATTAATTTCAGAAATATTGATAAGCAAAACGGTTTCACAGGGATCCACTTTGGTCTGACCAATGTCCTAGGGTCTTTGTGGAGAAGCTTCCTTCTGGGGTGGCCAAATTCTGTGACATGCAAGATAGACTCCAGGCAACAGCCAGATGCTGCTAACCCCAGAGAGAGGCTTGCCTGAGGCAAAGGTGGCCATGATCAGAAGCTATTGGAAAAAAACAGTCAAAACAAAGCAAGCAGATTTACTGAGTGCGGAACTTTCCAGAGCCTTTATCTGAGACTCTCCTAAAAAGAGACACCAAAGTATTTGGCTACGAAAAGCTTTTTTAAATTATTTTCTTAAAAATCAATGCTGAGGTCTGGCATGCCTTGAAAGTGCTGGACCAGCCTTATGACACGACTTCTTCTTCACTCACTGTCCTCTCTTCAGAAAGTACTCAGCCTTGGCTGCAGGCACAGCATCACCTGCACCTCCTCCCCAGAAACTTGTGTCTAATTGAGCTGGGGGCCAAGTGCTAGTTGCAGCTCCCCTAGGATTCGAACGTGCAACCACCAAGGAGAACAGGAATTCAGGGAGCCGGGGAAGGCACCTGCTCTTCCCATGCCTTTTGTGGAGCATGAATGGGGAGGAATCCCCATCCTCGGGCCAGTGTTGGACAACAAACCCAAGAAAGCGTTCGTCTCTTCACCCAGAGTAGAAACACAAACTGCACAAGTCCCAGTCTGCTGGGAGGGCCTCTGCCGGGGATCCAATAGCACAGCCGTTCCTAACAGTGACTCAGCCGGGATTCTGACCCTAATCATCCTCCTTTAAAACCCTGTGGACTTTTCCTTTTAAAACAAAAATAACTTTACTAATTTTTCTGGCTGTAAATCTAATGCCTACTCATTGTGGGAGGTGTGAGGCAACACATAAAAAAAGTGTAAACTAAAAATGAAGCATTCTTAACCCCCCCGCTGTGGATTTTGGGTCCACCTCTCTCAATACCGTTGCACTGAGGTCCAAGTTTCTAGCACATGAGCCTCTGTGTGACAAACCATGGCCTACCACAGCCTTCTCCACTCTCTAGCTCCTGTATTTTCTAACTGCTATAGGCCCAAGCCCCTCACTTCTATCAAACCTCCTTCGGGGTTCACTCTTAAAGTCTGGGCTCTGTGCCAGTCTCCCCTCTCCTGACACCCACTCTTTGGGAGCAGGTTGGAGATTTTATCCCCCAGCAGAGGTCACCAAATCCTCTTTTAAGGAACAAGCAAGGAGTCAGCAAGCGAAGGCTGTTGCTTCTGGAAAGACCAGCGACCTCGCACACCCCCAGCCCCACCCCCACCTCCAGCGCACCACCCTTCCCTCTGGGGCAACCCTTGTCACTCTGTGTTAGAAACGACTGCCCCTCAGGACACCCGGGCCCTGGCTTCTTTCACCCCGTCTCTGGACACCAGCACCCCCAGAGGAGCCACCGCCTTTAGGGCTCCTGAATGTCTGCTATTGAGAAGCGAGGTTCTTCCAGGAAAAACTCCAAGCTGTGTTTCTCATCCTAAAAGTAGTAATGATGACTCACATGCCCACATGTTGCCAGAAAAAGTTGCAGCCTCAGGCTAGGCTGGCTGGTGTTACTCGCCACTCTGTCCCAGCGAGCAGACCACGTTTCTTAACACTGGGGAACAGTGTCTGTCCAGAGCTGGGCAGATCTGACGCCAGGAGCCAGGAGCTTCTTCTGGGTCTCCCACGTGAGTGCAGGGGCCCAAGAATTTCCACTTCTTTCCCAGGCCATAAGCAGAGAGCTGGATCAGAAGAGGAGCAGCTGGGACATGAACCAGTGCCCATAAGGGATATCCACCAGGCAGGTGAAGATATAGCCTACTAACCCAAAGCCCCGGGGGCCTCACAATTAAGAATTTTGATAAATGCTTTGAAGGAAACAAGAGGCTAAACTTTTTGCAATTAAAAAATATTCAAATATCTTAACATTTTAGTTTTAAAATGTTTAAGATTTATTTATTTATTTGAAAGGCATGTTACAGACAGGCAGAGGCAAAGAGAGAGAGAGAGAGAGAGAGAGAGAGGTTTTCCATCCACTGGTTCACTCCCCAAATGACCGGCAACTGCTGGAGCTGCACCAATCCAGAGCCAGGAGCTTCATCCAGGTCTCCCACACAGGTGCATTGGCCCAAGGACTTGGGCCTTAAAATGTTTTTAATTTTAAAATAATTAATTTTAAGAACAAATTTTAGGGTCAGCTTAAACTCAGCAGCTTAAGTCACTGATTGGGACACGCCCATCCTTTAACAGAGTGCCCGGTTCCAGTCCCGGCTCCTCCACTTCCAATGCTGCTTCCTGTTAATGCACAGGAGGCAACAGGTGATGGCACAAGCACCTGGGTTCCTGCCACTTAGGAGACCTGGATTAAGTTCCAGGCTCCTGGCCTCAGCCTGACCCAGCCTCAGCTGCTGCAATGAACCCGCAAATGGAAGCTCACTGATGCTCACTCTCTCTTTTGTCTTTCAAATAAGATGAAAACAAATTGAATTAATACAAATTGAAAAACTAATGATTTTCAAAATGATCAATCTATTTTTTTAAAAAATTAGAAAATTAGTTTTAAAAGAAGCTAAAATAAAGAAGATTCTTACTGTCACTCACACTCAGTGACCAGGGGGACCAGGAAGGGCTGATGGAGGCTTAGTTAGAGGAGCCCTTCAGGTCCCCGAGTGGAGCAGGAAGGGAACATCCTTCCAGGACAGGGAACAGCACCCTGGGCAGCCTTGAGGTGCAGAAGGACCTGCAGTCTGGAGAGGAAGGGGCCCATGGCAGGAGGTGAGCTGCAGGAGATACGCACGGTATGTTTAGGTACATGAGTTTTAAATTATCCAACAGAATTCAGGGACCAGTTGGTTATTACCCATAAGCTACTCTGATTCAAAATCATTAAATGCCTCGGGTTTGTCTACTTCTCCCATAAGCAATAAAATTCTTCACTTTGACTCTTTTTAAGAGTATCTCAAACCATAGTCATGCTAAGACAATCCACCTGGACAGATGAAAAGTGGGACAATATGTTGAAAGAGAATCCCATGAAAATTCTCTGAAATGCTAATTTTAATGTGTTTGCAATTTCTTTCAATCAAAGACACAAAGCACATCTATAGATGTCATTTTCATTTGGGGGCAGGGGTTGTCTCTTTCCACCCTTTTCATTACAAGATTGTCATGGATTTCTCAGCAGAGAGGGGAAGATGCAGAAGGAAGCGAGGCAGCAAAGAGCCATTTTATACAACATCGAAATAGAAATCTGGCCCCTCCTTCTCCACTCCCCATAGTGTGGTTTAAGCCTCCCTCTCTCTGCTCCCCACACCTATTTCTGCTCCTTTCCAAGAGGCCCCACCGCCAGCCACAACTTGGGTATTTGCCTCCAGCCCTACATTTATTTGGCCCCAAAGCTAGAACATATGCGGGCAAGACTCCTACACACAGAAGACCTGAAAGGGCTGTATAGATGGGGACCTGTCTTTCAGTAGGGAAGGGAGGGTCAGAGGGGCTAGTCCAAGCAGGTGTTATTCTTGGGAAGTATGACAACTTTCACACAAAGTCTTCCTTATTCAGAGCTATTGGGGAAGAAAAACATGCATTGAATCCTCCTGTGTGCTGCCTTTAACCCCTTGCCTCCCGGTCAGAACACCTCCAGCTACTCAGCTTCAGGAAGTTGTTCTTCGAGCATTTCCAAAAGTAACTCCAACCTCAACACCTGGAGAACCAGGGACAGACAAGGCAGGTGGAAGGCACAGTTCACTCATGAGTGGGCTGGATTGACATCACTCAGCCAGCCTTATTCTTACCCTGAAAAGCCATTCCAAAAATAAATCATTCACTGTATGCCAGTGGGTATTAGGGTGTTAGAAGGATCTTCCAAGGGGTCTTTGCAACATTGCCAGGAGCTATAAGAAAACAAAAAAGTAAAGCAAATTAACTGGACCTTAAAAATGTTTACTGATTAAGTGTCTATGGAAAATTTCTTATGATCTAATGGGGTGGTGGACGAGGGGAATCCAACAGAAAGGAAGACGAACAGCACTGGAGTTAACCTTAAAAGTCTAATAAGCTGTAGGATTCAAAGAAGAATCCTCCATTCATTTGGAGGACCAGGCTTAGCTTCTCAGAGGAATTTTCTCTAGATTCTGTTCTGCTTCTTAAGCCTCAGTATTGAGGAAGGTATTAAGAGAGATGGGTGTTGCCAAGGTCAACTTTTCTTGGCACTTCAACAAGGACACATCATGGCATTTGCACAGGAACGGGAATTATCAGGGTTCTGAAATCCTAAAAAGAATGTGAGATTCTAGAATTTCAAGATGAATGTGCCAACCAGTTGAACCCAAAGTACAAGTTGGGGAGGTAGCAAGGGGGGGGGGGGGTACCCTGGATTTTGCCCCACCCCGTACTACTGTTTCCCTTCTTGCATTGGGTGGAAATATGTATGCAGGAAAAACATTCAAAGCCTCACCAAGGGTTCTCTGGTTCCTCCCATGCTAATCTAGGGCACCACAGCCAAGCTGCCTTGTTTAGTGAGAAAGCATATAAAATAGAAGAGGGCTTATGGTCAATGAGGGAATGTGTTCTTTGTAACCAAACAGAGCCCCTGAGAATTATGTTTGGACCAGGAACATCACCTATGTCACATATGACTGGGTAACCTCCCCACGCCACATCCCAAAAGACATCACAAATCAATCATAGCACACCAAGCCCTGATGCTACCCCAGCTTGCTCTCAACTAGGATTTCCAGAAATCCACTACTCGTCAACAGGACTTGGCACAAGAGAGGAGATGTTAGGGCCATCGGAGACTTCAACTTCATAGCAGCTCACTGCATGAGAGACTTGTCTACCTAGGAAAGGAACCACGAGGCAGGTAGCAATTAGGGTCTTGGTCCCTGCCCAAAAGGCTTACGGAAACATGAAGTGAATCACCAAGAAGATGCCACGTCCTCTGAAACACAGTGAATTTTGTGTATACAGTCTCCTAAGGATCACTAAATAAATGACTCACTTGCATTTTAGGTTGAGTTATAAAATAGATGTAAACATAAGGCAATCCCAACGTTGAGAGCACTGAACTTTGGGGGGTAAGTGAATTCTCAAAGGTTTGCTGAGGCTTTCTGTAAATGCCAAGCTCCTCTCCCCCCGAATGTGTTTAAGATCTTAAGTACCTGACAGGAAGGGAAAGGAGGAAGGCAGCTGAGTAAGTATCAACTCCACTGGTATTTGAAAATGAATCCCAAATGATCATGGGGCAATGATCATGATCCAGCCGCAGTCCTCCAGAAACAACTCAACTCTGAAACAACCCCACGCTGGGCTTGGCACCCAGGGCCTTGTTACTGGCCGGCTGTCAAGCGTGAGCCATAGGCAAAGACAGAAACTAATCCTTTATCACTGAAAGCAGGCAGGAGGCCTCATCCACAAAAGCCAAGTCAACCACTCCGAAGTCGTTCTGAGCTCTCGCCCAGGCACAGAACACAGCCATTCTCACTAGCTGTTACCAGAAGGTCAGCAGGACGGTGCCCAGGTCAGTTTGGAGCAGTGGTTGTCAGGTTGTCCAGGAGGTGCCTCAGGGCTGCCCAGCGGGGAGCAGGGGGTGAAGCAGACAGGACTGTAATCCCCCCCCCCCCCAGCAAACACACGCATGTGTGTGTGCGTGCACACGAACACACATGCTTCCATCAGCGCAGCCCCTTCTCTCATCTCTTCTACGGCTCCCGCTCCTCCTAAGAGTCTATTTGCAAAGAAAGGGCTTCTCTGCCAAGCAAAGAAGTTTCTTGGGGCCGGCGCTGTGGCGCAGCAGGTTAAAGCCCTGGCCTGAAGCACCGGCATCCCATATGGGTGCCAGTTCTAGTCCTGGCTGCTACTCTTCCGATCCAGCTCTCTGCTATGGCCTGGGAAAGCAGTAGAGGATGGCCCAAGTCTTTGGGCCTCTGCACCTGCATGGGAGACCAGGAGGAAGCCCTTGGCTCCTGGCTTCAGATCAGCGCAGCTCCAGCCATTGCGGCCATCTGAGGAGTGAACCAGCGGATGGAAGACCTCTCTCTCTTTCTGTGTGTCTCTACCCCTCTCGGTAACTCTGTATTTCAAATAAATAAAATAAACCTTTTAAAAAAAAAAAGAAAAGTTTATTTCCAATTGTTGATATCATCTATTCTAAGACACAATCAGGCATCCACCCCTAGACGTCCACCTCATCCATCCCGTGGCTCCTTAGAGCCAAAACCAACTAACAGAATAGAAGGGCATACATGTCCCCAAACCAAAGCAGAACATGGGAAAAAATGCTCTTTTGGGTGTTGTGGTTTTTGTTTTGTTTTTCCCTTTTTATTTACAAATAATTTTAAACTTAAAGAAAAAAAATTCAAGAATAAAAATAGGAAAAGAATTCCTGTATTTTTAAACCCAGATTGTTAACAGTTTTCACATTTGCTTTACTATGTGCTTCCCATTCTCCCTCCCTCCCTCCCTCTCCCTCTCTCTCCCTCTCTCTCTCACTCTCCCGCATGCACACACACTCTGATTTTTCTTTTGAACCATTTTAGGGAAAGTTTCACACATCATGACCTCTTAATCCCTAAATACGTCAAGTGTATTTTCTATGGATAGAGACATTCTCTTACATAACCATAATATAGTTCTCAACTTCAGCAAGTTTAACATGGAAAAAATATTTTTTATCTGGTGTGCTACCCATACCCTATTGGTTCCAACTGACCCCAGAAAGTGTGGGCAGCATTTTCCCCTCCAGGACAAAGCCAGGGCAAGGGTCAGGGACCACAGTGAGCTGTCGATCTCTCCAGCCCTCTTTCCTCTGGATACTTCCAGGGCCTTTCTCTGTCACCCAGGATGACACTTCTCATGGCTAGAGCTCTCCCTGGCCCTGTCTTCAATAGAATGGTTCTCCTTTAGAGTTTGCCTAATGTTTGCGCGTGATTCAGGTTGTACATTCTTGGCTGAAACACTGCACAGGTGCCTTGTGTCTCTCTGGCCACCACCTGTGGAGGCACACACACACATACCGTCAGCCCTCATTGCTGATACAAATTTTGATTACCAACCAAGCTGTCAAATTTCTCCATGGAATAATTGCTGTTATTTTCTCCCTTGGAATACTCCATAGGAAAATATTTAAAACCATACCAACACTCTTTTCCTCATCTAAATTTCCCACAGGGGCCAGTGGTGTGGCATAGTGGGTAAAGCAGCAGCCTGCAGTGCTAGCATCCCATATGGGCACCAGTTTGAGACCTGGCTGCTCCACTTCCGATCCAGCTCTCTGCTATAGCCTGGGAAAGCAGTAGAAGATAACCCAAGTCCTCGGGCCCCTGCACCCATGTGGGTGACCTGGAGGAAGCTACTGCCTTCTGCCTCCGGCTCGCTCTCTCTCTCTCTCTCTCTCTCTCTCTGCCTCTCTGTAACTCTGCCTTTCAAATAAATAAATATTTAAAAAATAAACAAATTTCCCCCTAAACCTAGCATCTGTTGATGACTTTACTTGAGCTTATCTTTGCCATCATGGTTACAAAACACATTCCAACTCTAGCACTGCCTCTCAGGCTACCAGTTGGCATTGAGCTTTCACTGTAAGCATGAGCCCTGCCTTTCCCCAATAAATAAAATAAATATGTATCCATTTATTACCAGAACACTCCTCTTAATGTTCTGATTCTTTTTTTTTTTTTTTTTGACAGGCAGAGTTAGACAGTGAGAGAGAGAGAGAGAGACTGAGAGAAAAGTCTTCCTTCCATTGGTTCACCACCCAAATGGCCGCCAAGGCCAGCATGCTGCGCCGATCTGAAGCTAGGAGCCAGGTGCTTCCTCCTGGTCTCCCATGGGGTGCAGGGCCCAAGGACCTGGGCCATCCTCCACTGCCTTCCAGGACCACAGCAGAGAGCTGGCCTGGAAGAGGAGCAACCAGGACAGAATCTGGCGCCCCAACCGGGACTAGAACCCTGGGGTACCGGTACCGCAGGCAGAGGATTAGCCTAGTGAGCCACGGCACCGGCTCTGATTCATTCTTGTACTTAATCACTTATATCTCCCAGACTCAACCACCAGAAGCCCCTTCAAGCTGGCTCCTGTGTCCTGGAGACATGCTCCCATCTCTGTTGGAGCACTGCCTTAATTTCTAGCAAAACAAATATCCAGCCTTATCTGGGACACTCCTGCCCCATCCCTCGAGTTCATTTCTCCCAGGAGCTCTGATTCTTCTTGGTGGAAAATGGTATTAGAGACCAACATCTAGGTACGAGATAGGTCCCTGGCTACTGAAGTATTACTGCTTCTTGGTCTTTTTAGTAACAAAGCTACGGATATACACATGTTTATACATTTACATATACATGCATAATACATGCATACACACATGAATGTATTAACATGGTAAACACTGATACCTCCACTTTCAACATATTCCAGCACTGCTTTCTTGCCTTCCACCCATTCCATATTATGTCCCTTCTTCTTAGTGAGAACCCTCATCACCAACAACACCACATTTACTTTTGCACTTTGTCCTTTTCATGTAATGCTATCTCCTAGAAATTCCTCCATTCCAGTTCAGAAATAACTTCATCTTGTTTATAGCTGCATAGTACTCACTCTGTGTGCTTACCATAACTTAGCCGATCACTTTCCTATGATCAGATATTGAAGTAGTTACCAATTTTTGCTACAGTTAATGCTATAATTAATAATTTCATGCATTTCTACTTTCATACTATTGGAAGTATATCTTCATGATAAATTACTCAGTTGCTAGGTCAGAGGATAAATACACATATACTTTTATTGGATATGACCAAATTCCCCTCCACAGGAATTAGATAATTTTCCACTCCTATCAATAACATCCAGGAATATCTGCTCCCTACAGCCTTGGCAAAGAGCATATTGTCAAACTTTCAAATATTCGTAAACCTGATGGAGCAAGTTTGGATTCTAAAGAAAGAAACACAGTTATTCACATTAAAGATTTATAATGAGATAAATAGAAGTAACACATCAGAAAGAATGGGGGCGGCAGGGACGATCTAACAAGTTTTGCATAATAAATATATAAATTAGAGATGAAGAAGTACAGGAAACGAAAGGCACCAGAAGTAATAACAACCCAAGTTACTTTTTAATCCCTGATATTAAAAGGCTTGTCAACACAACATCCGAGCGGGGATCAGTTTGCTAAGTGATGAATGAATTCTGGGGTTGCTCACTTGGAGTAATACCAAGATGTGGATTCTCTCTCCTGTTAGATGCCAAGATGCTTTCGGACCTCCCTCCAGAGACACCACCTCTGCACCCTGTCTGCGTTTGTCCAGTGCCATGTCTCCCACTGTATTACAGTTATTTATTTTCAAGTTTGTCTTCAACCCCAGACTGGGAGCTTCTTGAGGACAGAACTATATCTTATCCTGTCTATATTTTCAGCATAGAATAATTACAAAGGATCCGAGTCTCCAGCAATTACATCACAATTGAAGGAAAAGAAGACCTAGCAGTAGCAACCTAGACTAAGGACACCACATCCAAACACCAAGTTTGTTCCAGTGTGACATTTTTATTCCAGGAAAGCCCATTGTCCCCCAGCCCCAATGCTGACCTATTGTACCTGTTCAGCAGGTATTTTCTAAGCATATATTTAAATACAAGTTCCCTTCAGGAAAAGAAATGGAGGTCACATTCCAGGGGTGATGCTTAAAAATGTCTAGTGGACAGGAGAAAAATTGAAAAACTCCCTGAATTTTGTCAAGATTAATTTGTCGGTGCCTAAGTAAATCTCCAAGCTTTGATTCCAAGTGTCAGTGCAGAATGGTGCCTTGGTGAGAAATAGAAGGCAGTGGGATTCAGTGAAGCATGAAATTTAAGCACAGAATTATTTTCTAACAGTTATTAATGACAAATAATGCATCGTTATCGCTCGTGTAATAAATAACACCATGAGAGCTTGCCAGCATTTTCACATATTATTTCTCTGGGCCCTCATATAGCTTCAGGAAATAAGTGTTGGGGTAGTCTTTTTACAGAAGGGGAAACCAGGTCTTACTTTATCCAAGATCAGTACATGCTGATGTTCTGAACTCTAACTGCAATGCCGGCCAAACAGGCTTAGTTAAAACCTAGCAAGTGATTAGAACTGACTGGAGAAACAGGAACCTAATTCTAATTAGGGAATTTGCTAATTACTCTTCTCTCTGCAGACATTACTCCATTCTTGGTCTTTAGCCCTGGCATGGACTTGGCCTCAATCATGCTTTCTGTGAAACAGCAATGGCAGGCAGAGAATATTATTTGCAAGTTACATCTGGCCACAAAACAAATCCCTTCTGTCCTTTCTGGAGCTCTATCCCCTAGTCCTGAAGCACAGAGCCACTTCCCCAGAAGCCATTTTGTGAGACCACCTCCCTAACTCCCCATCCAGGCTCTCCCAGGAATGAGTTGCCCAGGTCCTGGGCCACACCAGCCTCTCTCTATTGGTCTTCCCTTTGTCTTTCCCCATTTGGACCTGGGAAATTTGAGTAGGAATTGTGGGATACATCTCCTGGAACCACTCCCAAACCCCAAAACCAGCTCAGCGCCCACCCCAGGTCAACACTTGAGATTGTCAATGACTGAAAAAAAGAGACAGATGGTCAGCACTTGGTGTGTTCTTCCATGCCCACGTGCAGATATCAGTTCAACACGTTTTCATTACCACCTATCACTAAGGACCATAGATGTTAAATATAATCAAGGGAAAAGGAGAAAAAGGTGAAGAGAGGCAGTGACGTGAGCTCCTAGACCTCCGTATTCCCATTTCTATAGTCACGGTGCCACCACAAGCATAGTGGTTAAGGGCACAGGTTCTGGGACCACCTGCCTGGACCCAAAGTTCTGCCGACTGTGTCATTTTGGGCAGGCAATTTACCCTCCCCAATGCCCCTTTTTCTGCATCTGCCAAACGAGTTACAATAGTAGGAGCTATCGCTTAGGCTGTTAGAGGAATCCATGTGAAAGCACTTAACACAGTGCCTGGCGCCTGTTAACTATCACTTCACTTCACCAGGATCCAAACTCGTACTTTCACCTCATTTCTAACCAGTTGTCAAGACCAATCTTTACATCCCCAGGTGTCTCACACATTCTCTCCCTCCTCTCCAGTCTCTCTGCTACTACTTGAACTCAGACTTAGAGGCAGAATCTTCCAATTGCCTCCCTCAGCATCCTTTCTCCCTCCACTTTAGCAGGCAAATGATTACCCTGCTACAGGACTGCATTTCCCAGACTCCCCTCCAATGAGGTATGGCCATGGGAGTAAGTTCTCGCCAATGGGATGTAAGCAAAAGTGCTATATAGAACTTCTGGGAACTTCTGCTAGAGTAAGCTTGAGAATAGTAGGCAGCACCCTAGGACTGGCAGAGCAGAGAGCTAAAAGTCAAGTATATCCCAGAAAACTTTGGGGAACTTACGCAGTTCCTGCCCACTTACTGCCTATTCTTTTCCACGAGTGAAAAATAAACTTGCGAAAGTTACTGACAAAGGCAGAGGCAATTCATCCCAATACAGGTTTCATTATCTCCCTCTTTCCTAGATTAGAGCAATGGCTTCCTGGAGTCTTTTCCTCACCCCATCTGACGTCTCTCTCCACACTGCCTCCAAACAAGACTCCCCAAGTAACAATTCTGTCACCTCCCCATTGCCCAACCTCCTTTGCCACCATGGTTTTGCCCCAATCTAATTCTCCACCCTTGCCTCAGATCCTTCCCTTCCTGCCCAACCAATCCCAGTTTTCTCTTGTTTCCTTCCCTCCGTCTTTACCCATAGACTTCTTGTGCATCCTGGGCTCCCTTTCGGGATTCCGCCTCCTCAGTAGAGCCAGCCTACTTTGATTCCCCCAAGCCAACAGTAATTCTCCATCCTCAGAACCCCCCAGGACTCACCTCTCACTTGTGTCAGGGAACCCCAGATATCCTCTACTCTGAGACCAAGCTACATTCCTGCCCACTGCCGGACTGCCCCTCGCCCCACACTGAGGCCCCAGGACTCACCAGCCCAGTCTCTCTTGGTCCTCTTCCTACCCAGCGGCCCTCCTTCTCCCTTGCCTGGCCCCACCTCCTTAGGCTCCTCCTTCCTCCCTGCCTCAGGGTAGGGATGATGAGCCTGTTCACTTAAAGGCTTCACCCCAAGTCCCTCCATCCCCTAAGAGGGAACCTTGGATGAGGAGGAGGTTATAAGCATGAAAAGTGTGAGACAAGTCTCAGGCTGAAGGAAGCTCAAAGCCACTGCTCTTATTTTCTTGTTAAATTAAACTTTTTGCTTTGAGGTTATTGCAGGCACACAATTGTAAGTAATAACACCCACATGTGGATGGCAGGGACCCAGGCTCTTGAGCCATCACCTGTTGCCTCCCAGGATGCACATTAGCAGGAAGCTGGATAAGAAGTGGAGGGAGTTGAAACAGACACCCACATACAGGATGTGGGCATCCCAAGTGATGTCTTAACCATTGCACCAAAAACTCACCCTGGATTTACCCTTGCTTAGCTAATTATATCTACTTCACTCCCAGTCCACACTCTTATTTCCAACCCCAGTCATCCCTAAGATCTTTTCTAGCTCTGTGATTTGTTAAGAAGGCTGTGTAAAAGGAATCATACAACATGTAACCTTTGGGATTAAATTTTTCTCTCAGTAAGTTTCCCTTGAGATTCCTCCAAGTTGTTCCATACAGTCATAATTCCTCCTTTTCCTTGTTGAGTAGTATTCCATGGCATCAGTGTACCATAGTTTGCTCACCATTCACCCACTGGGAAACATCCATTTTGTTTCCAATCGTTGGCTTACAAATAAAGCTATAAACATTTGTCTATAGATTTCTGTATAGTCTTGCCTTGTTTTTTAGAAATACAAATGTCATCCAGATTTTATTTTCTGTAAAGTTGTAAATTAAACAAGGTGGACACAGGTGTCTTCACATCGTGGCTCCTACTTGGTGCTTCCGACATCTTCCTAAGCAGGAGGCCACAGCTACCTCCGGATTTCTCCTCTGGTTTTATTCTTGTAGGTGGGCCCACCTGTCAACATGCTCCATGAAGACCCTCTGTCCAACAACTAGGAAAGAAACAGGAATAAAATCCCAAGCAGATGTCTCCTGCCTCAAAAGGAAATTATGTATCTCAAAGAACCTTCAAACTACAGACCTATTCAAAGGTCCCCCTCTTTCATTGCATTTTCTCTCTTCCTACCTTAACACACCAGGGAGCAATTGCCTGTGGATTGGTGGCTCACCCCAGTCCCACCTGTGCTTGACTTCTCTCCAGATAAACTGTAACTCTCCGGGATGTATCTAATTGAGTTCATCTTGACAGCCCTACATTGCCCACCAAAACTGATCCTTTACGTGAGTGGCCACCTACTCACACAGTAAATTAAAATGGATAAGATGTATTCATGTATTAAACCAAGGAAGACCAGACTGGGAAGAGAGAATCTATAGAGAAGATAGGGTTCTGAAACCATTATTCAAAAAATGGATAGAATTTAGGTTTTTCTGAGGAAAAGAGGAAGTAACGTAAACAAGATGGGGCACAGGCAATACTAGAACCCTCCATCAAAGTTCTAGAGAAATTCCCCTTCTTTCTCTCTCACAACCACAACCCAAACCCCATTTAGAGGCACCCTCATCTCTACACAGCCTTCTTAGGAATTCAAGGACTTCTGAAGTTGGGTGTCTCAGGACAGCTGGAACAACTGGGCTTCTGGAGAGCCAGTGGCAGTTTCAAGGGAAACCTCAAACCCAAGCCCCATACCTAGCACAATGTTTCCACCACCACAGCCTCCATCTAGTTTTGGAATTTAAAGAGAATAATAATAAAAGCCATGGCTGGCTGTACTGAGGACATGGTAGGGAGGGTTGAGATGAAGTTAATTGGATAGCTGTGGTGTGCCATATCCTCTAGGCTGCATAATCCATCTTAGTGGGAAAAGCCATTAGACTCTTATCAGGCTGGTCTCTGTATAAGTCTTTCAAGTGAAATTGTTTGGACTTGCAACCAAGACATGAAATTCTACTTTTGAGAGGAAAATAGTTTATAAGACCATCTATCAAGCCCAAAATAATTTCTGATAGTTAAGTAAGGATTCAAACCAATTACATGTTTTGTTCCGGTTGACTCCATCACAGTTTCCAATACTCCTGTGAAGTCTTTCTGTAATCCCGGGTGGGTCCCTCCCAACCGCAATAGGTCACAGATGAGAGAGGCAGCCTGACCCAGGCTCCATGCAGAGCAGATGTCCCCAGTTCACGCCAATTAGGAGGCAGGAACTATGCTCTCTGTGGTTCTAGCCTCTGATTATCTGTTTATGTGAATTTATATGTAACCGGAACTGCTTTGAAAGCTAAGCCATGTGATAGCAATTTAAAATTATTTCACTTATAATTATCAACCAGATAGAGCTGTTTGCATGCAAGGGGAGGAACACTTCAGGGGCTGTCAAGGTTTATAACATTCTTTGGGTGACAGGTGGTTGGAATATTTAAAGAACTTTCTGTGCCCCAGATAACCTTGACTGGAGGAGTGAGCAGGAGAATTTTAAAGGAAGTACGAACTTTGCATACAAAGTTAGAGCTCATGAAAACCACTTGCTCAGACCTGATGCAGTGGACGATATAGATGAGGCCATTAGGTTTCCTTGGGAGGTCACATGGCAGCAAGAATGGACCAAAGGCTTCTGTGTTAGACAGACGAGCTAAATCAAGTCTGTGATTGTAAGCAAGTTACTAAGAGTCTCAGAGCCTCGGGTTATTTATCTATAAAAGGTGGAAAATAATGTCTGCTTTCAAGGTTGTCCTAAAACCTAAATGAGATCATGCCTGTGAAACCATCCAGGCCTCAGTTTGGCACATGGCTCTGCTACACCATGTACAGTTGAAGGGAACGCTCCCTCTGAAGACCTGATCATTGAGTTTGCCAAAATGAATTGACAATAAAAAGATTAACAGGAAAAGAATAAACAAATGTATTACATTCAAGAGCGTGAAAGCCACACAAAATATGAGATTCAAAGAAGGGCCAGATGGTTGAAGTTTAAATAGCATTCTGAGCTGCAGGAAAGAATAAACTTTGGATTCTGGGAAGAGGTGGAGACAGGTTATGGGAGGTTGAGAAAAGAGAGCAAATAAAGGCTGTCTCAGTACATAAATAAAATCTCTCAAAACAGGCACTGCTTGTGACAAAGTCTCCCTGGGTGAGGTTTCAGAACTTCAGACTCTTTCTCCTGTAAGTTCATCTTCTCGACTTCACAAGACACCAGGGAAGGGCATGCATGACAGTTGCCTTCCTACTGGAGATATAGTCTATAGGGAAATTGGGAGAACCCCCTTCCTGGACTTCAGGATGGAAAAAGGGGCAGCAGATGGTCAGAGAGGCCAAGGAATCTTTTTAAGTTCAAAGCACTCAATATATGCAAGTACCATACTTTCAGGTATCATTGTCTGATCCCCAAGAACCACTGCATGACAACCATTATCTTACTTGTTGTTTTTATTACTAAAAGTCATAATTGTATGTTTGAAATAGGAGGTTAGGACAAGCCCACTACATATGACTGATTGGGCTTAAACAAAATCTATCATAGCCCAGGAAAACTGGATGGCAGAAATGCAGTCTCCAACTTCCCCACTGTTACATAAATCCCAAACCTTTTTACCTGTTCCCATCTTGCTCTCCAATTTCAACCCTTTTTGACAGAACGGTATACCTCAGAAATTAAGTGTAGAATGTACATTCAGAACAAAGGACTCCAAGGGGACCAAGAGATCAATTTTTGTGATCTTACATGAAAATGCAGGCCCCAGTACCACAAGAGCTGACCTACTAAACAAAGTCACGGAGGCAGGAGCATCTTCGGACCAGATGACCGTGAGACTAGACTGGGCTCTAGGGAGAAATGGTCACAAGCGAGGGATGTTGCTGAGCTATGGCCTGAAATGTGATTAACACTGACTTGGCAGTCAACCCACTGGAAGTTTGATGGACTATAAACAAAACAGTTATTTCAACAGTACTCCGTTGCCTCATCTGATGAAGCCTAAGGCTAGCTCCTTGTAAATCCATTGCACTTCATCAGTTGCCCATAAATTTTACACATGTCAGTTGGTGCTTATGTCATGGGTGGACAATATATGAGCATCTTAGGTTAGAGTCTGGCAATCAAAAAAAGTAGAGCTGTAACTCAGAAGGAATATTCAATGTATTTTGACAGTAGGCAAGATATGGACACTGACCAACCAGGCATGGACCCTGCATCGGGACGGATTCTCCCTTCCCACAAAACTGGTCCGTTAGTACGACGCCTGTTGGCTGAGTACCCTGAACGGAATTGATTTCTCTTCACACTCATGGTCAGAATGTGCATTAACCAGCCAGCACCAGCTTTGTACAAAAACTTGAATGCCAAGTTTAATCCTCTGTGATTGAAAAAACCTGAGCTCCACCTCTCCCGAAACTGGGCTTCAATGCAGAACTCAACAGGCTTGTAATTACATGCGATGCCACTATGAGCATGACTATAATACCATTTTACAACACAAAGGAGAACTATTGAGTTTCATTCACAAGAGAAAGTGCTACAAAGATTCCTCTCTCAGTGTGATAGAAAGAGTAAGTCACAGCATACAATTTTCCCGTAATTAATTTTTATGAAACCAAGCATAGAGGATCATGCAGCTGATTTCTGTGGGATTTTTTTAATGTGCCCTGGGGGAGTTCTAGCAACCAAGAGAAGGAGGAACAATGATGGGACCCATCCGATTCCAGTTCCTGCAGATGAGTACACAGATAATCCTGACGTGAGAAGTCAGTCTGTTTTACTATCCTTGACTGACCTTCCTCCCACATACCCTCTCTCCCATTGCCCATCAGGCAAGACCACACAAAATCCAACCCACTCCCACTGGATGAAACTTTCCTATTTGAAAATCCCCTAAGGAAACTCCTCTCCATCCATACACAGCAACCAACTCCGCCTCACCACTCAGCTTTGTGTGACAGGGATGCCCAGCTGTTCTGACTTTCCCGCTTGTCCCTAGGGGGATTGTTCCTGCTTCAGCCTCTCTCCAAGCTACGGACCTGCAAGGACTCTCCTCCACCAGGGCCCACACAGGTAGGAGGGACAAGTCAAGAACATGGTGCCTACTGGACTCCTCTGCCCCCGTCTTTGCCCCGGGTACTGGCAGGTGTCTGGCATCACAGCAGTGTCCCTCTGCTCTCATCACTCTCTCCTATGCTGGTCTGCCAGCCAGCCCTAGCACATAGCATCCTTGTGGGTTCAGCTGTCACCGCCTTGTGGACCCAGAACCACAGGCACTTTCTTCCTGTCCCAGCCTTTGCTCCGAATGCTATTAGCCTTTCATTCCAGACTCTGGTCCCAAAACACAGCTCACGCCCTCTTTTCTGGAAAAAGAAACAACTCACCACCCTCTTATCAACCAGAGCTCCAAATCTCTTTTCAGGGGAAGGGAGTAGGTGCTTCCTTTGACACAGATTTACTCTCCCTAAGAAAACCAAAGTATCCTTCTGACTTGCTCTCATAGAACAGAGAGAAAATACAGATTTAATTTCTGGTAGAGCATGCTGCCACGTTTATGGTGTACATTTATCTCCAAGCTTTTAAATTCTCTACATAGCAGATGTGGGATAAAATTGATGAGCCCCCTCCACGCACTCCTGGAAAATTACTGTAGAAAACCTCCCCATTATTCTTCCTCTCAAACTAGAACCTAATTCCTTTCCTTCCCACGTCAAACAATTCAGACAAGAGCAAACACAATTAAGTAAATGTTCTACATAAAGCAATTGGCTCTTCATTAAAATTTTTCTGTAAAGTGCCAATGTGAAAACAGTACATTTTTATTTGAGTAGTTTATATTTAGACTGACTATGAAGGCATGTCTCATTTCAAAGTGGAAGCAATTTACTAATTAATTAATTGCATTAAAGAAATTACAAAGTTGGTTGCTGCTGTTCCTGATAAAACATGGATCTTTCATGAAGGGCATTTGAAAGTACAAATACACCAGTATTTATAGAATGTGTGTTTGCACTAAATAAATTCCATCTAATCCAAGGAGAGGGGTCCTTTTCAGTGCAGAGACTATCAAATTTGGTGCAAAATCCTAAAAACTACGTGTGATTTTTGACTTCCCAAGTTGATCCATCTCCCTTTTCTCCCAACTGAAAACTTCTGTGAGAGGCTGTGCGATGTGAGATTTAGATCCCAACTGGGACACATGCACCCCAGCAGTAGCTGTAAACACTTCATAAGATCTTCCTGCAGCCCCTTGAATGTGGGTGTAAACCCCCAGCCTCACTTCCCTATTTGCAATCGGCTTTCACACCTGACCTTGGCATCTACATTTCTCCTTGGAAACACAGCCTGATGCACACGGTTAAGCCCAGCCCAGCCTTCGGCATACCAAGGAACTTCAAAAACTTTCATGGAAAATGGAATTAAAAGACAAGTTTCTTTGGGTGCAAAATTATTTGAAATCCATCCATACAAGGGGTCTTCAAAAAGTCATAAAAATGCACATTATAAAAAGGCTATGCATGATTTTAAAACTTTCTTGCACCTAACTAAACTCTTAATTCCATTTTCCAGGAACTTTTTGAAGCTCTCTTGTACAAGCACAGAGCCAGATTCATGAAGAATCTTAAAGAAACCACTTTGGAGGTTTAAATTGCATGAGGAGTCTCCAATAGAGCCCCTCTGGTCTGCTACATCAAAATTTTTAGGAGCAAACCCAGCCATCAGCTTTTTTTTTTTTTTTTGAGAAATTTGATTTTTCATTTTTTAAATTTTTTGTTTATTTCCATTTTATTTGAAAGGCAGAGAGACAGAGAAAGAGAAATACAGAGACAGACGCAGAGAGCTCATCCATCCACTGGTCCACTCTACAAATGCCCACTACAGCCAGGGCTGGACCAGACTAAAACAAAGAGCCGGGAACTCCATCTGGATCTCCCACGTGGGTGGCAGGGATCCAAATGCTTGAGCAGGTGCCCATTAGCAGGAATTTGGATGGGAAGCAAAGGAGCCAAGACTTGAACCAGGCACCTTGCACAGGATACAGGCATCCCAAGCAGCAACTTAACCACTGGGTCATACACCTGCTCCCAGAAACCAGCATTTAAGTGGGCTCGGGCTGAAGTGCATGCACCTCAAGGGACAGAACAGGAGATCATGATGCTTTAGATCCCCTTACATGTCTATGTAGGAGCTTGTTGGACAATTGACCGCATATGAGTCCTGAGAGTGGCAATGTCGGAGTTCTGTTTAGAGGAGAGGTCCTTCACTTAGCCAATCGTCGTAGAACAAGCCTTTGAAACTCAGTAGGCAGGCTTGAGCTCAGAGGCAGAGATGTCTTCTTCCCAGACATAGCTCTCCTGGGCTGCACTCCCAGTAAGGTGGAGATTCTCAGGTGCTTCTACCTGAGGAGAAGCGGGCTCTGAAGAGAGACACTGGCCAGAGCTGCTCCAGCTGCAGCCACAGCTGACTGCCATAGTCAATAGCACTCTCTGTGCAGCCCTCTTTCCACCCCTCCCTGCCCCCACCCCCTGCCCCAACAAGCCAGCGGTGATTTGGGAATCGAATGGCAGCCTGTTCTCAGCTGTGCTCTAAGAGAAGATCTACGTGTGTCCTTAGAGCAGTCCTCAGGCAGCAGAGCCCGGGGCCAGCGGGTGAGGCCAGCAGTCACCAGCCCTCCTGCAGGACTACAAACCTCCAGAGGCAAGAGTTGGAACTGGGAGCTCTGCCAGTGGGAGTCAAGGGTATTGAGTAGAGTGAGATTGACAGAGGCCTTGAACAACGTGCTCCAAGTTCAAATGTCACCCTAAAGGTCATGGGGAGCCCCTGAAGAAGTTTCAGCAGAGAAAGCAAAATGGTCAGATTGATGTGTAAGAAAAATAACTCTAGCAGGAGGATGCATTGCCCGGGGAAGGAGAATGCAGAGTTGGGAAGATGCTGTCGTCTTCTGGGCCAGATGATGAGTGAAACTGAGCTCCTGCCTCCCTTCTTCAGCTGTAATTCCCAGTGACCCCATCAGGCCTGTCCTGTCCCTCCAGCCTAGGACTTCCTGCCTGGGAGATGCTTCCTGGGTAGCCCCAGCCAGGACTAACAGGACCCTGACAATTCCCTCCTCCCTCTCTTCCCCTGGCACCAACTAAACTACTTGGTGTGATAATGTGGTTCAAGGTCAACTCTGTTTAGCTGTGGTTATTGACACCTCCAGTCCCTGGAAAGGCTGGGGGCCTGCGCTGTGGCTTAGTAGGCTAAGCCTCTGCCTGAGGTGCCAGCATCCTATATGGGCTTCGGTTTGTGTTCCGGCAGCTCCTCTTCCAGTCCAACTCTCTGTGGTCTGGAAAAGCAGTGGAAGATGGCCCAAGTGCTTGGGCCTCTGCATCTGCATGGGAGACCCGGAAGAAGCTCCTGGCTCCTGGCTTCAGCTCAGCTCAGCTCTGGCCATTGCAGCCATTTAGGGAACGGACCAACAGATGGAAGACCTCTCTCTCTGTCTTTCCCTCTCCTTGTCTGTAACTCTGCCTCTCAAATAAATAAAATCAAGAAAGAAAGAAAGAAAGAAAGAAAGAAAGAAAGAAAGAAAGAAAGAAAGAAAGAAAGAGGGGGGGGAGAGGGAGGGAGGGAGGAAGACAATGCACCCTCTAGCTGATACTATCAGAGAAGCCTTGCTTGAATGAAGCTCATGGGCACAGTCAGTATAAATGCTCATTCATCTTTCTTCACTAGTGCGGAGTGGGTGCTTCCTGCATTGCTTGCTGCTTATTGGCAGTGCAGTCGTATTGCTTTCTTCTCTGCTCCTTCTTGCAGCTGTACTTGGCTTAGCACTAGCACTGGCTCTGTGGCTGCCATGGAAGACCCTTCACAAACCTGCAACTCCAGGTTGCATCCTCCACCAAGAGCCCCAGATGCTGCCCTCTGAAATCTAGCTCCACCTTTGCACCAAGGCCAATGAGGGAGACAGCATGGAAGTTAAGGCAGATCTGCTCCAAGACTGGTGGCCAATCTTGGCTCCCAGACTCCCTTGCTGGCATGGCAGTCTAGGACATTACCAACCAAATTCTCCCCACCTCCATCCATCACTGGGTGCCACATTTGCATCATAGCCTGATCAGCTCTCCCCATCTCCTCTTCCATAGGCATTTTCTCCTTGCATGTTTAATCCTGTCTTGACATCTTGACAGTGGCAGATTTAAAACCTGGGACCGTTTGCTCCTCAGTTGTTCTTCCTTCAAACATCCATGCAGAACTTACTGTGAACCTAGCACTGAGTTGTGGGAGGGAGACAGGATGATGGCAGAGAAAGAAACTCAATGTCGAGTCAGCATGGACCAGTCTGACCAGAGTCCTGGGCATCACCGACAACCTAGCATATCTCCACCTCAGCTCCAACAGGAAGGAAGATAGAAAACCATTCCTTACACCAGCCCCTCTGGAAAGAGAATGACACCTTGTGAGAACACCTAGCCTGTTTGATTGACAGGCCCCAAGTATGGGTAAAGCAGAAGAGGAGGCTGCAGGATTAGAAATTGTATAAGAAATCCGTGCCGCATGAACCCAACTGTACAGGAAAGCCGAACCTTTGAAACGGTTTACTTGCAACAAGCTTTCATCATGAAAACCCATAAAGACGCTGTCAATCAGGAGCTCTTGTAGAATTTGCTTTAAAAATCAATTTAGACGTTAATGAAAATGAATCCCAGGGCATGAGGAAATCTTGTTAACCAGCCACATCGTCTAATCGTGACTAACAGGCATTCTCATACTTATACTTGACAGAGGATTTACGTGCTCATGGCAAGCTTCTTAAATGAAGACGTTCTAACAACAGCCAGGTAACCCCGCAAAGCTCTGCTCCAGGGCTCGGGGTGGCCAGCGTTTAACTAAGAGCACTGAGTGGGTGCGCTTCGACAATCAGGTTAATCTGCCTTTTCATTAAGATCTGGGGGATGTGTCTAAAAGGAGTTTCAACATGAGCTGAAGATGAGCTGGATCAGATGAGTGACAGGAGACGAGTCTCTTTCTCCCACCGAGAAAATCAAGGGGCCTGAGGCTTGTTAAATCTCCGCATCACCACTCGGTGGTTAACACCCCGGAGGAGCTTGTCCAAAGGCAGGCCTGCAAGAGAATTCACGGAGAAAAATGCGGGGCTCAGGCCAACCTCGTGAAGCCGACTGCGTGCTGCAGCACAGTTGGCTTAACCAGATGTTGGAAGCCAAAGGAATCCTGAAAGACCTTCATCTGGCCACGGGATTATTACAATCAGAGGCGGCTCCGGGCAAACCGTGAACAAAGCAACGTGCTTTCTGCAACTCCCTGCTTCTCTTTGCATGCTCCGAAATGCCCTCCCCTTCTCCGCTCTACGGTCCCCACTTGAGGAATAAGGCGGAGAAGGAAAGGAGCAACTGCCCCAAGTCCCACTTAGGCCCCTCCTCCTCCCTTGACTACAAACCTACAGCGAGGGTTTGCTGAGAAAGTCCTCGCATTTATTTATTTATTTATTTATTCAAAGGGCAAAGTGACAGAGAGAGGGAGAGGCAGCCAGAGGAAGAGATCTTCCATTGCCTGGTGCACTCCCCCAGTGACTGCACCATCCAGGGTTGGGCCAGGCAAAAGAAGCCAGGTGCCAGGAACTCCAGCCTGATCTCCCACATGGGTGGCAGGAGTGCAAATACTTGGGCGACCCTCCACTGCCTTCCCAGATGCATTAGCAGGAGGCTGAATCAGAAGCAGAGTAGGGGCCGACATCCGTGGCGCAGTAGGTTAATCCTCTGCCTGCGGCGCCAACATCCCATATGGGCGCCAGTTCTCTCCTCTTCCGATCCAGCTGCTGTGGCCTGGGAAAGCAGTAGAAGATGGCCCAAGTACTTGGGCCTCTGCACCCATATGGGAGACCCAGAAGGGTCTCCTGGCTTTGGATCAGCACAGCTCAGACCATTGTGGCCATCTGGGGAATGAACCAATGGAAGGAAGACCTCTCCCTCTCTCTGTCTCTCCCTCTCACTTTCTGTAACTCTATCTCCCAAATAAATAAATAAAAGAAGCAGAGTAGCTGGGACTTGAACTGGTGCTCAGATATGGAATGTAGGCATCCTAAGCAGAGGTTTAACCTGCTGCACCACAATAACACCCTTGCTGATCAATTTTTGTTGTTGTTGTTTATTTGAAAGACAGAGTTACAGAGAGGCAGGCGGGATGGGGAGGGAGGGAGAGGAAGAGGGAAAGAGAGGTCTTCCATCCACTGTTTCATTCCCCAGATGGCAGCAACAGCAGGAGCTGCATTGATCTGAAGCCAGGAGCCAGGAGCTTTTTCCAGGTCTTCCACGTGGGTACAGGGACCTAAGCACTTAGGCCATCTTCCACTGCTTTCCCAGGCCATATCAGACAGCTGGATCGGAAGTAGAGCAGCCAGGACTAGAATCAGCGCCCATATGGGATGCCAGCAATGCTGGCAGCGGTTTTACCCATTAAGCCACAGTGCCGGCCCCTGATCGATTTCTATTTTATTTTATTTTTTTGACAGGCAGAGTTAGACAGTGAGAGAGAGAGATAGAGAGAAAGGTCTTCCTTTTTCCATTGGTTCACCCCCCAAGTGGACAATCCAAAGCCAGGAGCCAGGTGCAGGGCCCGAAGCACTTGGGCCATCCTCCACTGCCTTCCTGGGCCACAGCAGAGAGCTGGCCTGGAAGAGGGGCAACCAGGACAGAATCCAGCACCCCGACCAGGACTAGAACCTGGGGTGCTGGCGCCGCAGGTGGAAGATTAGCCTGTTGAGCCGCAGCGCCGGCCCCCTGACCGATTTCTGACAAAGGTGTTTGAGTTGAACTTGTCCCCTGTCCTGCACCATAATCATCCTCTAATATCTCCAAACACTGAGTACAGTCCTGCTCGCCCACCCGGGCTTTGCCCTGTGCATCAGAAGAATGAAAGGAAACTGTTGGCTCCTCGGAGGGTGAGCAGGTGAGTAAGAGGTGAAGACCACCCCAGGAGATAGCTCAAAGGTACGGAAAGAGCAGCCATGTGGACAATACTGTGCCACGGGTCAATGCAGGCATCAGCCAAAGCCAGTATCCTGGAGGAAGGCAACACTACCCAAGGGAGAAAGCAGGCGTTTGGTCCACCTAGTTTTGCACCTGCTTTCCTTTCTAAATTCAGTGCTACAATGTATATGGCTGAAATGAAGGCTTGTTTGTGACAACGTCTCCTTACCTAAAGGATGGTGTTTTCCTTGCATAGTTGGTTATACCTTCCAAAAATATCTGACCTTTCTAAAAAACCATAATACATGCCAAAAATCCAAAGCACAAAAATTAAGACAACCAAATGGGAAAGCAAAGGTTTCAAAGAATCTTAGTCTTTAAAATGGAAAGTTTTGGCATGGAGGGAAAAGGCAGGAGGCGGTAAAGGCAAGCACAGCTTCAAACCAGGGATCCAGGCTCAGAGAAGTTACGAGACTCATCCAAGGTCACACAGGAAACAAAAGAGGTCCAGGAGCCAGGTCCCCCTCAGACTGGTCCTGGGTGCTTTCTAACCATAATCTGAAGGGTGTGTCCTTGTACGTCCTCGGAAAAAAAGACTCGTTTTTCAAGTCCTCACTCCTTTGAGACAAACGTTTTGGTAAGACAGTAAAGCCTTGTATAGTATTTTTTTTTTAATTTTAATTGAACTGTTTTCTCCAGGAATCTGTTCTGGGGCTTCACCTGGGCCCTCCCCACCCACATCCTTGAGTCAGGCCTCTGGCTTTATTTAGTCGTGGTTGCAGTCAAAAGAAAGGGGAGGAGGTGGAGTGAGAGCATCCCTAATAAGCATAAGCCAGCTGCTGCTGAGTCCTTTGCAAGAATCGAAGGTTTTGCTTTGCAGTCAAATTACAGGGAATGGTGTTCTGGATGATTAGGTCTGTGATGAAACTGGTTACAGAAACCATTTCAGAGCCGGCGGTGGTTCGCAGTTAAATCTGGACACGAAGACCTGCCAAAGATACTCCATCGAAAATGATTTCACCTCGTCACGGCCTGCTGCACACGTCAATATTCTCTTGCTCGCAAAGGGAATCAATAACTCAAGAGAGAAAAGCAAATCTTGGCCAAAAAAAAATGTATCTGGCCATCCTTGGGTGTGCACAATTCTGCTCCAGTTGTGCAACCTTCAGCTGCCTTTGTCGGCCCTAATTAGCTGGGCTTCAGCGTCCATGTAAGCCGGCCTCTGAACTGTCTTTGCTCTCTAACTATGTTTGCTTTTGAAATTGAATTTTTTTTTCGCTCCAAAGCATGTCAAGGATGCCATGGTAGACAACCCAAGCTCACACAGCATAAAGAGGAGCTAAGATGTGATAACAATCTGGTTAGTTGGGTCATTTGGAGAACGGCAGTTATCATAGTCCCAAGTGCCCACGTGTGGGTGTGGGAGATTCTGTGTAGCTCTAAAAAGCAGTCATATCAACTGAATCATAGCCAAATCCCAATGCCCTGTGAACTCACCCAATCGTTATTAACAGGCACAGAGTATTATCAATGAGTCACCCCAAGCGTTTGTCTTAATTTGTACCTTGCCCTATGAAGAGTCTTCCAGAACACACCTTCCATGCTACCATATGGATCGCAGCCACAGAATAAAATAATTGGGTTGGGTGCTGTTTTCTTCCACTATAACATCTCCTACGTGGGAGACATGGATTCAGTTCCTGGCTCCCAGCCTTGGCATCTGAGGGTGAACCAGAGGATGAGAGATTCTCTCTCTCTCTCTCTCTCTCTCATAATTGAAAAGGAAAAAAAAACATGGAAAATTGAATAACAGATAAGTTTATTTTGGTGCAAAAATTTTTGAAGTCCATTCCTAATTTTTTCATAATGCACACTTTCCATGAAGACTTCTCATACACAGAGATTCAAAAAAGCTTTACAACAAAGTAAACTATCTCTTAATTCCATCTTTCCACAAACTTATTTTAAGTATTTATTGAGTTGCAAGGCAGTTACAGAGAAATAAAGAGATCTTCCAATCACTGGTTCACTTCCCAAATGGCCACAACAACTGGAGTTGGGCCAGGCCGAAGCCAAGAACCAGAAACTCCACCAGGTCTCCCATGTGGGTGGGGGGACCAAGTACTTGGGCCATCTTCTGCTGCTTTCCCAGGCACATTAACAGGGAGCTGAATGGGAAGCAGAGCAGCCGGGACTTGAGCGAGGGCCTTTATGGGATTCCAGCATTGCTTAACTCACTGCAACACAATGCCAGGCCCCACAAGCTTTTTTTTTTTTTTTTTTTTTATCTTTTGAGAAGCAGAGAGAGACAAACAGAGCCCTCATCTGCAGATTCACTCTCCTGAATGCCCACAGCGGCCAGGGCTGGAAAAACATCAGAGCCAAGAACTGGGAAATGCAATTCAAGTCTTCCACATAGCTTAAAGGAATGCAACTACGTGAACCATCACCACTGCCTTCCTTAGAGGAAACTAGAGTCGGGAGCAAGAGCCAGGACCCAAACTCCAGCTCTGTGATGTGGGACACAGGCATCCAAGCTGCTAGGCCAAACACTCGGTGCCTCCACAAACCTTCTGAAATACCCTTATACGTGGCCAGTAAGAGAGGGGTGGGGATATGCTAGTGGTTCCCTGATAAATGCTTCATAACTAGGCCGGCGCCGTGGCTTAACAGGCTAATCCTCTGCCTTGTGGCACCGGCACACCAGGTTCTAGTCCCAGTTGGGGCACCGGATTCTATCCCGGTTGCCCCTCTTCCAGGCCAGCTCTCTGCTGTGGCCTGGGAGGGCAGTGGAGGATGGCCCAAGTCCTTGGGCCCTGCACCCGCATGGGAGACCAGGAGAAGCACCTGGCTCCTGGCTTCGGATCAGCGAGATGCGCCGGCCGCAGCGGCCATTGGAGGGTGAACCAGCGGCAAAAAGGAAGACCTTCCTCTCTGTCTCTCTCTCTCTCACTATCCACTCTGCCTGTCAAAAAAAAAAAAAAAAAAAAAAAAAAAAAAAAAAAGCAAGGCTCCATAACTGGGGCCGGTGCTGTGGTATAGTGGGTAAAGCTGCCACCTGCAGTGCTGGCATCCCATGTGGGCACCGGTTCGAGTTTCAGCTGCTCCACTTCCCATCCAGCTCTCTGTTATGCCCTGGGAAAGCAGTGGAGGGTAGCCCAAGGGCTTGGGCCCCTGCATCCACATGGGAGACCCAAAAGAAGCTCCTGGATCCTGCCTTTGGATCAGCACAGCTCCGGCTGCTGCGGTAGGTTGGGGAGTGAACCAGCAGATAGAAGACCTCTCTCTCTCTCTCTCTGCCTCTCCTTCTCTCTCTGTGTAACTTTGCCTTTCAAATAAATAAATAAATCTTTTTTAAAAAATGCTTCATAATTTCTCTCTGAGGAAAAAAAATATATGCACGTATAGACACAATGCGCACAGAAGCTTAATATCAATTTTACCAGTATAAAGGATTACATCATTCAATTTACAAATAATAACAAAATATACAGTATTCTTTTTACTATAAATTCCATTCAGCCAATAGATTCTCAGATACTGCTTTGTGGATTTTTGCAGGTTTTTGATACCAATATTCAATCAATAGCTGGCCAAGGGGAGGTTGGAATATACATGAAAATTTTCTCGACAACAACATGGGGAATACTTGATCTAGGAATAACAGGCAAGAAAATAAGGATTCCCGGATCACATGTGAGTGTTTAGATAGCTAAACCCAGAGGTTCACATGTTGGATATTTGATACTTGGTATAGTGATGTTGAAAGAAGGTGGGATTCCTTTTTTAAAGATTTTTATTTATTTATTTGACAGGTAAAGTTACAGTCAGTGAGAGAGAAAGACAGAGAGAAAGATCTTCCATCTGATGGTTCACCCCCTAAATGGCCACAACGGCCAGAGCTACACCGATCCAAAGCTAGGAGCCAGGTGCCTCCTCCTGGTCTCCCATGCGAGTGCAAGGGCCCAAGGACCTGGGCCATCCTCCACTGCCTTCCCGGGCCACAGCAGAGAGCTGGACTGGAAGAGGAGCAACTGGGACTAGAACCTGGTGCCCATAAGAGGGTGGGATGTTTAAGAAGTGTAGCCTGGGGCTGATGCTGTGCTATAGTGGGTTAAAGCCACTGCCTGCAGTGCCGGAATCTCATACGGGCACCAGTTCAAGTCCCAGCTGCTCCACTTCTGATCCAGCTCTCTGCTATGGCCTGGAAAAGCAGTAGAAGATGGCCCAAGTCCTTGGACCCTTGCACCCACTGGAAGACCCGGAGGAAGCTCCTGGGTCCGGATTGGCACAGCTCCAGCCATTGCTGCCATTTGGAGAGTAAACTAGCAGATGAAATATCTCTCTCTCTCTCTCTCTCTCTCTCTCTCTCTGCCTCTGCCTCTCTGTAACTCTGCCTTTCAAATAATAAATAAATCGAAGAAAAAAGAAGAAGGAGAAGGAGGAGGAGGAGAAATAGGAGGAGGAGAAGACAGAAGCCTAGTAGGGTAATTAGATCATTGGAAGGGAGAGACATAATTCTCCATAGAAAGTGATCACAAAAGAGCAAGACTGGCTTCTCTCCACTCTCCAGCTTCATGTCTATGATATGATCTCCCTCTCACACGTTCTCCCCCAACGAGGCCACCGCCAAGCAACACAACTGACAGCACCCTCACCAGAGCCAAGCAGATGTTGCAGTTATATGCTCGAACTTCCAAAACCATGAGTTAAATAAAACTCTTTAAAATCTTTGTACATTGCCCAACCTCAGCTATTTTGTTAGAGTAATGGAAAATGGACTAAGAAAGTAAATATCCATCATATTAGCTTTAACATAAATTTGCAACCAGAGGAAGCATCTACACTCACATTCTTTTTTTTTTAAAGATTTATTCATTTATTTGAAAGTCAGAGTTACACAGAGAGAGGCAGAGAGAGAGAAGTCTTCCATACTATGGTTCACTCCCCAAATGGCCGCAACTGCCGGAGCTGTGCCAATCCGAAGCCAGGAGCCAGGAGCTTCTTCCGGGTTTCCCACACGTGTGCAGGGGCCCAAGGACTTGGGCCGTCTTCTATTGCTTTCCCAGGCCATAGCAGAGAGCTGGATTGGAAGAGGAGCAGCCGGGACTAGAACTGGCGCCCATATGGGATGCCGGCACTTCAGGCCAGGGTGTTAACCCACTGTGCCACAGCACCAGCCCCTACACTCACATTCTTTAAAAAGCAGAAAATTACTACAAAGAGCTGTATGCCAATGAATTGGGAAACCTAGAAGAAATGGAGATTCTTAGACACATACAATCTACCAAAATTGCATAATGAAGACATAGAAAACCTAAACAAATCAATAACCAAGACAGAGATTGAATCAGTAATAAAGACCCTTCCAACAAAGAAAAGCCCAAGACTGGATGGCTTCAGTGCTGAATTCTGCCAGACATTTAAAGAAGAACTGATTCCAATTCTACTGAAGCTATTCAAAACAATTAGAACGGAAATAACTCTCCCAAACTCCTTCAATGAAGCCTTAATTCCTTAGGAACCTTAATTCCTAAGCCAGAAAAAGATGCAACAGAGGAAGAGAACTATAGACCCTGATGAACATAGATGCAAAAATCCTCAACAAAATACTGCTAATCAAATCCAACAACACCTCAGAAAGATCATTTACCTGGACCAAGTGGAATTTATCCCTGGTATGCAGGGATGGTACAACATTCACAAATCAATAAATTTGATACATCACATTAACAAATTGAAGAACAAAAACCATACTGTTATCTCAACAGATACAGAGAAAACATTTGAAAAAATACAATGTCCTTTAATGATGAAAACCTTAAGAAAATTGGGTATAGAAGGAACATTCCTCAACACAATCAAGGCAATTTATGACAAACCCATGGCCAGCATCCTATTGAATGGGCAAAAGCTGGAAGCATTCCCCTTAAGATCCAGAACCAGACAAGGATACCCACTCTCACCACTGTTACTTAATATAGTCCTGGAATTTTAGTGAGAGCCATTAGGTAAGAAAAATAAGTCAAAGAGACACAAATTGGAAAGGAGGAAATCAAGCTATCCCTATTTACAGATGACATGATCCTATATATAAGGGATCCAATAGACTCCACTGAGTGACTATTGGAACTCATAAAAGAGTTAGGTAAAGTGGCAAGATATAAAATCAACACGGAAAAATCAATAGCCTTTATATATACTACGCCACAGCTGAAAAAGAAATTTTAAGATCAGTCCCATTCACAGTAGCTCCAAAAGAATCAAATACCTTGGAATAAATTTAACCAAGGATGTCAAAGATCCCTACTATGAAAATTATAAAACACAAAAGAAATAGAAGATATTAAAAAATGGAAAAATATTCCATGTTCATGGATTGGAAGAATCAACATCATCAAAATATCCATACTACCAAAGGCAGTTTACAGATTCAATGTGATTCCCAATCAAAATACCAATGACATTCTTTGCAGATATAGAAAAAATGATGCTAAAATTCATATGGAAACACAAGAGACCCTGAATAGCAATCTTATACAAAAAGAACAAAGCTGGAAGCATCACAATATCTGTTTTCTTTTTTTTTAAGATTTATTTTATTTATTTGAAAAAGTTACAGAGAGAGGTAGAGCCAGAGAAAGAGAGAGAGGTCTTCCATCCACTGGTTCACTCCCCAAATGACCACTTCAGCCAGAGCTGAGCTGATCTGAAGCCAGAAGCCAGGAGCTCCTTCCAGGTCTCCCACACAGGTGGAGGGATCCAAGGACTTGGGCCACCTTATACTTCTTTCCTAGGCCACAGAAGAGAGCTGGATTGAAAGCAGAGCAGCCTAGACTCTAACTGGCACCCATATGGGATGCCAGCACTGCAGGCAGTGGCTTTACCCACTGTGCCACAGTGCCAGCTCCCACAATACCTGTTTTCAAGACATACTACAGGGCAGTATAGTCAAAACAGCCTGGTACTGGCACAAAAACAGATTTGTAGACGAATAGAACAGAATAGAAACTCTAGAAATCAATCCAGGCATCTACAACTAATTCATCTTTGACAAAGGAACTAAAATCAGTCCCTGGAACAAGGACAGTCTCTTTAACAAATGCTGCTGGGAAAATTGGATCTCCACATGCAAAAGTATGAAACTAGATCCCTACCTTACACATTACACAAAAATCCACTCAAAATGGATCAAAGACCTAAATCTACAACCCAATACAATCAAATCATAGGGAACATTGGGAAAACTCTGCAAGACACTGGCATGGGCAGACTTCTTGGAAAAGACCCCAGAAGCACAGCCAATCAAAGCTAAAAAAGCTTCTGTACTGCAAAAGAAACACTCATCAAAGTGAAGAGGCAACTAACTAAATGGGAGAAAATATTTGCGAACTACAGCTGATAAAGGGTTAACATCCAGAATATATAAAGAGCTTAAGAAATTCAACAACAACAAAACAAACAATCCAGGTAAGAAATGAGCAAAGGACTTGAACAGGCATTTTTCAAGAGAGGAAATTCAAATAGCCAACAGACACTTGAGAAAATGCTCAGGATCACTAGCCAGCAAGGAAATGCAAATCAAAAGCACAATAAGGTTTCACCTCACTCCAGTTAGAATGGCTGTCATACAGAAATCAACAAATGATGAATGCTGATGAGAATGTAGGGGAAAAGGCACCCTGGTCCACTTTTGGTGGGAATGCAAACTGGTGCAACCACTGTGGAAGACAGTATGGCAATATCTCAGAAATCTAAATATAGACCTACCATATGACCCAGCCATCCCATTCCTAGGAGTTTAACCAAACCAAAAGAAATCGGCACATGAAAGAGTTATCTGTAACCCCATTTTCATTGCAGCACAATTCACAATAGCTAAGATATGGAATCAATCCAGATGTCTATCAACTGATGACTGGTTAAAGAACTTACGGTATGTATACACTATGGAGTACTATTCAGCTATAAAAATAAAGATCCTATCTTTTGCAATAAGATGGAAACCATCATACTTAGTGAAATAAGCCAGTCCCTAAAAGATATCATATGTTTTTCCTGGTCCAAGGTAACTAATAGAGTACCTGAAATGTAATGTATTGGAGTGAAATAGACATTTTGAGAATCAATAATTGTGCCCTTGACTTTTCCATTGAGGAAATGTGTGTGTGTGTGTGTGTTTTATTTTTCTTTCATACTATGTTGAACTCTTTTACTTAAAGCAGGGTTAACGACACAATCATTAAGTATCCTGAAAATAGACCATTGTATAAATGCAGAGTAGGAATCTGAGAAGGAGGGGGAGCAAGGGTTAAGTACGAGCAGGAGAGAGGATAGAGGGGAAGTACCACTATGTTCCTAAATCTGTATATATGAAATATGTGAAACTTGTGTAACTTAAATAAACTCTTTAAAATAAAGAAACTTTTAAAGAGTAGAAAATACACATTTGCTTATATGACTATAACAGATTGGAAAAGTGTCCCCAATATTTTTGCAGCTCCTCTCATCAAGTAGTAGAGTCTGTCTCTTCGCCTCTCAAACAGAGGCATGTAACTGGTTCTGGCCAGGAGACTATTAGCAAACATGACACAGCGAAGGCTTGATAAGTGCTTGCACAAGTGCTTGATAATTACTTCCATTCTTGCCAACGGGAACACATGCCGTCAGGTGCACTACCCACCAGTAATGACAGGCAGGTGGCCATCATCCCAGCTGTCAGCACATCAGCTGCCAGACTTCCAGGGGAAGCCATAATAAGTCAGCTCAGCTGCCAGGACAGAAGAACCACCTCACTGACCCGCAGAATCATGAGTGAATCAAATGCACCTCTGCCTGTTGAGGTTGTTCAGGATGCCCCAGAAGCTAACGATACAGTTCTGCTGACCACTGTGCAAGGAGGCCCATGCATTGAAACAAGATCTAAGGCGGGCTGGGCTAGACAGGAGACTCTTACCCTCCACTGTTCCTAGTCTTTTAAGTGAACCAGAAATATCTACAACTGTGCAGTACGTTAGTTTCCAGTGACTTAGGGTGGTTTTAACTATGAGTAATTTTTTTACTGTTGTGAGGAGCTTCTATCTACAGTTTTTTTTTTTTTAAAGATTGAATTTCAAAGAAATGACTTAAAACTGTTGAGCTGGCATCGGCCTGCAGTACAAGTTCCAGGAGACAGGAAGATGGACAGTCTCCTCATCTACCCCTCCTGCACAGATATCATTCCCATGACTTTGAAGAGCCCCATTTCAAAGTCAAGATGCATGGATTTACCCAAAGTTATCTACATTATCATTTCAATTAAACATATGGTTGAGGGATCTAATGAAGAAGGCGTGAGTGATGGCCACAGAATCAATAAAGTCTTTCTGGACGTATTGATTTAGCATTCTCCACGCAGTAGAATTGATTTACGTCCTCAGATTTATTTTGATAACTCAATGATAACTCCACTATTCCTAAATTAATGTCATCTTTTCTTCAGGCCAAAATTTTTTTCTAGGCCAGGGAAAAACCGTCCATCAAGCCAAACTGATTTTGTTAAGTAATTCCGTGGCTAACAGGATGCCGTAAATCAAAGAGAAGCATGTACCACTGTCACTGTAAATCCTCCGTGGCGTGGAAAAGTCCAACAGCGTTTATTTGTCAGTTTCATGATTGCATCATACAGGGCCTCTTCCCCATCGAAACCCCTAGCTTCCAGTAGACACCTATCATCTTAGGCACCATCTCGTAGGTGCGATAGATTATTTCACACCTCCATTCATCTCCATCACCCACAGCCTGCGATTCCAAGGTGTGTGGGATGGGTAGGTCCCAAGTCCTAATTAGCATGATCTTATTGAATGAAAAAAAGCACTGTCTTGTGCAAGGTTATGTCTCAGGCATAGCCAGGTCAGTTTTAGTCGATGCCAGTATTTCCCAACCAGATCTACAAGTCAGAAGGCAAACTAGAGACATTTTCCAACGAAAGAGTGTCGGAGTGAGCCAGTCCAGGTCACCACCCAGCCTGCCAGGCCACCTCCGACACATCTCTGCATTCTGCCCAGCTCGCTCTGTCCACTTGGCTGCCATCCAGCCCAGGACGGCCTCACTGCTCACTGCACCTTGCCAGCCCCCTGCCTGGCCTCCCTCCCACCACTGCTGCCTTTTCCAATCCATTTTCCACATTGCAGCTGGAGGACTTTTTGGCAAAGCTGCAAATCTAATCATGACATCACTGCCTATACTCCTCTTTCCATGGCTCTCAGAGCAGAGAAATATAGACTTGTAGGTTTTCTTTCTTTAAAATTGATTTTATTTATTTGAAAGAATTAGAGAGAGAGAGAGAGTGACAGAAAAAGAAATCTCCCATCTCCTGTTTCACTCTCCAAAAGGCCGCAAAGGCCAGAGCTGAGCTGATCCGAAACCAGGAGCCAGGAGCTTCTTCCAGATCTCCCATGTGGGTGCAGGGGCCCAAGGACTTGAGCCATCCTCTACTGCTTTCCCAGGCCATAGCAGAGAGCTGGATGGAAAGTGGAGCAGCCGGAATTCAAACCAATGCCCATATGGGATGCCGGTGCTACAGACCAGGGCCCTAGCCCGCTGCGATACAGCACTGGCCCCTACTTGTAGGTTTTCAAAATGTTCTACGGGACCCTGCCTGCCGCTCCCACTCATTTGCCCTGACTCCTGGGCTCTGCGCTCCAGCCAAGCTGGGGCGTGGCCTGAGTCCCACGCATGCACCAGCCCGTGCGTCCACAGCACACCCTCCCCTTCTCCTTGCCAAGCTAATGCCGCTTCTCCCAGGAAGGGTTCCCCGAGCCTCGATGCGGATCGGACTCTTCTCCAGCCTCTGTGACCCTCTGTCTGGTCTCTGTCTTCCCTCGTAGCCTGCAGCTCCTCGCACACCGCACAGCGTCTGCCTCCTCCTTGTGCCTCTGGCCCTGCCCCAGTGTCTGCCGCCTACTGAGGAGACGATGTCCGAAGTCCGGAGTGAGATGGGGCGAGTCGGGCAGGGACGGGGGCCAGGGCGCAGAGCACTTGCCATGACAGGGTGGACGATTCTACCCAAGAACACACCGAGGGGCCCTGGGCAAGGCGGGGGCTGCACACACGTCTCACGCGCCGCCAGGACCCTTGGTCCGCTTTCCCGATGGCTGAGACTTCATTCTCAAAAAACTTCAGATCAACAGAAGAGTTGCGAAAAATCATTACAAGTGAGCACCCAATTCCCCGTTCACCGTCCTTCAGTCACCAGATTCATCATTAATGTTGTGCCATGGCTCCATGGCTGCCTTGCCTTTCCGTGTGTGTGTGTGTGTGTGCACCTGCACACGTACACACGATTAGGTATACACTAGACCATGCATTCTACCCATTTTTCCTTTTTTTTTTTTTTTTTGCTAAACCGTTGGAAATAAGGTGCCAACATCATGACCCTTCACCCCTAAATCCTAAGTACAAGCACACTGTCTTCTGTGGTCACAGCGCTGGCTATCATACTCAGGAAATGTCTCCTTGATGCGACCTCACTATCGAGTTGTACTTCATATTCAAATTTTTATCAAATTAACGCAAATATTTAAACATCTTAAACCATTGCCGATTCAGGAGCAGACCTCATCCCGGAAGTTCTCCAGAGACAGCAAGTTATTAAAATCCAATAAAGTCCCAGAAGTGGGCGAGTTTCAAGTGAAGTTAAATCCCTAGATTTCCGCTGAATGGAAGCAAACCCGTTCTCTAAGAAAATTCCAGGATTCCGTGGGCCTCTCAAGAACACTCCAGAGACAACTGCCTTGCGCTTAAAAGAGCTTAAACCAGATCCAATCCGTCTTTAAGGCATTGCTAGGAGCATTGAATTCACTGAGCTCATTCCCAAATAGAAGTTCCACCTCTCCGCACTGGACCCAAAGGAGCCCTGGAACAAGTTCATCCGGCCCCAGGCAGAGGCTGGTCCTGGGACAAACACAGCCAGGGGACACTTGGCAGGTTAAGTGGCCCGCGGGAGGAGGGCACACTCCCAGGCGCCGATTGCCGGTGGGCCTTGAATTAGTTATAACCGCCTACAGCAAAGATCGTGAAATGATCACAGAGCAAACACTGGTGCGGGCTGCTCCCGGCCGGCTGGAGGTCAGAGAGGAGAAAGGGCTATTAGTCTCTATTAAGGAGCCGACACCCTAGCCATGGCGTGCTGGCGCTCATACAAATGCGGGCGGCCTGACCTTGACTGCCATTCAGGCCCCGGGCCTTCAGCTCAGAAGGAAATAGAAGCGGCCGCACGAGGGCAGCGGGATGATAGCACTTCGATGGGGGCTCAAAACCTCCAGGCGGCTGAATGCAGACAGAGCTGTGAACATGAAAACCAAAGGATTTGGAGGCGACAGGGGCCCCAAAGGTTCTAACTTGGATTTTTATAAAACATCCGTGACATGACTTTTCCAAGAGAATTGTCAGTAGCTCAACAAATTCTCTTGAGAAAATAAAAGGCCATGCTCAGCTAAGCAGTCCCAAGCACCTAAACAAATATGCACCTGCTTGGAATTGACCCAAAAAACCCACACATGTAACCAGTTAAATATGGTGTTTGATCCAGGAAACCATACAACCGGGTCCTGAGCGGACTGGCATTGTGGGACAGTGGGTTACGCTGCTGTATGCAAAGTGGCATCGTATATGAGTCCCGGCTGCTCCACTCCCAATCCAGCTCCCTGCTAGTGCGCCGGGGAAAGCAGCAGAAGATGGCCCAAGTGTTTGGGCCCCCGCACTCACATAGGAGACCTGGATGGAGTTCCAGGCCCCTGGCTTCAGCCTGGCCCAGCCCTGACCATGGTGGCCATTTGGAGAGTGAACCAGCAGATGGACAATCTGTGTGTGTGTGTGTGTATAATTTTGCCTTTCAAAAAATAGGTAAATCTTTTTTTAAAAAAATCATATAGAATAAGATCCTGAGTCCAGGTGTTCATGGTGTTAGGAAAAGTTGTGATCAGTTACAGAGGGGTGGTGGGACAGGTACTCAGGGCAGGGGTCAGCCGCTTCCAGCCCATCGCCTGTTCTTGTACCCTCAGCAACCTAAGCTGACGTTTCCTTTGTAAAGGCATTGAAAAGCATCATGAGAAGAGCATGTCACAGTATGTGGAAGTTTTGAAATTCAGCTGTTTATGAAAATGTACTGGGGCACAGTCACAGCCATACTTTTCCGCGGTGTCTACGACTGGTTTGCACCAGACTACCAGAACTGAGTGCTGCCCCTGTCCCAGAGACTAGATGGTCCATGAGCCTAAAATATTTGCTTTCTTGTCCTTTTCAGGAAAGATCTGCCCCCCCAAACACACACACACGCATGCACACACACACGCATACGCATGCATGCTCTGCAGTATTGTGTTACATATGGTCAGGGTGGTGAAGGCTCTGGACAGTGGCAACAGTGTTCCATTTCCCGTGTCCGGTGACCAGGCTGGAGGATCACTTACTCCTCCTACAGGGTCCCAGGCCTGGGCCACTGTGTGGGCAGCAGGTGGAGATGCTCCAAGAGATGCAGGTGCAGGGAACAAAGGAAGCTGAGCACTGGCCAGAGGACCCCACACTGGGGTAAGTTAGGGTTAGGGTTAGGGTCAGGGTCAGGGTCAGGGTTAGGGTTAGGGTTAGGATTAGGGTCAGGGTCAGGGTCAGGGTTAGGGTTAGGGCACCTGCAAAGGTGCCCCAGCCCCCTGGAGCCAGCCACTCAGAGCCTCCGACTTCACAGACACATTTGGTGAACACACGAGTGTTGCTCATGCAGCAGGGCCAATGGAACACCGGGGCTAAGTCACACCCCAACTCCACAGATTTCAGAAACAATAAATAAGGACATGAGCTGCAGAGGGAACATTATTTTATTCACATAAATATAATCCACAGGGTTGTGGATCCATTTTTTTAAAGACGTATTTATTTATTTGAAAGGCAGAGTTATGGAGCAGAGGCAGAGAGAGAGAGAGGTCTTTCATCCGCTGGTTCACTCCCCAGATAACTGCAACAGCCAGAGTTGTGACAATCCAAATCCAGGAGCCAAGAGCTTTTTCCAGGTCTCCCATGAGGGAGAAGGGGCCCAAGGACTTGGGCCATCTTCCACTCCTTTCCCAGGCCATAGCAGAGAGCTGGATCGGAAGTGGAGCAGCCGGGACTCAAACCGGCAGCCATATGGGATGCCAGCACTGCAGGCGGTGGCTTTACCTGCTATGCCACAGTGCAGGCCCCATGTGGATCCATTTTTTAAAATCCCTTTTTGATTCCCAGAAAGTATTACCCTTACAAAGAATAAAATCATAGAGCCAAAAGTATCATGGTTTCTATGAATATTAGTTACAGCAGAAAGTCTGCTGTACATTTCAACCTATAACATACGGGGAATTACCCAGATTCTATGTTCATCTGTGTGGTCTCTCCTTAATTTTTTGTTTTTGCTAATATAGAGAAAACCTTTGCAGAGATGTGTGTTGCCAGGCTCTGCCACGAGGGGGCAGCATAACCCATTATTTTATCTTTTTTTTTCTTTCTTTCTTTCTTTTTTATTTTTTTTCCCCCCTGCAGGCTTCTGGCTAACCCTCATACCAACATCAGATTCACAGGAAAACTTGTACAGATAATAATTATATATCATATGATATATATGATATATATGATATATATATATATGATATATAATTTAATGTGCTATGTATAATGTGTCACAAAAATGGTAGTATACTGCGTATGATTGTATATTGCATGTGTAATGTGTAAGTTGGGAGGAAGTGGGAAAGTACAACATACACGGGTAAGTACAGCATGACTGCAGCACAAGAAGGCAGCTGGAGTTCAGCTGGTCCTGCTTAGCATGAAGGAGGAATGGGTCAGTGCCAGAAAGTTCCAGAAAGGCTTGGACCACCTGGAAGGCTGCACGGTCCCTGGTCCAGTGTAGAAGGAGCCATGGAATGCAGAGTCATGGCCAAGGAGTCTGAGAGTTGCTCAGTGGAAGTCCGACACCAGGAGCCCGCGAGGGATACGGGGCGGAGGGCAGGGAGCTGGAGTCTGAGGGTGAGCTCAGAGCTCAGGCCAAGCCAGGTCAGGAGCCCAGGCTCATGAACAGCAGCAGACCAACGCTCCAAATAGCCCAGCGGGTCACAGATGCCGCATCTCAAAAATGTGCCTTTCAATTCCAAAATAAGACCAGGTGGGGCCCAGGGAAGCTGCTCAGACCCCATTCTGGGACCTAAAACCCTGACTGAATGGGGCAGTTAATCCAGGAACCATGTCTGTCGGCTTCTAGCATCTGCCCCTGGGGCAAGGATGGGGAGCAGTGGGAACCCAGGGGTCCCCGGATCTCAACCTGGCCACCAGGGTGTCCCACACACAGCCAGGGCTCAAGTTGCCCTCAGCACAGTCCATGCGCAGTGAACACCCTCACACATGTTGCACTTTTTCTCTGAATCACTTCACGTCGTCCCATCAAAGCCCTGGGAGTTTTACAATCAGACCCATTATACAGATGAAGAAACAGAGTCGGAGGTCTTAACTTGCCCAAGGCCAACACAGCAAGGGCTGGGACTTAAGACAGAAAACTCTTCTTGCTCCCAAATCACATGTTCTCTCTATTGCATCTGCTGCCTCCAATTCAAAGTATTCCTCTAAGAGCCAAGAGGTATACCAGGCGTCTTCGGGAAGTTCATGGAGAGGGTGGGCATTTAGCATAGTGGTTAGGATGCCTGCATTCCATATCTGCAGAGCACCTAGCTTCCGTATCCAGCTCCTGATTCCAGCTTCTTGCTAGCACATCTGGGAGGCAGAGGCAATGGCTCAAGGGATTGGGTCCCTGCCATCCACATGGGAGACCTGGATTGACTTCCTGGCTCCCCACTTTGGCTCTGGCCAAGCCTTAGGCATTGTGGGCATTTGGAGGGTGAACCTGTGAATGAGCTCACTCTCGCTCTCTCTCTCTCTTTCAAATAAATTTTAAGGGGTCGGTGCTGTGGCATAGTAGGTTAAGCCTCTGCCTGCAATGCTGGCATCCCATATGGGGGCCAGTTCTAAGCCCAGCTGCTCCCTTTCCGATCCAGCCTTCTGTTATGGTCTGGGAAAGCAGTGTAAAATGGCCCAAGTACTTGGGTCCATGCACCTGTGTTGGGAGACCCGGAAGAAGCTCCTGGCTCCTGGCTTCAGATCACCCAGCTCCAGCCATCACATTATGGGCTGGGAAAGCAGTAAAAGATGTCCCAAGTCCTTGGGCCCCTGTACTCACGTGGGAGGAAGAAGCTCATGGCTCCTGGCTTCGGATCGGCACAGCTCCAGCTGTTGCTGACAATTGGGGAGTAAACCAGTGGATAGAAGACCTCTCTCTCTCTCTCTCTCTCTCTCTCTCTCTCTCTCTCCCTGCCTCTCCTCTCTATGCATAATTCTGACCTTCAAAATAAATGAATAAATAAATCCTTAAAAAAAGAAAGAAAAGGGACAGGAGGAAGGGAGGAAGGGGAGGCTGGGTGTGAGGCTGGAAGAAGGGAGATGAGCACTGAACAAAAGTGGCATCCCCAGACCACGAGGAGACGCCTGCGTTCCACAGCCAAAGCTCTGACGTCTTCGCTTGGCCAAGGAATGGAACCAAGCACTGTGCCTGGTATTCAGTGGGCGCTCAATGAATGTGGGATGAAGGCTGATTTCCTGACTGCAAAGGACTGCAGGGGCGGGGGCCGGGGGTCTCCAGGACTGCACAGAAACAGAATCCGCACGCACCCACCTCGGGCTTCTCTCCTGAGCTGCACAGCGCTGCAGCTGCTGCCGACATTCCTGGTGTAATCACTGAGGCAAAAGTTTCCAGCCGGCCCCAGGAAGCAGTTGTGGGTGCCTTGGTGGAGGGAGGGGCTCCAGGAGATTCTAGAGCCAGACCCCCAGGGGAAGGAGGAAGCAGGGCAGTGTGCGACACTGGGCGTCACCTTTGGTTCCACTTCAGCCCAGAAACGATGAGACCAGCCTGGGATGTGCAGATGTCTCCAATAGTAGGAAAAAGGCCACGCCTCCAACTGGAAGGCAGGTGGAGGAGGGGACGGGAGGCAGTGAATAAGAGAGACATTTCTGGCAGGTACTGGCCCTCCGGGAAGCTGGCAGGGTCCCCTGCGGGCTGCTGACCACACAGTGAGGCCAGCCCTGCCCTGTCCACCTCCTGCACCACCTCCATAGAGGATGGGAGGCAGTTGCAGAAGATCCGAGACCCCGAGACAAACACGCAGAGCAGGAGCAGGAGCCCTCCCCTCCCTGATCTCGTCGCCCCTGAATCACAGTGGTTTCAGCACCCAGAACGCTTTCCCACCGCCTACTCCAGGCCCCTATCGAGCATGGCAGGGACGCCGCAGGTGGGGACCCAGCCGGGGATCCCCATTCAGAGACCCTCCCCCCCATATCTCCCTGTCGATGTTGAATCAGTCAGGAATGACTGCTGGATCCAGACACGCAGGGGTGGGGGGCATCTGTGAGCTCCAGTCACAGAAGGAAGGGCTGATCCTCACTTGTGGCTCACTCTAGCTTGGGTCAGAGACAGTGAGCACCTTCCTGCCCCTTCCCCAGCCACGACTCACTTCCCGCCGCCGCCTTCACTCAAGCTGCACCCTACTCTCCTCCATTTCCTCATGTTTTACCCTTTTACTCCCAGCTCAAATGCTACCACCTCCTCCAGGAAGCCTTCCCCCCCCCCACCTCTCCCCACCACCATGCCCCCCACAGGGCCAATTTCCCTCCAGTACCTCCACAGCCCCCTTGACACTTCGTCTGCACTTTTCTGTGTCTATCAGAATGACATTCGGACAGAAAGCCTGTCTCACAGCAGCTTAGATACGTAGCAGTATCTATGTATCTATTTTTCTCACATAATAAGAGCTGGAGGAGGGCTGGCTTTGATGGGGAAAGGCTGATAATATCAGTGAGAGCATCTTCACTGCGTGGACCCTGTCTTGGGCTTGTCACCATGCGGACCCTGTCTTGGGCTTGTCACTGCACGGACCCAGTCTCTCCCCACTCCCCGCCCCCTTGCATGTAGGGCTGAGAATGACTGGAGATGGTGCTGGAGATGCAATGCCCCGAGCTAGGGAGGAGCTGTGCAGAGGAGCCCACGTCTCGTTCCTGTCCCTTTTCTGGGTCATGATATCTTGGGGTCAAGTGGGCAGCCTCGGACCCCCCTGGGCTCTGCTCCTCTCTCTCCTGGAATCAAGATGCCCTCTCAAGCCGTGCCCAGGGAGTCGTGCAGTGTCAGAGGTCCATAACCCAGGGCAGGCCGCCTTATGGGGTACCTCCACTGTGGAGCTTTGGGGCATGAGCCCCTCCATCTGCAGGGGGCTCTAGTTTGCCATGAAGTCCACACTTCTTCTGTCCCTTGCTGCCATTCTGGGGTGATAAACCCACCATGCTTAACTAACAGAATGTGTCTTCTGCCCAGGGTGCTGTGGGCAAAAGCGTTGGGAACAAAACTCCTGGCAGTTGCCATAGTGATTATCTCTGCTCTACACAGTGGGAGTCCTCTCTTGGGACTGCTTATTCATGAACCCTCTTAGGGGCCTCATGGTTGCCGCGTGGCTGCCACACATGCAGGCATCACATTTGCTCTCCAGGCAAGAAATGAGGAGAAGCAGATACTTCTCCACTTTGAACAAGAAAGCAAGTTTTTCTGAAACCCACTAGCACCTCTGAGCACTCCTGCTTACAGAGGAGGGCGGGAACTGAGAACTGGCCTCCCCTGGGCTCCAGAGCAGACAAGGACAAGGAGGAGGTGGAGAGTGGCCCGTAGGTGGGTGTGGGAAGAGCGCCGCCCTGCCTGAGGCCCTGGTCACAGCGGCATCCCATGCTGCTGGTTTCGCAAGGTGCCATCGGAGCTGCCTCCGGGAACGGGCTGAGCTCTCCGTCGCGGTGCCGCTCCCAGAGCCCAGAACACAGCCCTCTGACGAGTCTGTGCTAGGTGGGAGGGCTGCTGCTTCCTCCCGCAGGCGGAGCGGGTAACGAACGGTGCATCCTTCCTGGATCCCTGAGCCCTGTCGTCGGAGTCATCTGGATGGCGTGGCAAGACCGCAGGCAGGTGGGTCCCTGCGCCTGCTCTCCTTGTCAGAAAGGGTTAAACCATCTCTATCCCAGGTCTCCTGAGATCAGGAGGGGTAGGCAGGAGTTTCTATTTGGTGCCTTCAAGGCAAGCAACGGTGGGAGCTAAGAATTCATTCTCTCCCCAACTACCCCCTGATGTAGTTAGAAGCGAGGGAGCAATGACATTGCTAATGACCCCGATGGTGGAGAGACCTTGCAGTGAGCCACAGAGGCCCCTGCCTCCAAATCCTATAACGGAGCATTAGCACGGGCTCAGCCTACAGAATTGGATTTAAATCCGGCACTCGAGGACTCATCTGGCCTCGCCCCTGCCCTACACCTAATCTCATTCTGTCATCCTGAGTGTTTAAAATAATGGTAATGCAGTTGCCGTGGAAATGGACCGTGTGAGCGGTTTTTACGTTAGAGAGGCTCCTAATAAAACAAGAAGTGCCGTAAGGGCCGAAGTCCACCTCCTGCCTTCCTCCCGCTCGAGTGACAAATGCTTTGCCACACGTCCCGGCTGTGGTGGCCGGCTTGGCACAGCGGCTGGCAGCAGCCAAGTCACCCAGACCTCCACGGGAACGCGAGGTGAGACGGGGCTGGCTTGGTGGCCCAAGGGCTCCTCTGCACCTTCCCCACCCCACCCCCCCACCCCACCCCGTCAGCCAACCAGCAGCCATCAGTAGCAACAGGCGTGGTGATCACCCTTGGCTGAGCACCTGTGGATTGCTAAGAACACTGCACATCTTGTTTCATTCCATCTTCTCAACCTCCCTAGAGGCGGCCTTCTGTCATTATCCCCATTTTATGGATGAGAAAATGGAGGCTCAGAGAGGTTCGGCCATGTGCCAAGGACCACACAGCAGGTGCAGGTGGAGTGGGGAGCCCGGACTCAAACCCACAAAAGCCGGCACTGCCTGGGCCATCCCCCCAGTGGAGCAGGACAGAAGGGGGGGTGATACTGGGGACCCACCCCAGACCAATTAAATCTAAATCTCTGAGTACAGGCCCCGTGCCTCCTAGCTGCACCGCAGTAGCACCTAGGGTCTGGATGTGGGATTCTCCCCGGAATTCGTGCTGAAAACCTAATCCCTACTGTGATGGTTTGGGAGTGGAGAGGGCCGTGAGGGCGGAGTCTTTACAGACTGGATCCAGCCTTGCTCCCTGCACCCAGGGAAGACACAGCCCGGAGGCCTCCTCTGCGAGCCAGAGCATGGGCTCCCATGCGGCCCGAGGTCCACCTTGCTCTCGTCTTCCCAGCCTGTGGCACTGTGAGAAATTTCTGTGGTTGGTAAACTGCCCACTCCTAACGCAGCTCATTACAGCAGCGTCAATGGCGAAGGGACTAAGACGCACAGGCAACGTGGCGCCAGACCCCCGGAGTGGCGTTCCCGTGCTGTGCCTCACGGCTGCCTGAGTCTAGGACGCAACCAAGCTGCCTGCCATCCTGCGAAAGCCTGGGAGTCGGTGGGCGCCAATGCACTATGGGAACTCCGAGGGGCTCAGTCACGCGGCACAACACACACGGACCCCAGCCTGGCCCGGCGGGGCCCGCAGCTGGCTGCTCTGAGCAGTGATTCTCTGCTTGGTCACTCCACCATGTATTTTTGCTGTTCACCCGGTGAGCATTGCATAAGCGCCTACTGTGTGCGGGGCCACCAGCTGCAGGGGGAAGACAGAGCTCCTTCCACGAAAAGGATTATCCTGTAGCTCCCTGCCATCCATGCAGTAACAACCTAGCTGAGGCGTGCACTGGCATAAGAAAAACAACAGGGCTGGCGCTGCAGTGTAGCCGGTTAAGCCTCCGGCACCCATATGGCAAACCCGGAAGAAGCTCCTGGCTCCTGGCTTCAGCCTGACCCAGCCCGGGCTGTTACAGCCATTTGGGGAGTGAACCAGTGGATGAAAGATCCCTCACTCTCGCCCTTGCTCTCGCTCTCGCTCTCGCTCTCTCTGCATATGTGTGTGTCTGGGTGTGTAACTCTGTCTTTCAAATAAATGAAATCAAATAATCTTTCTTAAAAAAAGAAGAGAAAAGAAAAACAACAGCCATGGGCTCCTTAATTGCCAGGTGAGTGCCCAGAACAGGAGGGCTGCAGCAGTCACCAGGGAGCAGTCCCCGAGGTCAAGGGCTTTGTGCCCAGGAGGGTCTTGAGCAGGATTCCAGGAGGCCAGCCCAGGCTTCCGATAGGCAGCAGAACGAGAAGGGTCCTACCATCCCAGGTCCTAGAGCCTGTGACCCGGTGGCCACCATGCCAGAAGGGCACTGATGGTGGAAAGGGAGAACCAGCCAGTTCTCGTTGGCAGGTGGGTATCAGCCGGGCGGCAGGGACCCTCTCGGCATCAGAACACCCTCCGCAGCCAAGACCTGCTTCTCTCACCTGATGAGCTGGGACAAGCCCCTAGAGCCACTGGGAAGATCAGCCATCACAATGACCATGGGTGGAGCTCCAGGTCCAGCATCTACCACCTACCCACCTCCTGGTCTCAGTGAATCCCACCAGGATGATGAGAAGGCCCCCATTAGCATACCCCATTGTCCAGGGAAGGAAAGGTTAGGGAAATTTCTCAAGGTCACAAGCCTCATCAATAGCATAACTGACTCCAACTCAGACCTGTCTGATTCCAAAGCCTGCACCCCCTTGTACCCCCAGACACCCCACAACAGGAGTCTGTACCCAGGGCTCCGTGACCTCCAAGGGGTCTGTGCATAGAACTCAGAAGTCTTTAAGCTGACATGGGGAAAGAATTACAACTTTGGTCATTAGCATATGAGGGGTGAGGGAGGCAGGCCGTGGGACTCTTTGGTCCCTGGAGGGATGTATTTCATCACTGGCATTATTGAAAGTCAATGGTGCACGGTGATGATAAAAGCAAGACTGGCTTCAATCTTGTTACTGTTTGTAAATTTGCTACAGACCATGTACCCTTTTTGCCTAATTAAAATTCAGCGTTTCTCTTGATCATAAATGCAAGCATCCCCACAGAAGTATTTTTTTAAAGATTTATTTATTTATTTGAAAATCAGACTTACACAGAGAGAGAAGGAGAGGCAGAGTGAGAGAGGGGTCTTCCACCCGCTGGTTCACTCCCTAGTTGGCCACAACAGCCGGAGCTGTGCCTATCCGAAGCCAGGAGCCAAGAGCTTCTTCTGGGTCTCCCACACAGGTGCAGGGGCCCAAGGACTTGGGCCATCTTCTACTGCTATCCCAGGCCATAGCAGAGAGCTGAATCAGAAGAGGAGCAGCCGGGATTCAAACAGGCACCTATATGGGATGCCGGCACTGCAGGCAGTGGCTTTACCTGCTACACTGCAGCACCAGCCCCCACAGAAGTATTAAAAGTAGCGTGACTTTGTCACCAAATGGATTTTTCACAGGTATTTCATATCACACTACAGCTGTTGGGACATCTCAAATATATAGTGTAGAGGTAGGTGCTGAGGTGCAGCAGTTTAAGCTGTCATTGGGGCCCCCTGCATCTTGTATCAGAGTGGCCAGTTTCAGTCCCATCTCTGCTTCCAATGCCAGCTTCCTGCTAATGTATCCTGGGAGGTAGCAGAAGATAGCTCAAGTGCTTGGGTCCCTGTCACCCACATGGGTCACCTGGCTCTAGCCTTGCACAGCCCTGGCTATGGCAGGCATTTGGAGAATGAACCAGCAGAGGGAAGATTCTCCCTCCCTCTCCCTCCCTCCCTCTCTCTCGCTCTCTCTCCCCCTCTCCATCCCCCCCGTCTCTCTCCCCCCCTTCCTCTTCTTCTCTTTCTCTCTCTTTTTCTCTCTCCACCTCTCTCCTTCTCTCTTTCTGTCACTCTGCCTTTCAAGTAGATGAAAATAAATTTTAAAACATTTAAATATATATAATTTATACTTATTACAAGATGACTGCTGGATGTCATTATTCAGTAGGTTAACAGAGGCTGTAAGCTGTTACTACCTTCACAAACTTGCCTGTGTTTTGCTTTTTTAGGATTTGGACAGCCATATTTCAATATGATCAGTTTCTTTTCTAATCCCGTGTATTATAAGAAGGATCCCTAGGCTCCATCAGCCACGCTAAGAAGATGGAAGCGTGCCTACACCCACTCTGCCCAATGAAAATGCTGGATACATACCAGAAAAAAAATATAATCTTTGTGCTATTTTATGTCGCATGTTTGTATCTTACCTCCCGAAATAAATTAGCAGCTCCTGACAGCAGGGACTGAGTCATATAGTTCTTTGTTCCTCCCGTGGGTCCTTAAAAAGAGCAGTCATTCAGCCATTGCCTGTTGATTGGTTGACAGACATCCTTCAGACTTGCATGGTCTAAATCCAGCATCGTGCTCAGTGGCTGGGAGACAGACAATACGGCAGGGCCAGGCAAAGTATTAAGATCGAACTGAAGTAGGCAGGCATACAGGTTAAAATTGATTAGGTTTGTGAGCTGGAAGACCACGCCTTCGCCACGCCCCTGTGTGACCTCATGCCCCTACCTGGCCATACCTGAGTGCCCAGCAGCCAATCGGGTTAATTAACCACTCCCCTTTGAGAGTGGATTAAAAGCCTGGGACAGGGTGTGTCCACCCTTTTCCTCCTTCCCCTTCCACCTGGCTTCTTGCCAGGAAGGGATTGGCTGTAGCCCTGCACCTCCAGGGTGCGTGGCATTCGGGCCACCCACCCTAGGCTTCCTGGCCTAGATGCTCCTCCACGTGGCTGGTTCCCGGTGCTCAGTATGAACCCAGATTTACCCCTCTCTTAGATAAAGCTCTCACTCTCTTATGCATCTTTTGCACTAAATAAAAGCTTAAAATGTACCATGCTGCCTTGTTTATTTATTCCAGTTTTTAGAATTCTTGTTAATATTGGGGATTTATTAATAAGCATATGGTGATATCGTATGGCACCCCAAATTTCGATAACATATGTGGCACCTCAGATGAGACTTCTGGGGAACTTTAAAGGGCCACATTTTTGTACATATTTTAGGGGGTCAATTCCGATATCAGAACCTTCTGGATGGTTGGTAAACCGTGGGGATGTGCTGCTGGGACTCGCTTCTGAGAGACCAAATATAGCTGGAGAGGAAATGGTCCACTGGAATTTTCCATTAAGACGGATGGGGTAGGGCACAGTGCCCAAATGCCATGGGAACAGCAAGTGTCTCCAAGCTGGGAAAATCCTCTCGGACAAGATGGCATCATTTTGTGTTGCTGTCCTGGGAGCCAAGCTTTCTGCAAAGACTCGCACGGGGCTCCTGACTCTGACACCGGGGAGCAGAAGACGGTCTGGGCCTCAGGGGAGTGGATTATCATTTTTTCCCGGGGACTCTGACTGCCCCCACTGTCTTCGCTGTATAATAAACACCCAAGACTCCACAGGGTCAAAGTCACCACTTTATTTGGCTCTCAGATTCTGTGGGCCAGGAATTCAGGCGCAGTGGGGAAGGCTCTTCCCCCCTCTCCGTGATATCTGGAGCTTCCAAGCTGGCTTCTGCTCCCGCACATCTGAGGCCTGGGCTGGGTGGGCTAGGGGGCCACGTGGCCTGTGTGTGTGTTGGGGTCCTCTCAGCACTGTGGCTGAGCTCTCACCGGAGGCTCCCTAAGAAGGTTCTGGAGAGCAAGTATCATGAGAGCACCCAGTGGAAACAGCATGGCCTCTTCTGATCCGGTCCTTACACCACACTCCACAGCTGGAGGCAGTCTCAACCAGCCCAGAACCAACACAAAAGGCCTGAACCCCCACCCCAACAGGAAGAGTGCCAAAGAACTTTGTACCTTTAAAAAAGTTCTTTTGTTTTATCTGAACGACAGACCGAGAGTGAGACAGAGAAAGAGAGATCAGATCTTCCACCCACTAGTTCACTACCAGCACTCCCTAAATGCCTGTAACAGCCAGAGCTGGGCCAGGACAAAGCCAGAAGCCAGGGCTCCATCCAGGTCTCCTGCAACAGTGGCAGGGACCACAGTATCTGAGCCATCACCAGCCAGGTGTGCATTACCGGGAAGCTGAACCGGAAGTGGAAGAGCTGGGGGATGAACCAGACACTCTGATATGGGATGCAGGCATCCCAAGCGGCAACTTGACTGCTGCTCCAAACGCTGGCCTCTGCAGCCGTGCCTTGAAACCACCAGACTTGCAGCCAGCACCGTGGAGTAGCAGGTAAAGCTGCCTGTGATGCTGGCATCCCGCATGGGCACCGGTTTGTTTCCTGGCTGCTCCACGTCCAATCCAGCTCCCTGCTAATGGCCTGGAAAATCAGCGGAAGATGACCCAAGTACTTGGGGCTCCTGCCACCCACATGGGAGACCTGGATGAAGCTCCTTGGCTTTGACCTGGCCCAGCCCTGGCTGTTGTGGCCATCTGGGGATTGAACCAACAAATGGAAGATCTCTCTCTTTCTCTTTCTCCTTTTCTGCAACTCTGCCTTTCAAATAAATAAATATTGGGGAAAAAAAAAAAAAACAGAATGACCAAGAGAAAATTAATACTTTTCCAAGCTTACAGATAATATCTAAAGTCACCAGAGGGCTAGACATGAGCTGGTCGCTGACCTGAGTGGGGGAAGGGGGTGACACATGGCCCCAGCAAATCTCTCCTGGCTGTCTCACCCCACAAGGTGTCCCAGAGGAATCCCAGCTGACACGGTTGTAAAGAATCCCCTCGATGTGGGCTCCCCGCCACCCCACCTTCATTGCCATTCCTCTCGAGTCTTTTTTCACCTCCAAAGTCCCCTCTGGCAGAAAACCTGTTCCCACAGAGCCCCACTCTGCATGCTGGTGTGCTCATTGTTCCTGCATGAAGACACACCATCCACAAACACCCTGCTTCTGCAAAGATACCCTCAGCTGTCACTTACATAAGAGAACTTGGCAAAACAGATGGGGCAGCTGCAGAGGTGTCTTTGCCTGGGGCAGTGCATGCTAATATCCTGGCACAGGCACCTTGAGCTGCTTTGTTCCCCAGCAAAGTTCCAGCGGCTGCGACGTTGGAAGCAGAGAGACGGATCACGGAAGAGGGAGTCCAGGAGGCTGTCTCCTTCCTTCTTCAGAAAAGAAAACTGCCTTCTCGTTAGTCAAATGGTTGAAGACCTCTGAGGAGTCGCTCAGATTTCCCACCCTCAGGAGGAAGCAGGATCACGCTAGCTGGGGCATGGGAGGAAAGGGCTTTACACGGGGATGGAGAGGCGAGGCTGCACCTGCTCCTGAGTAGCCAGTCCAGAGTAGAGCTGTGGGTTTGGGCGTGGTAGGGACCGAAGTACTCCACCTGTCCGAGACAACATCCTTGCCTTCAATGGGAAAAGGTTCTACTCGGTGTCACCCGGAAGCGGGGCTGATCCTGGCACTGGTCCCATGGATGTCATTGATCAGTCCAGGGATATGCAAACCCCAGGCCAGGCCACTCAGAACCACCTGCTCAGGAACGCTTCCAACAAGACTGAGCAGGGAGAGCTCAGCACAGGGGCCAAACCACCGCTTCAAGCCCTCATTTTACAGAAATGGAGCTAAGCATACCCACCTCACAGATGGGCACCAAGGATTCAATGAGATATTGTTCACCGGCTGACACTCGAACTTGGAATGCACAGAGCTCAACAGAAGGTGGCTCTGACTGCAAAGTGGCAGCCCCAGAGCTCCTGGTGCCACGGCACCAGCTGTAGGGGACTGAGCAGCCTGAGAGAGTCAGGTCAGACCCCAAAGGCAGCAGGTGTAACAGTGACCTGAGCACCAGGAAGCTGAGCCACACCCAGCCTTCCTGCAGAGGGGCCAGGGCAGTCGGGAAAGTCTTCTTGTTCATTTTGTTTCCAAGATTTATTTTATTTATTTGAAAGGCAGAGTGACAGAGAGAAGGAGAGGCAGAAAGAGAGAGAGATCTTCTATCCTCTGACTGACTCCCCAAATGGCCTCAGTGGCTGAGGCTGAGCCAGGCCAAAGCCAGGAGCCAAGAACTCCATCTAGGTCTCACACGTGGGCCATCTTCCACTGCTTTCCCAGGTGCATTAGCAGGAAGCTCGAGGCGAGGCTGCTGGCATTGCAAGTGGTGGCTCCACCTGCTGCCCCACAACCACTGGCCCCTTCTTGGTCAAGTTCAGTCCTGTCGAGCTTGATTTCTGTTCATGCCACTTGAACAATGTTTGACTTATATATTTTTTTAAGATTTTATTTATTTACTTGAGAGACAGAGTTACAGACAGAGAGGGAGAGACAGAGAAAAAGTCTTTCACCCACTGGTTTACTCCCCAAATGGCTGTAACAGCTGGATCTGGGCTGGTCTGAAGCCAGGAGCCAGGAGCTTCTTCTGGGTCTCCCATGCAGGTGCAGGGACCCAAGCACTTGGGTGGTCTTCTGCTGCTTTCCCAGGACATAAGTAGAGAGCTGGATCGGCAGTGGAGCAGCCGGGATTAGAACCAATGCCCATATGGAATGACAGCATCTCAGGCAGAGGCTTAGCCCACTACGCCACAGCACCAGCCCCAAGTTACATTTTTCTTTTTAAGATTTATTCATTTATTTGAGAGGCAGAGTTACAGACAGAGAGATTTCCTATCTACTGGTTCACTCCCCAAATGGCCGCAACGGTCAGGAGCTGGGCCAGGAGCCAGGAGCTTCCTCTGGGTCTCCCATGTAGGTACAGGGGCCCAAGGACTTGGGCTGTCTTCCACTGCTTGGGATTCCCAGGCCATAGCAGAGAGCTGAATGGGAAATGGAACAGCCGGGTCTCACACTGGTGCTCATATGGGATGTCGGCACTGCAGGCAGTGGCTCCACCAGCTTCACCACAGCGCCAGCCCTAAATCTTTGTAAAACCGTTAAAGTCAACACAACTCCATAAAGGGTCAGGCTTTAACAATGGATCTATGGAAATCAGTAAAACGAACAAAAAACCGCAATTAACTAACAGCTATCAAAAAATTAAAAAAAAAAAAAAGCTAAAGACTAGCCTTTGAAGAAATGTGTAGAACCTATACGAAGACATTTTTTTTTTATTCTAATGAGGGACATGCCTGAATTTTTAAAAGCCAGGCAGATGATACAGCAGAGTGAGAGAACAGTCACACGGTGCCGGAGAAGAGAGATTGGAGAAGCAGATGAAGGAGAGGCGTGGAAGGGCTGGGGGAAGGCAGAGCTCACACGCCTTGTTGGGCCAACACAAATGTGCCTGCAGGTGCTCACGTTCTGGGCCCAGGAGGCGAGAAGACCTGTCTGCCTAGGGTCACGGTGCTCTGCAGGATGCCAGGATTTAGGGGCAGCCCTCGGGACTGAGCAAACCCAGAGTTGGACACCGGACAGCAGAAGCGCTGCTCCCCTCCCCCCCCATCTCGGTTCCCAGCCCACAGAGCAGGTTCATTTTCACGAGCTTGTGTCTTGCTCCTAACTGCTCTGAGAGAGAAGAAACTCAGGACAAACATCTGTGCACCCAGTTTCCTGAAGTTCAACGTGGAGAAACCAATGGTCCGGGTCACCCATCAAATCTGTAAGGAATAACTGTATCTTTCAACCACATGCATACTGCTTGAATATCGAATTAATTTAGATGAGAGGATGACAAGAATTCAAACCTCCTGGTCCAAGGCAGTGTTTTCTGCACAACAAACACTCAGTAGACAACTTGATAAATCTGTGCCTCTGCTTTGATTGGTGGTCCCAATCTGATCCAGTTGCCTGAAAACCTCCGCCTTGCCTCTTTGGGTTGACAGCATTGAAGCCCCCCTTGAAAATGCCAATGTCATCCAGGAAACTTGACCCATAAATCACGGTTTGTCAGACAGGGTCCAAAGCAGCTTCTTCATCAGTCACTACTCTCCACACTGGACCACCTGGGGACGGGTCTAGTCTAGACAAGAGGAGGTGGGGACACCGGGCTCTGGTCCCTGTGTTTTCACCTGCAAAGCAAGGACAGGTGGATTTGATTATCCATAAAACCCCAAGTTCCAGTGCCCCCTGCTGTTGTCTGAATGTGTCCTTCCAAAATGGGTGTTGCAACTCAGTGGCCACTGTGGTTACGTTAAAAGATGGGGGTCTCCTTACAGGGTGACTGAGTCGAGAAGCCAAAGCCCTCAAGGATGGGATGAGTGATCTTTTAAAAATGGGGTGTGGGGGCTGGCTCTGTGGTGGTACAGCTTGGGACACCCACATCCCATTTCAGAGTGCAAGGTTTGAGTCCTGCCTGCCCTGCAACCAATCCAGCTCCCTGCTAATGCACCTAGAAAAGCAGCTGAAGATGCCCCAGGTACCTGGGCCCCCGCACGCCCCTGGGAGGCCCAGATGGAGCTCCTGGCTCCTAGCTTCAGCCTGGCCCAGACTTGGCTGTTTCTGTCATTTGGGGAGTGAACCAACAGATGACAGATCTCTCTCTCCCTCTCTCTCTCTCCCTCTCTCTCTCTCTCTCTGACTCTGCCTTTCAAATAAATAAATTTTTTTTTGGAAAATAGAAAAGAGAGAGATGTGAGAGAGCTGTTTCCCTTTCCCCCTCATCCTGGACTTCCCAGCTTCCAGAGTGGTGAGAAGTCCTTAGTTCAGAAATCGTCCAGTCTAGGGGGTCTTGCGTGGCAGCCCAAATGGTGGCAGAACCCCACCCTCCGGCCCTCCGAGGATACACACTGCCTTGTACACACATGTACACACACCCTGGGAGTCCGGGACACAGAGAGTCTACCCCGTGCTGTCTCAGGCATTTAACCCAAGTCTTTTTGTTCTGTTTTAGGCAGCTGTTAGGGCTTTTTTTTTTTTTTAACTCATTAGACAGGTGAATCTTTTTGAAGTTCTCACAATAATTTGATATTCAAGCAGTATATGTGTGTGGTTGAAAGTCATAAAATCATTCATCTGAGAGCCTCTGCCTTTGTCTCCAGCACCAGCTTAAGTCTGCGGCAGCTCCCCCGAGCCAGGCACACTGCCTGGAAAACTCGTCTCCACCGCGCTTTGCCGGTGTCGCTAAATTGAGTTATTCCAACAGCCTTTGATGCTCCAGTTTTTTTTCTCCTAAGTGTGCATATGAAAGCCGAACAGCAACATAATTTAATTCTTCAAGATTTGCTTTTAAATCACCAGGGTGGTTCTTGGGGGGAGGGGGCGGGAAACAGAGTTGACCCCATTTTCTCAAGCTGAAATTGATTTAGGTCAAAATAATTCTTGGAATCTGAATTAGATATTTTTCTCCTCATGGGCGTGAAATTCAGGCTGCCTGTCGCAGCAGCTGGGCACAGCTGGAGTTCCTGTGAACCACAGAGGAGCCCAGGGAAGCAGAGGTGGGCCAGGAAGGGACCCACGGGCACAGAGTTCCGCTGGCGCAATTCGTCCTGACGCTCTGAATCCGTGTTGAGGTGCGACTGTGCCAGGCGTCTCAATTCCTGTTACAAAAGGAAGGTGCGACCGTTACCAAGAACTAAGAACGGAATGAAAATGACACAACCACTGTCGAACAAGAGATTTTCTCAGTACACACCGTGTCCTGTAATTCCCAAATAAACAACATGGAGACCACAAAGGGGTTCTACTGAAAACAGCGGGCTTGAACGTTGAGCCTGCTTCCTCCAATGTGTCCCGGTGCACTGTTGTCTCTGTTTACCAATGAGCACGGGACAAATGCATCTCCAACAAAGCACTTTGCTAACCTCGGCCAGGCGCTTCTCCGGACCAGGACTGAGTTTGAGTCATGGACTATTTCCATCTGCTTTGTCAATTCCCTCTAGTAACAAAAGTGCTAGTGGAGGTACCTGCAAGAGAAAAGGATTCGGTGAAAAGTCAACTGACAAAAGAGAAAAACGGAAGGAGCTAAGCAAAGCAGCTGCTCCCCTCACCTGCCAACAGCCCCATCCCTTCCCTCATTTGACCAGTAGAGCAGTCAGCAAATTAAACTCCAGAGCTGGGCAGCTCAGCTCTCCCTCTCCCGGTTTCGGATCCTTTAGGACAGGACGGGGTGGGTCGGGACCCCAGCCCTGAGCCCCAGAAGATGTCAACTTCAGGGAAGCTGAAGGGGTGTGATCTGGACCAGGGTCGCTGGGGAGTTTTTCTGTCCCCACCAAACCAACCAGGAACCAATCCTGCTCTCAAGGTCAAACTGCCTTACTAACAAGGCTGCGGAGTCTACAAGAGGTTCACGGAGAATGTGCTTTATGAGAAAACCATGCACGGGTTTCAAAACCCTTCGCACAAAATCAACTTATCTTGTCATTCCATTGCCCCACGAGATGTAGGAAGGGCTCTTGTATTTCTTTTACGATTCACTCCGTCATTTCCGTTTCTAGGTGACCGCTGCCTGCCGCTCCCTCGGCTTCTTGATCATTGATCAAATAACACGATCCTTCTTCAAGGACGGGGAGTATTTCTAGAAGTATGAACATTTAACGTTTCATTTTCCGCGTGGCCATCTTCTGGCCTCAAACTTAATCACTAGATTCCTGGTGGTGGAGAGAAAAAGACATCCTGCCCAAGCCGCTGCAAGTCCTTCCGGAAAACAGGAAAGCCATGGGCGGGTGGGGCTGGGGGAGGGAAACCCGCAGCCTCCCCCCGGCTTAAAACCTGATTAAAGAGGCAGCAGCGATTCCACTCATTTTAGAATTATTGACTGAAGAGGTGACTTCGGTAATTGCCCAAGCCAGGGTTGGCGACTTAATACACTCCTGTTTGGATTAGTTATTAGTTCAATTCCAAGAGGTTATGATTGTAAATCCCAGGGCTGCCAACTGCTGTCTAATTTGCAGCTCAAGAGCGGCTATGAAGTTGCCATTCACAGTCCGTGTCCTCTGGGGGGGGGTGGGTGAACGAAGGGAGGGAATATTTGAATATTGAGTGACTGTTTTCAGGGGGCTCTGCCAGCCCAGGACCACCGTGAGGCTGACAGTGCACACTGAGGCTGCCCGTGCACCTGCTGGGACCACAGTGGGGCCAAACAGCACAGACCTTATAATGGAGGGTGGCGTAGGGCTTGATCGCCAGCTCCACCTGTGACTCCCCCCTCACCTTGTCCCCAACTCCCTCGTGCCCCTCCGGCCCCACCCCCACCTCCTCTCTCTGCCTTTCCTGGCTGGAGCCACCTTGCCAAACCTCCCCATCCATGTCCTGAAACAGCCTTGGTGGCTTCCCTCTTGAAGGGCAGGTGCTGTCGGCCCAGACTAGGATCTGAGGAAAGACTTGTTTACAGAAGCTCACATCGAGTTGCGCTAGCTGCAAAATGACTTACAAAAAAAAAAAAAAAAAGAGCTAGGTCTTTGCCGAGGCTGCAGCCAGCCCACTCCCTGATTGGAATGTGTGCAGAAACCGGCCGACATAAGGGGAAGAAGCCGGAGTTATCTACCGCAGCCAATGGCCGCCTGGCGCTTGGAACCCAGCCAAGAAAACGCCAGCTCCTTTTCTAGCAAGCACGTTACACGGCTCAATTATAGCATGGGGTCCTAACTTTGGATTCAAACACGGCAGGGCCCTCCGCCTACTGCTGTGCCCTTTAATGAGCCACTGATTCCCCAAATGAGGCAAGATGGAGTTTTCCAAGCCTGTCCAAGCTGGAGTGACTGCAGGGCCACCCCCGGGCTGTGGCGAGGTGGGAGAGACTCCTGGAGCATCCAGATGCCCTTGGCCTTTGCTCCGAGAGGCTCACTGTTAGCAGGAGAAAGATGCGTTTTCTCTTCTCAGACTTCGCCCGAGAAGCCAGGCCGCATCCATGGAGAGGTTTTCCAGGAAGTTGATGAGATCCACCCCTCCCTGAAGTCCTGCACTGGGGGCAGGGTCTGACGCACATCTCAATGGTTTTATAAGATTTGCAAAAGTAAGATTTTGGGGTTTTGTTCTTTTTCTTGAAGAAGACGCCTAAGAAAATATCAACTTCAGGTCTCTCAAAATCCAAATCTGCCCCTGGCAGACCTGGGACAGCGGACCTAGCCCCCCTCCCCCTGTGTGACAAGAAGCCGCCCTGCTGATGCTGATCAAGGATAAAGCAGGGAGGAGGGGGACTGGGGTCGGGGTGGCGAGGACAGAGCCCGAGGAGGGGAAGGGCGGAGGGGCCCTCCCCGCTCCCCCACCCCAAGGCTTCCGAGGGACATGTGCAGGGGCAGGCGGGGATGCGGGCACGGTGAGGGCTCCAGAGATGACCCTGAATTCCAGGTCCCCATCCGTGGTCACCGAGTGCGGCTGCTTTCTGTGGCTTTGCTCCAGCGCGGCACGGGGGAGGGCGTTAGAAACGCGAGCCCCCCAGGGCAGCCCTGGACCTGGGGTCGTGCTGGAACAAGCTCGCCAGCTGTTTCTGGTCAAGGATAGCCCTGGCCGCTCTACGGAGCCCAGGCACGTGGTCAGCCCCGCGGGCGGGTGAGTGAAGGGCGTGTGCGAAACTCCCCACGCTGCCTTTTCCCTGCCATGGGCTCACCCTTTGGCAGAAAAGGGGCTTTCGTTTCACGTGTGAGCAGAGCGCCAGCACTGCTGGGAGAATGAAAGAGAAGAAAATGCTTGAGTGTCAGAGGAGCTCAGACTTGGGTTTAGGCTGGAAGGGAAGGCGGCGTCTACCGGGCCAGGGGAGAAGAGGGAGGCCAAAAAGAGCAGACTGTGGGAGAGGAAGTGGGGCCGGCGGCCCTGGGGGGTGGGGTGGAGCCCACCTGGCCAGGTGTCTGCTGTGGGTGTCCCCACGCATGGCAGCCAAGGCAAGCTGGTCTCCACGTGTCTTTTAGGAAGGTGATGCTATATTTTTTTTTAAAGATATATTTATTTATTTGAAAAGTAGACTTATCGAGAGGCAGAGAGAGAGAAAGGTTTTCCATCCGCTGGTTCACTCCCCAAATGGTCTCAATGGCCGGAGCTGCGCCGATCCAAAGCCAGGAGCCAGGAGCTTCTTCGTGGTCTCCCACACAGGTGCAGGGGCCCAAGCACGTGGGCCATCTTCTACTGCTTTCCCAGGCCATAGCAGGGGACTGGATAGGAAGTGGAGCAGCCGGGACTCGAACCAGCACCCATATGGGATGCCAGCACTACAGGCGGTGGCTTTACCCCCCATGCCACAGCACTGGCCCTGGTGATGCTATTTTGATTGGAGTGACCAAACGTACAGTGGTCCCAGCATTACTTACAAAATGCCTTAGCTGCGTGTTTCACAGCTGAGCGTGGGAAGGGACATCGCATCCAGCACTTTCTGTCTGCCACACACTGTTCTAAGCATTCCTTCAATCTTCACAATCCAATGAGGTCGCTGCTCTTTCTGCTTCACCCATGAGGGGACAGTGAGACAGGGGGCGTGGCACCCTCAATCCCCTGGCCAGCATGCTGTTTGTATGGAAACCCAGGCACTTGGGCTCCACTATACCGTGCGGCCTTGACGAGCCTGTGATGGGGACTTGGGGAACAGCTCTCTGCCAGCCTTCCCTCACCAGGTCCCTTGGAAGCCTTTTTGGAAGTGGGAGCCAGGAGGTCCTCTCGTTCTTCCCCTCCCCCTGCGGCGCCTGCATCCCATATAGGCACCAGTTGGAGTCCTGACTGCTCCACTTCTGATCCAGCACCCTGCTGTGGCCCAGGAAGGCAGTGGAAGATGGCCCAAGTCCTTGGGCCTCTGCACCCACGTGGGAGACCTGGAAGAAGCTCCTGGCCTCTGGCTTCTGATTGGCCCAACTCTGGCCCTTACAGCCATTTGGGGAGTGAACCAGCAAATGCAAGACCTCTCTCTCTCTCTCTGTCTCTCCTCTCTCTGTCTGTAACTCTACCTCTCAGATAAATAAATAAAAGAATTAAACAACAAAACAAGTGGAGGGTGCAGTAGGCAATGAGCTCAGGAGATGAGACAGAACCAGGCAGAACCTCACTGGCGAGGCTTCCGACCCCTGCTCCAAGGGTGATGGGAGCCGTCAGACTTGTTCTGAGAACAGAGATACGACTTGAATTTTTCAAAGGATTCTTTTGGCGGCTCCAGGGGTTTGAATGTGTTCCCCCAGCAGTTCCTGTGTTGGAAACCGAATCCCCCAAGTCAAATGTGAATGGTAGCTGAAAGGGGTCCTTTGGGAGGTGAGGAGGACCATATGAGGTCAGGATGGTGGAGCCCCAAGAACAGGAGGCGCCAGGGTAGAGCAGGGAGACACCTTGGAAGGCTGGAAGAGGCAACCAGGGCAAAAGGTGAGGGTGGCTCAGACGGGGCAGCTACAGTCAAGACGCTAAGTGTCAGGTTCTAGAAATATTTCGAAGGTTGAGTGCCCAGGATTTCCTGACAGGCACTGATTAAAACATATATTAAGCTCCTGATAAATGCCAGGCACTGGCTCTGAAGCACCTGTGAGCCCGACTTGCCAGGGACACGCGGACCGGCCTTTGACTCGGAGGGGCTATTCTTAAGATGGATTGCACCGCAGGGCCTTTCTCTTCTCAGTGTCCTACAATTTGGTCTTCAAATATTGCCTCTGCAGATCAGAGCCAGGATAGCCCCCTGGCTCTGTGAAATCCGTTGTTATTCTCTTATTATTCACCCCGCAGCCCTCCGTGGTATCCCCATTAAGAAAATAGATGACTCGGGTCCTTCATAAATCCTTCCTCCTCCTGTTTTATTTCCCTGTCCATCAGCTCCTCACTTATTCTGAACATTCAGGTTTTTGCATTCAAGGCCGGGTCAGCTCTCGAGGACTTCCATCTTCCTCCTCTCACGTCTGCCCCGTCCTCCTGGGACGCACGCAACCCAGGGATGGGAAATGGGGGCATCTGTCTTCTGTAACCATACGGATAAGACGCAGTCATTACCGTGGCCGGCATTGTTGTGCTTCGGAAGCTAATTAAGTCAATTAGCTATTAAATACCAAAAACAATTAAGCTAATTGAAATAAGCCATATGCAGTTTGCACCCTCGCGTAGACAAAAAATTACCGTGAGGCTAGATGGTGGCACTTCAGACATTTGGGTGCCAAAATAAATCAGAGAATATGGGCGCCAAAGACAGAGGTTGGGTGATTGGGTGCCTGAGCACCCAGTCAGTTTACCACCACAACATGTTTCTCAAAAACATTTGATTTTTGGAGCTTTCATCTTTATTGGGAGGAAAAAAAAAACAGTATATTCTTGTCCAAATGTTTCTTTCAGGCTATAAAACAGCAGAATGTACTGTTGCCCTGCCTCTGACTAAACTCTGGCTGGATGTAGCATCCACAGACACCCAGAGGGGAGCAGCAGCCTTCCTGGGGCCGTCTGAAGCTCTTCGTTAAGTGAACGGCATCTCCAGGTGGAAAAACCGTGGACCATGATTTTAGGCTGTGACTGACAGTTTTAGATCAGCTCTGTAATTTCCAAATGGAGAGGAGCCCAAGGAGAGGGGAGAAGCCCTGGAGATCAGGGGAGGCGCTATGGGGAGCAGGTGTTTACCTGGAACTTTTTCAGCTGCATGAGAAAAGAAAAAAAAAAAAAACTCTGCTAGAATTTGCATAAGCCAAAAATAGAAGTTAGCCACGCATAGCCAGGAACTCAGGGACTCAGCCCCTAACATGTCTCTGTCTGTCTCTCTCTCATCATGGCCTAACTCCGGCTCCCTCTGTGTGACAAGGACATGCGCAGTACCAGTGCCCGTTTGGCAGCCCTCTTAGCTGAGGAGGCCTCCTCTGTGTATCCTCCTTCCCGTACACACCCGTCTGTGGGACACGTGGTCGATCTGAATCGCATCCACGGGCCCACCTCTTCCTGCTCCCATCTCTCCTACGGCCAGATGGAGAAGCACAGGAAACAAAAGACAAGCAAAGCTGAGAGCACGCAAGGGCCGGAGATGAAGGAGACAATGAAAGGATCGGAATTGGATGGAGAATAGAAAGAACGTTGTCCAGAAAAACTGAAAAGAGATCTGATTCTCAGACTCCCCTTTTCCTTGTAGTTTTACCATCCTGCCGGTTGTGTGCTGAATATTCAAAACAGGAGATCATAAACAGCCAGGATCCCATTCCCCCCTTCTACAGAATGAGGATGGCGGTGAGGCAGGCCACGAAGAGCCCAGCTTCTTCCTCCTCTCCCAACTGCTCTGAGACATTACGCATGCTTTCTGGTGGATACTTGTTATTTGGAGGAAGAGAGGAGGATGGTCCAGTACCTAGTCCCATCTCCTATGCTTGGGAGATTATAAGCAGTGGCGTCCTGGCAAAGGTGTGAGAGCGGGAGCCAGCCTGCAATGTCTGCTCATTGCCATGGTATAACTTCTGCCCTGATGGCTGATTTCAAGCTGTCAATGTGATGTCATTGAGCCCAGAATCAGGAAGAGATACACAGTAGCACGTCGCTATGGGAGAGTTCAAGGCAAGATACAACAAGGACAGATAATGTACAGAGTATAGATAATAGCAAAAATTATAAGACAATTGGGAAGTGAAGAATTTTGAGTATTTAATATCTTTGGGGTTTTTTTAATAATGTATTTATCTAGGTTCCTGAGGTGGGGGCTTAGGTTAATGGTTTGAGACTTTTCCAGATTTCTAATGAGTGCAGTTGATGCTCTAAATTTCCCTCTCAGCACTGCTTTGGCTGGCTGTGTCCCATGTATTTCAGCGTGTTATCTTTTCATTTTTCATTCAGTTCAATCCTGCGTTTTATTTCCCTTTAGTTTCTTTCTTGCCTCATGGTATATTGTTCAGTTTCCAAGTGCTTAGGGACTGTGGTCACAGAATAAACTCTGTATTGTTTTAATTCTTTTAAATGTGTTGAGGTGGGGCCAGTGCTGTGGCATAGTGGGTAAAGCTGCCACCTGCAGTGCCGGCATCCCACATGGATGCTGGTTCTGAAGTAGCACCTTGACAGTAGGGACTCCATTTTGGAGAACCTGAGACTCCATTCTGGGAAGGTGCCCCCCCACACCATGAGACTCTGGTCTGAAACTATGATCTAAAACAGTTGAACAATAGCAGTCCACTACATCACACTTGGCAGAGCACAGAAACCCCCTACCATGATCGCTCAAGCTTGGAAGTGAGTAGGCTACACCTGGGTTAATAATAAAAATGTAATTTGTCTATGTCCTACATATGATTAAAACCAATACCTGGATTAATGTCAAGATTATAATTGAAATTGTTAAGATTGTAACTGGTATTGTCAAGATTATAATTGGTACTAGTTTTGCATAGGTTTTAGGTCAGCTTGACCCCAGTAACCATGTATTCCCCCCGATCCTAGCAACCATGTATTCCTCTCCCGATTTTGTGGTTTTTGCCTTTATAAACCCTGTTGCTTTGGGCTTCAGGGTCGAGAGTTCTTTAGGGCATGAGCCCACTCTCCACCGCCGGCAATAAAGGACCATCAAATTTTATCAATGTGTGGAGCTCCTTTGTTTGCACTCACTCAGGTACAACAGTTCAAGTCACAGCTGCTCCTCTTCTGATCCAGCTCTCTGCTATGGCCTGGGAAAGCAGCAGCAGATGGGCCAAGTCCTTGAGCCCCTGCACCCAAGTGAGAGACCCAGAAGAAGCACCTGGCTCCTGGCTTCAGATCAGCACAGCTCTGGCCATTGCAGCCATCTAGGGAGTGAACCAGCGGATGGAAAACCTCTCTCTCTCTCTCTCTCTCTCTCTCTCTCTCTCTCTCTCTCTCTCTGCCTTCCTCCTCTCTCTGTGTAATTTTGATTTTCAAATAAATGAATCTTTTTAAGAAACGTGTTGCAGTTTGGTTTTCAGCCCAGCCTATGGTCCACCTTGGCTTACAAGATCTGGAAAAGGTACACTCTGCAGAAACCACGCATGAATTTCCAGTTCTTTTTCCACCGCAACAAACATCTTCATTCCATGTTCCACAGACTTTTTTTTTTCATACGTTCCATGATCGCTGCAAAAAGAATGTTGAAACAGGCATTTAGCCTAGAAGTTAGGGTGTCCATATTCCCTAGCATAGTGCCTGTGTTCAATGTCTGGCTCTGGTTCCTGACTCCAGCTTCCTGCTAATTAACACAGATGCTGGGAGTCAGTGGTGATGACGGAAGTAATGGGATTTCTACCACCCACGTGGGAGGCCTGGATAGAATTCTTAGATCCTGGCTTCAGCCTTAGCCCAGCCCAGCAGACATTTGGAGAGTTAACCAGCAGATGAAAGTATTCTCTCTTGCTCTTTGACTCTCCAATTAAAAAAAAAAAAAAAAAAAAAGGTATTCAATCTTGTTGGTTAATAATGATGCTGAGTTCTTCTATATCCTTCAAGATTTTTTTTGCAATTTTTTTAAACTTTCATTTTATTTGGAAGACAGGGAGAAATCTCCCATCTACTGGTTCATTTTCCAAATGCCTGCAGCAGCAGGGCAGGCTGAAGCCAGGAAACTGAAACTGAATCTGGGAATTCCACATGGATGGCAGGGATTCAGGTACTTGGGTCATCACCTGCTGTCTCCCAGAGTGCCCATTATCAGGAGCTGGGCTCGACTCAGGCCCTCCGATATGGGATGCAGACATTCCAAGCAGCAGCCTAAGCCATGCACCAAGTACCAGCCCCCATCCTTGGAAAACTCATCTACAAATCCTTGAGAGAAGGATGTCATGGCCAGCGCCGTGGCTCAATAGGCTAATCCTCCACCTGCGGTGCCGGCACACCAGGTTCTAGTCCCTGTCAGGGCGCTGGATTCTGTCCCGGTCACTCCTTTTCCTGTCCAGCTCTCTGCTGTGGCCCGGGAGTGCAGTGGAGGATGGCCCAAGTCCTTGCGCCCTGCACCCGCATGGGAGACCAAGAGAGGCACCTGGCTCCTGGCTTCAGATCAGCGCGGTTTGCGCGGTGTGCCTGCCGCAGTGGCCATTGAGGGGTGAACCAATGGAAAAGGAATACCTATCTCTCTCTCTCTCTCACTGTCCACTCTGCCTGTCAAAAAGAAAAAAGAAAAAAGAGAGAGAGAGAGAAGGATGTCGAAGTCACCAGCTAGAACTGTGATTTTCCTGTTTCTCTTTGCAGTTCAATCAATGTTTGCAACACATATTTTGCAGCCCTGTGGTTTGGTATGCACACATTCGTTCGGGTTGCTATGTCTTCTTGGTGGATGGATTCTTTGGTCACTGCAGGGTGTCCCCCTCTGTCTCTTTCTGCTGAGCGATGGTGAAAGTTGTGGCTCTTCCCCAAGCCTCCTCTGACCCAGTGCCCGGTGGGGAGAGGGAAGGGGCATCGTTACTGCCATGTGGGGCTGCAGGCCGGTTCCCTGCTTGGTCTTCCGTGACCCCACCAACCACAAGCGTGGAGAAGCCTCTTCCGTGTGCCAAGGTTGGCTCCCAATTTAGCCCTTGTTGGTCTGGCTGGGGATGAGGCTAGAGTTTCTCTATGTGTTTGGCAATTATTGCCTTGAGAGGAGAGACTTGGAGGCTTTTGGTCTGTATTTACCAACATTTCTGGGTTGCCAGCTCCTTCATTTCCAAGTCTGGGAAAACTCAGGAAACAGCAATGTGTTGCTCCTGGAGTCCTGAGACCCCTGGCTGCCCCACCTTCTTCACTCCTCCTTCTAGGGTCTTATGCTGCTTTTATGCATAATGACCAGAGGTCTTAGTTGTATTTTGCAAGGGGAATAGGGACATCTATAATGCACTTTTTTTTTTTTGACAGGCAGAGTGGACAGTGAGAGAGAGAGACAGAGAGAAAGGTCTTCCTTTTTGCCGTTGGTTCACCCTCCAATGGCCACAGCGGCCAGCGCACTGCGGCCGGCGCACCGCGTTGATCCGAAGGCAGAAGCCAGGTGCTTCTCCTGGTCTCCCGGGGGGGCAGGGCCCAAGCACTTGGGCCATCCTCCACTGAACTCCCTGGCCACAGCAGAGAGCTGGCCTGGAAGAGGGGCAACCGGGACAGAATCCAGCGCCCCGACCGGGACTAGAACCCAGTGTGCCAGCGCCGCAAGGCGGAGGATTAGCCTAGTGAGCCGCGGCGCCGGCCTTTTTTTTGCATTTTTACTTATTTATTTTCATTTTATTTGAAATGCAGAAAGACCGAGAGACCTTCCTTCGGATGCCTTCAGTCCCCCATTCTCAGCAACAGCCAGGGAGTCAGGAGCCCAGAACTCTGTCCAAGGCTCCCACAGGGGTGGCAGAGACCCAAGTACTTGAGCCATCACCTGTTTGCATTGGCAAAAAGCTGGTTCGGAAGCAGAGGAGCCAGGACTTGACCCGTGCACTTCGATTGAGATGCAGGTGTCCCAGGCAGCACTTGAACCACTGCTCCAAAGCCAGTCGAATCTGACAATGAGCTCGCACATCTGAAATGTTGATAAGTGCTTCTTGTAAGCTGGCACCAACCCTCCACTGCTGCGTCTCCCAGGGATCCGTGCCCTTGTCAAAGGGTTTGCCGGAGCCTGTTGGCCCCTTTCTGCCCCTTCCGTCACGTGAGGACAGAGCGACAAGGCACATCTTGCGAGTAGACAGCATCCTCACCAGACACCGCATCTGCGCCTTGACCTTGTACTTCCCAGCTTCCAGAACGATGAGAAAGAGATTCCCAGTGCTCACGCTACAAAACTGGAAGGAAAGAGATTCCGGCTGATTAGCCACTCCCTACTCCAAGGCATTTTGTTAGAGCAACAAGGACAGATGAAGACAGAGCCCAACCCCCTGGTGACTTCACCTGCTCTCTTAGCCGCCAAGTGACTCGCTCAGCGATTCCAACCCCCCTCCACACACACACACACACACACAGTGAGTATGCATTTCAGTCATTCCGTTGTAGTCCCCCCACCCCCACCCTCGGGGGAGCGCTGCGGCACTGGGTGCCTGACCTTGGGAGCCAGGCAATCCTGCAGCACCTGAATCTTCTTCCCCTCCTCCACATCCCCGGGCCCACGCCCTCCCTGCCCGCTGCAGAATCACAGAATCGCAGGTTAGAGGAGGACGCTTTATGTCCCTGAGGACAGCGTTCGTCACAGAAAAGACCACTCTGAGGTTTACCTGGGTTTTGAAAATGAGGATTTGATTTATTAAATTTACAGGTTTACAAATTTATAGCTCCACCCTGAGCTTATAAATCAGCTTAGGAAACATTATCCTACTTATAAGTCTAGCAAATATTAACATTCACTGTGAGAGAGGTTTTGATTAATGCTTAGTCCCATTTATATACTTAGTTAATTAAACCTCTTTAACATTTTAAATAGCATTTATAAATTGAATAGATTCCATTCCTTGTTAAGTACTTTATCTGACTGACAAACCTGCCCAAGTATGAAAGTGCTTCTTAAAGATGTAATACATTCAGCTTTCAAAGAACAATGAATCTTGGGCTGGCGCTGTGGCACAGCAGGTTAAAGCTGTGGCCTGCAGCTCCGGCATCCCACATGGCCACTGGTTCGAGTCCCGGCTGCTCCATTTCCCATCCAGCTCCCTGCTAATGCGCCTGGGAAAGCAGCAGAGGATGGCCCAAGTGCTTGGGCCCCTGCACCCACATGGGAGGCCTGGAAGAAGCTCCTGGCAGCTGGCTTTGGCCTGGCACAGTCCTGGCTGTATGGCCATTTGAGGAGTGGACCAGCAGATGGAAGAGCTCAGTCTTGCTCTCTCTCTCTCTCTCTCTCTCTCTTTCTCTTGCTGTCTACCTTCTCTCTCTCTGTGTAACTCTACCTTTCAAATAAAATAAATCAATCTTAAAAAAAATTCCAGTAGACCGGTTCTCAAACTTTAAAAAAATGAACCTTAAATACTATTATACAAACTTAGAAAGATTGCCACTTAGATCACAAATCCCAATGAATGATTCAAGTACAAACATTAAAGTAGTCTAATAGGCCACAGTGTCTTTTTTTTTTAAGATTTATCTTATTTATTTGAAAGACAAAGAGAGAGAGACAGAGAGAGAAGTCCTTCATCTGCTGGTTCACTCCCCAGATGACCGCAGTGACCAGAGCTGAGCTCTGAAGCCAGGAGTCAGGAGCTTCTTCCAGGTCTCCCACACAGGTACAGGGGCCAAAGGACTTGGGCCATCTTCTACTGCTTTCCCAGGCCACAGTAGAGAGCTGGATTGGAAGTGGAGCAGCCGGGACCCAAAACGGTGCACATATAGGATGCTGGCACTTCAGGCCAGGGCTTTAACCGCTGCGCCACAGCGCTGGCCCCCACGGTGTTTTTAAAATTGTGTACTTGTAAACTGTTACCTGAGCTCAAACTCTTTAATTGAAAAATATTAAAACCGTAGTCATGATTCCTTTAAACAATTGTGTGCTTAATGCTTAATTTCCCCAGGAGTACTAAAGTGTCTACCCACTGGAGAATGAGAGCTTTCATCTCAGCTAAGCTAGTTTGCTAATCAAGCAGAGATTCTGTGGGTTCTGGCTAAATCCTGGCTGGTGACTCTGAATTCACAGAATCCAATCCAACCCTACTTCCAGGCTGCAACTTGCTGACGTGTAGCTTGTAGGCCCAGTAGCGCAGGTTCGTAAGTAACGGCTAATATGCAAGCCAGAGTCCAGTTCATAGCCCCAGGCCGCTCCTACACCTGCTTTCGTGTTTGACCCCTAAGATGAAGAACTAAGCATGCATGCGTCCATCTAGTTCTAGAGACGCCCGGTCTCTCCATGTGCTGCTTCTCCTGTAGGACCCACATCTCTTGCGGATATCCAAGCTTTTCATTGACCTCTGGTTCTCTCTCACAGCTTTGTCTGAAATCCCAAGACTATAACCCAAGATCATGGCTCAACCCCACCCCCACCCCCACCCCCAATCCCACCCTCTTGTGGTCCAAGTTCCTCACTCCCCAGGGAATGGAAAAGTAGACTCCCCCAGGGACATATGCGCTGTGCAACCTAACAAGCTAAAGGAAAGGGTTCCTAAGCCTATTATTTCACCAAGAGGCTGTCTGGGGGTTCCCAGGGCCCCACAGCCACTGCTCCCCACTGCATCACAGTGGTCAAAGTCAGTGTGAAGAACAAGCCCACGCAGGAGGCGCTGGAAGCAAATTCTTGTGTTTTGAGTATTGTATTTATCTGAGAGACAGACAGAAGGGGACGGAGACAGACAGGGAGCTCCCGGAGACAGACAGGGAGCTCCCGTCTGCTGGTTCACGCCTCCAAATGCCCACAATAGCTGGGCCTGGGCCAGTTCGAAGCCAGGAGCTGGAAATTTAATCCAGGTGTGATGCATGCACAGCAGGGACTCAACCATTTGAGCCACTACTGCTGCCTCCCCAGGTCTGTATCAGCAGAAAGCTGCTGGAATTGGGAGCAGAGCTGGGAGTCCAACCCAGGCTTTTTGATGCGGGATGTTAAATTACCCAAACACCTGTCCCTGGAGTCAAACTCTTTATCTCCCAGGAGGATGAGGCAACCTAACCAGTCACCAGCTAATGCCTGAGCCAAGACTAGAACCCAGGTCTCCCAACTTCCAGTCCCCACTCACAGCGCCCTCAACAACTGCACAATCAGCAGAGCGAAGAAGCACTCACAGGTCCTGGCCCAAACACTAGAATGTTCTATGCACAGCCCTTTGTGTTGCGTGGTAAACAGAATAGAAATGAGCATGGTTCCTGCCCCGGAGCTTGCTTTGCAGAATAAATATGCGCACCATGTATTTGCATTTCCAGACTACGGATCGCAATAATAAAAAAATAACTTCCAGCTACAGTGGGAATAGCGTGGAAATCATCCATGAAAAAGAACATATTGGTTGGGACGGTGATGCTCAACTCCGACTTCTTATTCGAATGTCAGGCATTTGACGGGGGGGAGAGGACATTTTTTAAAATACCAGCCTGTGGGGCTGAGACCCAGACGTGATTGTTTTTCAAAACCCTCCAGGTGATTCCAGAATTAAGAAGCTCTGGCCGAGAACAGTGAGTTCTGAAACTTCACCCCTTTCCCGACCATTGTCAAAACTGTGCCTTCTACACCAGTTAACTGGACGGTTATAAATGTGGTCCTTTTTCTTGAAATCAACTTACTTATTTTTAATTGATTTATCTTATTTATTTGAAAGGCAGAGAGACTCAGAGAGAGAGAGAGAGAGAGGAGAGAGGAGAGAGAGGGAGGAATGGAGAGAGGGCTCCCATACACTGGTTCACCCCCCAAATGCCCACAACAGCTGGGGCTGGGCCAGAGCAAAGCCAGGAGCCTGGAGCTCAATGCAGGTCTCCCACCTCAAGGACTTGAGCCAGAACCTGCTGCTCCCCACGGTGCACACTGGCAGAAAGCTGGGATTGGCAGCAGCACTGGGACTCGAACCCAGGCCCTCCACCATGAGATGTGGTGTCTTAACCGCTAGGCCCGACACCCACCCCTCAGTTCCTTTCTCTTCAAGCTACAGATCTACCTTCGCCACATCCTACACAATGGTGAGCACAGAATCACAGGGCTAACACATTCTTCCCATTGTTCTCTAACGCGTGGGCGTGCCTAACCGTGGGCAGGTAAGCTTCCCCAACAACATCTAAAGTCATCTCCAGTCCCACCACTGCTGTCCTCTTCCACGTGGAGGAACAGTCTGGGGACTCCCTTACCTCAGAGACACAACCCCACCCCCACCCCATCCAGTTCTGGATTCCTCCCAGCCATCTGGGGGAGTTTCTTTGTAGTTATCGACACAACTTGGTTGTTAAAAAATATTTGCTGTTGGCCGGCGCCGTGGCTCACTAGGCTAATCCTCCACCTTGCGGCGCCGGCACATGGGGTTCTAGTCCCGGTCAGGGCACCGACCCTGTCCCGGTTGCCCCTCTTCCAGGCCAGCTCTCTGCTGTGTCCCAGGAGTGCAGTGGAGGATGGCCCAAGTGCTTGGGCCCTGCACCCACATGGGAGACCAGGAGAAGCACCTGGCTCCTGCCATCAGATGAGTGCGGTGCGCTGGCCACAGCGCGGCAGCCACAGTGGCCATTGGAGGGTGAACCAACGGCAAAGGAAGACCTTTCTCTCTGTCTCTCTCTCTCACTGTCCACTCTGCCTGTCAAAAAATTTAAAAAAAAAAATTTTTTTTGCTGCTTGAGCCACACTCACGGGACAATTCCTTCAAAAATCTGAAGCCCAGGGGCCAACACTGTGGGGCAGAAGGTTAAGTCTGCGGTGCCAGCAGCCCACATGGGCATAGATTCGTGTCCCTGCTGCTCCACTTCTGATCCAGCTCCCTGCTAATACACCTGGGAAAACAGCAGAAGATGGCCCAAGTATATGGGCTCCTGCACCTAATGTGGGAGACCTGATGAAGCTCCTAGCTCTTGGCTTCAGCCTGGCTCAGCCCTGGCCATTGTGGCCATTTGGGGAGTGAACCAGCAGCTGGAAGACCTCTCTCTCTCTCTCTCTCTCTCTCTCTAACTCTGCCTTTCAAATAAATAAAACTTTTTTTTTTTTTTGAGAGGCAGAGTGGATAGTGAGAGAGAGAGACAGAGAGAAAGGTCTTCCTTTTTGCCGTTGGTTCACCCTCCAATGGCTTCTCCTGGTCTCCCATGCGGGTGCAGAGCCCAAGCACTTGGATCCATCCTCCACTGCCTTCCCGGGCCACAGCAGAGAGCTGGCCTGGAAGAGGGGCAACCGGGATAGAATCCAGTGCCCCGACCGGGACTAGAACCCGGTGTGCTGGCACTGCAAGGTTGATTAGCCTGTTAAGCCACAGCGCCGGCCCAAATAAATAAAACTTTAAGAAGAAGAAAGTCTGACCAGCTGCTCCAGGCCTTACACTCCAAACTGGATGTCCCTGGGGGAGGAACCATTTCCCGAGGGGGTATCCTTGCCTACCTCCCACCACATCCTCTGCTCCCAGCCCTCGCAAAGCTACACAAGGGCTGCCGTGGGCCCTGCCATGAGCTGTTGAGCACCCTTGACAGCTCACCAATCCCAGGTCAGGAGAAAGACGCTCCACAACTGGCCCCTCTGCCCGTGCCACTGCAGACGGGGTGGGGCTTCTAATGAGGAAATAACATGAAAGGCTTCAGGAAAGCATGGTCCCAAAACTCCTACCAAATAACAAACTAAGAGCCATCGTGAGAGCTGCAAGCACAACGTTCCCAAGTGGCTCGTCAAGGGTGTTCCCAGGATGGCCAGTGTTCGGCTTATCAGGGGCTATATATGGTTTTAGAGCAGGTTGAAATGCAGATTCCTGGGCCCTGGCCCCCAATCTCAGGATGGAGTCCAGCGGCCAGCAATTTCATCAAGTTCCTCAGGTGGCTCCAAGGCAGACAGGCCCCAGGCCGAGCTCGGAAACTCTCACACAGACAGCGGCCGAGCCGGCCTCCTGCAGGCTGGAGGAGAGAAGGCAGGGCAGAGGGCAGCCTCCCAGACCCCTACCCCGGGGAGAGTGCCTGCAAGCGCCCTGCATGTGGTGGGCTCCCCAAAGGGCGGGAGGGAGGAGATGCACCGGTCCCTCCTCCCTTGTCGGCATTCTGGGGACCCGTGGGTGGAGAAGGAACCTACAGCTGAGATAGGACATGGGGCCTTCCTGTCGGGCTGGGCCAGCCTCCAGGCCTCCCCATCATAGTTCCCGCAGCTCCCGGGGCCCAGGGTGGCACTCGGCCTCCCCCCCACCGCCGCGCCCCTGTCCCCTACTTCATCAGCCTGGCACGCAGGACGTGGGATCAGCACCATGTCTGCCTCCAGCTGTCTCCAGTTTCGGAGGATATCATTACTAATAGGCACAGAGAAGATGACAGCTGGGATGGAAACGAACACATGAGAACCAAAACGTTCTCAGAATTCTCTCGCAGGTCTACAGTGTCGGCTGGCACTGGATCCCATGCAGGGGGGATCTGTGATCTCTCGGTCCTTCCTCCGCCTTCCTGCTCATGTTCATCCCCCGCCTTCCACACACCGTGACCAGGCACCATGCAAGGTGTTAGGGGCACCAAAAGGCTCCAACCAGGTCTCTTCCCATCTCACGTCCCAGCGGAGGGTGCGCTGTGGGAAGGGGGAGTGGCAGGGCTGGCTTTGCTTCCTCCTCAGCTCTCTCTGCCTCCATCCGTCTTTCCACCAGCTCTGCCCCGCCTCCTCTCTGTCCCTGATCCCCCCACGGTCCCCAGCCCTCTCCCAGAGACCGCTGGTATTAAGGAGCTCCCTGCAACGCCTCTCTGCAAACCCAAATCCAACCGTGACTCAGCCGCCACCCAGAGACCATCCCGTCATCTGTCTGCTTAGCCAGCACCCGATCAAGTGTTGTTCAATAAAAAGAAACAGTTCTAACGAAATTAGAAATAATCCCAGCAGCAGTCTCCAGTATTAGATCTTCCTCCCAGAACATAAATCCTGCAAATAGCAGTGCCTTCCCCGCGCACGGGCGGTGAGTCACGCAGCTGCCCGAATCCGCTCTCAGACAGTCGTTAGTCTACGTATCTGGAACCGAAATTCCTCACTTAGCAGTTCCCAATCTGCCTCATTGGATCCAATCCACCGCTCGGGGCTGGCCAGCACCTGTTTTATTGCTGCTTTCCTCAGTGGCTTCATCCTGGCAAATGCCCTTGAGTTCTCTCTCCCCGTCCTGCCTCGGCCGCTCCCTGCTCCCTCTGAGAGCGCCAAGTGTCAACAGGCATGATCATTATTGGAGTCACCTGATGCGATACAAGAAGCGATGTCACAGCAGCTGCCAAAGGGGACACATTACTGCCAGCGTCTGTGCCCTGAGGGAGGGGCCCCGGGCAATCCGGGCAGATGGTCTGGGAGCTCTGACGGCCACCAGCTGTCACGAGGGCCTCAGATGTCTTGAGTGAGCAGGGGCCTCCGGAGGGAGCAGGAAAATGACAGGTGCCCTTTGTGCTCAGAGTAGAAGAGGCAGCCAGCCCTCCCTCCTCTGGGCCTCGAACGGATCAGGAGAGCTTGGCGCAGCTGCCCAGGTGGTGGCCATAGCCCTCTGCACAGGCTGCTACTGGGAAGAATAAAATGGCAGTGGGCCCCAAGTCCTTATTGGGAGGGTCCCCTGCCACCTGCCCAGTCCCCCACCACCACCCAAGCCACTTCCAGTGTAAAGCAGTTGGTGCAAAAACATCATGGCATCTATGCCCTTTTTGGCACCCATCCTGGTGTATCCCCCCAAGCTGTGCTCTCCGGGCCAGCTGGGGCTCTGCTCTCCTGACTGCCCCCTTGAACTAGGCCCAGATCCAAGGACACCCACAGCCCAGAGAAGGGAAGGTCAGCGGCCCAGGGAAGTGAAAGTCGCAGGGGCTGCTTGTATGCCTGTGTCCCCTGTGGGCACCAGTTCGAGTCCCGGCTGCTCCACTTCCCATCCAGCTCCCTGCCAGTGCCCCTGGGAAGGCAACAGGAGATAGCTCAAGTGCTTGGGGCCCTGCCACCCACGTGAGAGACCCAGATGGAGTTCCAGGCTCCTGGCTTCAGCCTGGCCCAGCCCCCACTGTGGGGGTGTTTTGGAGACTCAATCAGCAGATGAAAGATCTGCGTCTCTCTCTCTCTCTGTGTTACTCTGCCTTTTACACAAATAAAGGCTCAGGACAAAGTCTGGATCTCCCCAAAGACAGGCTCTCTTGCCGCCTGCACCCATCAGCTTTCTCTGGGTGCGCACATGTCTTGTCATCCCTCGTGGCTTTCATGGCCACCCTGTTCCCATGTCACTCCTACCCATCAGGCCACCCAACCCTTGCCTCCCCAGGCCAGCACAGAGGGCATGCGTGGGAATGAGGGCGGCGGCTCACACTCGCCCCTCTGATGGACGCGCTCGCTCTGGCTCTGTCCTTCCCGGGAGGTTTTTCACCTTTTGCTCTAACTTGTCTTGGGGTCTGGCTCTTCCGTGGCCCACCCTGACCCACACCCGGCCTAGCACCCCTCTCCGGCTCGCTTGAGTTCTCAGCTGTTGGCCGAGCACAGGTGATGATTGACATGACCTGTATCCGATGAAGAGTCGAGGCTTCCTGGCTCAGGTGGGAGAGAGCAGGTGCCGTCCTCACAGGAGACCCTGCCCGGCCGCCTATGAGGGGCCTCGCTCCCTCCGAGCCTGCAATCCGCCCTCGCTGGGCGAGTGTGACCTTCACTTCGCTCCCTGGCAGAGTTGTTTTGAAATTCCACCTAGCCCTGGCCAAGCTAAGGGAAAGGGCTCTTGTGGGAGCGGGTCGGAGGCCAAATGCGGCGAGAGGCCGCCGGCGCTGGCGGCTCATCGCCTTAGGGACATGGCAAACAGCCCCGCGTGTTGGCCTGAACACTTGGAGGGGAAAATGTGCCCGCTCCGAAGGGACTAAGAGATCCCGGATCCGAGTTGCCCGACCCTGAGCGTCTCTGGGGCAGAGGAACCGAGCGCGCGTGCCCGGGACCCCTGACCGCAGCGGATCCAGCAGGTGGCAGTGCGGCCCCTGCTCAAGGAGAACGGGGCCTGCCGTACGCGGCAGCAGCCACCAGAGGGCAGCACGGCGACGGCTCACGCAGCTGGTTGCCCGGCAACTGTGACGCAACGGGCTCCCGTTTCCACCCCGGCGAGGCCTCCCAGGTTATTTCTGGCAGAGCAAGGGAGCGTTGCACAAGGAGCGGCCTCAGGAATCCCAGAACCGCCGCTTCTAAGCCAAGAGGCTCTAAAACGGTCGCGGGGACCCCAAATCTGGCGCCACCTCGGCGTCGGAGGGATTGGGCCGCGGTTCCTTGCTCGGGTGCAGAAGACGCCGCACGTAGTCCGTTGGCCTCGGCGGCCCCACGAGCCCCGCAGCCTCTCTGCTGTCCCTCGTGGCTGCAGCGCAGCGGCCTCCTGCCCCACCCCCACCCTCCGGTGACCTCGGCCGCTCTGACCTTCTGTGCGCCTGCCCGCCCCTCCCCCCAAGGCCTCTGTCCCCCGCCTGGAGCCTCCCTCCGGGCGAGATGGCCTTGACCACAGAATTCCTCCCCCAGCTCCCGTTCCCAGTGGATGAGCGAGGCCGGAGAGGCCCGAGGCGGCGAAGAACGCGAGGCGGACACGAGACAAGGAGTGGAGTTATAATGAGCGCGAAGCCGTGTGCCGGTCTGGTCTGTGAGGGGCTGGCCGGGGTCGCCCCGGGGAGGAGTCAGGAAGGCCACTCGGGCCTGGCGTGTGCAGGGCTCCAGGTCCCTCCGTGGGCGCCGAGGAGCACCCCTCCCCAGGCCCTGCGGCTGGGCTCTGCCCGGGGTGCCAGCGTCCATCACGACGGGGCTGGGGTCTCCAGGGCCCCTCTGCGTGGCTCACACGGGCATGTGCAGCTCGTTGTACTCATCCTGGCCGTCCTCGTCGAAGTTGGGCTCGGCGTCTTCGGAGTCCAGCTGCGGAGGCGGGCGGGGGAGCGGTTAGGAGAGGCTCGGAGGCAGGCCGCTCCCAGGACCAAAGCTGACCAAAATCATCGCCCCACCCCCACCCGACACTTGGCTCCTCCTCCTCCTAACATGAACCACAGCCCACTTTCGTTCCCGAGATCCCCTTGCGCACCAGGTGTGAACACGGGCAAACTGCACGGACCTCAGCGCCACACCACCCCCCCCCACCATCCCCAGGTCCAGGGCTGTGCCTTCTCTTGAACCAAACCATCCTGCTAAGTACTTCACCTGGATGAGTACTTAACCCTCCCAACAGCCCTACGAGATGGACACCACTATTCGCCCCACAGACGTGAAAAGAACATTCCGGGAGGCTAGATAGCTTGCCTAAGGGCACACGGCCAGCAGGGGGCCCAGCAGAGCCCAGCAGGGGGTGTCTGGGTCCAGGGCCTCCCAGCCCCCACCCCTTACCGCCTGCAGTTCCCGGTCCTGGAAGAGCCGGGGCAGAAGGCAGCGCCTCAGAGGCACGGTGAGCAGCAGCAGGAAGGGGAAGGCGAGTGAGGCCGCCGTGGACTTGACCACCCAGAGCAGCGCGATGCAGGCCAGCTGGATGCAGGTGAACAGGTGCATCCGCCACGTCTTCACCTGCAGAGCAGGCACCGGGCCTCACCACGCGGAAGCCCGGCCTGGCCTTCGTGTGCATCACGTCCAGCTCCGGCCCAGCCCCCCCCCCCCCCACAGACTGCCCTCCGGGCCCGACCTTGGTCACGTAGGGCTGTTCGGGGTGGTGTTTGGCTGGCATGAGGATGAGCAACAGGCGCTGGGAGAGCTGGATGCCAGACAGCGAGGTGACGCCCATGTACAGGAAAATCCCAAAGAGCACGGCCAGCGGGATCCGGCGCAGCACAGCCCCCATGACGATGGACAGGCCTGCAGGAGTGACGCACGCGCCGCTGACCGCACGCGCAGCCCGAGATGGCGGCCGGGCCTCGTGTGCGGGCCCTGCGAAGACAGGGCCTCAGCCCGCGCCCAGGACGAAGAGAGGCGGGAAGCAGGCCCAGGGTGGAGGGAGCGCCTGTCCTGACCGTAAGCGCAGGGAGGCCCGGACAGCGCAGGCGTGGTCACGGGCTCCGCTGGGGGCGGCCGGGCTCTCACCCACGAGGCTGGCGATGAGCACCCCGGTGACCCGCTGCTCCCGCACTTCCTGGATCTGGGGCTTGTCGCCGGGCGCGATGGCAGTGCGCATGACCGTCAGTGCGTTGACATGGGTGACGGAGCGGACAGTGGCAGCTGTGAGCCAGGGCAACCCGAAGAGCCCGCAGAGCCCGCCGAGGGAGCCTATCAGCAGCAGGTCGAGGTGGAAGCCGGAGCCCTTGAGCAGCCTCCGTGCCTTCTGGCTGACGATGAGCCTGCAGGGAGGGCCAGGAGGGCGCGGAGGGGCAGCGATGGGCGGGCGGCCACTCTTCCCCAGGGCTCGGTCCCCCAACGGGAGTTCGCACGGGGGAGCAAAGCGGCGCCCAATCCTCACACTGCGAACATGGGAAGTGGCACGAAAGCCAGGTGCCGGATCCCACCCTGTCGCCGTGGCCGAACCACGGGGAGGCACGTGCGAGCGCGCCCGGGTGACAGAACACACGGCAGCCTTCCGAGGGCTGGCAAGTGGCACCCTGCAGGCAGTGACGGCAGCAGACACCAGGAGCCATCAGCAGAAAGCAAGCCAGGGCCCAGGCACACACACACACACAAACACACACACGGGCCTCTGCTCCAGCTCCACTGCTCCCCACGGCGTCTCCACGTCTCCACGACGGAGCGCTCTGCACTCCCGCCCTGCCCCCACCCCGCCCAGCAGGCCCCCAGCCCGAGCTCACGCTGTGATCTGCGTCTCCATGAATATGAGGATGAGGACCAGGAGGGCGGGAACCGCAGCGGCCACCATCATCCAGGGCGGAAAGGGACGGGCACTGCCCAGGGGCGGGATGAACCAGGTGCGCTTGTGAGGGGAGGTCACTGACAGCCCTGTGGGCACCGTCAACTTCTGCGTGGCAGGAAGAAGAGAGGGCTCAGGGCCACGGCGTCCCAGCGCCGGGAAGCCTCCCCCAGGCTCTCGGCCCCCAGCACGGGAACGTGAGGGAGCTGAGGCGTGGCCAGGCCTGGGGGAAATTAGTGTTGCAGCCCCCAGACTCGCCGGTCCCAGGTGTGGTGGGAATGGAATACCCTCTCGCTGAGCTGTGATCCAGCCCCCAGCCTGATGCCTCCCTCAGGACTCAGGGCAGCCAACACAGCTGCTTTGTGCGAACCCCAGCCTCCCCTGCTCCCCCCAGCTCGGCCCCTCCGCCAGGGGAGCTGGCTTCTGGCCCTGCTCGGGTTCCCTGCACACTGCTGAGGAGCCGCGAGCGCCCCACCCTGGCCGCGGCAGACGCACCTGAGTGTAGGTGTCTGTGATGGAGTAATCCACCAAGACCATCAGCAGAATGGAGATGGGGATGCCGAAATCCCCGATGATGCGGCGCGCCTGGGAAGGGGCAGGAAGCAGAGGAGGGGAGAGTCGAAAACTCTCTACCCCCACCCTCCCCGGGGTCCCTCGGTCTGGTCTCTGACCCCTGCCATGGGTGCCAGCCCCACCCAGGAGAGCGTTTCTGCCCGGATTAAACTTTCCCTTAGGGACAAGCAAGATGCAGGAGGAGGCAGGGGCAGAATTCTGAGGAGGTGGGGCGTGGCCCGTGGGGAGGGGTGGGGCCCTGCGGAGGGGCGTGTCTGTGGGGGCGGGGCCTGGCCTGGCAGCCGCAGCAGGGACTGTGGGGGCCCATGGCCAGCAGCCACGCACCTTGCCACCCAGGAAGCGGCTGTTCCTGAACTTGCGCAGGAAGAAGGCGATGAGGAAGGTCCCAAGCATGAGGATGAGGGACAGCAGGGCCGTGTTGGGCTGGTTCCGGGGGCCCGGGGGACCCTCGGTGGGGGGCGGGGCACTCCCGTTCAGCTCCAGGCCAGCCTCCGGGGCTCCTTCCAGCGCCCCCTCCGGGGGGTAGAACGGAAGCAGGGGGTGCTCTGTGAATACCTGTGCGTGGGCAGCAAGGACATCTTACCACCCACCGGGCAGGTGACCCTGGTTTCATCACCAGCAGTACCCACTCCCGGACCTCAAGACGACAGTCACAGACATCTGGCTACATCGCACACACCCACACACACCCTCCTCTAAAAGGTGACCCAAGGGGCTGGTGCTGTGGTGTAGCCAGTAAAGCTGCCACCTGTGACACCAGCATCCCATGTGGGTGCCACTTCAAGTCCTGGCTGCTCCACTTCCAATCCAGCTCCCTGCTAATACACCTAGGAAAGCAGAGGAAGATGGCCCAGTCCAGGCCCCTCTGGAAGAAGCTCCTGGCTCCTGGCTTTAGATTGGCCCAGCTCTGGCTGTTGCAGCCATTTGGGGAGTGAACCACAGACCTCTCTCTCTCTCTCCATCTCTCCCTCTCTCTGTAAACTCTGCCTTTCAAATAAATAAATCTTAAAAGAGAGAGAGAGAGAGAGACCCAAGAGCCCCAGCCCCTTGGCACAGAGGCAGCATCTTCAGCCATTCACACACCTGCGCAGGTGAATCCCCACTGCTCCGCCTCCTACCAGTGACCTGGAGCCTTCGACTGACACCCACTGGGTCTCGCTCCTTCCCCTTCAGCTCTGACCTGGCCTGGGTGTCTCCAGGCCTGCCACGCCCAACAAGCCCTCCCCCTTGTCCCGTCTCCTGCTCTCCCACCCAAAGCACTGCCCAGCCACCACCTGTGCCCACCCCAAAGCCTCTCCGCCGGCCACCTTGTAGAGCTTGTGGAAGGTCTCATAGATGAAGATGAGTGAGATGAGGAAGGCAAAGATCTCCTGGGTGAAGGGCGAGATATAGCGGACCAGGAAGCTGCCCTCCGCGGCCACCAGGGCGAGCACGAAGACCACCAGCCAGAGGCCGACCCACACCCGGCCAGTGAGGTACTCCAGGTCCTGGGCTTGGCAGAACTAGAGGGGGATGGTGGGAGGTCACGTGAAGGCGGTCTGCCCCGCTGGCCAGTGCCCCCGCGGGGTGGGCAGCGGGGAAGCTGCGAGAGCGGGCGCTGGGCAGGCCAGGCCCTCCTCACCTTGAAAAAGGCCTCTTCAAAGACGAGCAGCGGTCCCGAGAAGCCCACCACGAGCAGCGGCTGGGCCCCCAGCAGAGAGAAGAGGACGCCCAGCACAGCCGTGGACACAATCAGCTCGGACACGCCCATCAGCCCCTCCGTCTTCTCCCCTGGGGTGGGCACGGTCAGCGGGGGCCGCAGCCTGGCTCCCTCTGCTGCTCCTCTTCCTCCCCCAGCTCACCCTAACTCCAGGGCCCCAACAAGGGCAGAGCAGCCACCAGCGTGGCAGACGGGGCCCCCTCGGCGCAGCCCCCCACCCCACAGCCATCACAGGACTCCTCCCAGCGCCTCTCCCATCCCTCGCTCTATATAGAGCCCACTGCAAAAGTGGTCACTGAGACACACCCTCCCCCACCAACCCTAAAGCCCTGCAGGTGACAGGGACCCCTGAAGGGCCCAGAGGAGCCCCTGGCCTGCCGCTCCCACCCCTCACCTAGCAGCCCCCCGAAGGTGATGGCAGGGCTGAGGGCCGCAAAGTAGATGAACAGCACAGCGGCCACGCACTGGGAGTGCAGGGCGTCCCGCAGGTCGCTGGGGTAGTGCGGGTAGCGCCGTTTCACGTCCCGAATAAGCCCCCCGAACACCGAGCCCGTCCGCAGCAGGGGGTCATCTTCAGGGGCCGCCTCGGAGCCCCCCAACTCCAAAGCCAGCTCTGGGGGAACAAGGGAGCTACTGGCACACAGACCACGCCATTCTGCCTGGAGGAGGCTTCACCCTGCCCCACCCCCAACCAAGCTCAGCCCTGGACAGCACAGGCAGGAACAGAGGATGGGGGAACCTGGGACAGGGCTGGGCCCCACGCGCTCTGACCTTTCCCAGGGGCCAGGTAGCCGCCCCGGGTGGTCATCTCCACTTTGGTCTGTTCCCGCTCCCGCCGCTTCCGCAGCAGCTCGCGCTGGAAGGCAGCCACGGAGCGCAGCAGGTCGCGGCCCTCCACCTCGGACGGGGGGATCACGATGCTCCCGTCCAGGAACTCACTGATGGCACTCAGGAGGTCCTGCCGGTCGTCCGCCTGGTAGGCAGCCTCGTGAAACAGCTGCAGAGGGGGCAGGAGGTGTCAGGCCTCTGAGCTAAGGCACGGGGGCAGGGGGGCACGGCCACCTACGCCAGTCCAGTCTACTGATGCATGTCCCTGCAGGCCCCCAAGGAGGCCTGGCTCCCCCAGGACCTCCAGACGTGCCCACCTGGAGCCATCTGGCCTACCAGGGGTCCAGAGAGCCATTCTGATTGGATGAGGATGCAGAGCCTGGCCCACCCAGCACAGGACCCTGAGAGCATCCCTCCCGTACAGGGCTCCAAGCTCTGGGGCCCGGGCTGTTTGCCCTCTTACGTCACCACCCCAGCCACGGTTCCTTTTTCTCCTCTGGGCCAACAGTCCCCCCTAAGAGTCTCCAGAGCAGGGCCTCCACCCAGGAGGGGCCCCCAACACCCTTTCCTCCGTGAAGAACACAGACAAGCAGGGTGCAGGGGGCGAGGCTCGGGGTACAGTGCCCACCTTGTCAGACATGAGGGTGGCAATGGAGCGCCCGAGCTCATGGTAGTCGGTGCTGATGTGGCTGGGCCCCAGCATCACGAACAGGAAGCGGACCGGCACAGGGACCTCCAGCACCGACTCCAGGAGCACAGCCTCACTCAGTCGCACAAAGGCTGCCGCTGGCTGCTCCAAGAAAGGCACACAGCCTGGGGGGACAACAAGGCACAGGGCACTAGGCAAAGGGGAATGCTCACGGCAGGCTTTAGCGGGGACATCGGGGGTCATCATTAACAGTGGAGCAGGTTGTACACTGCGCAAAGAAACCCCTCTCTAAAGGCCCCCTAATTTGTTTCTGTGTTTACTACCATTCACAGGTGCAAATTAGGGGTACAAAAGAAGGGTTGCTTCTCTCCATTGCTCACAATGGTGCCATACAGGCTAGCGGGCATCCAGGACACTGGGCAGGGAACACAGGATTGGGGCGAAAAGGCTGATGGGAAGAGTGAGGAAGAGCAGGAGCCCGGGGCAGGGAAGAGGGGGCCTGGCTGCAGATGGGAGAGGCAGTTTCCAGGCCAGAGCTCAGGGCAAGCAGGCCACGGCCACTAGAGGCAGACCCCCGCCCCGGTGCCCGGCCCTCCTCACCCACGAGCACCACGGTGGCCTCGGCGTCTTCCGGGATCTTCTCAAGCAGTTTCAGGCTTTTCCCCCGGTGGCCATCTCCCCCGGGCATGTGCAGGGGCCTCTGAGGACGCAGAACTGGAATAGGGCTGGGACCCAGACCGGAGGCCGTGGCAGGCCCTCCCAGCCCTCGCTCCAGCCCTGCGCCCTCCCTCCCAGCCTGGGGTCTCCACTCTCTCTCTCCTGGAGGCCCACAGCACCTGCACCCCCTCAGCCGCATGCTGGCACTTAGAAGGCCCCCACAGCTCAGCCACATCCTCAGAGCTACACCTCCCGGGTCCCCAGCACAGGCATCCAGCCAATCAAACCCTCGCATGAAACTGAACATCCTCCCAGGCCCCCAGCCCAGGTCAGAGCAAGGCCACTGACCTCCTTGGCATCCGGATCATGGGGCCAGAGCGGGGCTGGCTCCCCCAGATCATCCGCCATGGTGGGCACCGCACCATCGGGGCCGTGGCTGGGGGTCGCATGATGATTGCCCAGGACTGAGTTCACGCTGGAGCTCGACGGGTTTCGGGGAAAAAAGCCACTGTCCTTGTCATCGTTGGGATGGCTGGGGCGGCAGCGGGGGGCACGGGGTGGGAGAGAGTCACGTTAGACGAGAAGTGGAGGGTCGGGGCTTCCCTTCTCTTCTGCCTCTGAGAGCTTCCGACAGCCGCAAGAGGAACGGGTGGCGCTGGCTCGCGGCCGTCAGGCAGAGGCTGGGGCCGCCCGAAAAGGCACCGAACCTGTGTTTTAGCAGCAGGGTGCGCAGCACGCTGGCCCTGTCCTCCGGCCGGATCTGGTCGGACACAATCATGGTCTCCACCACGAGGTGCGCGATGCCCGGCAGCGTGGTCTGCTCCAGGTCCAGCAGGGCAGCTCCTGGCAGCGCGGGCAGCGGAGAGGCACCGCCCATCAGCCGGGAGCCGCCGCCACCCCCACCACGCCACCTCGCCCGAGGGCAGGCTGGGTGAGCCAAGCACCCGGGCATCCAGGCACCCAGGGAGAGGGTGTGAAAGCCGCCCAAGGGCGAGCCACGGCCCCTCCTCGCCAAGCAAGGGGAAGCCATTTGTTCATTTACTGTGCAGGTACTGAACACCGACTGTATACAGAGCACAGGTACTGAACACCGACTGTATACAGAGCACAGGTACTGAACACCTACTGTGTGCCGAGTAGGGTACAGGCACCACAGAGCTTACAGGCAGCTCAGGCACAAGGACTCCCTGGCCCCAATGGGGCAGCCAAATCTCGCCTGGGCGCAGGACCCCGGCGGAGTACACAGCAGCAGGTGAGCAGCCCACGCTGAGTCCCCTGGTGAGGAAGGGGCTCGCCCGAGGCCCCTACCATGGGCGATGGTCCTCCGGAGCTCCAGCAGGCTGCGGAACGACAGCGAGGCCACGTGGGGCTTCCCCCAGCGCTCCGTCTCCTCCTCCACGTCCTCCTCAAACTTGATCCAGCGCGCCGTCTCCCGCCAGTGCGGCTCCTGGCTGCGGTCCAGCATCAGCTCGTTCAGCTCCACGAACACCTGCGAGGAGGGGTCAAGGACGGGGGCAGCTGGCACAGGCAGGTCAGGGCACAGAGACGGGGCAAGGCAGCGAACGGTCCAGGCAGCGGGCGTGATGGGGCCGCAGCCCCACGCCTCGGGTGTCCTACCTCGTGAGGCCTCCGGTCCGGCTGCTGCTTCTTCTTCTTCCTGCGCAGGGTGGGGGCCAGGCCACCGCGGCTGCCCCTCCCGCCCTGCACCCGGGATGGCTTCTTCACCAAGTGCCGCCGCACGCCGGGGTTGTCCTCCAGCCGGTGGCCTGCAGGGAAGTAGGCTTGGTGGGCGCAGAGGCTGGGCTCTGAGCCCCCAGGCTACTGGGTGGGTACACAGCCATGAGGGACCACAGTACCGGAACCACACCCTCCAAGGCCAAGGGCATTGCACGCATCAGGTGCGACTCAGGAAGGGAGAAGGACCAGCCAAGTGGCAATACAGGGCAGATCCTAACTCTACCCCAGCTGGTCCACAGCCCTGGGTAGACCCTGAGCCTCTGCCACAGTCAACACCCCTCCCCTTGGTCCCCCAGGAACCAAGCCCCCAGCACTTCCCATGTGCCCTCCTCGGCACCTGTTCCCCCCTCGGAACCTGTGCCCTGCCCAGTTACTCACAAGCGGGGTCCCCTGCTGTGGGGCTAGGCTGGGCCCCAGGCTCCCACAGGCCATAGTCCTCAAAGTCCAGTACAAACATCTCTAGGTCCTCCGAGGCCAGCGAGTCGCCAGGGCTGGGGGTGGGATCCCTGCCGGGGCTCTGGGCCTCGGCATCTCCAGCCCCAGGACTCAGCGCCCCATTGGGCTCTGTGATCTCCTCCAGCAGACTCGTCATTGCCCCCGCAGCGGCCAAGGTCTCAGCCCCTGCTTCTCCCCAGAGCCCTGGCTGTCCTCAGGTGGCAGCCGAGGCCAACCACAGTGGCAGGTGCCGAGCCCTCCCAACCCGGACTGACACCCTGTGTCCCCAAGCCTGCTCTCTGCCACTGCCAGCTCCCCCTGGATCTGTAAACAGGCCCTCCCCCTGACCCCCCCCATCCTGCTGCCACCGCCACTACTGCCACTGCTGCCATCGGATTGTCCCTGTCCCTGTCCCCAGGCCCTGGCAACTTTCCATGACGTATGAGCTCAGAGCCCTACCCTCCCCCCCCCACCCCACCCCCCACAGCTTGAGGAGGAGGAGGGCGGGAGGGCGGGATCAGTGATGCCCCGAGCCTGGGCACCGAGCCCCATGCGTGATGACAGGTGGCACAGAGGCCCGGGCACTGATAAGATGGAAGGAATGTGCCTAGATCACAGCCAGGCCTGGCCTGGGGCGGGGGGGGGGGGGGGGGGGCGGAGTGAGGGGTCCTACCACAGAGAGGAGCAGGGGCCTGGCTGAGTGGCTCGGCCTCAGCAGCTGCCTCCAAGGGGAGTGAGAGCCAGGGGATGTAGGCGGTTTGCCCTCAGAGAGAGTAGAGGTGACAGGGAAAGGGGCTGCCTTATTCCAGGGGTGACTCAGAGGACAGAACCAGGGCTGCAGGGTGGAGGTGTCACCCAAGCAAACCTCAGCTCTGGCAACCAGAGATGTGGCTGGGGGAGGCAGTGAGCTCCCCGTCACCGACTGCATTCCAGCAGACAGGGACGCTCGGGGGGAGAGCAGAGACTCCTGGAGGTCCCTGGCAGGCCGGGAGCCCAGAGGAGTGGGCCAGGGAGGCGCCACGGGGCCACTCACTCTTCATGTCATCCAGGTCCGCAGAACCTAGCATCTGGGCCTCCGCCTCGTCCGTGGGCACCTGCTGCTCCGGGCCCCCTGGGTTGCCCAGGGCACTACCTGGGCACAGCCGCTCCCGCAGGTCATAACTAGCCGAGGGGCTCCAGGGCCGGCTCCTCTCCCCGGCCACTCGGGGCGCCCGGGCTCGTGGGCTGGAGGAGCTGCAGGGGCAACACGGCAACCTTGGACTTGACTGCCACTGGGTTCCTTTGCCTTCCCCCAGTGTGGGAGGCCCACAGTGGACCCCTGGGCGCTAGACAAGGCCCTCCAGCCCCCGCCCCCACCCCTCCGGCCCTTCCTTCCTGTTACCCTCCTCTGCCTCCATCCCCATCTTCCTCCTCACTCCCACAGCCCCGCGTCTCCTGGAGACTTCTGGACCTCATGGCTCTGCTCTTTGCCCTTTCGCTCCCCTCTCGTCCTCTCCTCTTCGGAAGCCCAGTGGACAGAAACAATGCCCCTCTCCTCTCCTGCTCTGGCCTCAGGTAGCAGGTGACCTAGGGCTCTGCCCAGTGCGGGGCAGGTACCTGACAGAGCGCTGGGGGCTCTTGTCGGAGCGTGGGCCCACCGAGGGCAGGGGCTTGGTGAAGGCAGCCCTCCCGGGGAGGCCGGGGCTATCATCCTCATCACTGCCGATGGAGAACTGTGGACAAACAGGTGTGCCGGGGCCCTGCCTCAACTTACCACGCAGCCCCCAGCCCCACACGGCCCCCCAACCACGGTCCTCGCCCTGCTCCTCCACACTTGTCTCTGACAGCCACCTCCCCCCTTCAAGGGGCAGACCCTACCTTTGCTTTCTGGGGGGACCCTGAGGGTGGGGGCTCCACAGCTTCCGTCTCAGACTCCCCTTCCTCTTCTTCCTCCTCCTCCTCTTCCCCTTCGTCGGCTCCAGCTCCCCCCTCCTCCTGGATGGGAGGGGTACCCTCCGAGGGGGGGGCAGAGGTTTTTTCCTTCTTCCTCTTCCTCTTGGTGTGCCGGGCAGAGGTGGGGGGCAGCCGCCGCAGCTTGTGAGGTGGAGGCAGGCGCGCCGAGAGCGGGTGGTGGGTGTGGTGGGATGTGTGCCGGTGAACTGGGGGTGCAGGAGACCCGGTTGAGCCCCCTGACACAGAAGGGGGCCCCTCCCCACCCAGGGGGCACAGACCTTATCCTAGCTCAAGGCTCAAACAAGGACACCCAGTGCTTCCCCCAGCTGCAGGTCCCCCTCCCCCCAACAGAGGTGCCCAGGGTCCTGTCACTGAGGAGGCCTGGTTAGCATCGGGGAGAAGAGCGATGGAAAGAGACGGTCGAGAAATGGGGGTGGGGGGAAGAGCATGAGACAGCAGGAAGGGGAGGAGGAACTGGGGGAGGGGAGGGCCAAAGGGGGGGGATGAAGGTCAACGAGGGAGGCCCAGGCCCATCTCCCTACATCCGCCCTGCTCTGGGGCCCTGGCTCCCCGGGCAGGTGGTCAGCCGATGGGTGAGGGAGGCGGGATGACTTAACATGGCATGGTGGCCCAGCACAGTCCAGCACAGTGTCCGGCCCAGGACGGCCCTGGGTGGCCAAGCCAGTGGTGAGCACGGTGATGGTGGCGCGATGAAGGTGATGGTGGTGAGGGCAGCCGCACCAGGGGACCCCAGGCTACCCACACGCAAAGTCCCGCTCGCTGAAGCTGCGGCTGGGCTTCTCGGGGTCCCAGGCTGGGGGCTTGCTGATGAGGTCCCCAAACCTGCTCACAGCCAAGGTCTTGCCCAAGTCATCGTCCTCCTCCTCCGTGTCGGGACTCAGAGGGGGCTCCTCCAAGGGCACCCGGACCTGCGGGCCCAGACGGCCTCACCTGAGGACCCCCTAACTCCAAACCCGAGCTGGGGGTGGGGAGGCCAGCAGGCTCCGTCTTCCACAGCCCCCTTCCCCTGAGCCCCAGGCCTGGGTCAACACCCCAGCAACCACCCTCTCCGTGCCTGGAAAATACCAAGCTCCTGCACCATGCCTGGATCTGGGCTGCCAGGGTCGGCCAGAGGACGCCCCGTCCCTCCTAAGATTCCCTCCCTCTCCTTGGACCCCCCACCCCACCCCGGAGCATCAGTCACCTGGGGTAGCGGGGAGGCGCCCCCGGGCGGCGGGATCAGTCCGTTGGCCATGGTCGGGGATGCGGCTCGGGAAGCTCTCGCTCACGAAGGCACCCGAAACCCAGGTGAGAAGAAGGGGGCGCTGCGAGGGCCTAGTGGGGAGCCCTGGGGAATCGGGCGGGGTTAGGATCTTTGCGCTGGTGCTCCCCCACCCCCGATCCCAGAGCCGGATCCCCGCACCCGGCCCGAGCGCGCACCCGCGGCTCAGCCCCTCTTGGGGCAGCCCGGAGGCCCCCGCCCCGCGCCGCGCCCCGCCCCGCGGTACCTCGGGGCTCCGCAGCCTGCAGGGCCCCGGCGGGTCACCGCGCGCCATGTCCCTCCCCGCTCGCTCCGGGGCGCGGCCGCCGGGCTCCCGTCTGGCCTCTCGCCGCGCACAGCCGGGCGGGCCTGGCGGACGCAGGCGCCGGAGCCCGCAGCCCGGGGCTCCACCTCCTCGCGCTCGGCCCCGCAGCTCCGCCGCCGCCGCCGCCGGGCCGCACAATAGGAGCGAGCGAGCCGTGACTCACCCCGCCCGGGCCGGCGCAGGACCCCAAATGCCCACACGCCCCTGCTCCAGGCACCCCAACGCGTTGCTGGGGGCGGGGGCACGGCCCGACGTTCCCACAATCCCCCAAGTTCGCCCTGCTTCCCGCGCAGCGTGCTTGGAGAGCCCCCTCCCCTAAAGAGCTCTGGAGGCGACCCCCTCTGGAGCCACAAGCCCCTGGACCTGAGGTCACCTGGAAGTACCCACCGCTCCCCCTTAGCCCCAACACCTCCAGCTGTCCTGAAGGCCTGGTACCCAGCATTTGACCTTGGCCCGTACCTCCTGTCCCTGGGCCTCAGCTTCCCCAGTCTATAGCCAGACGGGCTTGCCCTGGGGGTTCTGAAGTTATGCCCAACTCTAAGAGCCTGTGATTCCTCCCTCTCCCCCAAAAGCCCGAGGTCACCTCTCATTTTCAAGGGCAGAGTTCTTTGCAAGGAGCCACTGGACCCCAGTCTGATGCTCCTGGGTCTCATTGAAACAGGGCCCCCAGCACAAGGCGGCTCCCTAACAGCCCCTTCATGAACACCTGCTGCAGCTGGGTCCCTGAATCCTTAGGCATTAAGGGAGCAGGGAGAAGAAGCAGGGATGGAGCTGCTGGACAGAGGATGGAATGGCCTCGCCCAAAAAAGGAAACACACCCAGCGGGTCAGCAGCCTGGGGTGGAGGGCTGGAGGGAAGAAGGGAAGGGGGCAAGGCCCTGTGACCTTGGCACAGCCCTGCCCTCATCTGGATCGCAGCTGTACCCAAGGAGGGCGCTTCCACGCGCCAGGCAGTGCGAGGGGATGGGGGAAGTGAGTTCCCCTATCTGCTGCACAGCAAGTGAGGTAGGCCCGCTCCACTCTCCCTGCCTGTTCCTGGCAGAAGTTTGTTAACCTGCCGCAGTCACAGGCTGCTGCCCATCGGGCCATCCTCGTGTGCCCAAGGCGACTGTCCCAGCCACAGCCGTTTCGCCGGTCCAGGCCTGGTTCACTGAGAGGGTCGGGCTGTCCTCCCCATCTCACTGTGCAGCAGGTGAAACAGGATGCCGAGGTGGGAGGCAGCTGGGCATAGACAGGCATGCAGAGTGGGCCCCAACACGCTGATGTGATGGCTGCCTGCTGGGGAAGACTGTGTCCCCCAAAATCGCAATCTTAAAGTACCTCAGAGGCTGCCTTATTTGAAAATGATATTGTAACACACACACACACACACACACAGGCCACACATACCTAGAGTGGGCTCCTGGTCCCATCCGCCACTATGTCCTTATCTAAAGCAACACTTAGGACACACACACACGGCCAGAACCCCGGGGAAGGTGCCACTCTCCAAGGGAAAAGCCAGGAGAACAGCTCCTTCCCTGGCACTTCAGAGGGGGCCGGCCTTGATCTTGAACTTCAGCTTCCAGAGCCATGGGATAATAAATTTCCATTCTTCCAGGCAGTTTGGGGTATTGTGTTCCAGCAACCCTAGCAAACTGGCCCGCTCTCCCTTCACCCTACCTGCGAGGCAGGTCAGTTGGTTCCAGGCCTCTGAGTGTTGCTTTAGTGAGGCCTTCACTTCCGCCAGGACTCCCCAAGAGCTTTGGAGCCTCTCGCAGCAGGCACGGGGTGGGGGCGGGGGAGAGGCCTCCATGGTCTTCAATCTGCCTGGACACCATGGCCCCAGCCTCTCCTCTAGCTCTGGGGTCAGACAGCAGCTAGAGCCAAGGAGGGTCTTGCCGACCTGAGACCCTATACATCTTGCACACTGGGAGACCCAAGGGTGTCACATAACTTGCCCCTCTGAGATCCCGCCCCACCCCAGGGAGGGTACAGAGCATGGGCCCTCATCTCCTGGGAGCCTCCAATCCCCCCACCCAAGTCGGCAGCATTAGTGTCTGCCTTGCACCGCCCTCCTCTGCCCTCTGCCCGTCTGGGGTGACGGAGGAGTGAAATCGCCCCCCAGAGGGCCTACAGAAACCCATGTCCTTCTGGGGCTGGAAAGAGATGCTGACCCCCACCAGTGGCTTCCTACGGACTCAACCTGTCAGATAAAAAGTGTGCCTGCTCGGATGCCCGGACAGCCTGCCTGTAGCACACCTCTAACTGTCAGTCCCCTACAGTGTGTTCCTGATGGGGTCTTCACTCCTGTGACCGAAAAAGTGCCCGGTGCACGCACAAAGGACGGCCACTGTCAGTGTGTCAGCTCCTAGCTCAGTGCCTGCAGATGCTTGAATGGTGACAGGAAAGGTGGCAGCCAAAGCGGTAGCTAGTGACAGGAAAGACTGGGACTCCCGCCCTCCCCCCCGCCCCACACACTGACACGCCGGGGTGCTTGCCTGGCACATGCAACACCCGGATCTGGAGAAACAAAGCACATCCTTGTCTGTGTTCCCCCAAAATGGGCCAGGAGCCCGCTGGGGTGGGCTCCTCTCATGGCCGTTCCCCAGAATCAATGTCTCACGTTGCAAACTAGACCAGGTGGCAGACGAGGGTCATCTGTGGCCACCCAAATCCCTGCAAACCCTCTTACACTCTGGTCATTTCCCACCTGCTAAGTCCTCTCTCACCTAGGGAGAAGCCAGAAAACGCCTACGGCCCGACTCCCTTGCAGCTAGGGTTCTGATGTGGGGTCTCCCCACTCTGACTCAACTACACCACACTTGAAATCAGAAGTGAGCAAGGGCCAGGGGGAGGGACCGGACTGACTCTCTGTGCAGCCAAGAGGCTCTTAGGGAACAGCAGTGGCAGAGGTTTGTGTGCCCAGCGACTGTGCTTCTGCTAGGGAAGCAGGCCATCGTGCCGAGTGCTGGACTCCTCCCCCAAATACTGCGGATATTCAGTTTCCTTTGACAATGTCCTTTCCAACTTAAAGTAGCTGTTGTTGGCAGCTAGGCATCCTGACTGACATAATCAAGGAAACGGACTTGGGAATGCAGTCATGGGTTGAGCAAGCACTGGGCATTCGCGGTGCCAATGCCAGGGAGCCAGCAGAGAGAAGAAGACAGATCAGCTTTCTTGCTCACAGTCTGGGTAGCTTCTATGTCATTTCTCATTATCCTGTCCTTTACGCTTTTTTTTTTTTTAATTTGAAAGGCAGAGTTAGAGAGAAGGAGAGACACAGAGAGATCCTCCATCTGCAGGTTCACTTCCCAAATGGCTGCAATGACCAGAGGCCAGGACAAAAGCAGGAGCCAGGAGCTTCTTCTGGCTCTCCCACATGACTGCAGGGGCCCAAGAACTTGGGCCATCTTCCTCTGCTTTCCCAGTCCGTTAGCAGAGAGCTGGACAGGAAGTAGAGCGGCTGGGACTTGAACCAGTGCCCATATCATATGCTGGCACTGTAGGCGGCGGCTTTACTCGCTATGCCACAGCGCCGGCCCCCATGCTTCACTCGTAATGAGAACAACAATGACAAGTTCACTACCTAAAATTTAGATCCGACTTAGGATGTGCATGTTCTCATCGATCACTCACAACCATTCTGGGAAGTTGTGGCATCAGAACTCTCACGTGGCGGGTGACAAAAACAAGGCTCCGGAGCTGCCCCGTGGTGCAGCGGGTTAAGCCACTGCTTGGGAGGTCCATGTCGGAGTGCCCAGAATCGAGTCCCACCTCCACCTCCACTTCCAATATGGCTTCCTAGTAATGCACCCACCCTGGGAGGCAGCAGGTGATGGCTCAAGTACTCGGGTCCCTGCCACCCACGTGGGAGACCCAGATGGAGCTCCCAGCTCCTGGCTTCAGCTTGGCCCAGCCCTGGTTGTTGTGGGCATTTGGGGGTGTGAATCAGCAGATGGAAGATCTCTCTGTCTCTCCCTCCCCCTCTGTTGCTCTGCCTTTCCAGTAAATAAAAATAAACATTTTTCAAAATAATGTCCAGAAAGCCCTTTTGTTTTGGCTACTCTAAAGAAGCACCTGAATCGCTTCTCGGCCTTTTGGCTAAGATCAAGTGTGAAGAAGCACCTGAGCTAGCAGAGAACAGAGGTATTCAGCTCATAGTTTTAGAGGCTGGAATTCAGTTTTGGAGCTGGCGCTGTGGCATAGTGGGTAAAGCCACCGCCTGCGGGGATGGCATCCCATGTGGGTGCTAGTTTGAGTCCCGGCTGCTCCACTTCGGATCCAGCTCTCTGCTGGGGCCTGGGAAAGCAGTGAAAGATGGCCCAAGTCCTTGGGCTCCTGCACCCACATGGGAGAGCTGGAGGAAGCTCCTGGCTCCTGGCTGCACATTGGCACAGCTCCGGCCATTGCAACCATCTGGGGAGTGAACCAGCGGATGGAAGACCTCTCTCTCTCTACCTCTGCCTCCCTGTAACTCTGCCTTTCACGTAAATAAATAAATCTTTTTTAAAAAAAAAATCCAGTATCAAGCAACCCTATTGGTTCTGCTGTATATTAATGGCATCACAGCAGGAAGCATAGCAACAAAGTGATCACACTGCAAGACAGGACACCCAAGAGAAACTGGGGGGGCCGTGATCCCTTCTGAGGGCATGTCCCCGACTGGCCTAAGGCCTCAGCTCCTAAAGGCTCCACACTACCTCCCAATACCAACACAGGAGCCCTCAGAGGACACTCAACCATACTCAGCAGGACGTTCCAGTGGTCGGCCTGATGGCCAAGCCTGGAGGCAGCACAGCCAAGAAACGAAGCCCAGGGCTTTGACTTACGTCTAGTATGTGTCCCCGCACCCCCACCCCAACCATGTCTTGACACCCTGCACACTGTGCACAATGAAACATACCACTGACCCCCGAGGGCACTTTCTCAGAGCGGCTTCGCACAGGCGAGCCACTGAACGCGAGACCTCTAGAACCAGCAGCCTCAGTTCTCAGCCCAGCTCGGCCGCCGGGTAGCTGACACTTTCCGGGGTTCAGGTTCCCCCTGTGCAAGATGCCAATAATCAAAGGGTTGTTGAGAGAATGAGCCCACCCATGTAAGCACTGAGAACGGTGACTGGTACACAGTAAGTGCTCAGTAAAAGCCAGCTCATCTCAACACTGCTAAAATCTGACAGACAGAAGTCTCCCAAGGTCCTCAGGGTGAGGCACATGTGAAAAATGACAGGCACACATGCGACAGAAGTGGACGTTAGCGTGCACCTGCAAGAGCTATATGTCTTAGAACGAAAATAAAGATGCCGACCACACAAAACCCAAAGGCAGGAGGGAGACCCCTGAATGGCATTTATGCCCTCTAGGGTAGATTCCAGCCCTCCACAGCCAATGGACCAATCTTGCAATGGTCACCCTAACTTAGCAACTTCAAGTTCCCGGTAGATGGTAAGGGCTAGGTTTCAGCTGGCCCCAGGCTGTCACTCAGAGTCTTGCCAATGTGTCTCCCAGCTCCCCAGAGCAGGGCACCCAGGGCCACCTGCTGTCGACTGGCCTCGCAGTGAGGAAGGCTTCTTTTTACTAGAGACAGCATGGCATTTACAAAGAGCCCAGGTTCTGGAGTTGGAGCTGCTATATATGAAACACTTGTTTGGAGGCCGGCGCTGTGGTATAGAGGGTAAAGCCTTTGCCTGCAGTGCGGCATCCCATATGGGCGCCAGTTTGAGTCCCGGCTGCTCCACCTCTGATCCAGCTCCTTCCTAATGGCCTAGGAAAGCAGTAGAAGATGGCTCAACTCCTAGGCCGCTGCACCCACGTGGGAGACCTGGAGGAAGCTCCTGGTTTTGGATCGGCCCAGCTCTGGCTGTTGTGGCCACTTGGGGAGTGAACCAGTAGATGAAAGACCTCTCTCTGTCTCTCTCTCTCTCTTTTTCTGCCTCTCCTCTCTCTGTGTAACTCTGACTTTCAAATAAATAAATAAATCTTAAAAAAAAAAAAAGAAAAAGACTAGTTCAATGTTTGGCGCAGAATAGGGTGCTCATTAAATGTCTTTGTGTTAGTTCCTGTTGTTGTTGCTCTCCAGCGTATTATCCCATCGAAGCCGTCTGCCCCACGAGCAATCTGGACTCAGCCTGGAACCAAACACAACCTCAGGACAGCCCCACTGTCCGTGGAGCTCCCCTCAGCCTGCACGACCCACCTTCCGCTCTGGCCGTTCTGAGAGGTGACTCTGTGTCCGCTCCTGCCCAGCCCCACCCGAGCAGGCAGGCTGCTCTCACTTTTGTTGTTTGGGAGCAATGGCCAAGAGAGCAGAAGTTGCCCATAAGCCTTCCTGCCTTTTTGTTCACCAGGGCCAACGTGTTAGGAGACGGAGGCAGGCTGGTGAGGGCAGGGAAGGAAGGGCTTAGCAAGAGGGAAGAGGCTGGGGAGCCAATTACAAGACCAGGAGCTTCCCAGAGCTGTGGGGAGGGGATGCTGCCGGCCCCATGGGAGGGGCCTTGACATAAAAGGGGGACGGTTTTGCAAATGCTGCTAAGATTTTACTCAGGTGGCCGGGTTATGGACATCCTCAGGTCCTCAGTGAGAAGGTGACAATGAAGCCATGGCCTGAAGCCTCCAGGAGCCCCAGGCATGCAGTGAAGGGGGGAGGGGAGGGGAGGGGAGGCAAGGAGAGGGGAGGGGAGGAGTGGGGAGGCAAGGCTATCTGGGATGGAAGGAAGGTAAGAGTGGGTCAGCACCGAGCTCTGGGTGGCCGGGATGGCTCTCTAGTAGGATCTTATCCCTCAAAGTTAGTGCCACAAGGGGCCAGATGTTATAAAAGACTGGTGGGCGAACCAGGGTGAGTGTCCTAGAAGGCCTAGGAGGCAGCACAGTTTCTGGGGGAAAGCAGCAGACCAGGGTTGAGATGCAGCAGCCCCTTGTCGGGGAATCCCCTTACTCAACCTGAGCCTCAGCTTTCTCGCCTGTAAAATGGCAACCACACTTGCCCTTCAGGCCGGCCATGGCCTTGGTGACGGATCTAATGGCAAAGAAACGATTGGTAGAGAAACTGCCAACAAAGATGTGCTCGAGACAGGCCATCTGATATCATCCCCCTGGAACCTTCTCCACCCTCCCCAGCCAGCTCCAAGAAGCAGCCCGAAAGCACCAGCCTTGCCTCCCCGCCTGCCTTCGCACAGAGCCGGGCCCCACGCGAGCTTAGCCACTGTCCGTGGAGCTGAAGACCAGAGCACGGGTAATCCTAGTAACTCATAAACCGCAGAGCGTTTCTCGTGGAGGACGGCGAAGTCACCGGGCCTAAAGTGGTCAAATGACAAGGGATGGTCCGAGAAACACCACGCCCTGGCTTGCGTGCACCCCCTCAAGAGCGCGCTGGGGAAATGGCCGCTCGTGGACACACGGCACTAACACGCGCTTTCCCACGAATGCCCCACCAGGAGCATTCCAAGGCCACAACGCAGCGTGTGCTATCAGACAGTGGTTTTTATTATTATTTTTTTTAACCAGCACCTATTTGACATTTTTTGGTTCACCCTCGATGACCTTGCAAAGCTAGGTAAGTTACGGAGGAGTTTCATCCTGACGCTGTAGGTGTGGAAGCAAGGGTGTTATTTGCCTGTGATTAAATAGCCACGAATCTACAGCACAATCCTGGCTCGCTCAGCTCCAAATTCCCTGTGGTGTTTTCTTTTTTTTTTTTTTTTTTTTTTTTTACAGGCAGAGTGGACAGTGAGAGAGAGAGCGAAAGGTCTTCCTTTTGCCGTTGGTTCACCCTCCAATGGCCGCCACGGCTGGCGCGTTGCGGCCTGCGCACCACGCTGATCCGATGGCAGGAGCCAGGTGCTTCTCCTGGTCTCCCATGGGGTGCAGGGCCCAAGCACTTGGGCCATCCTCCACTGCACTCCCTGGCCACAGCAGAGAGCTGGCCTGGAAGAGGGGCAACCGGGACAGGATCGGTGCCCTGACCGGGACTAGAACCCGGTGTGCCGGCACCGCAAGGTGGAGGATTAGCCTAGTGAGCCGCAGCACCGGCCCCCTGTGGTGTTTTCTTACACCTCAACTGCACCACACCAGCCCCCAGTCGACAGATGCCAAATCCTGCACGTTCTCAGAGGCAGGCAAAGCCCAACACAGAACCGTGGCTGAGTTTCCAACCGCAGCGAAGCGGTGTGGGCAGGGTCTTCCAGAAACTTCCACAGCATCTTGGTGAGGGAGGGGTGGGTGGATGTCACCCCTGCCCCCCAGCTCCAGCTGAATCGACCCCTCAGCAAGGATGGACCCTGCCCCGCTGAGAGAGAGACAGCTCTGTCCAGCTCGCCTGCTCGCCTTCCCAGGGTCTCAGGAATCGATGTTTCTACCACTGAAGGGCCATCGGGCTCCACAGGGCCTCACAGGAACCGTTAAATATACATTTTGAGTCTGTAATAGAGCTTAACAATGTTAATAAAAGTTAAAAAAAATAAAATCCCTCAATCCCTTTTGCCTGCTTCTGCCCCTTTCTCGCCTTCACCCCTATGGCCCGTCTGTTCCTCCCTCTAGGATCCGCAGGCACGAACATGAGCGAACGGGATCTATTCTATCCCCTCCCACCTCCTTCCTACAGAAAACAGCACTGGGGCCTAAGGGCAGTTCTAAATGAGTCCTCCTTCCAGGAGCTGGGCAGCTTCCGCTGTGTGCCCTTTGTGCGAGCCAGCCTAAGGCCAGACACAGACCTGGCCATCGATACGCGCCTGCGAAAGGGGGAGGCCAGACTGAGCGGACAGTCCATCTCTGGGGACAGTCCAGGGGCAAGTGGGAGGCAAGTGTCTCCTGACACCGTGCCCAGCGTTGCCGCCGCAGCAGTCACTCTGCAGCATGCCGAGGCCGGCAGGCTCTGAGTGGCACCTGCTGCTGGTGAGGCACGAAGCCAGAGTCCAGGGCCTCCAGCCGCGGTCACGGTCACGGCCTCCCCCGACCGCTCGCTCGGTTGGCAACAGCAGCACCTCTGTCTCCTGGATCATCAGAGGAGGCAGCACCTCTGTCTCCTGGATCAGAGGAGCAATTTGCACAGTGGCTGCGGAGAACCTCATGACATTGTTCAGAAAAACAGCACGTGCAGCGACCTGAGGCACAAACGGACAGAGCTCCTCTTCCACCTGCCCCGGCCTCACCCGTGCCTGCAAGTCACCCTGTGACCAGGATATTGCCCCACCCTGCCTGGCCGCGGCCTGCCCCAGCTTCCAGGCCAGGAGGCCTCTCAGACAGGCACTGCTCACAGACGGTGCAAAAGCAGACAGGGAAGGGGGTGTGCACATCACCGGAAAAGTGGACTAGTATTTTGGGAAGTTTTAATTTGCTTCAATTAAAAATTCAGGGCAGCTCTGTGTGGAACAGAAGTAGGTGAGTTTATTTCCTAAGCCTCTGCACAGGGTGTTCTGGTCCCCAACCCCTCCACCTGCAGTCCAGGGCCCCCTACCCTGACCAGTACCTCTCAACTGACCAGCTCCACGGGTCAGTTTCCTCCTCCAGGGCCCTGCTGGGGACATCCGTCTTAGAAGCCTGTGGATTCTTACAGAGCTCGCTGGGTTTAATTACCCTTTTCTGGGGAAACTTCATACACGTGCAGGTCCATGTACTGAAACTTCCAGACAGATGACAAAAACGGGTAACAATGCTTGAGCCTGGAGGGGGAGTTCAGGGGTCAGGGACACAAGAGCAGCTTTTTTTTTTTTTTTTTTTTTCATTTTATTTATTTATTTGAAAGACAGAATCACAGAGAGAAGGAGAGGCAGAGAGAGGTCTTCCATCCACTGGTTCACTCCTCAGTTGGCCACAACGGCTGGAGCTGCGCTGATCCAAAGCCAGGAGCCAGGAACTTCCTCTGGGTCTCCCACAAGGACTTGGGCCATCTTCTGCTGCTTTCCCAGGCCAGAGCAGGGAGCTGGATCGGAAGTGGAGCAGCCAGGACCAGAACTGGCGCCCATACATGATGCCGAACTGCAGGCAGCAGCTTTACCAGCTACGCGACAGCGCCTGTCCTGAGCAGCTCATGTTTTCTGTCCTTGAGTACAGTATATTTTCTCAATGTATATTCATTACTTTTCAAATAAATTTTACTACAAACTTTTTCAATGGCCCCTGTATTAACTCCACGTAGAGACAGCAGGTTGGTCAGGATGCTGCCACACCCTTTCGCAGCCCTGCTGTGTGTCCCCCCAGGCAGGCTGTCCACTAGCCAAGTCCCTGGCCTGGCACGGAAAGTGGGTCGGACTCATCACAGAGCCTCAGGAACAGGAAGCAGAGCCCAGGGTGCTCTACATGCACCAGTGGGCATCAGTGCTCCCGCTGTGTTCATCCCCATTCAGCCAGACTCAAGTTGGAAGTGGGAGGTTGTTTAGCTAAGACCCTCAGGGTTCATACTTGGCTCAAATTAAGGAAAGCCAAAAAAAGGGGAGGGAGTTGTTTCCTTTAACTTGCATATGTAAAACTGCAAGAGGTCCGCCTTCAGGCACAGCTGGGTCCAGGCTCTCCAGACACCCCAGGAGTTGCTCCTGTTCCCTCTTCGTAGGCGGGATCCTCTGCAAGGCTCTACTTTCAGGAAAGCTCTCCCCTTGTGGCCAGCAGCTCCAGGCTGCTCCACAGCAATCCACCAGGAGGACACTTGCCTCTGTCTGGACAGCTCCAGTCAAAGGCCAGGGCTAGGCCAAACCAGGCCACACGAGCGGTCCTGAGCCAATCACCACAGCACACACACAGAGCCAGGGGAGCAGGAGTCGGGGCAGCCCACCCATGCCACTAGGATGAGTGAGGTGGCACTGAGAAGGCAAGTACAGAAAACCCTAGATGCTGACCTATCCCTCCACGGCCCAACACCCCTCTCCCCAGCCACCCTCCTCAACGGCCCGAGATCCTCACTAGTTCCCACCTGAAACCCCAGAGTGCGAATCCAACCCGCCCCGCTCTGCGGCAGCGAGCTCATGCCAGGCACGAGATGGGCCACTGCCGCTTGCTGGCCACGTGCCCACAGAAGCTGGGGCCACGCGGAGTGTGGCTGGAGATGGGGTGCTGCGGCAAACACATGGCTGCTTGGGGGTCCCCACTGGGGAAGAGTTACACGCAGGGCAGTTTGTTGAAAGAGGTTAGGGACGCAGCTGGCGTATGAGTGACGTACCTAAGTACCACCACCCACAACACCTGCAATGGAAACAACTTTATTGATACCTGAGAAAAAGTGCAGGAGAAACATTCCTACCAACCACATGGCCTGACTCCTTGGGCCAGCCATGCCAGAGCCAGACCATTTCTCTAGCCCTTCCCTTAACCACGGGACACTTGGTGTCTCACTGGCCAGCGCCCAGAGGCTGCGGAAGTCTCCAGCCAGAGTCCGGAAGCCAGATGCAGAGTTCAGGAGAAGCATCTGTGGCTTGGCTCGCGCTCCAGGTCACAACCAGAGAGGCAGTGTCATCGGTCAAGGTCCAGGGCCTCTTGGGTCACCGTCCGTAGTCCAATGGAAAACAACTCCTCCCAGGGCTCCCGGATCCAGGCCAGCAGGGCTGTCAGCTGCTCCCGACACACAACACGCAGTGCCCAAAAGCTCTCCAGCCGTGACACCTGGCAGGCCAAGCAGTTAGCTGGGTGAGACACAGGGAGCACTCCCAGGCGGGGATCAGGAGGCCAGGGAGGACTCACCACCCCTCCTTGGCTCATCTCCTTCCCAAGCCTGTATCAGTTCCCATAAAAGACCCTGACTCCAGGCTCTGTGAACTGAACCCAGTCAACAGTTACAGGAAGCCCCCAGAGGGCCTCCAGTTTATCATCTCATCTCCTTTCCCTTCCCTGATATGAGTGGGAGTTCTGCAGTCAGTTCCAAGGAATCGCACGGGCTCAATTCCTGCTAATGTCTGCAAGCCCATTTCCTCATCTGTGAAATGGAACCAGAAACAGTCCCTCCTCCTCCTGTGGCTGTGGCGCTCACAGCCATGCGCAGCAAGCCCAGCCGGCAAAGGGCAAGCAGCCGGGGCCTCACGAAAGGCCTCCCTGCGACCAAGTGGCTCAAGTCCTGGGTGTCCGCACTGCCAGCTGCCCGCGCTCCCCCTGCTGCTCATCCGCACCTGGGGCGATCCCAGGTCCCACTCTGACTCCGCGTCCCCTTCACCAACTGTCCAGCCCTCAGTTCCATCCTGCTCTGATCGCCAGCTTCCTCAGACCCACTTCCCCACCCTGTCCTCAGAGCCCATGCCCTCTGCCTCCCCTCCCACCTCATCGTAGAAGACCAGGCGCAGCGCCTCCGGGGCCGTGCGGTAGAGCAGCACGGAGCTCAGGCTGCTCAGGGGCTGCTGCCCCCGGACGTGCGGGGAAGGGCCCAGCCCCGATGCGGGGGCCTTCTCAGAGGCTTCACTCAAAGCTGCCTGAAGAGGGGGCCCTGCAGCATCCTCGTCTAACAGGTACAGGGTGGACAGAGTCAGCAACAGGGACACGGGGCACACAGAGGGGCCTGGAGGGAGAGAGGCAGGGTAAGATCCAGAGCGGAAGGCCATCGAGGGCCTGGGTCCCCGTGCTGCTCGGGAGGAACCGTTCACAGGGCTGGACGCAGAACGGCCTGTGTCCCAGGGGCGAGACCCTCCCCTTCCAAATGCCAGGGAACTGCAGTCTCCAAACCTCTGAGGCTCCAGACCGGGGAGCCTGTGCCGGCCCCCAGCCAGCTCCAACAAGGGTCCCTCCCCGCCCCCAGCTTCTCGGACAGGACAAGGCAGAGCAGATTCATGATCTGCCCGACTTCAGAGACAGCCAGGACCCCAAAGCACAGGTCTCTGAGGACGCAGGCGCCTTCTAGACCACCACCCCCCCCCAAGAGGCAGGACCACCAGGGCCACCACTGGAGTCCAGCCAGGGGTCTGAGGAAGACCGGATTCCACCAAGTGCCAGTTGTTACAGGGGCACTGCAGAGGCTGTTGGGTACGGACTGGGGGCCCAGCTGCCGCGCAGGCCTGACCTTCCACCAGGAACACCCGGAGGTAGAAGAACTGGGGGGCCTCCGACGGAGCGTCTTTTCCTAGCAGTGGCCTAGGAGGAACGCGGCAGACATGGGCAGGTCAGCTGGCAGCGGGGGAAGGGTGCGAGGGGGCAGTGGGAAGGAAGCATGGTGGCTGGGTCAGGAGGAACCCATGGGGAGGTGTGGGCATGAGGACAGGTCGCAGGACCGTGTCCAGGGAGAGAGGGCCTGGGCACCAAACCCACCAGAGCCGGTGCTGTGGGGTCACCTCCTCCTCCCTGGCGCTGATGCAGTTCCTCCGGGTAGGGGGCAGAGACCCCAGGACATCTGCACAGAGCCAGCCGGTGATAGGGAAGCCTCAGCAGGCTCTGCTCTGCTGTAGCCCAGCCCTCCACCTCTCAGTACCTTCCCATTCTCCGTAGTCCTTGATTTCAGAAACTTGTACAAGCTCCACTGTCACTGTCACCATCACAGGGTGCCAGACCCGGGGAGCGCAGCCCCACCCCGGCCTCTCCCCTGTCTCACCCATGAGCTCCTCTAGGAAGACCCGGCAACGCCTGGCATCTCGGGGCAGCAGCACACAGCCTCCCGCCCCAGCCGCCCACTCCAGCCGCAGGCTCTGTCCTGCCAGGCCCAGCTCTATGCCACTCAGATCCTGCAGCGGAATGGCCAGGGTCGGCTGCAGCCAGCCAGCCGGAGGCCCGCTGTGGAGAGAGATGGCGCAGGTGTCAGAGAGTGAGGACAGAGACGGGGAGGGAGGCCACGGCCGTGCCCCCGGCTAACTCACCGGATCTCCCCCGTCACCTTCAACAGGTAAAGCCTGTGATCAGACACGACCACGAGGCACGGGAATTCCGTGTGGCCGGCCAGCACCGCTGGCACCTAAGGGAAGAGGAAGTCATTAGTGCGGGAGAAGAGGACTGAAAGCTGGCCCACTCTCCCGGCCGCAACTCCACCATGAGCCCCTGCCTGGCTCAGACCCTAGCGCTTCCCCTCTGTCATCTCACCGCCTCCAGCCCACCCGCCACACTCTGCCAGCCAGTCCCAAAGCACAAAGCCGTCAGGTCCTCCGGTACTCCCAGCAGTCCTCAGCACCAAGGCCAAATCCTTAGCAGCCACACTGTGGCTCCTCTCCCCAGGCCACCCGCCCTACTCACGGGCCCTCCTGCCTCCCTTCCTCCTTCACCTGCAACATCCTTGTCCTCCCTACTTTGAAGATTTATTTTATTCATTTGAAAGGCAGAGAGAGTGAGCGATCTTCCATCCACTGGTTCACTCCCCAAATGGGATCAAAGCCAAGAGCCAGGAGCTTCTTCCAGGTCTCCCACAAAGGTGCAGGGGACCAAGGACTTGGGCCATCCTCCGCTGCTTTCCCAAGTGCATTAGCAGGGAGCTGGGAACCAGTGCCTAGACGGGATGCTGGCACTATAGATGGTGGCTTTACCTGTTACGCCACAACATCAGCCCCTTCTCCCACCCTACTTCTAACTCATGCTTCAACACTTAGCTTAGGCAGCACCTCCAAGGCAGGCTCCTGAACTCACGGAGTACTAGATGCCCCTTCTAGCCCTTGGCTGAACCACAGTGCTTCCACATTGCACAATCGTCATCTGCTCCTTACCCCGGACTCTAAGATCAAGGGCAAGACAGGCTTATCCTCCTTAATGTCTAGCATGTATCAGGTGCTCAACAAACAGGCCTAATGCACTGTGTATTTGTGAGGGTACAGGAGGCCCCACGTCCTGAGCACCAGGGGCTGCACCGAGCAGCTTACAGACATCGGCTCTTATGCTGCCACTCTGCGAGGCAAGTGTGGTCCCGTGGAGAAAGGTGGCCACTGAGACTCAAATACAGCCACGTGTGCCCATGGCCAAGGAAGGGACGGCTGGAGTTGACACCAGGAGCTGGATCTGATCCCTCCAGAGCCCCCGGCCTGGCTCGACTTGCCGTGGTGGAAGCACTGCGCGCACACCAGGGCGAGTCAGAGGCACGGGCAGTGTCAGGTGTCACAGACCTTGACGCAGCACTGGAACTCCTCCTGGGCATCGCCGAACACCTCGACATCCAGGAAGAGCCGGAGCCGGTGGTCCACGGAGCGCAGGCCACAGCGCTCAAGGGCTGGGGGCAACCAGTGGGCCATCAGCTGCCTCCGGCAGTCCACGGCTCCATCCCCACTTCCAACCCACTCTTGACTGTCACCTGCACTCACGGGGACTGAGGCTCCAGCTGCTGCGGGTGTGCGAGATCGGTGCCTGGGGTGGGATGCCGTCAGCCCCATCAAGGTGGTCGCCGTGGCCAGAGGGGTCACTGGCAGGGCTCAAGGACTGACAGGGAACTGGCGATGGCTCTCCCTGCTTCTGCTCCCAGGTAGGAGTTGTCCCAGACAGAGCCAGAAGAACCACATGGTCACTACCACAGTGTGGACACACAGCAGGAGATTCTGCAGGGAAGGGTGGACCCAGGCCCCGTGAGCCTCCCACACACAACATACCAGCCCGCACCACTCCATGGCACTCCCTCCCACCCTCAGGCCTCCCAGTGTGGGATCTCCAGCCTCAGAACTGCACCGAAACCCAAGCCCTGCAACTCCTTCCCCCGGCACAGGTGCTCACTCAGCAGGCCCCGCCCCCATGAGGGACATGCTAACCCACAGCCTCCTCAAATACACCCCACCTTTCCATCACAGATTGGGCCAAACTCAACCAAACCCTGCTCTAGTCCCATCCCCAGCCTTGGGCTGACCAAGTACCTCTGTGCTACCAGCCATGTCTGAACACCAAAATCAACAGATGAGGGACTCCAGTGCACCCGATCCCTGACCCTACAGCCAAAGCTGGGTCACAGGGACTTGCTGAGCCTGGCTCCTTGTCTGCAGAACGGGGATGCCCCTGGTGTGTGTCTGCCAGGGTGGGGGGGACGGCTGCAGGGAAGGGCACAGAGGCCAGGACACCACTCAGCAGAGAGGAGAAAACACCAAGCAGCTGCACGGTGTTGGGCATGCGCTGGAGTGCAGGCCAGCGTCAAACTCCCTCTCTCCCATCTTGCAAACAAACAGAGGAAAGACTACACGATTTACACCTGCTGCCCAAGGCCACCTGGCTGCAGGAGACTACAGCCACTGCCAAGTCGGGGAGACCTGCCTCATGCCAGGTGTTGTGCCTGGTGCCTTCGTGTGGCCTCCAAATCCCCCAGGAGCGTCACGGTGGGGGCACTTTGTTCAGATGCGGTAACTGATGCTCACATAAAAGGAGTCCCTGGCACAGAGAGTGATCGCTAATCATGCCACCACAGAAGGAACCCGAGGCCACAGGGCCCCAAGGAGCGGCGCCAGGGAGTAGGAGGGGCTGGGACTATTTCAGTCGTCCACACTGTGCTGTGGGGCCTGTGGGGCCTGCAGCCGACTGGACGGGCTGAGGCTGGGGAACAGAGCACGGTTCCACTTTCTGAACAAAATGTAAACCCCTGCTTCAGCTGCTGCCGGAAAGAGGAGAGAGGCGAATACAAATCAGGCATCCCGACAAAGCTGCGCTCAGGACTATCTGCTTCATAAACACCGCCTTTTGGGCGGCCTACAGTGGCAAAAACCTGCTGTAAATAACAGACTAGAAGAGCCACAAGGCACTATGTGCTATCAAATAGCTTCCAAAGTCAGCCAGGGAGGACAAACCAGCAGCCAAACACGCTCTGGGGGCAGCACCAGAACCCAATCCTGCAGGGAGGGCTCCCAGGGGTTCACGTTGTTTCTGAAGCACAGGCCAAGAAGCCGGAAAGCCTTCAGGTTATGAAAAAATAATGAGTGTGTTGCAGCAGCTACAGAGGCGACACTTCCTGACCAGAGGGGAAAAACAGTTTCTCCTTTTCTGGTTTGTTTTCTTTCTTGAAAAGGTTAGCAGCAGGTTTTAGTTCCCTCTCCAACAGAACAGTCGCTCCCCGCCCCCTCGCGCCCTTCCTCCCTGGGGCTCTCCCACCCTCCTCAGCGGGGAGGGCTGTGGGCAGCGAGGTCAAGGGCAGGCCTGGTACCTGTCATTCGGAACAGAGGCCTCCAGCCTTCCTCACTGTGGGGCTTGAACTCACGGCCACAACGCAGACACTGGAATCTGCTCCCCCGCGGGTCCCTGGCTTCCCCCAGCTGCTGCTGAGCTCTGCCAGCGACTGGGCGCAGCACGGCAAGCAGCTCCTGCCAGAGGGGGTTCGGAGGCAGCTGGGGGCAGGACTTCCCACGCCCCACAGCCTCCCAGGCCTGCTCCAGCCCCTCACCTGGGCAGCCGCGTGAGCGTCGGGCTCCAGCACCGCATAGCGACGCAAGCGCCGGTCAGGGCAAATGTAGGAGAAGTGCAGCATGAGGACAGGGGCCCCAGGGGGCAGGCCTGAGCCCTGCGCAGGAAGAGGGGGCCAGGTGAAAACCATGGTGGTATGAGGGTGTCAGGGAAGGACCGGTGTCACCCTGAGAGCTCGGAGGAAAACAGGCTCTCGGGACCCCGTCCAAGGGCCTGCGCTGACATCCAAGCTGCAGCGTGGATCTCCACTCCTAGCCCAGCCCCTAAGCCACCCTCCAACAGGCTTCATCCCCCCAGCATCCTGCTCGGCTCCGAGAGCCCTGAGGGAGTGTGGTCCAGTGCCCAGCACGCACCCGACAGCCATGCTGCCAGAGCCACTCTGAGGAAGTCCCACCCTCACCTCGGCCTCTGGCTCCTGCAGGCATGGCGTCTCGGGCTCCACCTCAGCGGCCTCCAGACACTGGAGCTCCAGCCGTTCCAGGGTTCGAGCCGCCTGGAGTTCCACCTCAAACAGGTGGGCAGCAGTGACCCGGAGAAAGCACTCCCGGCCCCGCACGCCCTCGGGCCCCTGCAGGGGACACACCAGCATGGGGCGGCAGAGCTCCACTGTGGAGAGACCAGGAGAGGCCTGGAGGGAGGGACAGCACCCCCGAGGCTCTGCCCTCCCACCAGTCTGCCCTGTCCCCACTCCCCGACATCCGCATCACTTAGGCCAGCTGCCCCACGGCCATGCAGTACCCACCTGCTACTTCCTTCTGGGCCTGCTCCTCTCCCTCCTTTGCTTCCTCCTCTTTCTCCTGTTCCGCCCTCTCCTCTTCTTCCTGTGGCTCTGCCCCCAACCTGCCCTCCTCTGACATTTCTGGGGGTGACTCCTCGGGGCTGCTGGCTTCCTTCTCTGCGGGCGGAAGGCTGGGCAGGGTGCTGGACAGCGTCTCCAGGTCCGGGGAGTTCAGAGGAGGTATGCTGAGGGCGGCGGTCCTGGAGGCAGCCGGAACGGGGCTCCCGGAGGTCTCCAGGTGGCTCCGGTACTGCAGCCAGTCACAGCCAAAGCGTTCCCGGAAGCTGTTCAGGAGCTCCAGCTCCCGGCGCTGCTGCACAAACCATTCTGGGGGGGTGGGGGGGGCAGAGCTGAGCAAGCCCGGCCTCTTCTCCTGGGCGCACCTCTGCGAGCAGCACACGGCTGTGCACAGGAGGCGGCAGCATTCCCTCAGCGGCACGTCGCCGTGCGCACACTCTGGAACACTGCTCTGGAGATTTGTCGTGCATCTAAGCTCCTGAGATGGCCCTCAGGGAAGAAACGTGGATGCTCAACCTAGCGTTTCCCAAACTCATCTGGCCACGAGATCCATGTACTACACGGCTGTGACCCATCGCAATGTTAACGATCCCTGACACCCTCCGGCAAACGCTGCCCAGGACTTTCACTTCTTCCCCTAACCCAGGAGAGAGGAGGGAAGACTCCGAGAGCCTCTACAATGTTCCAACCCATCTGAAAATAGCTTCTCCGACCAGGCCTTCACCTGACTCGGAGGGCAGAGAGAGCTGGGCGGGAGGGGCGCGTGCGTGGGGCCGACTCACCAGCAGGGGAGGGCTCCAGAGTCCGCGGCTCCGGGTCTGTGTCGCTAGGCTCAGAGATGCTGGCCCGCCTCACGCGCACTCGGCTCTGAGGGCAGGCAGAGGGAATGAGTTCTACAAACGCCAGGGCTGCCAGGTCCACCATCCGTGGCCACCCCCCACCGACAGCCACTGGCAAGGTAAGGCCTCCCTACTACTCCCTGACCACAGAGAAGCCGGGGCCACAGGGACAGACCCAACCCGACACAAGGCAATCAAAAACGCCACTGACCTTAACCTTCCGGAGTGGGGGCTGGGTCACAATGCCCCCTGAGGAGAGGCTGTCACTCAGCTCAGGGCCACCTGAGGTCTCGGTCATACTCCCTGCTGTCCAGGGCACAGGTGGTGCAGTCGGGCCAAGCCCCAAAGAAGCAGGGGTCTGGCATGTGACATGGAAGAAGAGACAGTCTGGGGCCACGGAGCACCTGTGCCCCACCCACGCCAGCCAAGGGTGTCCAGGAAGACCCCCTGCCACCCCAGCTCCCTAGGCGGCACCCTCCCTTCACAGCAGTCCTTATCACCTGGCTCCCCTGCCCCACCACACTGACCTGGAAGTCCCTCGGTGACAAGACCCGGCCATCAAGAAGGAACTGAACAGAGACAAAGAGGAGACGGAGAGCTGGGGGTGGGGTCAGCTAGCTACTGAAGAAAGAGTAAACATGGGGTTCAGTCCCAGCCCCTCCCCAGGGACAGCAAGAGTGGGCAGGGGAGGCAGGACTAGGCAGGAAAGGGAAAGCAAAGGGACACAGGGCAGTCACTCACACCAGGAGCAGCATCCCTGGCCCGCGGTGACAAGTACTGGACAGTGGCGGCTCGGTGCTCGGGGTGGAACCACAGAGGATTCCCCTCCAGGTAGAGCTGAGAGGCAGGATGAGAGGATGACGCGTGCCTGGGACCTGCCTCGTGCGAGGAAGGCACTAGCCTCCGGTCCAGGGGCATTAGGGCCCAGCCACGACTCACCTTGCGGAGCTCAGTCAGCAGCCACAGCGGTGACAGCTCCCTGTGTCCTTCCAGCAGGTTGTACGCCACATCCAGGTGCCGCAGGTTTCTCAGCTGCTCCAGGCCTGGGATGGGGGCGAGAAGGGAGAAAGGGCGTGGGGGTGCGAGGGGAGGGGGATGCTGAGAGACACACCCTTGTGACTCAGGCCCACTCGGAACCCTCAGGAGGCTCAGAGGCACATGGTCCCCAGGCCACCTGCAGGAGCACTGCCCCTCCCCACCGCACCCCTGCCACACTCGCACCCCCCTCCCTGTTGGCCCCTGGGCCCCAGGCTCACCATGCAGGCTCTGAAGCTCATTGCCTCGCAGGATCAAGATCCCCAGAGCTGCCCCGGAGGGTCCCATTCTTGGCACCAAATGCAGGCGGTTGTAGGAGACGTCCAGATGGCAGAGCTCAGACAAATCCTGGCAGGGCCAGGGAAACAAGACTCTCCTTGACCAAAAGCTAGTCCGACACCTCGGAGCAGACTTCTCCTCTTGGCCTCAACCTCCCCTAAAAAACTGTCGTCTCTGGCACAAACCGTTTCCTCCCCCACCACGCCCACCCGCCCCGGGAAAGACCTGGACAGACACTAGCGCAATTCCGAACAGCTCAAGGCCACAGCCCCCGCAGGGCCCCTTCAGCCCACTTAAGTTCCTGCCTAGGATACTCAAGGCTGCCAAAGGTTTTCTTATTTGTTCCAGCCAACATCTGAGCACAGGACCCCTGTCTCCTAGTCTCTGTGGGAGGTCTAGGCCTAGCTTGGCTAAGGGCCAATCAGCAAACCTAATGGGTTTTACCAGACCAATGTTCCCTTCCTGCTCTTTGCAAATCTCCATTTCCCTGGCTCTGCTCAGGCCCCAGTGCACCCCTCCCTCACTCTCCCTCTAAGATGCTGTGGCTGGGGCTTGTGAGGTGGCATAGAAGGTTAAACTTCTGCCTGTGGCACTGGCATCCCATATGGGTGCCGGTTTCAGTTCCGGCTGCTCCACTTCCAAACCAGCTCCCTGCTGATGGCCTGGGAAAGCAGTGGAAGATGGCTCAAGTGCTTGGGCACCCTTCGTGGGAGACCTAGGAGAAGTTCCCGGCTCCTGTTTTTGAATCACCTCAGATCTGGCCATCGCAGCCATTTGGGAAGTGAACCAGCAAACAGAAGACCTCTCTGTAACTCTGCCTCTCAAATAAATAAACGAATCTTTAAAAATAATTTTAAGAAAAGATGCTGTGACTGTGCATAGAGGTGGACTTCAGCCCACCCCCGACCCTCTTCCCTCTACAACACAGTAGCTGACTACTGATGAACACTTGTCTCCACCCACTCCCAGCTGTGACAGCCACCTGGCAGCTAGACTCAGATGGCATGAGAGCCGTCACTGGGCCCTCGGGCCTCTCCCCCAGGACCCAGGGTGCACCTTTGAAGGCTGTCTGATGAGTGGCAGACCCACTGCTGGGCAGACTCCTCACCCAGCGCCTGGGACGAAGGGCCACCAGGCAGTGAGACGGACTCTGCCTCTAGGTGAGTCCCGGCTGTGTCTCAAAGTCCCTCCTGGGCTGGAAGTTCTTCCTCACTCTGCTTCCAGGGACAATCCACTCACTACCCGACCTCCTGTTCTTGCTTCTTGAACCTGCTCCTCCCAGGAGCTCCCTGGTTGCCAGAGACCCCGGTTGACTACATGCTGCCCCGCTCCTGCTGGCCTGACTTTACTGAGGAGACTCTGGAACTTCCACAGCTTCTTTAGGAACCAAGATCTTCCAGACTGCTTCTGTAAAACCTCTCCCTCAGGGGCCAGCATGGTGTCAGGTCGGGTAAAGCCACTGCCTGCAACACCAGCCTCCCATATGGGTGCCAGTTCAAGTCCCAGCTATTCCACTTCTGATCCAGCTCTCTGCTGTGGCCTGGGAAAGCAGTAGAAGATGGCCCAAGTCCTTGGGCCCCTGTACCCGAGTGGGAGACCCAGAAGAAGCTCCTGGCTCCTGGCTTTGGATCGGCGCAGCTCCAGCCATTGTGGCCAATTGGAGAATGAGTCAGCAGATGGAAGACTTCTCTCTCTCTCTCTGCCTCTCCTCTCTCTGTGTAACTCTTTCAAATAAATAAATAAACCTTTTAAAAAAAGAAGCTCTCTTTTATTAAAAAAAGTTCCACCAAAGCAAACTTAAAAAGCCTACGTAGTTAATTACAATTCTCACCGCACCTATGCGACTAAGCAGGCCAAGCCTAATGAGACCAGGCTGATTGTGTAATCATCTTACTGTCCTTCATCAAGGGGGAAAGTGGCGACTACAGAGAAAACTTGCATGTTTCAACTAAACAGAGTATTTACATACCCTTAGAGCTACGAGATTCTGGTCCTGTTTGTTTCTTCTTTTTTATCCTTTGAGATTTGTTTCTTTTAAAGGTAGAGTTGCAGAGACAGAGAGACACAGAGAGATGTTCCATCCACCAGGTCACTGCCCAAACGGCCACAACAGCCAAGGCTGGACCAGGCCAAAGCCAGGAACTAGGAGCTCCACCTGGGTGGCAGGAATCCAAGCCGTCTTCTGCTGCCTTCTCCATTATATTGGCAGGGAGCTGGACTGGAAGCCGGGAGCCAGGACTTGAAATGGTGCTCCGATATGGTATCTTGGCATATGGTTTAACCCACTGGACCACACAGGCCTCCTAGTACTGTTCATTTTCTTTGAGGTTTGATTATCTACTAGCAAAAGTGGACTGGGTCCTGGTTTACACATTCTGTCAGCCCTTACCAAGTTCTCAATTCTTCTAATTTGCTTCAGTATTTGGCTACAATTCTCCAAACTAACATTTCTGGTCTTTGTCCCTTCTTCTTGAATTGGCAACACTGACAGTGAAAACCTGACTACACTGTAGCTCGGGGCATCTTGTAGACGGTCTTCCCCCCGAAGCTGAAAAAAGCCCCATTGAGCTGAAACTGGACTACTGACAGAAACTTGAAAGGACTCATCACACAACAGGTCATGTATGAACCATTACATGAGACAGTCCGCGGGAATCCCTGCATCTTCCACGCTTAGATCCAGGAAAGAACCGTGCGTGTGACACCGACGTCTGAGTCAGCGCCATAAGCATCCACACCACAGCCTAGGAAACCCATCAGACTGCCACTGCCACCCTCACGCCGCCTCCCAAGAAGCCCAGAGCTCAACATCTAGAAATCTTCTTAGCTGGCTGCCTTTTGGACTCAGAAAATAGATTTATAGTCTGCTCCAACCACTGATCTTTCCTTTTCATTTCCATAGAAATGTCCTCCATTAAATGCTCACACCATCCGGCAAATATCCTCTATTACCAGGTCTCAATATATAGTTCAGTTGCTCCTTAATGAGCAAAAGCTGATCAGGCAAGAAATGGATTTATGTTGTTCAGAGGAAAGACAAGTGTCTCTTCTTTCCTTGAACAAGAAGAAGGACTGACAAAAGATTCTCACCTTGACCAACTCTGGTGAAGCCCTTCGGACACCTCTTTCTAACTAGGCCTCGACATTGGCCTATTAGAAACAGAAGACTGTTCAGCACAAGCTCAACAAAATTCAGAATAAATTATTTTTTTTTCCAGGACCGGCATTATGGCACAGTGAGCTAAGCCACCACCTGCGACACTGGCATCCTATTTGAGCACCAGTCAAGTCCTGGCTGCTCTACTTCTGATCCAGCTCACTGCTAATGTGCCTGGGGAAGCAGCAGAAGATGGCCCAACTACTTGGGCCCTGCCACCCACATAGGAGACCCAGATGGAGTTCCACGCACCTGGCTTTGAACTGGTCCAGTTATGGCTGTTGCAGCCATTTAGGGAATGAACCAGACAATGAAAGATCATTCTCTCTCTCCCTCTCTCAACTCTGTCAAATATATAAAGTAAATCCTTTCCTTAAAAAAACAAAACAAAACAAAAAAAAAGAATTCACTTTTCTCCATTTCCACATTGAAGATCTTGTGAGTGTTGCAGTGCAGCAGGTTGAGTGCCACTCGGATGCCCGCAGCCCGTATCAGAGGGCCTAGGTTCAGGTCCCACCGCCACTGCTGATCCAGCTTCCTGCTAACGCACACCCTAGGGATGCAGGGACAGCTCAGTTGCTTGGGTCCCTGCCATCCACGTGGCAGACCCAGACTGAGTCCCAGGTTCCAGGCTTCAGTCTGTCATAGTCCCAGCACTGAAGCAGTGAAACAGCAAACGGAAATATACCTATCTCCATCTCCGGCACTCTGTCTTTCAAATCAATTAAAAACAAAAAACAAAAAACACTTCAAGAGGGAGCAGGCGCATCGGCCTAGTGGTTAAGACGCCCATGTCCCACATCAGAGTATCTGGGTTTCATTCACAGCTCCAGCGCCTGACTCCAGCTTCCTGTTAACACAGACCTTGGGGGGCAGTGATGGTGGCTCAAGTAACTGGGTTCCCACCTACCATGCGGGAGACATGGACTGCACACCCAGCTCCCAGTTGGGCCTGGCTCAGCCCCAGTTGTTGCAGGCAACTGGGGAGTGAATCAGACGATGAAAGCTCTCCGTATCTCTCTCTGCCTCTCAAATAAAAAGAAAAACCTTGCACAAACACTAACATGGTTAGTTAAGAGCTCGGGCCCACATCCCTAGGAAGCCACTTCAGTGCCCTTAAATTCCTGCCTGGGGAAACTCAAGGCCACCAAAGAATTTACTATTCATTGCAGCCAATACCTGAAGACAGGGTCGCTTCTCTCAGTCTCCGTGGGAGGTGGGGGCCTAGCATGGACGAAGTCCAGTCAGCAACCTAGATGGTTTCCCATGAACCAACGGCCCCTTGCTACTTTTTGTAAATTTCTCTTCCCTGGCTCTGCTCAGGCCTTGCTATTCTCCCATCCCACCCTCCCTTCAAAACGCCCAGTCTCTTCTGCACAGATTGAGGTGGAATTTAGTTCCTGTTGCACCCCCTCCCCTAGCGTCACAGTTTACTACTGATGAACATCTGTCCGTACTTCTTTAACTAGCATCCAGCTTTGTTCACCCGTGACAGGGGGCGGGAGAACCCAGAAGACAGGTTGCTCAGCAGCAGCTCTGCGTGTACGCACCGGGCTAAGTAACACCCAGCGCCCCTGGTAACCTCCAGCTACTCCTACGATCCCTGCTTAATAGGTGAAGAAACCAAGAAGTCACCTAGTTTGGCCCAAGTGACACCAGTTGTCCGAAGCTGAGCTCTGAACTCTGCTGTGTCTGATGCTAGCGCCTGAGCCCCCAAACCACATCCGCGTGGTGGTGGATGTGACCATGCCCGGGGCGAGAGCAAGTGGGAGTACAGGGGTGCAGGAGGGAGGGTGAGGGCACCACCGGCCGCCAGGCTGCTCACACTCACCATGAGGAAGCCCTTGCAGTCCTGGACTTGATTGTGGCTCAGGTTCAAAAAGCGCAGGGCTGACAGGAGACGCTGGGGGGATGGGAGAGGAAGCAGAGAACTGAGCCTCACTACAAGGACGCCCCACAGCCCGCTGGCCCTGCTGCCTAGGGCCCCGTCCCTGTCCCTCCCCTGAGGCACTCACCAAGGAGCTGTCTAAGGCAGTCAGTGCGTTGTAGCTGAAGTCCGCGGAAAGCAGAGCCAGCCAGGGGAGGGCAGAGCACAGGTCACCTCCGCAGGCCGAGAGCAGCTCCTGAGCAGGCACACGGGAGATTCCTTACTCCACTCCCACCCTCCTCTCCACACCAAGGCCATGCCCTACCATCCAGTCATTGTGCCCCATACACTGGGCTCCATCTGGGGATGCACACTTAAACAGAACCCAGGGCTTGGGGCCGGCGCTGTGGTGTAGTGGGTAAAGCCGTCACCTGCAGCACCGGTATCCCATATGGGTGCTGATTCAAGGCCTGGCTGCACCACTTCCGATCCAGCTCCCTGCTAATGTGCCTGGGAAAGCAGCAGAAGATGGTCCAAGCCCTTGGGCCCCTGACTCTGCATGGGAGACCTGGAAGAAGCTCCTGGCTTCGGATTGGCCCAGCTCCAGCCATTGCGGCCATTTGGGGAGTGAACCAGTGGATGGAAGATCTCTGTCCCTCCCTCCCTGTGTAACTCTGCCTCACAAATAAATAAATAAATCTTTAAAAAAAAAAAAAAAAAGAAAGAAAGAAAGAAAGAAAGAAAAGAAACAGGGCTTTCGGGGGCCGGTGTTCTGATGTAGTAGGCTAAGCCTCCACCTGCAGTGCCCGCATCCCATAAGGACACTGGTTCAAGTCCAATCCAGCTCTCTGCTTAGGGTCTGGGAAAGCAGTAGAAGACAGCCAAAGCACAGGGGCCCTTGCACCCATGTGGGAGACTGGAAGGGGCTCCTGGTTCCTGACTTCAGATTGGCCCAGCTCCAGCCACCATGGCCATTTGGGGAATGAACCAGCAGATGGAAGTTCTTTCTTTCTATCTCTTCTCTTTCTCTGTCTGTACCTCTCAAATAAATAAATAAAATCTAAAAAAAAAAAAAAAAAAATTTGGGCTCTATCTTCAAGGAGTTCCCTGTAGGGAGAGGAGGGAGGCAGACACTAGGAGAGCTAAGCCGGCGCGATCGGTGTAACTGTGAATGTGTGACAGGGACACGGAACTGCGGGACGGGACAGCGAGTGAGGACATGGGAGGGAGGCAGGGGCTGGGGAAGGCTGCAGAGGACACACAGCTCGGTCTTCTGAGTCTCGCAGGACAAGGAATCAGGGCACGTCCCCCCCTGCTTACCTCCAAAGCTTGGATGCTCCTGCTGCAAACCAGGGTCTCCAGCTGCGAGTAGATGGCGCGGAGTCCATACAGGCAGTGGAGGGGGACACCTCGGAGCTGCGCAGGGGAGGGGCGAGGGAGGGGGCGGAACCTCAGAGAAAACAAAGGTCTCATCCCCACTTGCCCTCTGGGAGCAGGAAGAAAATGACGAAGCCCCACAAAGGGTAAGGGAAGCATTAAACGGAAGAGAGAGCGGGTACACACATGGTACATAGTACACTCGGGCCTGGCCTCCCCACAAAAAGACGCCACCTCCTTCCCCCAGAGGCTGCCCCAAGCTGGGTCTCACGCATCACTGTGCCCCAACGCCCCTGTACCTCCAGCTGCCGAAGGGACTTGAAGGGAAAAATCTTGATGGGTCCTGGGAGGCCAGGACCAGGGACATAGACCAGCTAAAAGAAAAACACCACAGCCACTAAGGCACAGCAGGTCTCCCTCCCGGAGCCCAAGCACCTGCATCTGACATCAGCCACTTCTCAGCCCTGCAGATTTCTCGCTCCCTTACCCACTCCCAGCCTCATCACTCTCCTGGGTACATCCTGCCCCATCCCGTCCCCCTCCGCCCCCAGCACCTTGAGCGAAAGCGTTTTCTGCAGCACATCGAAGAGGAACTGCAGCTGGAGGATGATGGGAGAGTCGGCAGGGTGGGAGGGCAGAGCCACGAAGCCTGTCTGGCCAGGGCCCCATGGCCCCAGGTACAGCTCAAATATGCGGTTCAGCTGCTGCAGCGTGCCAGTGAGCAGGCTCAGTGTGCTACAGCCAGACAGGACGGCGTCCCCTGCAGGGAGAGGGGAGACAGGAGGGAAGACGCAATGAAAAGATCCTTCCCTTCCTTCTAAGACTTTGTCACCCCAAAGACACCTCCCCCATCCATGTTACAGATCTTCCACCATCGGATCAAACTTTGAATCTCCTCCCAGGCTCAGAAGTGTTCAGTGGCTCCCCTCATCTTCAAAAGAGTCCTAACCATTCAGCGTGATACATGAGACTGCTGTGCTACACAACTCCATCCGCTATTTGCACCTTCTTTCTCCTCCTGCTCAAATCAGCCTGGTCTACTCGCAGCGCTGGAAACGCAGCCCTCTCATTGTCTGACACAGCCCCTTCCACTGCCCCGCTCGAGACCAACCTCCTCCTTTCTCAATGAATCACACTGCTGCACATTCACACGACATGCTTGTACATAAGAGGTGTTGGAACGTTTTCTCTTGATTTCTTTTTCTGACCGTGATCGTAATATGCACAATTCAGACACTTTACAATAATACCACAGTATATTTTCTGCTGCTTTTCCAGGCCCATTAGTAGGGAGCAGAATCAGAAGTGGAGCAGCCAGGAAAAGAACCAGCGCCCACAGGGAATGCTGGCACTGCACGTGGCAGCTTAACCCTCCACACCACAGTGCTGGCCCCAAGATTCACTAAATTTCAAGTCCCACCTGCAGCTGCCTTGGCAAGGCCAGACCAATGATTTCAGGGCTTTAAATGGCCCAGTCATCCTTGAAGGCCTATTTGGGTCACCTTGGTATTCACCACTGCGCTGAAGGAACCCACCCATAGACTAGGCATGGAGAATTGGTCCTAACTTTAAAATAAAGTGACAGATGGCCGGCGCCGTGGCTCAACAGGCTAATCCTCCACCTGTGGCACTGGCACCCTGGGTTCTAGTACCGGTCAGGGCGCCAGATTCTGTCCCAGTTGCTCCTCTTCCAGGCCAGCTCTCTGCTGTGGCCCGGGAGGGCAGTGGAGGATGGCCCAAGTGCTTGGGCCCTGCACCTCATGGGCGACCAGGATAAGCACCTGGCTCCTGGCTTCGGATCAGCACGGTGTGCTGGCCACAGCGGCCACTGGGGGGTGAACCAACGGAAAAGGAAGACCTTTTGTCTCTCTCTCTCTCTCTCACTGTCCACTCTGCCTGTCAAAAAAAAAACCAAAACAAAACATAAAAAAAGAAAAAAAAAGAAAATGACAGAAGGAAGGATGCTGTAGAAATACTCAGAGGTCCCACCTATTAACTCAGTTTCCCCCAATGATTACATCAGATGCAGCACATCAGATCACTGTACAATGTGCAGACATAGTTCTGTGTCATGTGGATAGATTCCTGCAAGCACCACCACAAGATCTCCCTTCCCCAACCTCCTCGGAGTCACATGCTCACACATCCCAGCAGCCCGAGCCCGCAGGGCCCTATCAAACGTCTGTGAAGTGAACCAATCCTACAACCCTGCATGAAGCAGCTCTAAGCTCTAGACACTGGGGATAGTGCTGATGTGGTTCCAGGACCTTCCCACCCTCAAAGAGTCTCCTGGTCCAGAGGAGCAAGTACAACAGGTGCACAGCAGCCTGCAGCTGTAATATCATTAGCACGGTCACTGTATCATTAGTCATACAAGCCAGGAGATAAAGCAGCCAGAGAGAGAGATTCCCCAAAAACCACCAATCTGAGTGGCAAGCAGTGAGGAGCAGTAGCTGACCTTAACTGGCAACAAGTGCCAGATGATTCTGTGGCCCTATTTAAATCCTCCGAAGTGCCCAGAGAAGCCCCACTGACCCTGTCCTACAGGCAGGAAAACAGAGCCTCAAAGAAGTTAAGGCTCTCCACTGAGGCCACGTAGCTGGTGGGAAGCTGCTACTTCTGTCTAAGAGCTTGTTCTACCAAAACTAATGCTAACCCTGCATGCAAAGTGGCTCCACTGCCCAGGCACAGGGAAGCCATCATAATAACCACAGCTGCCGGCCGGCGCCGCGGCTCACTAGGCTAATCCTCCGCCTGCGGCGCCGGCACACCGGGTTCTAGTCCCGGTCAGGGCGCCGGGTTCTGTCCCGGTTGCCCCTCTTCCAGGCCAGCTCTCTGCTGTGGCCCGGGAGTGCAGTGGAGGATGGCCCAAGTGCTTGGGCCCTGCACCCCATGGGAGACCAGGAGAAGCACCTGGCTCCTGGCTTCGGATCGGTGCGGTGCCCCAGCCGCAGCGGCCATTGGAGGGTGAACCAACGGTAAAGGAAGACCTTTCTCTCTGTCTCTCCCTCTCACTGTCCACTCTGCCTGTCAAAAATAAATAAATAAATAAAAATAACCACAGCTGCCGATTCTGAGCACTTAGGACAAAGAATCCACATGAGTCAGACTCTCTATGAATAAAGAAGCTCTATGAGTAATACTTCACAGGAGCTAAAACACATCATGTCATTCTGCGTGTGAGCAAACTCGAGGCTCAGAAAAAACCCTCGGGCCAACTCTGAAACTGGGCTGAGACTCCAAGCCGGGCGAGTCTGACTCCCCGGCTTCTGTCTACGCTACACTTGGCGCCGCGCTGTACGACGACGACGCCCAGTCCCAGAGTGACCACTTCCCTCTGAGTATCAGAGAACGCGCGGAGAAAGCAGGACGGCCAGGCTTTAGACCGTCCACGACAGCAAGGACACTGAAGGCAACGGCGGTGCGAACGAAGCCGGGGGACTCGGGGAACAAGTGACAGCTGGCGACCCCAGCCAGCGCACCTTCGCGGCTCTCAAGGCACAGGGCACGCCCCCCTCGCCCGAGGCCCAGCTCAACCGGAAGTCCACTCACCGGACTCCCGCAGCAGTCCCGCAAGCTTCCACACCACTGAGTCCCGCGGGGCGGTCGCCATGGTCACGAGACGCCGGGGGCGGAGCCTGAAAGAGGAAGTGGCAGTCTCCGCTGGGTGGTGGCGCCGACACCGCCCGGCGTCCGGGGCGTGGCGTGCAGGAAAATGCAAGAGAGACAAGCGAGGAAAAGTGCTCTCCGGAGTGCCCGTTCAACGGACCAGGAGACCCTCCCGTCGGATCCTCCTACCAGCTCCGCAGCCCAGCAGCTATGATGCACAGGAAGTCCCGCCCCGGAAGGAAAGGGAGCCGCGGGACTCTCCCGGAAAGCGCGTTCCCGTCGCCGGAAGCCACGCCCCGAGTCGTGAGGACGTGTCAGGAGGAGGCGGGGCCTGCCGGGTTGGGCGGGGCGTCGCTCTGTGGGCGGGGTTTGACTGGCGGCGGCCCTGGTGGACCAGTGAGGAAAGCCTGACTAAGTTTGCGGCCTGGACAAGGAAGCAGTGTTTGGAGAAATGGAATTTCCTGCTAGTGAGGGAAAGCCTCATTCAAAGCGAACGCTGCTTTTCGAGTTGAAGGCGAGCGCGGCTGCCGTGGAAGTTTTTCGGTGTCTGCGTGGGGCTTGCGTGCCCCCGCCGTGGCCCCTTTGCCGCCTTTCCCTTCCTGCCCGCTGCCGCACCCTCCTGCTGTTGTCCGCTGGTCAACGCCCCACGTGGCCCTGTGCTTGGGTTTTACCGCGTTTCTTCGTGTTACACACGCATCGCGTTGGCCAGGGTGAAAACAGCTGCACACGCAGAGCTGGCTCATTTGTGAAGGTCGTTCAATTAGTAACCGATCGCCCAGACTGCCAAGTTCCCCTCGTGGCTCCCCACCAGGTACCTGCTCAAATGCCGATGTCGGCGACTGAGCGACATTCAGCAAAGAACAATGTCTTCAGCTGATTTCTGGTTTCCAAGGAGAGTTTATGAAGTGTCCGTGTTCTACAAGGAAAATCAAAATGAGTCATAAGCCAGCTGAGAGTAGGGTCGTAGTCATCCTTATCCCAAGTTGCCAAATTTGAAAGATCTTTTGGAAAAAAAAAAAAAAAAAAGATGTATTTACTGGAAAGGCAGAGTTGCAGAGAGAGGGATCTTCATCCGCTCTTGGCTGCAACAGCTGAGGCTGGGCCAGGCTGAAACCAGGAGCCGGGAGTTTCTTCCTGGTCTCCCACTGGGTGCAGGGGCCCAAGGCCTCGAGTCATCTAGTGACTGCAAGCACACGAGCAGGGAGCTGGATGGGAAATGGAGTACCCGGGACTCAAACTGGCACCCATATGGGATGCTGGGGTTGCAGACAGGGCTTAACCCTAACCTTTTTTTTTTTTTTTTTTTTTTTTTGACAGGCAGAGTGGACAGTGAGAGAGAGAGAGAGAGAGAAAGGTCTTCCTTTTTGCCGTTGGTTCACCCTCCAATGGCCGCCACGGCCGGCGCATCGTGCTGATCCGAAGCCAGGAGCCAGGTGCTTCTCCTGGTCTCCCATGGGGTGCAGGGCCCAAGCACTTGGGCCATCCTCCACTGCCTTCCCGGGCCACAGCAGAGAGCTGGCCTGGAAGAGGGGCAACCGGGATAGAATCCGGCGCCCCAACCGGGACTAGAACCCGTTAACCCTAACTTTAACACCACTGCGCAGTCCGGATCTTACTTTCAGAAGACAAAAGGGCGCAGCTACTTAAGATGCCCACTTGGGAAGCCCACATCCTGTATCACAGGGCGCCTGGGCCTGCATCCTGCCTCTGCTCCTGATTCCAGCTTCTTGCTACTGCACACCCTGGGAGGCTGCAGGGGGTGGCTCACGTAGTTAGGTCTCTGCTACCCATGAGGGAGACCCGGATTGAGTTGGGGGCTCCTGGCTTCACTCAGTTCCAGCCCTGGCTGTTGTGCTCTTTGGGGAGTGAGCCAGCAGACGGCAGATCTCTTTGTCTGCCTGGGTCTCCCTGCTTGTCAAATAAACAGATAATGTTTCAAAAAGACAAGCTGAAAAGGCGATGTATGCTCATAAAGCATTCAGTGGCATATTTTGTGTTCTGAGCCCAAAGCCCAGCCATTTAAAAGGTGGTTAAGTGAATTATGTGGAAATGCATTGTGAACACAGAGGCTCTGTCTACTGTAATTGAATGATTAACCCCATAGCCTGGGGATTGTCATTCCCTGTTTATCAGTTACCTGCAAGCTAGGAGAGCAGGTTCTCCGGTGGTGTAACTGCTGTGTTGCAATGACTCCCACTCTCGGGCAAGAAACAGACGGGAAGCTTCTGGCACCAGAGATTCAGCGGGGCCTCCCGGCCCACAGTTAGCGTCTGAGAATTGCTCCATTCCTACGCGTAGCCCCTGTAACAGGTTTGTTCTATGTCCCCTTGCCTCCCAGACTTGTCAAAGTGGGACAAAAGCAGAAGCAAAGTCAGCTAAGCACAGAGGGAGAGCAGGGCGGCCCTGTGTGTGTAGCAGCAGCAGCAGACCCAGAAGCTCTGGCTTCCCTCCCCTGTGTGGGGCCCACTTCACTTTCTGCCCTTGGCCTTGGCTGCCTTCCAAAGAATTCTCACTCACCTTTTTTCTTTTCTTTCTTTCTTTCTTTTTTTGGCCTAAGTTCCTTTCTGTAAATTGCTACATAAAAACCTTGACTAAGACACAATTATTTTTTTAAAAATTAAAACCTAAAGTGTAAAAAAAGGCTCATTTACTGTAGTGGCCAAAAATAAATATATTCTGAACGTATACTTAGAACCTTTTAAGAAACATACCAGATCTGTATGAAAGTGAGAGAACCTTATAGACGTTAAAAATGACCTAAATAAATTTTTAAAGGCCACGTTCCTGCTGGGAGGATTCAATAGTACAATGATGTCAATGTAATGCAATTCCAATCAAAATCCCTATGGGAAGATTCTGGAACTTGACAAGTTGATTCTGGAATTCATGTGGAAGACTAAACACATCAACACAGCCAAGAAATGTTAGGGGAGGGCGGTGGGGGTGAACAAGAGACATTAATAGGGACCTTGCCCTGCCAGATAGCAGAGAGCCTCCAAAGTCACAGTAACCAAAGCAGGATGATACCGACAAAGAGGCAGAGGAACAGTGATACAGCGTGCAACAACCACGATTACTGGGACTTTTTTTACTCTCTGTGATAAAACTGTCTTTAAAATAATGGGGTAAACAATGAGTTATTGAACAATTCTCAGACAACCAGCTGTCTGTGTGGGGAAGGCCAAGTTCCTCCCCTTACATTCTGCACAATAGATTCCAAAAGGATTAAAGAACTATTTTTTTAAATCAAATCTAAGCACTCTTTAAAGTTTGAAGCTCAAATTCACTTCTTAAAGAATTAGTATCTGTATTCAAAAGGCATGCGGTGTCATTTTAAAACAACTGGTGTCAGAAAGTGGCCCAATATTGATGAGCTACTATTGCATAATTTCATATCGCCATGAATAAAACTGTGTTTCTCAAAGAAGTATTATGATGTCATGGTCTTAACTTGTAAACATTCTTCTGAGTTTTAGTTCCCGAGAGTAACACTCCTCCTAAAATCAGCAGTGTGCAGCTGCTCCTTCCAAACACGTGACCAAGACCTCCCAGCACAGCAATGGATCTGGTTCTGGAGAGAACAGCTCACTCGCCTCGGGCACCACCCCCACGGCCAGGAGAGGAGAGCTGCCACTCTTAAATTGTCTGAAGTAGCTTCTACAAAATGCTTATGATTAAAAAAAAAAAACAAAAAAAAAAAAAAAACAAGGCAGGGAGCCTGTTACTAACTTAAGCTTCAGGGATGAAAAGAAGTGAAAAAAGAGTATTTTTATACAGCCATGGCAAAGTCAGCTACAGGAGAATACAGGCTTCAGATAGAGCCTGCTTGCTTTTGTTTTTTTTTTCTAATTTATTTAAGCTCAAGTGGCAGAGGGAGGGTTCTTCCATCTGTTGGTGCACTTCCCAATTGGCCGCAACAGCCAGATATTGGGCCGTGCCAAAGCCAGGAGCCAGGAACTCCACGCTGATCTCTTACATGGGTGACAGGGGCCCAAATACTTGGGCCATCATCTACTGCCTTCCCAGGAGCTTTAGCAGGGAGCTGGATCAGAAGTGGAGCAGTCAGGAACTGGTGCTCCTATATGGGATACTAGTGTTTCATCTGTGTCTTAATCCACAATGCTAGCCCCCTGCCTGCCTGTTGTTGGTTGGTACCTTGGAGCATGCAAGCCCTAGGCCTGCCATAGTTCATCTTTAGGACATGAACCATCGCCCTGGGCCTGGACCTCCCTGCTCTGCTGCCACAGCCTCCAGCAGCACATCAGAGAATTTGAACCTGAGGATTCCTCCAAAATGAAGCTGCCACACTTGGGTTGGAGCAAAACTGGATGGTTTCCTTGTTTTATACCTTGGTATCTCTGTAGAGTGAGAAAGGGAAACAGAAGACAATGAAGAGGTGTGAATATTATGTCCAAAGATAGCTTTTGTAATGAACTGGATGAAAGGAGTCCTCGTGCCTACCAGCACAGCCCCAGGATTGAGTGGTCAGAGGCAGTTCTTTCTCCCTAAGTTACCATATTGTGTCTCTTGGCTCTGGACCCGGCCACAAAACACTGGCCCAGGAACCAGTCCAGTGACCAGAGTCAAACACACAGGACGTGGCAGCGGCACTGGAGAAAGTCTGGCAGGAGAGCTCTGCGTTCAGCCGTGACCGTGCAAGCTCATCAGAGCCTGGTTCCTGGAGAGACTGAGCTGGAGGCACGCACAGGGAGAAGCAGCGAGGCCGAAGCCAAGCTCAGTGTGAAATCAGAGAACCCAGAGCCTAGGAATGGCTGGCTGAAGAGGAAGCAACAAAATGACAATATTCTAGGGACCCAGCAACAGCTCTGGTCACCTTGCTGAGAGTACTTTGCAGCTCTGTCTAAAATAAACTGAAAGATTCCATGAGTGGTTTCGTGGTAAACTAGAGGCAATCTGAAAGTGCCTTTAATTCATCGGATTGGCTGCCCTAAAACCCACGGAATCATCTGAAAAGGCGGTTAGGATGGGCTGTGAGAAAGCCCAAGACTCTGGCTTCACTCAGGACCCAGAAAGGCAAAGGAGAGATGAAGACCCTGGGAGCCATTCAAACTGGTGTGGAAAGAGCTGGATAGAAAACATAGATATAGATATAAAATATAAAAATAATTAAATATAAATATATAAAAATATAAAATATAGATAGAAAAAAACAGGCAGCTATAGAGAAGATTGGAAAACTGACCGAATCTAGGATAGGCAGACAAAGATGCCATTTCCAGCACAACCCACAGGAGGCCCGTTGGCAGTCAGGTCCATGTGAGACATGTGTCTTCCGTCTCAGTTGTCCCCGCACTCAGGGCCAGAGGGAGGAAGGGAACGGTCAGGGGAAAGCTGCACATGGAATAGCAGTGAGACCTGTGAAGGAACTATGGGCCAATGGGAAACAGGAAACGAGAAAAATGCCATCCCGGGGTCCCCAGAGCTGGGGGAAGGGCAAGGGGTGAGGCTGCTCTGTGCCTCTGTAGAACCACAGAGTTAGAGCAGGTTTCATTCTTTTGTTTCTCCAACAAATACTGAACCCTGACCACAAGGCAGATCCTGAGTCAGGTTTTGGGTAAATAAAGGGGAAGAAGGTGTGGCTCTCGTTCTCCAGGAGCTGGCAGTGTGGCTCTGGAGCAATCACGTGACAACCTCGCATTAGCGTCCCATGGCTGCTGCAACAAATTGAAGCAAACATAGTTGCTGGGCTCCTGGCTTTGGCTGGGTGCAGCTCCAGCTGTTGCGGCCATCTGGGGAGTGAACCAGTGGATGGAAGACCTCTCTCTCTGTCTCTACCTTTCTCTGTAACTCTGTCTTTCAAATAAATCTTTAAAGAAAAATTCATTGTCTTACACTGGGCAGAAGTTCAAAACAAGTGTCACTGGCCACAGGCTCGGTGTCTACAGCACCTTCTGGAAGCACCTGTTTTCCCCAGCTTCAAGCAGCTGCCCACTCCCCTGGCCTGTGGTCCTTCTTCCATCATCTTCAAGGCTGCCTGGGTCTTCCTCACGTCATGTCACTCTGACATTGCCTCCCTGTTAGTGTGGAAAGACCCTTGGGGTTACACTGAGCCGAACGGATAATCCAAGATAACCTCCTGGTTCCAAGGCTAACTGATTAGCCACCTCAATACCATCTGCATCTTGGTTTTCGCTTGTCCTGTGCTGTAACATTTCACAAACTCTGAGGATTAGGATGTGGATGTCTTCGAGCCGCTCTTCTGCTGACCCCCAAGTGAGGCATCACCGTGGGTGATGGTCCCAGTGCAAGATGCAAGCTCAAAACATGCTGTGCTATTTGCCCAAGTGCTTAGAAAGAACAGAAAATACAGCCATGCACCATGTAACGACATGTTGATTAATGTCGGACCCCATTTAGGACGGTAGATCACCCAGGTACCTTGTTGCTGTGTTGCTTTATGTAAGTACACTCTGTGATGTTTGAACAATGATGAAGCCACCTAAGTGCATTTCTCAGAACACAGCCCTGACAATAGCCACCCATCTGTAACCTGTAAATAAATTCACAATCCCCCTGGATGACAAGGAGAGCCCTTGGGGGACCAGAAACGTGAAAGATGAATGGCAGGTGGGAACTGATTAGAGAAGAAAACCACAGCCCAAAGTGTGCAGGGCAATAGACAGTGGAGCTGTGGGCTAGGACACCTGTCTCCCATAGCAAAGAGCCTGGGTTGGAGTCCTGGCTCCACTTGCAATTCCAGGTTCCTGCTAATGCACACCCTAGGGAGCAGCAGGTGATGCCTTAAGTATTTCTGTCCCTGCCACCCACATGGGAGACTGAGTTTCAGGCTCCTGGTTTTAGGCTGGCTCAGCCCTGGTAGTTCAGGCATTTAGGGAGTGAACCAACAGGTGGAAAATCTCTCTCTCTCTCTCTCTGTCTCTCTCTGTCTCTCTCTCTCTCTGCCTTCCAAATAAAGTGAAATAAATAAAAGTTAAAAAGAAAAATAATTGCCCAGTTAATATACCTGCATCCTGTATCAGAGTATGGCTGGGTTTGCTTCCTGGCTCTAATTTCTGATTCCAGCTTCCTACAAATGCAGACCCCGGGAGGCAACAGGTGATGGCTCCAGTGGTTTGGTCCCTGCCATCCACCCAGAAGATTTAGATTGAATTCCCGGCTCCTGGCTCTGGCCCCTAACCCAGCCCTGGCTGTTGTGGGTATCTAGGGAGTAAACCAGATGAGGGAATCCTCCACTCTCTTTGCGTGTATATGTGCTTCTCGAATTAAAAATAATTGCAAAATACTGTGTATGTAGAGAGAGAGAACAAGCTTGATTTGAGAGAGAATTGGGAGGAGGAGCCAATAGTCCTTTTCTCTCAGTGTCTATCCCACCTTTTTGTGCTCGGGGAGTCCCAACTGTTTCACCTTTATCCTTTTGCTTCAGGCTCCTGGCTCCTGGGTGGGACCCAGGGCCCAGGCCAAGTCACTAGCTCATTCTGTTCCCCGGGATGCCGTTCCTGGAGGGGCACATGACCCTGATCAGACCAATCGGGGCATCAAGAGCCATCCTGGCACTTTTGTGAATGAACTCCTTCCTGCTGAACCAAGTGGTGAGATGAGGGGAGCCTGGAGCAGCCCAGGGTTGCCATGGACCTGTGAGGGACCAAGCCAGGGGGAGTGGAGCCTAAGGACGGCCCCTGGTAGCATCTTTTTAGCCTAGAGTGAAGCATACCTCAGCCAGCTGTACCTGTGGACTCATCAGGAGCCAATGAACCAGAGAGTTTTGCTTTCCTTTGTTTTCTGGGGCCTAAGGCAGTTTGAACTGGTTTTCTGTTTAAGGACTCATAATTAAGACTGTTCACAATGTCCCGTGTTTGAAGTCCGCTGCTCTTGAGTTGGTACCATGTTGAGGAACAAAGACAAAACAATGTCCTTAGCCAGGGAGGGATGAGCAATCCTTCTGCTTTCTAAGTTAGCCAAATCCTAAGACTCAGAGAGAGACTGTGGAAGGGGTGGCCCCGAGCAGTGATCCTGGACTATGGGAGTTCACAGAACGGTAGAATTGTAAGGAAAGACTTAAACAAAACCCCTAAACTCTCACCATCTCCAGGCTGTCATATGAGAGATAACACTCTTCCCCACACCACATAGGCACAAAGGATCACTTTGGAATAAAGGACAGTCATGTAAAACAAACACACTTTTTTGACACATGCAAGCTATTACTTGCAACACAGATCTGCTCGCTGGCTGATGTAGACTCCCATGCCCCTCTGCAGAGCAGCCTCACCCCACAGCCCCAGCAAAGAGCAGTTCTAGGCCACACAGGCCCCCAAGAGTCCCAGCAGGAAGATTAAGGAGCCTAGGCCTTGTACAGCAAGAGGAATTCAGAAATCATACAGGGAACAAGGACCACACAGCCAGGCTTGAGCCAAGTCTCCCACTCCCCGACTGGCTGAGCCCAGACAGCCAGCTCCCCAGTCTACCAGAATAGGGAGCCCCAGAATCCTGTGCACAAAACAGCTCTAATGCTGGGTGGAGATGAAGGTGCTGGGAGACTCAGGACTCGAAACAGGCAGGTTTTCCACCTCCAGGAGAGGGGCTGCCTCCTGGGCTCTCCGTCTCCACAGAGCCCGGGCCTACTCTGAGGGCTCCGGTGCTGCGGAGAACAGTAGCTCCTTCAGGGTAGCCCGAGTGGGGGAAGTGTTAGCACAGGGTGATGGGATGGAATTCCTTCCCCTCCACACCCTCAGGCTGGCCCGTAGAAGGGAGTCTTTGACCACTGGGAGACTGTGCACAGATGCCTACTGGAGCCAGGCAGCAATATGAGAAAGCGTTCTCAAGTTTCACTGTGATGGACTGAACTGCCCTGCCTCCTCTTCCTACACACACACACACACACACACACGGGAAACTAGAGGGAAACAGCTGAGAGTTAGGACCCTGCTGTGGGGCAGAAGGATCGTAAGACAGAGAGGATAGAAGGGAGAGTGAAAGAAACAAGGAGAAGGGACTGGCTTTGTGGCTTAGCAGGTAAAGCCTTTGCCTGCGACACCAGCATCCCATATGGGCTCCAGCTGGGGTCCTGGCTGCTCCATTTCTGATCCAGCTCCTTCCTAATAGCCTAGGAAAAGCAGTGGAGGATGGCCCAAGTGCTTGGGCCCCTGTCACCCACTTGGGAGACCCAGAAGAAGCTCCTGGCTTTGGCCTGGCTCAGCCCTGGCTGTTGCAGGATCTTGGAGAGTGAACCAGCAGGTAGAAGATAGCTCTCTCTTTCTCTCTCCCTCTCTCTCTCTTGCTGTAACTCTTTCAGAAAAAACAAATAAATCTGACCCAAAGAAGGTGGCGGAGGCCAGAGAAGAAGGGCTTCCAGTGCCCAATTCTGGAGGCAGAATGGACCGAGAGGAAACGCAGTGGGAAGAGAACTGGCACCGTGCCCTGCACTCCCAGTGTGTACACTACGTGTGCACACAGATTCACAAAAGAGCACATTTCCCCAGCAGTGATCTAACCTACAGGACTGAGTTAAGGGTTTACATATACAGCTATAGGGGGCATCAAGGCAGCCAAACCTGTTGAGAACCAGAATCCCAAAACTGTGGGGCCTCATGGACCCTACACCAAAGCCCATGACGGGGTACTTAGAAAAGTTCCAGGGCCCTCAGCAAACTGAAATTTTCAAATCTTGGTTCTGGTGATCTCACCTGAACAGGACACAGCCTTCCTGATGCTGCCAACTCATATCTGTCCCCTCCTTCCCACTCCAGCTCCCAAGAGACCCCCAAGGTCTGAACAGTTCAGAACCGTGTTTCAGCCCAGCTGCAAGGCTATGAACTCTGGCCAGGCTGCGAATCGCCTGACCTTGAGCTGGGTGACCATTAGCTAGGGTGGGGGAGGAGGCTTAGGGCCACCTTGCAGGCGTGTGAGTGGACTTGTCTCCCTTGGGTGTGGTAGTAGGGAAGGCCACCTGACAGATTCTGCTTGTAGGAGAGTCGGTTCTGTCCCCAGAGCAGCTGTCCAGGGAGTTTGGGGCATCTTGGTGTTATTCCCAAGCATTGTAGCTTCCCGACAGACACACATCCAGTGAAAGCTCTTGAACTCCAAGTTTGAGGTCAAGTACGGTTGAGCGACCCGAGATCCCACAATCCCATGCTCCCAGGGCCCAGACTTCCCCAACACTGTATCAGAGAATCCCAAGAATGCATGCCAGGTCATATGCATGGTGTTCTTTATTGTCACAGGTTAGCCAAGGACAGGGAAAGGTATGCAGGGGGCCTTCAGGCTGAAAAATGGAGGAAGGGGCATGGGAACCATTTAGGTTCTGGACTCTGCCTTTGCTCCCAGCTGATAATAGTGAGATTTGGAACATCAGCCATGGGGACAGGGAGTAGGACCCCCCACCTTAGATGCAAGCGCAGTGTTGTGTTAGAAGGTTGGGCACCGTCTCATATTTGAAGGAGTAACCGCCATCGGAGGTGGTGCGGACACGTAAGGGCCTCATGGTCCCTGGGATTGCAGCACAGCAGGGCTGGGCCCCTGGCAACAAAGAAAGGACTGGAACAGGGGTCGGGGGAACCCCAGGGACAGGTAGGGGCGTGTCTGCTGGGGTGGGCAGCCCACAGCCCCCGTGACAGTAGTGGAAGATGAAACTGGGAGGGTGCACGATCCACCGGTCCCAGCCCAGCTCCTGGAAGGAGATGTTGAGCGAGGCTCGGTGGCAGTAGGCGTGGGCAGCAGGTTCCTCCGGAGGCCTCTGCAGCAGGCGCAGAGCAGCGGGAGACCAAGGCCAGGGCATCGGGGGAGCTGAGCGTCGGGCTCTCTCCCCTCCGCCAGGGGGTCTGGGCTTCGTGTGGGCCACCAGGAAGGGTGTGGTCTCAGGCCGGGCCGAGCAGACACACAGTGGACAGCGCAGCAGCAACACCAGGACAGGGTGGGTCAGCAGAGGTAGAGCAGAGGCAGCCAGGTGCAGCACGGCCCAGCGAGGGGGCGCGTGGCCCAAGGACATGGGCACAGCTGTGGGTCCCCCAGAAGACAGCGTCAACAGGTCAAGCAGGGGCCCAGAGCTATTGGAGGCTGCTGCGCTCTGCCTCTTGAGCCCGGTGTGGAACCACAGCTGAGCCGAAGTCACCTTGCGGCTGCGGGTGTGCTGGGACGGCCGGAACACGTACGTGAAGAGGCCCTCCTCGGCCTCCTGGGCCAGCCCTCCAGCCGCTGGCTGGTCCTCACAACCGGCACCTGCAGAGGACAGAGGGTGAGGGGGGGACAGCTGTGGCTGAGCAGGAGGAAGGCATCATGGCTGCTATTCCTGAGCGCGCCATGACGTGCCAGCGCTCTGCTGGGTGCCCTCCTACCCGGACACCTTCAAAAGCGACACAGCACTGCCAACTTCCCACACAGGTGGTTTGCCCACTAGCAGGCCCATCAGCAACGTGTTGCCGTCCCCCTCCACCAGCCTCGAGAACTGACGGACTTGAACTAGCTGAAAAGTGGTATCTTGAAGAACGGTGTGTAGGTGGGTGTTCGCTACTTACACTTCTCCGGGCATCTCAGAAATATTGGGTGATAAGTTAAAATCATTCTGTTTTTAAAAGACAGTTTAACACCAGAAAGAACAAAAATGGGGGTGAGGAAGCAGTCCTTTCCCCAAGAGCTTTCTAAATCGTCGGAACCGGCAGCAGTCTGAGGGCTGGCAGTGAGAGCCACACTAGTAAATGACCACTCTCAGAAAATTCAGAACAACTGACCCATTTTGCAGGTAAGGAAATCGAGGCTTAGAGAGGTAAAGGGATGTTTAACTACTAAATAGCCAGCCAGGGATTCTGCCCAATTCCAAAACCATACTACCTAGGGATGAGCTGAGGGTGGCTGGCAGGAGTGGGGTGGCGTCTTCTCTAAGAGACAGCTGTGCCAGATAAGAGCACCCAGAGGAGCACCTTGTTCTTCTGTCGATGGAACACAGGGGAGAGAGGTAAGATGGGAACCTAAGGGACAGTAGACTCCTCTCCCAAGCAGTTCTCAGCCAATCCTCCTGCATCCCCAATGTCTTCTCAAGTCTCAGCTGCCTGGGGTTGAGGAAACAGGATTTGGGAGAGGAAGCAGAGAGAGAGATGGGAGGAAAGATGGCAGGAAGGGATCAGATCTGTCTCTGGAGTCCCTTGATCTAACCTGGCACACACCTCCCAAACGCCTGCCACAAGCCAAGCACTCTACGTCACTAGCTCATGCAATCCTGAGGGGTAGGCGTGACTGCCCATTTTACAGATCTGGAGACAGAGGCTTGGGCCCATTGTTGCAAAGCCAGCTGAGTGGCAGGGCTGGGATTCAAGCCCAGGTCTGCTGGGCCTCCAAGCCCATGCAGTCCTCCTGGGCTGTTTCCTGAGGTCACCCTGCCAGTTCCCACCCTGTTACCTGCGGCCGGGAAAAGGATGGCCTGGGAGACATCCTCTTCCTCGGGCTCCGAGCCGCTGCGCAGGAAGCCTCCTGGGGCATGTCTTCGGGGCAGCCGCCGTACTCCAGGAGCTCCACCTGCCCCGCTCACCGCCGGAGGTCCCAAGGCATCCAGGAACAGGGCCCTCACCTTGGCCAAGACAAGCTCCCGGTCGAGCTCCGGCCCGTGGCAGCCATGCCCACCCTGTGCGGCCAGCAGCAAGAGGAGCAGCAGGGGCAGCTGGGGCACCATCGCTCACCTGGCTCTGCCAATGGGGGACCCACACCCTCCCTGTGCTCCTTCTGTCAGGGTCTGCCCGGAGTCTCCCCACTCTCCCTCCCCATCTCCCCACCCGCCCTCTTCTACCTTTCTCACCCCAGGCTTGCCCAGGCCTTCCCACGCCCTGCAGTCCGCAGTGCCCCTGTCCATGGCACTGAGACCTCCTATCTCTGACGCAGATGTCTGCGGCCCTGAGCCTTATCTCCCACTCCCGCCAAGAATGCGGGGTAGGGGGCTGGGGAGGGTTTTCACCCCAAGTGACCTGACCCGCCCCCCACATACACACACAAACATACCATCTCTCTCTCTCTCATACACACACACATACACACACACACACTGTGTGTGTCACCTCCCAGCACCTAGCACAGTAGGACATCGGTAGGACAGGAGCCTGGAACCTGGGGTCAGCCAGCTCCTTAAGAGTGTCATTTGTCAGGGACACAATGCACCAGTCCGGCTCCTCTGGGGCCCCTTTCAAACAAGCAACTGCTGGGGGCCAGCTGTGGGGGGAGGGCTGGAGCAGGGGGCAGGTGGTCCCGCCTGCTCTATACTTAGCCTGGAGAAGCCGGCCTGGGCTCTCGTCCTCCAGCTGTGTCATCAGAGAATATTTTTGGGATTGGCAGCTGCAGGCGCCTCTGCCACTCAGGGCCAAGCCTGGCGGGTGGCTAGGGACCTGGCGGCTGGAGGTGGGAGGGAGGAGGGGAAAGGGGCCCAGGCTGTGGGAGGGGGCTGGGAACAGAGCAGGAAGCCAGGCCGCGGGCCGAGGAGGCAGCGGGGCCCCTTGCTGGAAAGGCAAACAGGAAGGACTGCCCCCTGAGCTCGGGGCTCTGGCTAGGGACTCGCCGCCGCCGCCGCGGCAGAGCTGCAGCTGCGGGCCCAGGGTAAGCAGGCGAGCAGGAGCGGGCGGCCGGGGCAGAGTTGGGAGGGTCCCCGCACCCGGGGCTCCTCGCTCGCCGCCTCCGGGGCGTCCGCCGCCCTCTCTTCCTCCGCCGCGGCGGGCTAGTCTGCAGCCGCCGGGATGAAGGCGGGCTCGGGGGATCAGGGGAGCCCCCCGTGCTTCCTGCGCTTTCCGCGGCCCGTGCGGGTGGTGAGCGGCGCCGAGGCCGAACTCAAGTGCGTGGTCCTGGGGGAGCCGCCGCCCATTGTCGTGTGGGAGAAGGGCGGCCAGCAGCTGGCGGCCTCCGAGCGCCTGAGCTTCCCGGCGGACGGCGCCGAGCACGGCCTGCTGCTGAGCGGCGCGCTACCCACCGACGCCGGGGTCTACGTGTGCCGCGCCCGCAATGCCGCCGGCGAGGCCTACGCCGCGGCCGCCGTCACTGTGCTGGAGCCGCCCGCGCCCGAGCCCGAGCCGCCGCTCGCCGAGCGCCCGCTGCCGCCGCCGGGGGCCGGGGAGGGCGCCCCGGTGTTCCTGACGGGGCCCCGATCCCAGTGGGTGCTGCGGGGGGCGGAGGTGGTGCTGACGTGCCAGGTGGGGGGCCTCCCCGAGCCCACGCTGTACTGGGAGAAGGACGGGATGGCCCTGGACGAAGTGTGGGACAGCAGCCACTTCGCGCTGGAGCGGGGCTGCGCCGAGGGTGGTCAGGGCGCGAGCCTGGCGCTGCGCATCCTGGCGGCGCGGCTGCCGGACTCGGGCGTCTACGTGTGCCACGCCCGCAACGCGCACGGCCACGCGCAGGCCGGCGCGCTGCTCCAGGTGCACCAGCCCCCCGAGAGCCCTCCTCCGGAGGGAGCCGACGAGGAGCCCGCGCCCGTGGTGGAGCCGCTCAAGTGCGCGCCCAAGACCTTCTGGGTGAACGAGGGCAAGCACGCCAAGTTCCGCTGCTACGTGATGGGCAAGCCCGAGCCCGAGATCGAGTGGCACTGGGAGGGCCGCCCCCTGCTCCCGGACCGCCGCCGCCTCATGTACCGCGACCGCGACGGCGGCTTTGTGCTCAAGGTGCTCTACTGCCAGGCCAAAGACCGCGGGCTGTACGTCTGCGCGGCGCGCAACTCGGCGGGCCAGACGCTCAGCGCCGTTCAGCTGCACGTCAAAGGTAGCGCCTGGGGCTGGGGGAGGGGGCGTCCGGGGCCTGGCCAGGCGCCTCTAGCGCCCCCACCGGGGGAGGGACGCCCGCAGTAGCAGGAGGACTCCGTACCCTGCCCGCCTCCCACCCCCTCCAGGGACTCGGATTTGGGAGGTCCCCAAGGCACTGGGAAGTCTTAGCGAAATTCCAAGTGATTCCGAGGCAGATGGTGAAAACCACTAAGAGAAGGTTGACGTGCAAAGCTTGAGGACCTAGAGTTCTCCAACCTTGTTATTTTCCTTCTTCCCCAACTGAGTTCCCATCGTGCTCCCCACCGTAGACAGAGGAAAGCATTTTGGGGGTGCGAGTCCCGCATCCTAGCAGATGACACCCTCGGGCTGGCACCCAACCAAGCGTGGGGCCCCTGGGCTGCAGTGGTGGGCTCGCTGGCACAGTTGGATGCTTACGGACTGGCTGGGCCGGTGCTAAGCCTCAGGTCACTCTTGGGGGAGAGGGGGAGGAAGAAGCCCTATGAGAAGGCGAGAGAAACTTCCCAGGGCTGCGCACACAGTCAGCTTCACCCTCTGTTATTGCCAACATGAAGTGTTCTTATGTTTGACCTTCAGTTGCGAACATGATGAAAATACCTTAAAAACGAAGTTGAAGTCAGAGGCCCTTGCCGATCTCAGGAACCTCCTAGAGGCCCCGGGGGGAAGAGTTTGAAATCACTGATCCGGTTCAGCCCATCTCCTCCCTTCCCCTCATTTTCTAGGCCAGGCTGTCCCCTTGCATTCCCACAGGAGCAAGGAAACTGAGGCACAGGAACATTGCCCAAGGTCATGTCAGGGTCAGATGAGAATTGAGGCTCTCTGCCTTCCCTGCCCGTGGCTTTGCGGGGATTCCACAGTGCCTGCTGGCCCTGGGAAGAGAACAAACAGCAGAGGCTGATGTGTGTCCAGGAGTCTCCCCCGCTCCGGCCCTCTCCAGCGCCTTCTCCGCCTCTCCCCTGTCTGCAGAGCCCCGCCTCCGCTTCACGAGACCGCTGCAGGATGTGGAGGGCCGGGAGCATGGGATTGCGGTGTTGGAGTGTAAAGTCCCCAACTCCCGCATCCCCACGGCCTGGTTCCGCGAGGACCAGCGGCTGCTGCCCTGCCGCAAGTACGAGCAGATCGAGGAGGGCACAGTGCGCCGCCTCATCATCCACAGGCTGAAAGCAGATGACGATGGCGTGTACCTGTGCGAGATGCGCGGCCGGGTGCGCACGGTGGCCAACGTGACGGTCAAAGGTCAGCTGGCCAGCCGCGGGGGCGGGAGGAGCCGGAGGCGGGCAGGCGCCCAGACACGGAGCTGATGGGTCGATTCCCTTTCCGCCTCTCAGGGCCCATCCTGAAGCGGCTGCCCCGGAAACTCGACGTCCTGGAGGGCGAGAACGCGGTGCTGCTGGTGGAGACGAGAGAGGCTGGGGTGGAGGGGCGCTGGAGCCGCGATGGGGAGGAGCTACCAGCCACCTGCCAGAGCAGCTGTGGCCACATGCATGCCCTGGTGCTTCCGGGGGTCACCCGGGAAGATGCTGGCGAGGTCACCTTCAGTCTGGGCAACTCCCGGACCACCACTCTGCTCAGAGTCAAATGTGAGGGCAGGAGAGCCCAGGCGGGAGGGTGACCAGCTGTCTGAGCCGGCAGGCAAAGCAAATTCAAGGCGGACAGGCCGCGCGGGAGGCTGAGCAGAGCTCACAGGGGAACCGTGCCTCTGTCTCAGGCGTCAAGCACAGCCCTCCGGGCCCGCCCGTCTTGGCTGAGATGTTCAAGGGCCACAAGAACACGGTGCTGCTGACCTGGAAGCCTCCGGAGCCAGCCCCCGAGACGCCCTTCATCTACCGGCTGGAGCGGCAGGAGGTGGGCTCCGAAGACTGGATCCAGTGCTTCAGCATCGAGAAGGCTGGAGCCGTGGAGGTGCCGGGGGACTGCGTGCCCTCGGAGGGTGACTACCGGTTCCGGGTCTGCACCGTCAGCGAACACGGCCGCAGTCCCCACGTGGTGTTCCACGGTTCCGCTCACCTCGGTGAGTCGGTCCTGCCAGACCCCGCCTGTCAGCGGCCGTACCCTGGGTGTGTCCACCCCTCCCTCTTGTCTTGTCCTCCTGGAGCCTTCCAGCTGCCAGCCCCTGCCCCCTGCTCGGCCCTCCGGTGCTGACAGCTGCACTCTGTCCCTGCCTCAGTGCCTACAGCTCGCCTGGTGGCAGGTCTGGAAGACGTGCAGGTGTATGACGGGGAAGACGCCGTCTTCTCCCTGGATCTCTCGACCATCATCCAGGGCACCTGGTTCCTTAATGGGGAAGAGCTCAAGGCTAACGAGCCGGAGGGCCAGGTGGAGCCCGGTGCCCTGCGCTACCGCATGGAGCAGAAGGGCCTGCAGCACCGACTCATCCTGCGTGCCGTCAAGCACCAGGACAGCGGCGCCCTGGTGGGCTTCAGCTGTCCGGGTGTGCAGGACTCGGCCGCCCTCACCATCCAAGGTTGGTGCCAGGGAGGCCCTGGGTGGCTAGATAGAACCAAGACATACAAGTCCTTCTGGCCAAATGTGGGAGATGCCGAGTTGCCACTTCTGGCGTCTGGGCCCGGAGAGTACATCTGCCATGGGCTCAGATTGAGGGCTTGGAAGTCCTGAAGGTCAGGTTCAACTCCAATGCAACACCCAAAGCACTCCCTGCAAACCCCGTGAGGCTAATCTCTCAGTTGTCTGGAGTGCTTTGTGGTTTATAGAATTCTGTTGCATTTGTTATCTAGAGTCACAGGCTGCTTCCTGCCCTGTTATCTAATCCTTAACACTGTCCTCTCGCTTCCTACGTGCCACCGTCCCAGTCACTTTACGGATGTCAGCACAGCCCTCTCGTCAGCCCTGTAAGATAGATCTCTGGCTATCCCTGTTTTATTGATGGGGAAACTGAGGCACACAGAAGTTAAGTGACTTGCCCGAGGTCACCAAGCTAATGAGAGGTGGCGCTGGATTAATTCAGCGGGCAGACTGGCTGCAGAGTCACACAATGCCACCTGTGTGGAAACCGGGGAGAGGGAGATGCAGCATCCCCCAGGAGGGTGCGCAGGGGAGTGGGTGCTGCTGGCATTTGCTGTCTGCCCACTGCTGGAGTTTGTAAGACCAGTCACGGCCCAGCAGCACCCTGGCACAGGGGCCTTTAGGTGGTGAGCAGCCAGCTTTGGAGGCGGAGGGCGCAGGCATGGGGGCAGTGTTTCCAAATGGGACCTAGGATCGCTGGCGTCAGAACTACCTGGAGGGCTGCTTGGGAGTCACCCTGGGGTGTCTGAGAATCTGCATTTCCAGCAGGCTCCCCAGCAATTCTTAGGCGCACCAAAATCATTGTTCTGAAGGGTGGCGGGTAAGCCTGAGCCTGCTTTAAGAAACCCCAACAGGTATGTTGACCACACCACTGAGGGCATGGCGTCGGACTCTGCCTCTCCCTACACAGAGAGCCCCGTGCACATCCTGAGCCCCCAGGAGAAGGTGTCGTTGACCTTCACGACCTCCGAGCGGGTGGTGCTGACCTGTGAGCTCTCCAGGGCGGACTTCCCGGCCACCTGGTACAAAGAGGGGCAGAAGGTGGAAGAGAGCGAGTCGCTGGTGGTGAAGATGGATGGGCGCAAACACCGCCTCATCTTGCCTGAGGCCAAAGTCGTGGACAGCGGCGAGTTTGAGTGCAGAACGGAAGGGGTCTCAGCCTTCTTCAGCCTCACTGTCCAAGGTCAGGAGCCCTGCTGGCCTGGGCTGCTCCAGCTGAGGCTGGCTGGGGGGGCTTTGCCAGCTCTGCCCCCTGGTCTGCCTTGCTGGGGGCGGGAGGTGGCACGGAGGACATCTTTCAGATTGCTCTGCACCCACTCCTCAGCCCTCGCAGGCACCAGCACGCTCTGCACATCGCCCCCCGCATTCCCTCTGCTGAGATGGGTCAGGAGACAAATGCAGCTAAGGCAAAGGGAGAAGGGAGCTATCATTTGTCCTGCGCACCTGTTCTGAGCCGAGAAGGCTGCCAGGTCCTTTAACTGTGCACGGTTTCATTTCCTCTTCCCAAGTGGTGAGGGGCAGTGTTTCTCCAGCTCAAGATTAGACACTGAGACTCAAACAGTTTTTGTGACTTCCCATTGGCACACAGCCGCCACACACCTCGGCTGGGCTGCACACCCTGGACGGGCTGCTCCTGCCGCCCCAGCCATCAGCCCGCATAGCTGTTTGTTGAGTGCACAAATCCAGTGATCCTCACAAGGTGGTCTGTGCTCTGGGTGCTTCAGGACCCCCTTGGGGTCTCACTGTAAACGCATCTGCCCAGACTCCAAGGGTTATGTCAGCCTGAGGATCTCTCAAGGTTGACTCTGGGAGAGCAGCTGGGAGCCACTGACCCTGCTCATCTTGGCCCTAGGAGTGGAAATCCTGCTTTCAACCTGGTCCCTGCCTGAATGCACATGGTGACAGGGAGCTCTCTACCCACTGGGCCTCCATCCTGGAGGCTTCTCTTGTGAAAGCAGCAGTGAGCACAGCCTCTGTGGCTTGCGATATGACCTCTCTGAGCCTGGGGAAGTGATGGCTGCCACCCTGCAGCTCCCTCCCACCACGTCCCCACTCAGCCACCTCCGATCCTCTGGGGACCCGCAGAGCACCCAGGTGCACCTGCCACACCCTCAGGATCTCACGTCATTGCCCTCGAGCCCCCTGCACAGCACAGACAGGGTCTTCCGGCCACGCAGCCCGTCTGCGCTCAGGGCTTCTGGTTGGGGGTGGGGGGATGTTTGTGCCATCCGTCTCTTTCCCCCACCCAGATCCCCCGGTGCACATCGTGGACCCCCGGGAGCACGTGTTTGTCCACGCCATAACCTCCGAGTGCGTGATGCTGACCTGTGAGGTGGACCAAGAGGATGCCCCCGTGCGCTGGTACAAGGACGGGCAGGAGGTGGAGGAGAGCGACTTTGTGGTGCTGGAGACCGAAGGGCCCCGTCGCCGCCTGGTGCTGCCCGCCGCCCAGCCGCCAGACGGGGGCGAGTTTCAGTGTGTGGCTGGAGAGGAGCGGGCCTACTTCACTGTCACCATCACAGGTGGGGGGCTGGGGGAGCCACAGTGAGACAGGCGGAGGGGGCCTGTGCCCGCTGCTGCTCTTCCCAGCCCTGGTCAACCTCCCCCAAGCTGATCTCACCCCCCTCGCACCCCCACCTTTCTGCTCCACCATGGTCGGTCACACTCAGGAGATGGGCTGCCACAAGCACCCTGGGCTCAGCTACACTTGTCCATTCGGAAGAAAAGGAGGCTCCCCTGCAGCAGAACCTCTGTGGCAGGGCAAGGTCTAGAACATGTGGCCCTAGGTCCTGGAGAGGTCAGATGATCACAGACCCCGGCTCCGCGTGAGGCCCCAACCGTCCTCTCCCCAAATGTAGCCGTCAAACCTTCCCCCAGCCAGCCCCAGGAAGGAGGGAGGTCCCTGCAGTCGTAGCTCCCACCACGGTCCCTGCTGCACAGCACAAAGCCTGATGCGCTCTGGTGATGCTTGTGTCTTCCTGGCTAGGGCCAGCTGTATTCAGGGGACTGGCAGAGCCACCGTGAGGCAGTCTGGGGGTGGTCCCTCTTTTGTGAGCCGGTGGCCTACTTCCCAGGAGTAGACAATGGACCTGAATGAGTGAGGACAGCAGGGTGCCCTGGCGCAGCCCCTCGTGCCCAGCGGCAGCTGTCCCTGTCCCCCAGATGTCTCCTCATGGATCGTGTACCCCAGCGGCAAGGTGTACGTGGCCGCCGTGCGCCTGGAGCGCGTGGTGCTGACCTGCGAGCTGTGCCGGCCCTGGGCCGAGGTGCGCTGGACCAAGGACGGCGAGGAGGTGGTGGAGAGCCCGGCCTTGCTCCTGCAGAAGGAGGACACCGTGCGCCGCCTGGTGCTGCCTGCCGTCCAGCTTGAGGACTCTGGCGAGTACCGGTGTGAAATCGACGACGAGTCGGCCTCCTTCACCGTCACCGTCACAGGTGTGAGCCCTCCCCCGCTCCCCGAGGACAGTCCCAATCCTGGAGGGAGGGGTAGGCTGAGGGTGCATGCACCAGAGTCCTTGCAGGGAAGAGCCCAGGCCCCCTGTGGGAGTAACGGGCTTCTCCCCCAGTGCCCAAGTAGCACAGGAGTAGTAACTGCGTTCCACCTGCCCATTTACCCAAGCACTTGCCCTGGACCGTGTGCTGGAATCCAGCTGGTGAGTAATGCAGACACAGTCGCTGTCCTCAGAGAGCTGCCGGTGTAGCCAGCAAGGCAGGGGTCGCAAACGTGCACTCTCTGGGCCCCATGCAGTCCACCGATGTGTTTTGTTTGGCCTGCAGAGTCCTACCAAAGTCAGGACAGTGCAAATAGCAACCCGGAGTTATGCGTCCTCTTGAAAAAGCCGAAGACCCGGCGGCTCTGGTCCCGTTTTCCCCCGTGGCGACGAACAGCTGGCGCTGAGTAGCAGCTGCCCCCATAGTGGGGGGCCCACATTCCTCTGCCCCCTCCCCACCCCCGCCTCTCCCCGCGGATCACCACTGACCCAGCCTACCTGGCCCCTGTGTTAAACCAATAAACCTTGCAAAGCAATGCGCAGTGACACCTCGTGATGAGTGCCGTGAGGGAAGAGGGCAGAGGAATCAGGAGAGCTGAGCAGGAGAGTCAGGGAGGGCCTGGAGGGAGTGCCCTGTCCCCACGCGTGGGAGCCAGCCCTGGGCCTGGCTCAGAACGTTCTGCATCACATAGAGTGCGTGGCCTGGCAGGACAGCCAGGCGAGCCACAGAGTCTCAGACGTGGGCTGTCCAGGGAGCCCAGGACCAGGGTTGCTACCCTAATCAGCAGGTAGCAGGTGGTACCTTCCAAGCTGATGCTGGAGCTGGAGAGCTGGGCATGGGCAGAGGTGGGAAGAGAACATCCAAGGCCAGCGCCGCGGCTCACTAGGCTAATCCTCTGCCTGCGGCGCCGGCACATCGGGTTCTAGTCCCGGTCAGGGCACCGGATTCTGTCCCGGTTGCCCCTCTTCCAGGCCAGCTCTCTGCTGTGGCCCAGGAGTGCAGTGGAGGATGGCCCAAGTCCTTGGGCCCTGCACCTGCATGGGAGACCAGGAGAAGCACCTGGCTCCTGGCTTCTGATCAGCGCGGTGCGCCGGCTGCAGCGCACTGGCCATTGGAGGGTGAACCAACGGCAAAGGAAGACCTTTCTCTCTGTCTCTCTCTCTCACTGTCCACTCTGCCTGTCAAAAAAAAAAAAAAGAGAACATCCAAGGTAGGAAAAGCACAGGACAACTTTGGAAAGGAAGTGGTTCAAGGCCGGAGACTTTGGGACGCCAGCTCACAGCGCTAGTCCCAGTGTGGAGGAAACGGGGTCAGGGGTCATAGAGCCTAGGTAGCTACATGTGGCACAGAAGAACCCCGATGGCTGCACCGGAATGACTGTCACCCTCTCCCTGCCCTGCCCTGGGAGCAGTGCCCCAGCCCAGGCTGAGCTGCTAGGGCCGCCTGCCCCCACCATCTGGCCTGGTACATGCACACGCAAGTCCACGATGCCAGCAAGGCTTTCGGCACGAGTCCCCTTCGCCTCCCCTGCCCCCAGCCCTGGCCGGACCAAACAGCCATGAGACACACATTCCAGCCCCAACAAAACACAAGGCTCTGCACGGAGAAGTTCACACAAACACTGCCCCGGCTCCAGGCCAGAGTGAACCAAGGCTGACACCAAGCTGAAGGCTCGGGGCTGGGCACCCCATCACTGCACGCTGCCCTCGCCCCATCCCAGGCAGCCACACTCTGCAACCCACAGAAGCAGCCTGCATCCTCCAAACCTTAGGGCAAGCCCATTTGGGGAAGTGGTTTGCCTGGGCTCAAGTCCCGTGGAGGCGGGACTCCTGAGTGTGCCAATAGCATTGCCCCTACAAAACCCGAGTGGGAATCTAGCAGTTCACCAGCCCAGCCACAAGGGGGCAAAACGTTAAAGGAGTGCCAGTCTCCTGGAGAAGAGATCCTAGTGGATGTCGCAGGCATGGGCTCAAGGCACCGGTCACCTCTGGTTTTGACCTGGCTCCCTTTTGGTGGAAGTGTGGCCGGTACTTGGACATGAGCTTCCAGAACCGACTTCCAGCATCTCTGGGGTACTCAGGTGTCGGCGGCTCTCATGCACAGCTCCAAAGAACATTGTTGAATCCCTGCAAGCCTCAGCTGGGAAACCTCCCTGCTGACTCCTGCAGCGTCCCAGCCTCCCCTTAACACTCGGTGCTTCTTCCCCTGGCCTGGAGTGGGTGTGGCCAGCCGAGATCCCCGGGAAGCTGCTTGCTCACTCTGCGTCCAGGTTCCCTCGTCTAGAAAACGGGGCTAGAGCAATAATGCCAAGTGTGGAAAGTGCTTCTTTTTTTTTTTTTTTTAATTCTTTTTTTTTTTTTTTTGGACAGGCAGAGTGGACAGTGAGAGAGACAGAGAGAAAGGTCTTCCTTTTGCCGTTGGTTCACCCTCCAATGGCCGCCGCGGTTGGCGCGCTGCGGCCAGCGCACCGCGCTGATCCGATGGCAGGAGCCAGGGGCTTATCCTGGTCTCCCGTGGGGTGCAGGACCCAAGGACTTGGGCCATCCTCCACTGCACTCCCTGGCCACAGCAGAGAGCTGGCCTGGAAGAGGGGCAACCGGGACAGAATCCGGTGCCCCGACCGGGACTAGAACCCGGTGTGCCGGCGCCGCAAGGCAGAGGATTAGCCTAGTGAGCCACGGCGCCGGCCGGAAAGTGCTTCTGACTGTAACTGGAAGCAGTGTATGAGGGCACTGGTGGAAAATGCGTATCATGATACCTACAGGTGTCTCTGCTCGTACGGCCTAGCGATAGGGGCTCAGTGGTTCCCAAGGTGGCATCTTCCATCCCTTACCACCAGACTGGTAAGCCTTTATGCACCAGCAGAAATGATTTTGTTTTTCTGCAAGATTTGGAACTACCCTGGATAAGTGTTTACTATTATATATCCATAATCCTGAAACCCAACAACTGTTAAAAAAAGCTTTTTCATCTCCATAGCACCTGAGCTTGCCCACGGTAGAACTATTCCCAGTCTCTCGTTCTCTGGCTCGAGGTGACATGTCCCTGTCCATTTGTCTGCAAGATAAGGATTTGCCTTTTACTCCACTTAGGCTGGGCATGCTATATGTTACACTGCAGAAATGGGAATGTGATTACGGGGTGTTCCAGTGGGGCAGAGGCTCTCCGTGATGTGTCAGAAATCCATGATTTCTGGACTCTGGAGAACTCCAGATGGTCTTAACACCTCTGGCCCCGAGGACCTCAGAGAACTGGTTGTGGCGTACCATTACCTGTCGCTGTTATTGTTCCATGCAGGAGCTTGCTATCTGGTGGGCGACAGGGACTTCAGTGCTGCCCCGTGGCTTCAGGGAGGCTGAGTGTGCAACAGCCTGTGCTTGCCCCCACTCTGCAGAGCCCCCCGTGCGGATCATCTACCCCCGGGATGAGGTGACCTTGATCGCCGTGAGCTTGGAGTGTGTGGTGCTGATGTGTGAGCTGTCGCGGGAGGACGCCCCCGTGCGCTGGTACAAGGATGGCCTGGAGGTGGAGGAGAGCGAGGCCCTGGTGCTGGAGAGTGACGGGCCCCGCCGCCGCCTGGTGCTACCCGCGGCCCAGCCCAAGGATGGGGGCGAGTTCGTGTGCGACGCCGGAGATGACTCCGCCTTCTTCACCGTCACTGTCACAGGTGAGCAGTCTCTGGGGCTCCCTGGGGAGGGAAGAGAGGCAGGTGGCTGAGGGCCATACACCCAACCATGCTTACTTCCGGAATCGTAGGGGTCCCCCACGTGCTCCCACAAACTTCCTCCTTTGTCAGCTGCCCGAGAGCGGTGCCGGTCCACATCAGTGAGCAGAGGTCCGGTGGAAGGGGACCTAGCAATTAGGACCATGTATGCACTCGTGCGTTTATGCAACAAGTACTTACCGAGCAACTGCTGTGGGCTGAGCAGCTCTTGGAGATGCTGGGGATGCAAAGGGGAAACAGAAGGAGAAATCCTGTCTGCCTGGAGCTGACGCTCTAGTGAGGGAGGACAGGCGAGAAAATGAGTGAAGTAGGAGGCTGGGCGGGCGGTGTGAGTGTGCAGAAGGCCAGGTAGGGGAAGGGACTAGGGAGTGGGGGAGGGGGCGTAGAGAGGGGTGTGCGTTGGGGTCAGGCAGAGCTGGGTGTGGATCTGGATCTGTGCCTTGTCTGTGAGACCTCAGGCAAGTCACTTTGCTCGGAAGAGGCCCCAGGCCCTCACCTGGGAAGTGCAGCCCATACCCTGGGGAGTGGGCCAGTTGCTGAGAAGAGAGCTGCAGTGGGCCTAGCACTGGGCTGGCAGCCCGCAGTGCCCCCGGATGACAGCTAGTGCCATTCCCAAGAGCTGTGCTGATAATCCACTGGGAGAGGTGGGGAGGGGCCTGCTGGCGAGCCCACGTGCCCCTCTGTGCCCACCCCCCCAGCCCCACCAGAGAGGATCGTGCACCCCGCAGCCCGCTCCCTGGATCTGCAGTTCGGGGCTCCAGGGCGTGTGGAGCTGCGCTGCGAGGTGGCCCCAGCTGGGTCCCAGGTGCGCTGGTACAAGGATGGGCTGGAGGTAGAGGCATCGGACGCCCTGCAGCTGGGCGCCGAGGGGCCTGCCCGCACCCTGACCCTGCCCCACGCCCAACCTGAGGATGCTGGGGAGTATGTGTGTGAGACCCGCGATGAAGCTGTCACCTTCAATGTCAGCCTGGCCGGTGGGTGCTTCCGGGCAGCCTAAGGTGGGTGGGGAGGAGGCAGGGGCGAGCACGGGTGTCTGACACTGGACACTCTTTGTGCAGAGCCCCCAGTGCAGTTCCTGGCGCCAGAGGCAGCCCCTAGCCCGCTCCACGTGGCTCCTGGGGAGCCGGTGGTGCTGAGCTGTGAGCTGTCCCGGGCGGGCGCACCCGTGTTCTGGAGCCACAATGAGAAGCCAGTGCAGGAGGGCGAGGGCGTGGAGCTCCGAGCCGAGGGCCCCCGCCGTGCCCTCTGCATTTCGGCTGCAGACCTAGCCCACACAGGCCTGTACACCTGCCAGTGTGGGGCAGAGCCAGGAGCCCCCAGCCTCAGCTTCACCGTCCAGGTAGCGGGTGAGTATGCCAGGCAGAAAGCCCGACACCAGCGCCCCTAGCCTCACCCCTTCCAGCACGTCTTATCCGCCCCTTGCCTTGCCCCTCCTGCCCCCCACTGCCCTCCTCTCCACCCTGGGGCCTCTTCCTCCCAGTGACCCCCAGCTCTGACCCCCACAGAGCCCCCCGTGCGGGTGGTGGCCCCCGAGGCAGCCCAGACGAGGGTTCGGAGCACCCCAGGTGGGGACCTTGAGCTGGTGGTGCACCTCTCTGGGCCGGGGGGCCCCGTGCGCTGGTACAAGGACGGGGAGCGACTGGCGAGCCAGGGGCGGGTGCAGCTGGAGCAGGCCGGGGCCAGGCAGGTGCTGCGGGTGCGGGGGGCACGGAGCGGGGACGCTGGGGAGTACCTGTGCGACGCACCCCAGGACAGCCGCATCTTCCTCGTCAGTGTGGAAGGTAACAGTGCACCCCTCACACCCTTTGAGCCCTGGAGCCCCAAGGACCAACCCCGCCGCCACCCCAGCCCTCCCTCCCCACACCGTTCAAGACCCTTCTCATCCCCCTGCCCCCACCTTGCTGCCCCGGCTCCAACCAATGCATGCATGACTTTTGCTCAGACGAGGGCACGGGCTCTCCGCCCTCCTCCAGGAATCCTCAAATAGGAGGAGGCATAGCCCAGTGAGTCAGAACAGGGGCTCTGGAGTTGGCCCAGCCAGGTTTCCACCAGGATCCTGTTTCCCCACATTGTACCACATTAGTCAAGTTGCCCAATCCTTATCTGAGCTCCAGCTCAGAAAGGAGGAGACATTGCTTGTCTTAAGGGGCTGTGCTACAAACAGGGTGCATGGTAAACCGTCTGTTACTCTCAGGGAGTCAGAGGACGGGGTGGGGGGGTGGAGGGGCTAAGTGATGGCTCCGAGAGGAACTGGTCTCTCAAAGGAGTGGTAGGGGATTGGCATGCTGGCCTTTGGGGCATCCCCCTGGCCACCACCCAGACGAGTCACTCAGTGATGGCAGTGAGGGTCTGAATCCTGGGGCTGGGATGGAGAGGAGAGGTGGGGGGAGGGGAGCCAGCCCAGCTCACAGGCCGGTCCCTCCCCCAGAGCCACCGCCGGTGAAGCTGGTCTCCGAGCTGACGCCACTAACTGTCCATGAGGGTGACGATGCCACCTTCCGCTGCGAAGTCTCGCCACCGGAGGCTGACGTCACGTGGCTGCGTAACGGAGCCGTGGTCACCCCAGGGCCCCAGCTGCAGGTGGCCCAGAACGGGTCAAGCCGCTCGCTCACCGTGCGAGGCTGCCGGCTCCAGGACGCGGGGACTGTGACTGCACGGGCAGGGGCCACGACCACCAGTGCCCGGCTCCATGTTCGAGGTTTGGTACTGATGAGGACAGAAAAACCCTGCTCACTGTTTCCACGCCCCCAGCCCTGCCCTTGTCTAAGCGAGACCACTGCGGGGGAGCCGGGAGAGCCTGGCGTCCCGGCCTGGCTCCATGGCTTCCCCCCTTCTCCCCTCCAGAGACAGAGCTGCTGTTCCTGCGGCGGCTGCAGGACGTGCGGGCAGAGGAAGGCCAGGACGTGTGCCTCGAAGTGGAGACAGGCCGCGTGGGCGCGGCAGGGGCCGTGCGCTGGGTGCGAGGCGGGGAGCCCCTGCCCCTCGACTCTCGCCTGTGCGTGGCCCAGGATGGCCACATCCACCGCCTCTTCATCCGCGGGGTCGTGCTGGCTGACCAGGGCACCTACGGCTGTGAGAGCCACCACGATCGCACCCTGGCCAGGCTCAGCGTAAGGCGTGAGTGCCCCGTCCTGTCCTAGCCCGTGGCCTGCCCGCCCTGGCACAGCCTCTCCCGGCTAACCCAGAGCCTCTGGGAGCCCCCACCAAAGTGCCCTCACCACTGAGGAGAGCCGGTCCTGGTTGTCCCAGTCCACGGGTAGAACCTAATGCAGCCTGCCCAAAGCACAATGTGTCTTTTTCTAGTATTTTCTACTCACCTGAGACACCCACGTGGCCTTTGCATTCTTTTTCATATTCCCGAGATGACTTTGCTAGAAACATAAATGTTACACTCTAAAAAGACTCCCAGTGTTTATGCTTCAAATCCTGCCTATTTAAGAAGTGGGGGTGGCTAGCACATAGCACACCCACCACCCACCCCAAACTGGAGCCCTGCGCAGCTGTGTGACCTCAGGCAAGTCACTCCACCTCTCTGAGCCACGTCTCCTTTAAAATGGGGCTGTCCCCCTCTCAAGGGTCCCTGGGCACATTAGCTGATATAATGTGAAAAGCTCTCACAACACAGAGCTTGGTGAATGGCTGCTGGTGGTGATACACTTTCTCTTCTAGTTTATTTCCTGCCTTTAATCATCACAGTGAGCCCCTGTCTCATTGCTGATCTCCCCTGCACAACTGGAGAATCAGGGCCCAGAGAGGTTGAGCAGTTGGCCAAAGGTCACACAGCACGCAAGCTATGCCATGGAGCTGGGTTCCAACCTCACCCAGTGCGTCTGACTCCAAATTCTATGCTTCTCCCACTGCACACCTCACACAACCCCCTCCCCAAGACATGTCCTCCTCTCCTGACCCCGATACGCCCCTCCTCCCACCAAGTCTGACTGGCCCTGGTTCTCAGCTTCTGTTGTCAGAGCCTTAGGCTGGGTGTTGGAGGTGGTGCCGGCAGGGCCAAGGGGAGATGGAGTCCCTGCTATCCCCGCCCAGAGCTGGAGCCCTAATCTTCCCTCTCTCCCCGTTCTCCGCCCCCCCTCCCCCCCAGCGAGGCAGCTGAGGGCACTGCGGCCTCTGGAGGATGTGACCGTGAGCGAGGGAGGCAGTGCCACCTTCCAGCTGGAGCTGTCCCAGGAGGGCGTGACTGGGGAGTGGGCCCGGGGTGGAGTCCGGCTGCAGCCGGGGCCCAAGTGCCACATCGACACTGAGGGGCGCACCCACCGCCTGGCGCTCAGCGGCCTGGGCCTGGCCGACTCCGGCTGTGTCTCCTTCACGGCGGATTCTCTGCGCTGCGCGGCCAGACTCACCGTGAGAGGTGCGGCCTCTGGGCCCGCCGCCTGCCTGCTCACCTGTGCGGCTCTACTCACCGTCCCGGTGTGACTACTGATCCCACGACCCGTGCGGCCCCCACTGACCATGCCTGTCCCAGTGTGGCCCTTACTGACACCACCACCACCCCACTAACCAGAGAGTGACTCCCCCGGCCCTGTGGCCCTATATGGCCCCTGCCTGAGTGTGTCTTCTCTGACCTGTCCCGTGCCACGGGGCCCCATACTGAGCATGCCTACGCCTGCCTGAACGTGGCCCTCTGACCACACCTGCCTGCCCGCTCTGCCAGGCTGAGGGCAGCCCGAGATCACCCAGCTGCCACCTGCCCACCGACTCTGCCTCTCTCAGGGCAACTCCATTAGCAGTTCTGCTCGGTTTGGCTGCCAGCCTCAGTGTGTCCTCCGCTGGCCATACGTGCTCTAGGGGCACCCCCACTGCTCCTCTGAATGCACGTGTCTCTCACTGCCCTCTGCAGCCAGGCCTTGCCTCCACCAGCCATCCCCACCTACGAGAAACTCCCCCTGGCATCTCTGCCTCAGTTTCCCCCACTGCCCTCGAAGCCCAGCATGTCCCCCGCTGGCCAGCATCCCCTTTGGACCATCTGTCCCCACATGTCCCCCCTCACTGGCGGTCTCCACTGATCGCTATGTCTAAATGTGTGCGCTACTCACCCCTTAGAGCCGAGTGTGTCCTCCTTGTCCTTGCGAGCTGGTGCTTACGCCTGCTCCCTCTGCACGGCCCTCCCTCTCCCATCCCCAGAGATCCCAGTGACCTTTGTGCGGGGGCCACAGGACCTAGAGGTGATGGAGGGTGACACAGCTACGTTGGAGTGTGAACTCTCCCAGACCTTGGCTGATGTCACTTGGAAGAAGGTCAGAGCCCAGCCCCAGCCCAGGCCAATCTGACAAGGTTAACAGTGCCCCTAACAGAACCAATACCGCCGGATGGGCCGAGCCTTGCAACATCCCTGTGAGGCAGGGCTTATCACGCTGCTCGGTGGGGCGACATCGCTTGCCCAAGGGCAGCCCAAAGGGGTAGAGCTCTTGTTTAAACCCAGGTTTGCCTAGTTCCACAATCTAGGCTCATCCGCCATATGCTCAGCACCTCGTTCAGCACCTCCTGTGCCCCCAGCGCCCGTCCTTAGCCCTAACGTCTCCAAAGGAAGACACTTTCCCAAAAGCGGTTTCTAGAGCGGCCCCAAGGCATGGGGTCAGCCAGACCCCAGCCTTTGAATGCAAGACTCTCCCAAACGTGCCTCGAGAGCGCTTGGCATCAACAGAGGGCGCCGCCGCTTTCCAGGGGGGTGGCCGCGGGCTCCCAGATGGGCTCTCTCCGACCCTCTGCAACTCCCGCCCCTAGGATGGGCGCGCGCTCACCGCCAGCCCTCGGCTCAGGCTCCAAGCCCTGGGCACGCGCCGTCTTCTACAGCTGCGGCGCTGCAGCCCCTCGGACGCTGGGACCTACAGCTGCGAGGTGGGAACGGCTCGCGCCGGGCCCGCCCGCCTGACCGTGCGCGGTGGGTATGGGGCGAAGCGAGGGCTGGGCACTGCTTTGGGCCCTGGGGCTTTGGGGCCAGTCTTTGCTCCAAGGGGCTGACCCGCAGAGCTCACGGAGGCGGGGCGGGGAGGGGCGTGGTCGGGCCCGCCCCTCGGTGCCGCCTCACGGCCCCGGGCTCCGCCCCAGAGCGCACAGTGTCGGTGCTCCGCGAGCTCCGGGCCGTGCGTGCCCGCGAAGGTGACGGCGCCACATTGGAGTGCACGGTGTCGGAGGCCGAGACCACGGGAAGTTGGGAACTCGGAGGCCGCCCGCTGAGACCCGGAGGCCGCGTTCGCATCCGACAGGAAGGTCTGGCCTCCCTGTGACCTTTTCTGGCCCCTCTCGGCGGGCCCCAGACTCACACAGACCCCGCCCCATCAGGATAGGCCCCGCCCCTTCCGCGGATGGGGCCCGCCCACAGCTCTGAGTCCTGGACCGTGCGTCCTTGCGCTCCGCATCCCCAGGCCGCCCACTCCAGCGCGCACTTACCGCGCCGGAATCGCCCCCTTCCCCGAGGGCGCACTCCCGTCCACCCTCAGCTGCGAACCCTCCCCGGAGGCAGCTCCGCCTCTCTAGCGCCCCCTTCACCCGTAGGAAAGAAGCACATCCTGGTGCTGAGCGAACTGCGCACAGAGGACGCCGGCGAAGTCCGCTTCCAGGCGGGTCCCGCCCAGTCCTTGGCTCTGCTGGAGGTGGAGGGTAAGCAGCTGGAGTAGGAGCGACGGGAGAGGGGCATCACCTCCAGCTCTGGGACTCCCAGCTGGCGGCTGGCCCCAAGAGCATGCCGCCCTCCCCTCCCGGGGCTGTCCTCGGGGCGGGTCACAGAGGGCGGCGCGTATCCCGCGGAGGAGGAGGTTTTGAAGTGAGGGCACAGTGGACCAGGGCCGTGGCACAGAGCGCTGAGAGCAGGCGTGTGGGGGATCAGGGAGAGAAGGTGCATCCCCTGCTGGGGGGCTGTGCGCGCCTCTGAACTTCAGCCCCGCCCCCCAGCCTTGCCTCTCCAGATGTGCCGCCGCCCCCCGCGCGAGAAGACGGTTCTGGTCGGCCGCCGGGCGGTGCTGGAGGTGACTGTGTCCCGCTCCGGGGCCCACGTGTGCTGGTCGCGGGAGGGGACCGAGCTGTGCCCGGGAGACAAGTACGAGATGCGCAGCCACGGCCCCACCCACAGCCTGGTCATCCGTGACGTGCGACCTGAGGACCAGGGCACCTACTGCTGCCAGGCGGGCCAGGACAGCGCGCACACACGGCTGCTGGTCGAGGGTGAGTGAAGCCCACGGGCCAGAGGGCAGAGGGGACAAGAGGGGCACCCGGGAGCTGCTAGGCCCAGGCACGCCTGCAGGAGGTTGTCTAGGGCGTGGGGTGGCCGGCGGTTCTGGGATGCAACAGAGGTGACGAGTGGGGGGTGTGGTCACTCGCACCCAGGGCTGTGAAAAGGAAGGAGCCCTGAGTTTCGTTGAGGTCAGCTGTCCCCACCTCCCCCACCCTTTCCTGTCCGAGCCCCTGGATCCTGTGTGCCCCTTTCCTGAACACCCCATTTCTGCCATTTCCTCTACTTGCCACCTACCCACCACCACCTGCATCTGCTCCCACCCTCTCCCGCTCTCTGCCCAGCCACCTTCTTTCCCTCCCAGCAAGTTCATCGTGAGCCTGGGCAGAGGCCCCTGGGCAAGCCCCAGCTCCCTCCTCCTAGGAGATGCCCCACCCTCCACTGCAAACCTTTGCATTCACCTCACCAGGGTTGCCCTGTCCCCCCCCCAAGCTGACCACCACCTTCCTGGCCCTCCCCCCCAGACTACCCTGACAGAGGCCCACAGAGCAGGGGGCAGAGGCTGAGGGCCCAGCTCTTCCTGTGTGGGTGCCCAGGCCCTGCCAGGGGGGAGGCAGGTGGGTGCCCCCTCTCTCCCCAGCCCCACGCAGAGCCATTCCTCTTCAGGTAATTAGGAGACAGAAGCGAAGGCCAGGCGGGTGCCCTCGGACAGCTTGGAAGGTGTGCCCTCCGCACTTCAGGGTCCGGGGGTGGGGTGGGGTGGGGGAGACGGCGAACCAGAGGTGTCGGGAAACAATAAAGTGCTACAGCTCCTTGCTCTGCCTCTCTGTGTAGCATGCAAGGTCGGGCCTTGCCGAGGGCAAGAGCCGCTGGGTGGTAAGTGACACGGGGGGGGGGGGCAGTGCTCCAGGCAAGGCCCACGTGCATGCCAGCCGCCGCCGACCATCACTCTTGGCAGAGGCCACGCAGTTTGGCACGTTTATAAAAGATGTCCAAGAGGGCGGGGGGAGGGGAGACAGAAGCATGAGGTGTCCAGGGTGGCGTGACAGACACCAGACATGCACCATGCATTCAGAGCCCCCTTCCCTCCACCCCTCCCCCGCCCAGCCCAGGGCAGCACCCCCCAGCCCCTTCCCCTGCCGCTGCCCTCCGGCTGGTGGCTTTGCAGAGGCCAGGGGACCAGGGTGAGGGCTGTGGCTGTTTGCCCCGCTGACAAGAGTGGGAACCCTTGGAGGAGTCTGGCTGGGAGGCAGAGCAGTGCGGAGGAAGGCAGGCTCCTCCACATGGACATGCAGGAGATTGGCCAGCTCTGGAGAAGCCTAAGGCAAGGGCCCAGAGTCCCCTCCAAGCCTACCCCCTACACCTGCACACACACACACACACACGCAGGTGACACACTCACAACCCTGAGCACACCCCAGTGGGGCTCACACCCCGAGTCCCTAGGAGCCCCTCGGGAGCTTGGCAGCAGGGGGCCTTCCATCAGGCCAGGCCCAGCCCCCAAGACAGAGCCTCCTGCGAGTGGCCGGGTCGGCCCTCCCCAGAGAGCGGAGAGAGACAGCCACCGCCCGCAGGGCCAGGCAGGCTGGGTGCTGGGCGCTCGGCCTCCCCAGGCCGGGAGAGCTGGTGGCTGCGGAGTCCTGGTGGCGGGATGCAGCTACGCCCGCACCGGGGGCCCTGAGCAGGCTGTCAGCGGCCCTGGTGACCCATACTCAAAGTCCGCATCGGTGGGCGAGGCCAGGAAGGAGCTCAGCGAGCTCCCTGTCTGCCGGTCCCGGAAGCTCTGGATGTAGCTCTGTGGGGGAGGAATACAGGTGTGAGAGCCCCCGCTGCAGACGCCCATGCTAAAACCCAGCTCTCCCTGCACCCCACCAGCCTGGCCCGGACCCCGGCCCTCACCACCCTGCCGGGGGCACCTCTGCCCCAGTCCTGGAGCTGGGCCCATCAGGCCCACAGGCAAGGGTTCTGGTGGATGCCTGGACGGACACTCTAGCTTCTAGACAAGGCCCGCCCCTGGGGTCCACACCCCACTCCCGCTCCTCCCTCTTTGAGGGTGGGCGTGGCCTTGCTCCTCCTCCATGGGGCGGGCGTGGCTCCAAGCGCTCACCGGGGAGAGGACGTCTCCATTGAAGCGCTTGACCGGCACTGGCCTGCGCCGGTACGCAGGGTCGGGGGGCCCAGGCCTGGGAGGAGCCCGGGTGCCTCTGGGGGGAGCCCGAGGGGGTCTCTTCTTGCGCCGCTTCTCCTTGCGCTCTTCCTGCTGCCGGATCCGCATCAGCTGCACGCGGCGGCGCTGCCGGCTGATGACCACTGCGGAGGGCGGGGCAGAGGAGGGGCTCAGAGCCCTCGCTCCGCCTTCCACCTGGGCCCTGCCCGGCTCCTGCCCCCCAGGTGGGATTCCCACAGCTGTGATCCCTCACCCAGTCCGGAGCCATGGGTGACTCTCCTAGGCCACGGCCCTTACTCCCGGAATCCCCGCCCCACACTTGCCTCCCTTCAGCGCTTTCCACACTCAGAGGCAGAAGGAGCGCCCCAGACACTAGGTCAGATCATTGCCTCCCCTGACTTTAAACCCTCCGATGGCATAGCATTAAAAACACGATGGGTCTGTCTCCATATCTCACCTCCCACCCTCCAAACAAGCCAAGCTTGTTTCTTCTCAGGGCCCTTTCCTCTTCTCCAGCTCTTAACACGGCTGGGCCCCTATCCTTTGGGTCTCTGTTTAACATGTCACCTCCTCCAGGAAGCCTTCCTCGACCACCCTGCCTAGAACAGCCTCCATAGGGTCATTCATTCATATAACTCTGTGCACTTCCTTCATGGCACTCTGCACAGCTGGAATTATCTGGTCCGTTTGCCTGTCTGTCTGATTGCACCCACCCCAGCTGTACATCCCTAAGGACAGGGGTCTTTTCCCTGCTGTACCCCCAGTGCCTGGAATGGGGTTGGCCCAGAGCTGATGGCTCACACGTTGTTGTGGGGTGAAGGATGGCACATGGGTCCTGCCTTCCCATGCCTTCTGCCGCTGGCGTGCACGGCTTCTGCCCCCAGCCCTCAGTCACAGCCCCCCACTCACCCCTGGCCCGTGCCCTCTCACCTTCGGTGTGGGAGTCCCTCTCAGCCGTCACCCGCCACTGCACCAGAACGCCCAGCAGGCTGAGCAGGGGCCAGAGCGCCAGCAGGGCCCAGCTGCGCCAGCACAGAGGGGGCACGGCGGCGGCCCGCAGTCGCTCCACCACGTAGCGCCCCAGCAGCAGCAGCTCGGCAAAGTAGTCCGCGGCGGTGGCGATGAGCGCAGCACCGGTCACGGCGGTGGCCAGGGTGGTGAGTGGACGGGGCCAGCGCAGCGTGAGCAGGGCGCAGAGCAGGCCGCCCCCCAGCAGCAGCCCCAGGGGGCCCCACACGGAGCCCGGCTGGTAGTAGGGCGCCGAGCCCAGCAGGGCGGCAGCGGCGAGCAGCAGGCCGAGCAGCAGCCCCACCAGGAAGAGGCCCACGCTGCGCACCAGCATGGCCACCAGCCCGCAGAGCAGCCCAATGCCCAGCGCGATGCCCGCGCTCGCCCCGGCGCTCAGCTGCGTCTCCAGCACCCGCTCTCGGTAGCACAGCAGGAAGATGACGACGGAGCCGAACAGCAACCCAGTGAGGAAGAGCACCGCCTTGAAGCAGCGGTAACCTGGAGGGGAACAGGGGCTGGTGAGGGGCTGGGATGAGGTCCCTGGGCGGGAGAAGGGACCCCCATTGGGGTCACGGGGGAGCCCGATGGAGACGCTAAGATCAGGGAGTCGGCGGTCAGTGGGGTCCTGAGGACATCAGCGATGGAGCCGCTGGGGTCAGGGCAATCGGACAGTCATCGGGCTCACCGGCAAAACAGAAGTCACCATTGACAAAATGAGCTGGGGGTCTCTGGGAGTTGGGGTCTTTGATGGCCAGGGCAGTCTGAGATCACTGCCGTCCAGAGTGAATCAGCAATGGGGCACCGGGGGTCTCTGGGGTCCCAGGAGCCAGGGAAGCGGGCCATTGGGACGGCAGGGGGCTGAGCAGCAGTCACTGGGGCGTTCGGGAGGTGCTGTTCAGAAAGCTTTTCCAAGTCAGAATCTGAGAGATGGCGGTCACACGGGTTCAGGAAGATCAGGCCTTCGAGGGGCCACAGGGCTTTGGGAATGAGGCATCACCTGGGGTTCCAGAGAAGCCGCGATGTTGGGGAAGAGTCCGGGCAGGTCGGGGGAGTGACGGAAGTGGAGTCGTTGAGAGCGGAACAGGGTTTCTGAGGGCAGTATCACTGAGGCCAGGGAAATGGGGTCATCAAGAGGTCAGCATGGGGAGGGGCCATCGGATGATGGAGTCCTGGAGCCCAGGGAGCAGAGCTGGGGGTCACAGAGGGGCGCAGCGGGTGGAAGATGATGAGGGAGCTACAAGTCACTAGGGCTGTTGAAGTGTCAGAACTCAGGGTTACAGGGAAAGCAGTGGCTGTGGGGCTTCCAGAAAAAAGCAGAGTTTATGAGTATACCACCTGCAGGCCCATTAACCATGCCTGCAGGGGGAGGGAGGTGTAGATCCTGAACAGCTGGGAAGATGGAAGTCAGTGATGGGGATCGAAGGGTCAAAGATAGTGCAGAGGAGATTCTGCTCCTGGCATGAGGGGAGCAAGAATCCAGGAGGTTCTGGGCCACAGAGAGGAGGAGGCTGGGAGTGGAGGCATGGCAGAGGGGCAGGGTGCTGGGAACCTGGGACAGAGATACAGGGCTGCACCAAGCGCCGGGCAGAGGGCAGAGGGGCTGGATGTGGCTAGCAGAGGTGAGAGGACACAGACTCCCTGGAGGCAAGGAGTGCGTCCTGCACCCTTGCGGGGGCACTGCGTCCTGCCCACTCTGCAGCTAGTCAGCCCAGAGTGGGGTGGAAAGGACCATCTGGCTCCCATGCCTGTCTACCCACCCATTCCAGGAGGAGGGATGGAGGGGGCAGAGCAAAAGTCTTGCCCCATTTCTGCCTGGCCTAAAACCCAAACCTCCCAGACTCCTTTGCCTGCACCAGTTCTGACCAACAGTCCTCCTACCACAGGCTTCCCTTGGACCCCCAGTCCGTGGCACCCACTGTTCTCTCTGAAGCTCTGTTAACGCTTTCTGTAGAACCACTGAACACTCATTCCAGGCTCCCACTAGTCCATGTGACACCTTTGTGCAAATTAGAAAAAGGGAAAGCAGCTTGGACTGCGAGTAGAGCACAAGCCGGATTTCAACCCCCTCTTGCCCATACAACTGAGCTTTCTTGTGCAGTACTCATCCTGTACAACTGTTCACAGCCTGCCTGATTGCTCCAGCCTGCCTGGTAGGCAATCTCTGTGCGTGTGACTACCACCCGGCCCACTCTGGCCCATGTCACAGGTGTCACTGTTTCAGGAGTCTCTCCCCACCAGACAATATGCCCTGTGGTAAGGCACCAGGCTTAATGACTCTCCTGAGAACTGTCAGTGCCTTCTTAGAGTAGTGATTGAAACAAGTCTTTAAAAATTGCTTCTACTTAGCACCTAACGACCTAATGTATGACAAATGTCATTGTCCCCATTGTTCAGATGAGAAAACTGAGGCTCAGGTTACTATGCCCAAGGCATTACAGTTAGTAAAGTGCAAAGCCAAGTTCAGACTCAAGTGTGTCCAATTCAAAAACCTGTGTTCTCTAGAGTCTAGAAGACTTACAAACGCTGTGGGATGAAAGACAGAAAAGCAAGTCGCTCACAGTGGTGGTAGTGGGTTCTGGAAAAGAGTGGAAGAGGGCAGAGAAAGAACTTGGGAAAACCAGTGAGGGATGAGCCGGGGATCTCACCGAAGAAGCAGTAGACGACTCCAAACAAACAGCACACGATGCAGAGGAGGGCCGGCAGCGCCTGGTACCTGCGCTCCAGGGGATGTTCACAAGGCGCACCCCAGAAGGCATCGTCTGGCTCGGGGGGGAGCAGCTGGAATCGCAGTGTCGCCGCAGTGCCCGGCATAGTGCTGGGAAGCCAGAGGGGTCACCCTCCCAGGTCCACCTGACAGACAAGGACCGGGGGTCAAGGAGGAGGCCCGGGCTCCCACCAGGATGGGAGTGGGAGAGCTGGCAAGGACACGGTGGACAAAGGAGTGGTGCCCGCACCATGCGGCTCGGGGAGCAAAGACAAAGGGAAGCCAGAGTGCCCGGCTGGAGGGGCTGGCACGAAGTTAAAAGGGGGACCGGGGGCGGGCGGGACGAGGGCGGCCGCGCTGCGGTGCGAAGGAGGCAGCCAGGAGAGCCGTCTGTGGGAGGCTGGATCTGGCATTGTCCAAGATCTACCTGCGCTGGAGGCGACCTGAGCTTCTGAGCCAAAGCGGCCGAGCGGGCGCCGGAGGGGCCGGGGTCGCGGGGCGCCAGGGGCTCCCACTGACTGGGGTCCTGGGAAAGTCCGTCGTGTGGGGCAGGGGGGCTGCTGGGCCGCGGAGCCCGGTCTCTGCGCGGCGCCGTCGCCGCTCCACCTCCAGCACCGCCTGGCACTCCAGTCCCGCGGCGTCCGGGCACTCGGACCGGGCCTGGGGAAGGGAGAGGAGCAGGAGCAAGGGCTCGGGCTGCCCCAGAGCCGCGGCCCCATGCCCTGAGCCCGCCCGAGGCCTCTGGTGCTGATGGACAGCTCCGGCCGCGGCTCCTGACGTCACTCAGGGCGCACCACCGGCAGGGGAGGGCTGCCTCTGACGTCACCCGGGACGCACCAACCGGCGGGGGGAGGCGGCGACTCCGCCCCCCGGCGTCTCCCTCTCGCACGCTGAGGAGGGGGCACTTCCGGGGGTCCTTCCCCTTTAACCTCCCCCCTCTCCGCCCTCTCCGGTAGCCGGAGCCGGAGACCCCGCCCCTGGGGGCGGGGCCCTCGCAGTGACACGTCGGACAGCAGCGGCGGCGGCCGAGCTCCGGCGCCGAGCGCAGCCGGAGGAGCCCCGGAGCGCGGCGCGCGGGATTCGGCCCCGGCCGCGGGCTCCGCTCGGCGGGGAGGGAGCGGGCCCGCCCGCTGGGCCCGGGCCCCCCGGATCCGCCCCCTCCCCGGGCCCGCCCCCTCGGAGCCTCCTCGGGCTGCTGTGGGGCTGCGCGGGGGCCGGGGGCCCGCGGTCCGGACGCCATGCGGGCATCCCTGCTGCTGTCGGTGCTGCGGCCCGCAGGGCCCGTGGCCGTGGGCATCTCCCTGGGCTTCACGCTGAGCCTGCTCAGCGTCACCTGGGTGGAGGAGCCCTGCGGCCCGGGGCCGCCCCAGCCCGGAGACGCTGAGCTGCCGCCGCGCGGCAACACCAACGCTGCTCGCCGGCCCAACTCGGTGCAGCCCGGAGCGGAGCGCGACAGGCCCGGGGCCGGCGCCGGCGCCGGGGAGAACTGGGAGCCGCGTGTCCTGCCTTACCGCCCCGCACAGCCCGGCCAGGCCGCCAAAAAGGCCGTCAGGTAGCGATCGGCTGCGCCGGCCCCAGCCCCTGGGCACCGGTCGGGGCGCGCGCGCGCGCGCACGTTCGCGGGGGAGGCCGCCGGGGCCGGGTTAGGCTCCGGAAGGAAGGGGCTGGCCGGCCAGGAAGTCTTTGGGCCCCGATAACTTCCTATGGCCCTGCTTTCCCGGGAGCGGCGGGACTGCTCGGAGGTCCTCGGTGGCCCCGGCCCACCCAGGACTGAACTTGCCCGCCTCTGTCCTAAACCCGCTCCACCCCAGGGGACCCCAGGGATCCTCTTAGCTCCCAGCTCGGTTCTTGGGGCTGGAGAAATGGCTGTACCCCGAGTGAGTGCTTAGAGAGAGGGAAGGGGAAGGGAGAGAATTAAGGTTTACCTGTCCCTGTATCTCTACCGGGTGGGTTATCAGGGCCGCCTGGGAGTAAGATGAAGGAGGGCGTGCCGTCCTGTGAACGTCTCTGAATTCCAGTAATTTCTCCAAAGTAACACTGAGTTCAGATTCCAGTCCCGGGACTTACTTGCAGGCTTGTTCGTGGGACACCCCCCCCCCAAGTCCCAGCAGGGCCCCTCTATGCCGTATTACTCCTCTACATCCGTGTGTGTGGAAGGTACTTGCAGCCTAAGGGCCTTTAGTATAGAAATTACCGTGGGTTGCCAATCACCTGGCTAAGTGCTTTCAATAGATACAATCAGGCCCATTGTACAGATGGCTCAAGGAGAATAAGGACCTTCCTACCAAGTAATGAAACCAGGAAGCGGGCGCACCATTTGCAAACGCAGCCCTGTGTTTCACGTAAACCCTCATGACCCCTGGGAGAAGGTTACCATTCTTGTCCCGCTTATAGGTGACAAAACAGACGCAGGGAAAACATAACCTGCTGGAGCCTGCGTGCACCGACTCCCGCCTGTCCCCGTGGTCTTTTTGGTAACTTTGTGCCAATCTCCTCCTCCAGGACCCGTTACATCAGCACGGAGTTGGGCATCAGGCAGAGGCTGCTCGTGGCAGTACTGACCTCACAGGCCACGTTGCCCACGCTGGGTGTGGCTGTGAACCGCACTCTGGGGCACCGACTGGAGCGTGTGGTGTTCCTGACGGGCGCGCGGGGCCGCCGCACCCCACCGGGCATGGCCGTGGTGACACTGGGGGAGGAGCGGCCCATCGGGCACCTGCACCTGGCGCTGCGCCACCTGCTGGAACAGCACGGCGATGACTTTGACTGGTTCTTCCTAGTCCCTGACACCACCTACACCGAGGCGCACGGACTGGCACGCCTCGCTGGCCGCCTCAGCCTGGCCACCGCTGCCCACCTCTATCTGGGCCGGCCCCAGGAGTTCATCGGTGGAGAGCCCACCCCAGGCCGCTACTGCCACGGCGGCTTCGGTGTGATGCTGTCGCGCACGCTGCTGCAGCAGCTGCGCCCCCACCTGGAAGGCTGCCGCAATGACATCGTCAGCGCCCGCCCGGATGAGTGGCTGGGACGCTGCATCTTGGATGCCACCGGGGTGGGCTGCACTGGTGACCAAGAGGTAGGAGTAGTGGCGTCTCCAGCGTGAGCTTTCACACTTCGTCCTGGGAAGCTAAGGGGTGGCGGAGACACAAGCCTAGGGTTCCATGCGCGGCCTGTCACTGCCTCTCCCTGTCACCTTGGATAAATGACTTAAATCTGTGCTCCAGCGTCGGACTGGTGGGAATCACCGTGGCTCAGGGTTGCTATAAGGATTAGGGAAAACAAGGCAACCTTGAGCAAGTGGGTGCTGAGTGGCGGTTATTATTTTGCTGAGCCCCTGAGCATCTCCGAGACAGGTGTGTGCCCATTTCACAGATGAGCTAACAGGCTTGCTCCGGGCCATGCAGGCTCAGTACCAGACAAGGCAGATTTCATCCCACAGAAGTCTGACTGCATGTCCCCAGGATGACCTTGAGGTCGGGGGAGGGCATCCTGTCATTCTTCCCATCACAACCCATTCCCTTGCTCTCCGCAGGGGGTGCACTATAGCTACCTGGAGCTGAGCCCTGGGGAGCCCGTACAGGAAGGAGACCCTCGATTCCGCAGTGCCCTGACAGCCCACCCGGTTCGTGACCCCGTGCACATGTACCAGCTGCACAAGGCTTTTGCCTGGGCTGAGCTGGAGCGCACCTACCAGGAGATCCGGGAGCTGCAGGTACCTCTGGGGCTGGGGGGGGGGGGGGGGGGCGGCGGAGGGTGGAGGGACGGGTTGGGAGGGAGCAGGTCTGGGAGGTGTGGGAGATCCCTGGGGACCTGCCTCCCAGCCTGTCTGCTCCCCCCTTCCTTGAGGAGCCGTGAGAAGCTCCTCCCCTCCCCCTTTTAACTCTTCAGCGTCCTCTGTTCAGGGGACAACAGCTGGGGGCGCTGTGTGGGCAGAAGTTGTCGCCGAGGGGCGCCTGCTGCCTCCCCCGCCCCTGGCTGTGTGCTGGCCCCAGTGGCCTCGGCCTTGCTCACCGCCTGTTTTCTCCGCCCAGTGGGAGATCCAGAACACCAGCCGCCTGGCCGCTGACCGGGAGCGGGCCACCGCCTGGCCCGTGGGGATCCCCGCGCCATCGCGGCCGGCGTCCCGCTTCGAGGTGCTGCGCTGGGACTACTTCACGGAGCAGCACGCCTTCTCCTGCGCCGACGGCTCGCCCCGCTGCCCGCTGCGTGGGGCCGATCGCGCGGATGTGGCCGACGTCCTGGGAGCCGCCCTGGAGGAGCTCAACCGCCGCTACCACCCGGCCCTGCGGCTCCAGAAGCAGCAGCTGGTGAACGGCTACCGGCGCTTTGACCCGGCGCGGGGAATGGAGTACACGCTGGACTTGCAGCTGGAGGCGCTCACCCCGCAGGGCGGCCGCCGGCCCCTCACCCGCCGGGTGCAGCTGCTCCGGCCCCTGAGCCGCGTGGAGATCTTGCCCGTGCCCTACGTCACCGAGGCCTCACGCCTCACCGTGCTGCTGCCTCTGGCCGCGGCGGAGCGTGACCTGGCCGCCGGCTTCCTGGAGGCCTTCGCCACGGCGGCCCTGGAGCCCGGCGATGCCGCAGCCCTGACCCTGCTGCTACTGTACGAGCCCCGCCAGGCTCAGCGTGCCGCGCACTCGGACGTCTTCGCACCTGTCAAGGCCCAGGTGGCTGAGCTGGAGCGGCGATTCCCCGGCGCTCGGGTGCCCTGGCTCAGCGTGCAGACGGCCGTGCCGGCCCCCCTGCGCCTCATGGATCTCCTCTCCAAGAAGCACCCGCTGGACACACTGTTCCTGCTGGCCGGGCCGGACACGGTGCTCACCCCCGACTTCCTGAACCGCTGTCGCATGCACGCCATCTCTGGCTGGCAGGCCTTCTTCCCCATGCACTTCCAGGCCTTCCATCCGGCCGTGGCCCCGCCTCAGGGGCCCGGGCCGCCCGAGCTGGGCCGGGACACAGGTCACTTCGACCGCCAAGCGGCCAGCGAGGCCTGCTTCTACAACTCTGACTACGTGGCGGCCCGCGGGCGGCTGGCGGCCGCCGGGGAGCAGGAGCAGGAGGAGCTGCTGGAGAGCCTGGACGTGTACGAGCTGTTCCTGCGCTACTCCAGCCTGCACGTGCTGCGGGCCGTCGAGCCCGCGCTGCTGCAGCACTACCGCGCCCAGACGTGCAGCGCGCGACTCAGCGAGGACCTGTACCACCGCTGCCGCCAGAGCCTGCTGGAGGGCCTGGGCTCGCGAACCCAGCTGGCCATGCTGCTCTTCGAGCAGGAGCAGGGCAACAGCACCTGACCCGCCCAGGGCCCCCGCGCCCTGGCCTAGCCGCACCCCGCCCTGCTCCTCCCCCACAACCAAGGGCCCACCTGCCAGCCTCTGGGACACGGCTGGCCGCAGCCTCAGGCCCCGGCACAGCCACGGGTCCCTCTCTCTGGCTCTGCAGGTCCGGGGCTCAGGACAAACCTTGGGGCAGGTACTCCCAGAGCCACCCCATCGGTGCCCCAAGTCCAGTATCCCCGCCCCCGCCCCCTTGACGCTGCTGATTCGGGCTGTGGCCTCTGTGTATTTATGCAGTACCTTCTGCTTGACGCCAGCCCTGCCGCCTGGGGGCCGGCCCTGGGGGCTGGGCTGCAGATGACTCCTTGGAGAAGGGGGAGCTGACAGAAGAGGGTGGGGCACCCCCAGCTTCTCGCTTCTGAACCCCGATGAAGCTCCCCCCCCTTTAATAAACTGGCTCAGTGTGGACTTGTGACTGTGAGTTGTTGAAAGGTGGGTGTTGGTGGGAGAGGGGGAGCGGGAGGATGAAGCCCTCCCACCCCCATCCCTGCTGGGGCCTGTGGTTCCTTCTGCCGGGAAGCGCGTCACACATGTGCCCAGCCCCCACCCCACCCCACCCTTGGTCATCCGAGCGTTCGTGCACACACACACAGAGAATTCTTTATGCCTCTTTATTCCCAATTTCGTCAGCACTTTATGAAACTAGCCCAGAGGGAGAAAGGGCTGAGAAGGCTCCCTCCCTATCCTGCAAGCTTAGCCAAGGTCTGCAGGG